>NC_050496.2:467423-1067423 GCF_012460135.2 Molothrus ater
GGGGGGGGGGACACAGCCCCGATCCATGGGGGGGGGGACACAGCCCCGATCCATGGGGGGGGGGACACACAGCCCCGATCCATGGGGGGGGACACAGCCCCGATCCATGGGGGGGGGACACAGCCCCGATCCATGGGGGGGACACAGCCCCGATCCGAGGGCACTCACCGTTGGAGGAGGATGCCGTGCACTGGAAGTGGTTGCCGGTGGTGCAGTTCTGCCACAGGTCTGCCGCGCGCTCGCCGTTCACCAGCCATTGCTGCGGGACAGACACAGCCCGTGAGCGGGTCCCGCACCCCCGCACCCCGGCCGTGTCCCCCCAGCGCCACCGCGTCCCCCAGGCTCCGGCACCGAGCAGCCGCAGCCCCGGCGCGCCTGCCCGGCCAGGCGCTCCCAGGGACGCGCTTTTCCGTCCAGAGGGGTTTGGAAAGTCAGTCCCGGTATTTGCTTTTAACCGCTTCAGCCCCGCGCCGCAGGAACAGAAGCTCTTTGTGCTCTTCGAGCACGGAGCGAATCCCGCCGGGGCCGCGCTTCCCTCCCCTGGCCGGCCTCGCCCGCTGCCTGGCCGGGATATTTGAATGCTTCCACGTGATTCCTAACGGCTCGGAAGATTTTTGTAACGTTTTCCGTGACTGTTACCACAAAAGAAAAAAAAAAAAAAAAAAAAAAGAAAAAAAATAATCCGGGAAAGAAGCCCCTGGTGAAGCAAGCTTGGAAGCCACCAGCTCCACAGAGCAGCTGCCTCAAAGCCAACTCCAGCCTCTCCCCAGCAGCTGACGTGTTCACTGGGCTGCAGCCCCGGGACAGTGCTGGGAAGCCTCGGAGCTGCCTCCAGCCCTCGCTCCTGCCGCTGCTCACACAGAGTCAGCCTGGGAAGCTGGGTTAGGAAAGGAGGCTGTGCCTCATTCCCAGCCCAGGGGAGGAGAGCTGGGGAGCAGGACTGCTGTGCCGAGGAGTCAGTGCCCAGCCAGCCCCGTCCAGAGGCTCTGCTCGGCCTGGCTGCTCTGGTCCTGTGCCTGGAGCTCAATAGCAGGTGGAGCTCTCTCATGAAAGGGGAGAGCAGCATCACCCCAAAGGAGGGGATTTGGGGTGCTCCGAGGCTGCTCCTCGATGTGAGCCAGCCTGGGGATGATGAGGAGATGGTTTCCAGCAGCCCTCGCGTCTCTGTACCAACGTGGATGCCTTGAGCACCACACAGAGCACAGCCAAGCGTCCCACCAGCTTGACCCCTGACAGCGCAAACTCCCAGGCTCCCAAATCCCATCGTTACTGAGAGCAGCGCCCAGCCCGTAAAGGCCTCCTGCTGACAGCCAGGCTGTAAAACCAGCCATAAACAAAAATAACCCCTCGTGCTCTTGCCACGCCACGGCCGGGCCCGGCGCTAGCCCGGAGCGGGGAAATCCCAACTCACACTGACGATGGTGGAGACGAAGAGCAGCACCAGCACGGTGACGTGCAGCACGATGATCCCCAGCAGCAGGAGCAGCATCTTGGCGGTGCTGGAGGCAGAGCTGCAGCGGGACAAGGATGATGCTGAGGGCGTGTGTCTGTCTGTCCGTGCGTATGTCCGGGGCAGCGGGAACGCTCCGCTCTGCCCCGCCCGGCGCTCGGGCTCTCTCCGCGGGCCCCACCGACGGAGAGGGGTTCGAGCCCTCTGCCCGCTCCCCGATCTGCCCCGGGGCCCCCCGAGATCTTCCCCGAGCCTGCTCTCCCCGTCCCACCGAGGGCCTCCGCCCAGTCCCCTCCTCGGAGATCTTCAAAGGGGGTGGTCCCCAAGAGGGTCCCCCAGCCCCTCTCCGGGAGGGGTCCGGTCCCCCTCTCCTCCCAAGGGAATGTCCGCTCCCGGTCCCGCCGGCGGGAGGGCTCGGGCCCGGCTCATGGCCCCCGAGGGGCGGCCCCAGCCCGCTACGCAGGGAAAGGGGGACGGGGGTGCCTCGCCCACCCACCCATGGGAGCAGTGTGGGTGATTCAACCGGCCCCCACCCCGCGGGGAATTTTACGGCTCATGACCTCCCCTCTTCTCCGAGAGTGCTCTCAGCCCATCTACCCCCGGCTCCCCCGGCAGAGCCTCTCCTGGACCCTGTCCCGAGCCGGGGGGGACCTTCCCCAGCCCGTCTCCCCCTCGGTGAACAGGGGAGGGGGCTGCCCTGACCCCTCTCCTTGGAGACCCCAGAGCGGGGCTGCTGCTGCCCTCCCTCGCGGCTGCGGGGCCCCGGGGCTCTCCCCGGCCCTGTTCCCGCTGTGCCCGTTCCCCAGCCCTGTTCCCGCTGTGCCCGTGCCCCGGGGCTCTCCCCGGCCCTGTTCCCGCTGTGCCCGTTCCCCGGGGCTCTCCCCGGCCCTGTTCCCGCTGTGCCCGTTCCCCAGCCCTGTTCCCGCTGTGCCCGTTCCCCGGGGCTCTCCTCGGCCCCGTTCCCGCTGTGCCCGTTCCCCGGGGCTCTCCCCGGCCCCGTTCCCGCTGTGCCCGTTCCCCGGGGCTCTCCCCGGCCCCGTTCCCGCTGTGCCCGTTCCCCGGGGCTCTCCCCGGCCCCGTTCCCGCTGTGCCCGTTCCCCGGGGCTCCCCTCGGCCCCGTTCCCGCTGTGCCCGTGCCCCGGCGGGACGGGCGCTCCGTACTCACATCGCGGCGGAGCGGAGCGCGCTGGCGGCGGCGGAGCGGGCGCGGAGCGGAGCGGGCGGCGGCGCTGTCAAGTTTCCCCTTTAACCGGGGCCACCGCCCCGTTTGCGTCTGCGGCACGGGGAGGGCTCAGCCGCCGCCCGCCGCCCTCCTATAAACGGGACGGCGCCCGGCCCCGCCGCCTCCCCCCGGGCACCGCTCCCGGAGCCCTCGCCGTCCCCGAACACGGCTCCCGAGCCGCTCCCGCCCCACAGCGAGGAGATCTGGGGGGACAAGAGACGAGCAGCCCGCTGTCCTGAGCCCCCAGGCGGCCCTGGAGGAAGGCGGCGAGCGGTGGCCGTGCCCCGCTCTCCCAGCAGCCCCGAGGGTGCGGGTGCCCGCAGCGGGGCAGCCCCGGGCGCTGTGAGCAGGACCGGCCGTGCCCGGGAGGACAGAGCTCCGCGCATCGCGGGGGTTTGGGCAGCCCTGGACGGGATCCGTGGCTCAGGATTTGGGGAACGAGCGTCTGGCTGAGCTGAAGGGGTTCTAGCCCTTGGAGTCGACCTTTCTTAGCACTCGAGAGCCAAATTAAGTAGAACTGAGCAACTTTTCACTATCCAGAGGGTGCGATTTTCCACAGCTCTGGAGAACACTCAGAGTTAGGGCTGTTCTGCCTGTGGAAGGCTCTGGGGAGAGCTCAGAGCCCTTCCAGTACCTAAAGGGGCTCCAGGAGAGCTGGAAGAGGACCTGGGACAAGGGCTGGAGGGACAGGACACAGGGAATGGCTCCCACTGCCAGAGGGCAGGGCTGGATGCGATATTGGGAATTGGGAATTGCTCCCTGGCAGGGTGGGCAGCCCTGGCACAGGTGCCCAGAGCAGCTGGGGCTGCCCCTGGATCCCTGGCAGTGCCCAAGGCCAGGCTGGACAGGGCTGGGAGCACCTGGGACAGTGGAAAGTGTCCCTGCCATGGCAGGGGTGGCACTGTATGGGCTTTGGGGTCCCTTCCAGCCCAAACCCTTCTGGGATTCTGTGACTCAGGTGCTCGGGAGGGAAGGGGTGGCTGTGCTGCCGCCCCCGCTCATTCCTCGAGCACAGCCAGTGTGTTCAGACAACCCCACACACACAGAGTGCACCCCCAGCTCCCAAACAGTCCCGCCAGGATCCTGCGCTGTCCTGAGCACTCACACCGACCCCCATCGCTCCCCTCTCCCGCACCAGCTCCAGACTCGTCCCGCATTGTTGCACGAACGAGGGAATTCGGCATCCAGCCACCGGGACTGTAAATCCTGGGAGAAGGGAGCAGGGGAAGCGTGCTTGGCTCCTCTCTCCTGGCAAGCAGAGGCGTGTTCCCGCAGCACGGGCTCCTCGCTCACGGAAGGGGTCCCGGCACAGGCATCGGCAGAGAGTGAGAGCGGAGCTCCGAGCGGCTGAAGCAGATTCCAGAGGATGCAATTCCCTTCCCCTCCAAAAAACCCCGCCGATTCCTCTGCTGCTCGCGTCCCTGTGCACCCTGTGACGCCTGTCAGTGCCATCCAGAGGGCAGGAACACCTGCGCCACCATCAGAACGTTCCCGGCTAGCGAGGCTGATGGGGGCTGTCCTGGGCCGGGTGCCTGGAGGAGCCCCCATGCTCAGGGCTGAGAGAAAGGTCTTGGAAAGATCTTGTCCCCGGGGCTGCCATCCAGGCTCGGGTACAGACCATTCTCTGGCTGGGTTTGCCGCTCTGAGATCTCAGCTGCTGCTCCGGGACAGAAGATCCAGGCTGTTCCCCGGAGCAGAGCGGGATGCACGGCGGGGAAGGCACGGGGAGGCTCGGGGTCACTGACAGCTCCCGAGCCCCTCCGTGAGCCTGGCACAGCAAACCACCTCCGCTCTGCTTCTGAAAGGGTGCCAAAAGCTGCTTCTTAGGCGTGGGGAGAAATATCTGACAGACAAACCAGGGAAAAGAGCAGTCTGTGGGTAACAAAGCCAGTTTTGGCTGAGAGCTGGGGGCTGGAAACAGTGGAGAAAGCCCAGGGAGAAGAGAAGAGCACAGCACTCCCCTGCTCCTTGGACACTTCTTTTGGGAAGGTGAACTGCTCAAACTGAGCAGGGTTTTGGACAAACATCAGCTGCTGCTGGGAGTGCTGTGACAGAGCTCTGGGGCTGGGGCAAAGCTCCTCTCCACACCTGCCATCAGCCCGAGGTGCTGGAGGGAGCCTGTCCCGGGGGAGAGGAGAGGAGAGAGTGAGGATGGTTCCAGCAGAGCCCTCGGGGCAGTGAGGATGGTCCCAGCAGAGCCCTCGGGGCACTCAGGATGGTCCCAGCAGAGCCCTTGGGGCACTGACGATGGTCCCAGAGCAGTGAGGATGGTCACAGAGCAGTGAGGATGGTCCCAGAGCAGTGAGGATGGTCACAGAGCCCTCGGGGCAGTGAGGATGGTCCCAGAGCAGTGAGGATGGTCCCAGAGCAGTGAGGATGGTCCCAGCAGAGCCCCTGGGGCACTCAGGATGGTCCCAGCAGAGCCCCTGGGGCACTCAGGATGGTCCCAGCAGAGCCCCTGGGGCACTCAGGATGGTCCCAGCAGAGCCCCCGGGCACTCAGGATGGTCCCAGCAGAGCCCTCGGGGCACTCAGGATGGTCCCAGCAGAGCCCTCGGGGCAGTGAGGATGGTCCCAGAGCAGTGAGGATGGTCCCAGAGCAGTGAGGATGGTCCCAGCAGAGCCCCCGGGGCACTCAGGATGGTCCCAGCAGAGCCCTCGGGGTTTTGCTGGAGGAACGAGGTCCCACCCAAGGCAGAAGGGCTGGAGGAGCTCCCGGTGCTCCCCAGCGCTCGGAGCTGCCCCCGCTCAGGCTCGGGGTGAGCAAGGCTGGCAGTGCCACCCCCAAGAAAATCAGAGCAGGCACCGCAATAAATTGGAAAAATGTTTTGTGTACAGCCAGGATTCACCTCTGGCTGTGCTGGGAATACTGGAAGATTGACGAGTTGTATAAACTCTGGGTTAAAAATGTGGATTTCTCACTTGGAATCTATTCCATGGGACTGCTTTCAATGAGATGCTTCAGCTTGGAATTCTAGAATAAAATGATGAGAATCCAGGAGGGAAGGTGGGGTTTCTATCCCTTTATGGGGCTCAGACGCTGATCTGACCAGGCAGGGCTGGGCTGAAATGGATCCAATGCTCATTTAGCTGTGACATCCACTGACCCAGCTCTTCAGGGCTCTGCTCAGCCCTTTCCTCGGGCCAGGTGAAGGAAACCCCTCTTAAGACAAACTGTTTCCAACTACACAGAAAGGCAACATTTCCTCTGTATGTCCTGGTGAGGATGAACTCGTTTAACCCCGCATTTTGCTCTCTCATCACAATTTTAGGGACTCGCTTCCTGTTCCCTACCCTGGTGATGACGACCATTCACGAGGAGGGTTTGAAATGCGAAGGGCAGGGGCCGAAATCTGCGCTGCCATCAGCAAACCCCTCCTGGGGGCTGGGGAGGGAACGAGGCGGGGAAAATCCTGTTTTCAAACGACTGTGCCACCAGGAAAAGGAGGAGAGCAAGATGTGGTTTGGCTGCGCTTTGTGCAAGATCTATTGTGAGTGGTCCCTCAAAGAGCACACATGCAGATGTGTATATATATATATGTGTGTGTGTGTATATATTTATATATATGTGTGTGTGTATGCATATAGATGTATATAGATGTATGTATGTATGTAATGTAAATATATAAATACATTTACACAGGTGGAATTGGTATTGGGAAAAAATATTTCAACCAGAAAAAGACATAAAGGGAGACTTTATATTCAGCAAACTTCAGCAACAAAGGGTGTCTAACATATCTTGGAGATATTGACTTATTTTTCCCGGTTTGTTTTCTACCAATTCAAGAAGAATTTATGAAATACTTTAGTCCTGTCTGCATTCATGCCCCCAAACCAACTTCATCCAACTTTTTGCTTTCCACTCCCAGGCAGTGTCAACACTGATGGAGCCAGGCTGAAATCACAGGAGGAAATCCCACTGACTTCAAGGATACCAGCATTTACCCACTGACCCCAAAACCCTCAAAAAACCCACTGAGCTCCCCAGCTGGGACTGGGAACATCCTCAGGTACTTTCTGAGCTGCTGCCTCGTGCTCCTCTCCTGGCAGCACAGAGCAGACCCTACGGAGGGCACAGGTCTAAACCAGCTTCGAGGCACACCTTTGGCCCCAGCAGTGCCAGGCGTGGCCCCTTCTCTGTGCCCTGCAGGGTCCCCAGAGTGGCCACAGCTGCCCTGGGCATCCCTGCTGAGGGACACAGCGGAAGCTGCAGAGCTCCCAGAGAACTGGGACGAGTGCATGTGAAACAAATCCATTGGGGGATATTAAACCCAAGGGCAGCCCTGGTGGCTCAGGAAGTCCTTGGGATGCTGATTGCTGGAAGCTGGGAAAGTGGGCTGGGAGAATCTCACAGAGTTCTTGCTGCTTTTATCTCAGCATCTCCTGTTGGCTCTGGCAGGGGCTGCACCAGAGGCTGCACTGTGGTCTGAGCCAGCACAAGCATTTCTGGGATCCTACACTGCCCGAATTTTCCTTTAGCGTTTTGCCAAAGTTTTCTCCCTTTTTTTCCATAATAGCAATGAGTTTAGGGCTGGTTTTTTTCTGACTGCTGAAGCTGTTTGGGGAATTCTCTCTCCCTTGAGCTCAATAATCTGCACTAGTTATGCAATACATTGTTAACATGGGTTTTGGCAAGCTTTGATTTCACCCAAATTCATATCAGACCCTTCCAGGACATTCAATGATTTTTGTTTTCTTAAGCAACAAAATCTCCTTTCTGAGAAGTTTCTGAGAAGTTTCTTGCTAGCCCTGCCTGGAATGTTCACCTGGATCCTGGACTGACACAAAGCAACAGCGTCCTGGGTTTATTAATTTATTGTCTCTCCTCCAGTCAGTAAACAATTAATTTTTAAAAAATCCAGCTCTGCAGCAGTGATGCAAATGGAATGATGCAGAAGGGTGGGAATATGGTTGTAAGATGCAAAGGAATTTCCACAGAGTAACTTTCTCAGCAACTTGGCTGATAGAGGCAGCAATAAACCAGCAATAAATAGCAATAAAAGCAGACACGTCGCTCTGGTGGAGAAAGGAGCCATCCCCTCAGTACAGAAAGGCAGATGATGGGCCTGGGCCGTGATTTAGAAATGATCTCTGAAAGGAAATCATTTAATGGCACAGCAGCAAAGGCATCTCAGCCATCAGCGGGAGGAGGCAGGGCTGTTGTTTCATCTCCCCAGCACATCAAAGGCCGCTCAAATCCCAAAGCCAGCCCTGCGGGGATTACATGGAGCAGCTTCACTCAGCAGCAGCTCTGTCATGGAAAGCAAATCCCTCCCTGTGCAGGAGAGCCTGGTGCTCACTGGAGCTGCACCCAAACCCATCCCTGGAGACGCCTCTGACAGGGCTTTGTGGCAGGGCAGGCTCCCCTCGGGGCAAGAAGAAAACTCACCCTGACACTCACACTGAAGCACACGTAGGATGCCCTGATCAACGTGTCGGGGGGCTGGGGATGTCAGCTGCCAGAAGAAGTAACATCAGTTCTGTCAACTTATGGAAAACTGGCATGGAGAGAACGCAACCCCAGAGGGACCTGGGAATTCTCTAACGTCTGGGAAATTGCTGCAGGAAAGTGGAAAGTATTTGTGAAAGAAATTAGACGAGCTGAAGCTGAAATTCCTCTGGTCATGGCTCAAACAGAGGAAAGAAACTCCTTGGCAGTGCTGTGGAAAGGAGCATCGAGAGGCCAGGACAGCGAGAGAAAATGGAGCTGGGTAATTGCAGCACCACATAATTGCTGGCAGTTAGGAGAGAGCCCTAAAGGAGCTAGCCATGGGAAAGATCAGTGTTTGGGGAGCTCTGAAAGCAAACTTGGAGAAAAGTGGAGACTGATCCTGGTGTGTCCTCACTGTAACACAGAGCCCAGATATTTCTGACATGACTCAAACCAAAGGTGGAAGTGAAGCGAAGGCAAAGCTGTGGCTGGTGCCAGGACTTGGCTCTGGGTACTCCAAGGCTGGAGCCTTCCAGGAAAGGGCTGTGGGTGCCTCGGCTGCCCCACACTCAGCTGGGGACAGACTCCTGGGGCCCAAAGGCCTGGCAGCTCTGCCTGAGAACATCTGGAGTGGGTCTGCAGACAAGGGGAGCAGCCAAGATCACCGGGGCTGGGGACAGGAGCACAGGCAGAGAACAGCACGGGGCAGCCCGAGGCCAGAGGGTGCTGACACAAACTGAGCTCAGCTGGCCCTGGCTCCTTTGGGAGGCAGGGGAGTGCAGAGAGGGAGGGTGAGGTCAGCTGGGCAGTCTCTCTGCTCACGGCTGTCTCTTTCCTTTGGAAGGGTGGCTGCTGCCTCCGATGGGCTCCGGCCCCAGGACACACACAAAGTAGAGGAAATCTATTTTTAGTCTCGACAAAAGAAGTGCTAGTAAAGAAAAAAAAAATGTTAGAAAGACAATTGCTTCCTGTTTAGGGCTGGTGCTGGGAGAGAGATCCTGCCAGGATGGGGAGGCCAGGGAGGGCAGAGGGTCCGTGGGGTGAGGAGGAGCCATCGGGGCTGGCAGACGAGGAAAGGGCTCCCAGCTCCTGCGAGCCCCACGCTGGGCCGGGGGCCCTGCCCTGGATTCCCAGGGGAGGGAGGGACTCGAGCTGCTGCCCCTTTGGGTTCCTGGTGCCCACGGGCTTTAGGCTGAGCTCAGCAGCTGAGGTTAAAGACTCAAGAGTTGCGATAGCCCAAGGAGAGAAACTGCAACGTGACTTTCACACTCAGCCTCCGATTGATTGAAGACTTATCCCTCTGGAGATTCCAGTACTTGGTAAAATCAGGCCTTACAGCAGGAGAGAAGGTTCAGGGGCTTAAACACCAATTAGTCTCTTTATCTTCAAAGAGCTTTGGTGCTCCTGTCAAGGAACTACATGTGAGAGGTTAAACCAGGAACCCAAAATTAAACCCACAGCATTTTCTTCAATGAACTTTCTCCAAGTCGAATCTACTTCCTCTTTTTAAAACCGCAGCACTGACATTTTTGATGGCATTTAACATTTTTCAAAAGCAAGACAATTATCATTAGAAATCAGCTTAAAATGCACATTTTTCTATTTTAGGAACAGCACAAACTGCAACTATTTCCGGGACAGTTTGTGTTTCTTCTGCTGCACCATTAAAAATCCATCCTGGATGTCAGCAGCTCATTATTCTGACAAGTGGCTTTACTTCCCCTTGTGCCTTCTCCACATCACACACACTCAAAAGGAGGAAGACACAACAGCTTTTCTCCTGAAAGCACAGACTGGGAGGGTAGGGATGGATCCCCGTGGGTGGGTTTGGTGACATACAGGATATTTTCAGCTCCTTCCTGGCACGCGGTGAAAGAGAAAACGACAAAGGAAAAAAGAATCATCCTGGTAACCCAACAAACAAAACACTCATTTAATTTCCACACGGAGTTTACCCCGGGAAATGAAACGCTAACAAAGTTGTGAAATTGCAACAATATATTTGCAAAGCAGCTGGGGGAAGGGGGGACGCGTCGTGCCGTGGGCGCCGGGCGCTCAGGTGAGCCCGGCCGAGACGTAGCCCAGGATCTGCACGGTGCTGGGGTAGCTCTTGCGCATGCCCATGCAGCGCTCCTGGTCGATGAACAGAGAGTTGTTCTTGACCACCAGGTCGTGCTCCAGGACCCCCTTGGAGCGCACCAGCATCTGCAGCATGTCCTCGGAGGCGCGCAGGCACTGGTGCAGGTTCCGCAGCGTCTCGTTGATCTCGTTCACCTCCTGGACGAGGCTGGACAACAGCAGGACCCGTCAGAGCCCCCGTGGGGTGGTGCCCACCCAGATGGGCCCTCTGGGCACAGGGTTCCCCCATCAGCACACTCAGGTGATTCCCACCCCCGTGCCCCGGTATGGGAGAGCCAAGGGCAGAGCTCCTCCCGAGCTCCACGGGGAGGAGTGGAGAAGTTTGTTCCAAAGCTCTGGATATGCTCAGCCATGTCTGTCAGAGCAGCTCGTGCCACCAGAACAGGGACCAGCAGCTCTGGTTTCCTGTTTCTCTTTGGGTTTGTGGCTTTGTTGGTTCAGCCTCCTGGATTTCCCCGTGCAGGGTTTCTGCACAGGAGACACACACAGCAGGACAGGACACTGGGAGAGGTAAAAGGGAACGTGGAACAAGTGGAGGATGGAAAAGCCAGCAGTGTGTGAGATGCTGAATCAATTCTGGGGCTAGGTTTAAATCACTTTGAAAAGGGAACTGGGCTCAGAGGGCTCCCAGGAGGAGCTGTGAGTTTTGGGCTGCTGCTGGGCACTCCCTGGGGCACGGTCCCAAAGTCCTTGAAAGGATTTCCAGTGTGCCCAATGAGGGGAGGACAGCTCCACATGTCCACCCTTCCTTGGAGCTACCCAAAATGAAGGGGCTCAGTGCTCTCAGTCTCAGCCTGTCAGAGAGCAGAATCACAGAATCATAGACCAGAATCCCAGAGTGGTTTGGGTTGGAAGAGACCCTAAAGCCCATCCAGTGCCACCCTGCCATGGCAGGGACACCTCCCACTGTCCCAGGCTGCTCCAGCCCCAGTGTCCAGCCTGGCCTTGGGCACTGCAGGGATCCAGGGGCAGCCCCAGTTGCTCTGGGCACCTGTGCCAGGGCCTGCCCACCCTCCCAGAGAGAAATTCTTTCCCAATATCCCATCTGTCCCTGCCATCTCTGCGTTTAAAGCCACTGCCCCTTGCCCTGTCACTCTCTGCCTGTATAAAAGCCCCTCTCCCTCCTTCTCCTAAGCCCCCTTAGGGTTCTGGGAGGGCACAGCAGGGAGAGCAAGAGGTTTATCCTCCAAAACTGGGCACCAGCAGCCCCCTGGGTGAGGCAGGAGAGAAGATGCCACCCGAGGGGTGGGACACCTGCTCAGTGCTTTAGGTTTGACCAGGGCACTTATGGAAGGAATATTTAGGGAAAACAGCCATTTTGCCATGCAGAGATGCTCCTGAGAGCCCCTGGCAGCCCGGCCTCACCGGAGCTGGGCAGCATCCCGGCACAGCTCCACGTTGGGCCTCCTCGAGCGCTCATCCAGCCGGGTCTGGGCCACCTTCAGCTGAACCTCTTTGTCCCTTATGGTCTTCTGGATGACTTGGATCTTGGTCTCGAGCTGGAAGATTTCCTGCCGTGTCTGGGGTGAGACAAACACAGGAATCAGTGAAAAGAGATCTTCTCAAGCGATCACATCATTCCCTTCTCTCCTGCTGGTGCAGGAAAAAACCCAAGTTCAATAAACAGCCCCTAGGCTCAGGCCACTGTTGCTCTGTGACATCAAGGCCCAGATCCAGCAGAGTTTTCAGGGAATATCTCTTTGCTCTTGCTGCCACATTAGAGAAGAGTTAGGAGCAGAGGTGGTTTAGGAGCAGTGATGGATCTATTGAATTACCAGCTTCCCAAATTTGCTGCTTGCAAGAATGGATCATCCATCAGGGAAAGGTTTTAATGGCTCTTATTTAAGGACGTGCTGTCAGCCCCTTCAAACTTCACAGGTGTGAGCCGTTCCCAAGACGCTTCCTAAGAGTCCCAGAGCTGCGAGCCAGGGCCCATCACTGCTCTCCCCCTGCCATGCCTGGCAGAGCAGGGCAGGGAGCCCAGGGACAGCCCTGTCCCTGGGGAGGGCGGGGCCGGTACCTTGGCCAGGTGTGTCTGGATCTTGCTCTTGACGTTGGCGATCTCGGTGATGCGGCTGGTGAAGGCGTCGTTGACCTTGCTGAACTGGCGCCACATCTCGTCGGCCGTGCCCATCAGGAGGCTCTCGGTGCTGGCGCGCAGCTTGGCCGAGGCCGCGCGCGCGCTCTGCGAGCGGAAGATGTTGTTGTCCGTGAACCTGGCCCACGTCTCGGGCACTGAGACCCTGCGGGGAGAGCACGGCCTTGGAACCCCGCTGCAGAGCGAGGCAAGGAAACCTGTGCTGTGAATTAAACTGCAGGGAGCTAAAACATCTGGACCCGGGTGGTTTGACGGTATTTATCAAACGAGGGCTGGACCCCATTCATTTGATGATATTTATCAAATGAGGGCTGGACCCCGTTCATTTGATGACATTTATCAAATGAGGGCTGGATTCCACTTGGTTGATGACATTTATCAAATGAGGGCTGGACCCCATTCATTTGATGATATTTATCAAATGAGGGATGGACCCCATTTGTTTGATGATATTTATCAAATGCTCACAAAGATAACTTGTGAAAGTTCAGACAAACAAAAGATTCTCCCATAAAAAACAGAGATTCCAATCAGAGCTCTATTTGCACCTTCGAGGCATTAAGTGGCAAGGAATTCCCAGCCTCACAAGGACACACAGATCACACTTCAGTCAATTCCTTTTGCTCACAGCCCATCTCAGTGTCCCACTAAACCAAACGAGTTTAGATCCGACTCCATTCCCTGTCTGTGCATTTGGGATGAAGTTCCTGCCTGTGCAGTAGTCCAGAACAAGACCAACAAAAGACTTAAATACCACATAAGCTCCATTTAAAACCTGCTGATTCTTGGCACACTTTACCCCCCTCTGAATTTCAGCCTCGATCCTCTGCAATCCATTTGCCTGTCTAAATATGTCTGAGCTCTGCTGTGAATAATTATTCAAACTACTAGAAAAATTGTCTCAATCTGTGCCTCTCCATAAACTTCATGGGTTTGTGTGGGCAGATTTATTCTCTCAGCCCTTTGCCACTTGGGCATCTCTCTGTGAGTGCTGGGTTAGGTCATTGTTCATTTACAGCAATGCCAAAGCTGAATTCCTGGCACCCAAAAGCAGCAGAACCCTGTCCCAGGACCACGCTCTCATTTCTTGATTTTCTGGGTCATTTCAGCTCCCTCTCCATACAGGGGTGAGCCCCCAGCCTTCCCATCAGTGAGGAGCACTCAGGCAAGCACTGAGACATCTCTGGAAACATGCACAAACTTAATGAGCTGTGCAGAGGTGCTGGCCTGAATTCGTTTGCAGGCTGAGCTCTGAGCCCTGATCTAATGTTTAATGAAGTCGGGCAGAGGGCTCTTCTCCCCCTGGAGAGCCCAGAGGGCGAGCACCCCTCGGGCTGGTGTCTCCAGGAGGGATGGATGTGCCCCCAGAGAGGGCTGGGCAGTCCCTGCTCCTGCTCTGCGGGCCCCAGAGCTCACGTGGCATCGATCCTCTCCACGCCCTTGAAGAAGTGGATGCCTCTGGAGGTGTTCTTCAGCTGGTAGCACTTGTTGTCGATGTGGTGGCCCAGCTGCTTGTCAGCCAGGTCCTTCTCCAGCTCCTGCCGGGCCTCCTTGTTGCACCTGGAGCACACAAACAGCAGAATGGAGCCGTGGGATGGTTCTGTGCCCATCCTGCTCCCCTCAGCCCCTCTGTGCTCCCAGAGCCTCCCCCAGAGCCTGCAGGGACTGAACCCACAGGGATCTGCAGGGGCACAGCTGCAAACACACACCAGCCCTGCAGCGAGGGCCCCCAGCCCTCCTTACATGATCTGGGCGTTCACCGTGTCCAGGCACTGCTGCAGCCTCTCCCAGCAGGACCTGATGATCTTGATTTCCTGGGCAAAGGCAGAGCAGCCCCGTCAGCTCAGGTGCTCAGGGGTCCTGGGCACTGCTGGGCACTCCTGCCCTGGGGCACAGGGCAGGGATTCCCCTTCCCCCAGAGTGAGCACGGCCCAGCGCCCCAGACCAGTGGCGCCACACGTGCCCATCCCCAGTCCCAGGGCATTTTCCTGCCCACAAGGAATCCCATCCGTATGGGACAAGAGGATTTTGGTGTAAACCCGGTTTAGGGGTTTTCAGTTTGAGGGGTTTTCAGTTCTAGGCAGGGTTCAGCTCCCCTGGGGGAAGGCTGGTGCTGCTCTCAGCTCCCTTGGTGCAGCACAAGCCTGTTGCACCCATGAGGGTTCCCAGACGGGTGATCAGTGCTCCAAACCCAGGGACTTTCAATCCCTCCTGAATGCAGGAGCCAGCTGAAAGCACAGCCTAAATGCATCCCAAACATTAAAAAACCCAAATGGCATTATGGAGATACCAGCTTTGATAATTTTCCTAAGCCCTCATGACCTTCAAACTAATCTTTTAATTTTTCAGGGCCTGACTCATAACAAAAGATCTTCTAAGAGAGCAGTGGCTTCACAGGCCCAGGGGCTGCAATTTCCTTCCCAGTTTCGTGAGGCTTTTGCAGTGATTATATTTCACTGTACCCTGCATTAGGATCCCATTTGCTGTGCCATGCTTGCTTTTAATTCATGATTTAAAGCAGCTTAGATAAAGGCAGGCAGGAGTGCAGGTTTTTATGATTCCAATCAAATCCATTGCCTGAGCACGCAGTGACAGTCCTGCTGCAGCCACTCTGCCCTGAGCAAAGCAGAGCTGGGCAAGTGGAGTTAATATCTTTTATTAGCCCAACTAATATAGCTGGGGAAAGCAGACAAGCTGTCGGGCACACCCTGCCCTCTCCGTGTGTGTGTGTAATATACAGAATGTGCTGCAGATACAGACAGAGATCACACAAACAAAGGGAGATCTGTGCAGGCAGGGCTCAGAAAGGCAGGGCCATCTCACAGGCTCCCCAAAGGGGGTCAGAGGAGCCTGATGAGCCACACAAACCCGGCTCCTTTCCAGCTCGTCCTGCCTGTCCCAGGGACACGCTGCTGGGTGGGAGCACCAGCAGGTTTGGGGGGTTGACGAAGGCTGGGTTCTCTCAGCAGCACTGAAGAGCCAGTGAGGGAACAGGGCTGCCAGACTTGCTCAGGGGAGTGTGGGTAGAACCAGCTTGGTCACAGGACGCGTGTGCCAAACTCACCGTGACCAGCTGTTTCTCCACGTCGTCGTTGACCAGGTCGATGCCCATCCTCTTCTCCCGATTGAGCAAACACTTGTGAGCGACCTGGTGGGACAAGGGGTGACATCAGCGCTGGCTGCAGGACAGGGCTCCCTGCAGGGACTGTCCCCGAGTCAGGGGATGCAGGAAAGGAAACTGCAGGCAGGCACAGGATGGCAGCCTGCAGAAAGCTGCCCGAGGCAGCAGGGTCAGCTGACAGCAGCAGCCGAGTGCCACATCAGCATGGAACCAAAGGGACAGGGCCCTCATGTCCCCAGCCACCACAGCAGAGTGCAGGGACCCCTGTCAGGCCCGGTGTGGACCTCCCCAGAGCCTCGTAGTAAGACACGGGCTTTTGTGTCCCAAGCCAGGATTCTGGATACAGAAATATCTGCTTAAACAAACACTGCAGTGATGTGCTCAGCATGTGCCGGAGGAGGATGCAGCAGATGCAGGGGATTTGTTTATCACTGACTCAACTAATGGGCTCTTCTTGAAACCTCTCCAATGTTACAGGGCTGGGATGGACTTTATGAGAGGTTTGAGAGGCTGCAGATGTGTGGGCTGGGGGTTGCAGGGTCCCTACCTGGAAGGGGCCCTCGGTGTCGGCCAAGGCTCTCTCCAGCCGTTTCTGCATGTCCATCAGGGAGTTGGTCTCCCTGATCATGGCGTCCAGCTCGATGCAGAGCTCGGACTTCCAGTACTCGATGTCATTGATGCGCTCGCCCAGGTTCTTGGTGCTCTCCCCCTGCGTCCTCTTGGCCTGCTGGTACACGTCCTTGATGGTGCGGGTGAGGTCGGCGCGCAGGCGCTCCGCGTTGTGCCGCGTGGTCTCCGACTCCTTGTAGTTGGTCATGTTGGACCTGTGCCAGTCGTCCAGCGTGTGCCGGGTGAAGACCCCGCTGGGTCTCTCGGAAATGAAAGGAATCATCTTGGTGGGGGGCAGCCCCGGGAAGCTCTCGGTGAGGGGAGACAAGGTGGGGTTGAGGGCAGCTGCTTTGTAGTAGGAGTTGGGCATCCATGGCATGTTGAAGCTCTCGGAGGGGTTATAGGGAATGCGGTTCTTGTAGCCAGCGGCCACGTTGGTCGCTGGCAGGACCTTGGGAGGGGGTGGCCGTGGCTGGTTAAACTTGGCTTTCAAGGGATAGCCGTAGAGTTCCATCCTGGAATGCTGCTGGTGCGGGTCCTGCACAAAGGGGGCAGAGGAAAACCTCGCTCAGAAAGTTCCTGTCCTTGAGGTACCTCTTACAGCAACATCCAATGTGTGATGGGACCAGCCCTGCCCAGGGCACCCACACAGCCCCTAAATCTCCTGAATGCAAATCCCCTCTGACAGCATCCCAGGCATCTGATAGGGAGGGATTTGAGACCAGCTCTGCTGTTGGTATCTTGTGTCAAGTCTTGAAATGAGGAGAGAGACAAATTATGGCTGCTTAGAAGGATGGCAGATTTATACTGTTGTTTTCCTTATTCCTTAATTCCTTAGTTCCCATTATTCCTTCATTTTCCCTGTCAACCTAATGACCTTCCCTGGCAGGGTGGGCAGGCCCTGGCACAGCTGGGGCTGCCCCTGGATCCCTGGCAGTGCCCAAGGCCAGGCTGGACACTGGGGCTGGGAGCACCTGGGACAGTGGCAGGTGTCCCTGGGACAGTGGCAGGTGTCCCTGGGACAGTGGGAGGTGTCCCTGCCATGGCAGGGATGGTCCCATCCAACCCAGGCCAGCGAGTCTGATCCCAGGATTCAGTCTGGCCAAAGGCTCTGGGATGGGCAGTGGGACACTCACATCCCCAAATTCAGCACAAAACCTTTCCAGGTAGAACTGGCTCCGAGCCACCTTGGCAGCACCAAGGAGGAGAGGTCTGCACTCAGCTCCACCAAAGCCCCTGCATGTGCTGCTCCCACAAACCAGTCCCTGCAGCCCTTTGTCCCTGCTGGGGCCACTGCCATTCCCTGCCTCCGTGCCACTTATTTACCCAGGGAGCAGCATTTGAGCAGTGGGGGATGCTTTCCCTGGCTCCCACCCTGCCAACAAATCCTTCCCCTTCAGACACCGACAGACAAGTGTGTGAGAGGGGAAAGCCCTTGGGAACGGGCTGGAGTGCTTTTCCAGCATTTCCAGCTGAGAGGAACGCCCTTGCACGCCCCTGGGACAAGCCAGGCCGGGATGGGAGCTGCCAGCCCCCCTGGGCAGGGGCACACGGGCTGGGTTTGGGGCTGGGGTCGGTACCGGCCGTGCGGGGCCTCCCTCGGCGAGCGCAGCTCCCCCTGGGTGGCTCAGGCTGGGGGCGCCCGGGGGGGCTGCTGCTCGGCTCCGGCTCTGGGGTGGCGCTGGCACTGCCCGCCTCTGCGGGGCCGTTGCCATGGACGGGGTTCCGTGCCCAGGGCCGTGTTCTGGGAGGGTCTGTGACGCTGGCCGGGCTCTGTGACCCGGCCTGGCCATTGACCCACCCTGGAATGGCCCAGCAAAGGCTGCCTTGGTCTGGGAGCGGGCACAGGAGGGGCTGGGAGGGACGCTGGGTGAGCCCAGGCACCCCAGCTCACCCAGGGGTCTCTGCCCAGCTTCTGGGAACACCAGCTCTGCTGTGGCTGCTTCCACATCTCACCTTCTCCACTGGGATATCTTCGTTTTCTTCATTGCCCAGCCGTGCCCACGGCTCATCGAGGACCCAGGCTGGTGTTTCTGCCCTCTCACAGCCTCAGTTTATCCTGATTGCCCCAACTCCTGCAGCAGCTGCAGACTGGGACTGCACCGAGGGTTTCCCAGGTCCTGGTGAGCCCTGGCCACCCCTCCTGAGCTGGCTCCCCACGGCAGCTCTGCCTCTTGCAGGAAATGGAACCCCGAGTGCTTGGTGTACACAAAGCGCAGCACATCTTCATTTCGCTCCAGACACACGTCCCGCCTCAGCCCCGGCAGGAATCAGCTCCATCAACCTGAAACAAACCATTCAGCCATCAGCTGGCTTTTCTGCAGCCAAAGCAGAGAAATGATGGCAGTGAAGTCCTGCCAAGCCTGTCCCCAGCAGGACACCCACCCACCCACCCTGGGAGCAGCCCAGCTCTGCCCCCTGCACGCTCCCAGCTCAGCCCGGCTCTCACGCCCTGCCCCTGGCTAATTCTGTTCAGATGAATCACTGCCCGGCCAGGGCACCACTGACTGTGGGAGGCAACCCCAGGGCTCTGGGAGCATTTGCTAAATTAGGCAATAACAATTTGATAATGTGTAAATGGCCCAGGGGTGCTCTGTGCAGGTGGGCAGGACCTTCCGGGGCAGCACAGGGACAGTGGGGACATCATGGGGGACAAGATTGATCCCACCAGAATCACAGAATGTCCCAAGCTGGGAGGGACCCACAAGGATCCCTGGGGACCCCTGGCCCTGCCCAGACCCCCACAATCCCACCCTGGGCATCCCTGGATACCCAAAGGCTGCTGGAGCTCTGGCAGCCTCGGGGCTGTGCCCATTCCCTGGGCAGTGCCAGCACCCTCTGGGGAGGAACCTGTTCCTAGAATCCAACCTAGAGCTCCTCTCACACTCCTAAAAGCTGCAAAGAGAAGAATTGGCACAGGTAACGCAGACAAATACCACAGTGACTCTCACGGAGCTGCCAAGCTCACAGTCTGTGATCCCAGAATCCCAGATCTCTGAGTACCCCAGGGAATTGGACAGGCTGTTTACACCACCACCATTTATTTGAGTAATTAAACCTTGTTCCTTGATTCTGACTACAACTCCAACAGCTGCAACATCACTAAAATTACACACTGTCCCCACCCAGTTGTGCTGGGGCACATCCAGTTTGGGTGGACACGTGAGGACACAGCTTGTGCTGAAACCTCAACCAGTTCAGCTCAGAATGAAAGAACAAAGCCAGGCTGAGCCCAGGAAGCTGATGGGAAGCAGAGGTGCCAGTTCCCAGCACGGCAGCCCAGGCTGGCCAAACTGGAATTTCAAGGGGTACATTTAGATACCTGAGTACAAAATCTACTGCCAAGAGCTGTCAATCCTTGTGTCACTGCTCTGCATTCTGCTGTCTATTAATACAGCATTACACTGGGTCAGAAGCTGCCCTGCTGAAAATACCCAGCTGCAGATCCTTGATACAGCCCTGTGAGCCTGCACGTACCCAGCAGAGCCCAGGCACTCCTTCACTCCCTGGAATATTCCCCTGGCTCCCTTCACTCCCTGGAATATTCCCCTGGCTCCCTTCACTCCCTGGAATATTCTCCTGGCTCCCAGGAATGCTGCACCTGCCTGAGAGGGATCAGCTGCTCATTCACAGAACCACAGAACCCCAGAACCCAGCGTGGCTGGGCTGGGCAGGGCTGGGAGCAGCCTGGGACAATTGGGGGTGTCCCTGCCCGTGGCAGGGCTGGGATGAGAGGGGCTTTAGTTCTCCCTCCAGCCCAAACCATTCCATGATTCCCTGAGGTGATTTTCACCTCTGAACATGAAGCTCTTAGAGAGAAAGCAAGAAAGAGATCAAAACTAAAGCAAAAGTGGACTGGCAGCTGAATTATTCAGTCTAACCAGAGCAGCATTTGACTGAGCTTTCCAAACAATAAATGTGGTATGAATAAATCATCACAAATCCCACCCCGAGCTCTCGTGGTGAGTCACAACCACCAAACCACAGATGCTCAGGGCAGGCTCTGCTCATCCCCAAGGTTAAGCCTGGGATCACTCCTGTAATTACAGCAGTGGTGGCCTCAGAAAATGTCATCATTTACTGGTGATGCTCTCAGCAGTGCCCAGGAACCACCAGAGATCAAACACTGAGCTCAGGGAGAGCCTCCCTGCAGCCTTTCAGTCCCTCTGGGCTGGGGCAGCTCTGGCTCTGCTGCCTGCCCTGGGGGCACTGCCAAGTCCAGGGTGGTGGGGATGGTGTGCCCTGCACTGCCCCAGCAGGCACGGGGCTCTCAGAGCCCCCAGAGCCCCCCAGAGCCCCCCAGAGCCCCCAGCTCCAGCAGGCACGGGGCTCTCAGAGCCCAGAAACCCCCAGAACCCCCCAGAGCCCCCCAGCTGCTCCATCCAGTGGGTCTGGGGCAGGAGGAGCCCCCTGAGCCACACAAGGGGCAGAGCTGGCCTGAGAGGGGAAGGAGCCCGAGCAGGGCTGCAGGGAGCCACCACAGCTCTGCAGGGATCCCACAGGAGCTCTCCAAGGTCACAGCCTGGGGTCGCTCCCCTGGCACTCAGAAACCATCCCGGAACCAGCCCCAGCTCTTGGTGGGTCCCACCTGACTGCAGCCCTGCGCTGTCACACCCTGCACCCACCCTGGGGCTGGCTCCTGCCCAAGAAACGCAGGCACAAACTGCTCCAAAACCTGCGGGAGGGGGAAAGGGAAATGAACCCAGTCTCCCTCCATTTACCTTGAAATATCCCACCTGTGAAAGTGCTTAGCCATGTGCTGTTTATTAACATCAGCCCCATTATTTCAGGACAGTTTAAACACGAAATTTAAAAGTGAGCCCCACATCTGAGGTCTCTGTAGAAGTGGATGGCTCTGGTGATTGATGCTCCACACATGCTTTAGTGCTCAGCTGCAGTGAGTTATTGGTGGCCTCTCCTTGCCTTACACACTCCTCATTTCAGAGCCAGATGTGAAAGCAATTAACACACCGAGAGGACTCTCTCTGAGTCTGTGGGGCTTTTTATAGGTTACTGTTTATTTCTGGACCTCTTTTCTTGAGGTGAATTTTGGCAGACAGCTCCAGGGCTGGTTTATGTCATGACTGGCCATTGTTTAAAGTTTTTTATTGCTCTGGCAAAGGGCTTGCATTGGAAAAGAGAGGCAGAATTACTGTATTTTCTTTTTTTTGCCTGTCATGGCACTCAGGCTGTGACTCCACAGACAGCAAAAGGATCAAAACGTCAGCAGAGCTGACAGGAGCAGCCTCAGCTCCTGCCCCTCAGGAAACAGTGAGGGCTGAGCACAGCCCTGGTGTGGAAGGGCTCAGAGAGCTCACCTGGGAAAAAACCAAACCAGCATTCATGGAAATTGCTTTAGAAAAAAGAAATAAAAATCACAGAATGGTTTGGGTTGGAAGGGACCTTAAAGATCCTTTAGTCCCAAGCCCCAAATGTCTCTCCTCCCTTTTCAGCTCCCCTTGAGCACTGCCAAGGTGCTGCCCCCACCCCAACACCCTTCCCCAGGCAGGGAGGGGCTGTGCCCTGGCACAAGCTGGGGGTGTCCCACGTCCAGGACGTGACCAGAGAGGAGCCTTTGCTGCAGGGGTGCCCCTGATCCTGGCCTGCAGGATCATGGATACAGGAGCTGCAACAATCCCACATTAATCCCAGCAGCCCCAGCTGCCCTGGGGCCACTGCAGCCCCAGAATGGTCCCTGCGGCCCCAGAATGGTCCCTGCGGCCCCAGAATGGTCCCTGCAGCCCCAGAATGATCCCAGCAGCCCCAGAATGGTCCCTGCGGCCCCAGAATGGTCCCTGCGGCCCCAGAATGGTCCCAGCAGCCCCAGAATGGTCCCTGCGGCCCCAGAATGGTCCCTGCAGCCCCAGAATGGTCCCAGCAGCCCCAGAATGGTCCCTGCAGCCCCTTCCCAGGACTGGATCCCAGCAGCCCCAGAATGGTCCCAGCAGCCCCAGAATGGTCCCAGCAGCCCCAGAATGGTCCCTGCGGCCCCAGAATGATCCCAGCAGCCCCAGAATGGTACCAGCAGCCCCAGAATGGTCCCAGCAGCCCCAGAATGGTCCCTGCAGCCCCAGAATGGTCCCAGCAGCCCCAGAATGGTCCCTGCAGCCCCTTCCCAGGGCTGGATCCCAGCAGCCCCAGAATGGTCCCTGCAGCCCCAGAATGATCCCAGCAGCCTCAGAATGGTCCCTGCAGCCCCAGAATGGTCCCTGCAGCCCCTTCCCAGGGCTGGATCCTCCATGGACTGGGGACACGGGGCTGGCTCCGCTGCCCAGCCCAGCCCTGAGCTCCAGCACGGATGTTTATCCTCCAAAACAAAGGGAGCCGTTCCCGTGCCCAGCTGAAAAGTAATTCAGACAGCTGCCATCAGATCAGATCCTGCAAATGCCTCGGTGTCCTCCGTGGGGTTTTGCTAGAAAAGGCAGATCACATTTCCCAATCAAGGCCCTTTTCCTCCCCCGGCCAGGGCTGTTCTGTCCCTCCCTGTGGCACTGCACACGAGGAGAGCTCCTCTCTGCCCTGCCCTGCCCTGGCCCAGGAGGCATCGTTAACATTTCATTGCATAAATACTCCGCTGATGCTTTCTCTCATGTTACACGACATTTCTATCCCTGGAGCCCGTGTCCAGGCTGAGCACATGGTGCTGCCCATGGAAATGGAAACCAGGGCTGGGGCCATGGGCTTCTTCTCCTGGAAGTGACAAATATTGTCAAGGAGTTTCAGCAAACGATGTTTTGTGATTGTATCCCGCGTGCCTGCAGGAGAAGGTGAATTCTGGCTGGTTTTGGAGAGATGGATGTCACTCAGACTGGCAGGAAGGGATGGAAATCGCTCAGGGCTCTCCTTCACACAGGTTTGAGCTGGGATTCTCGCCTGCATCCCCAACAGCCCAGCCTCTCAGGCTTCCTCTGGCTCCCACGGCTCCTTCCCAAGTTTTGCCTCCCGCATTGATAATCCAGGGCACAGACACCTGCTCCAGGCTGTGACAGGGGGTGAGGAGCTCCAGGCTGGGCAAGGAGGGTCCTGCACCCCGAAATTCCTCACACAGAGGAGCCTGGGGTGGGCAGGGAGCGGGGTGCACCCTCAGCCATCAGCTGGACAGAGCAAAACAACCCACCCTGGCTGCCCCTGGGAACAATGAGAGCAGATAAAAACAGATAGAGACAGCAGGGCAAAGAATGACCAGAAGACATTTGCAATACATCATAAGAGCAGGAAAAGCACGCCAGGAAATCTGCATTTCCCCACACTTCTCAGAGAAATTATTTCATTATCTGCCTGCCCTGATCATCTGCAATCGCCAACAGTTCTGGAATCATGGAAGGGTTTGGAAGGGACCCCAAAGCCCCTCCAGTGCCACCCCTGCCATGGCAGGGACACCTCCCACTGTCCCAGGGACACCTCCCACTGTCCCAGGTGCTCCCAGCCCCAGTGTCCAGCCTGGCCTTGGGCACTGCCAGGGATCCAGGGCAGCCCCAGCTGCTCTGGGCACCTGTGCCAGGGCCTGCCCACCCTCACAGGGAACAATTCCTCATTCCCAATATCCCATCCAACCCTGCCAGGGCACAATTCCTCATTCCCAGTATCCCATCCATCCCTCCCTGTGTCATTCTGCAGCCATTCCCTGTGTCTGTCCCTGGATCCCTTGTCCCCAGTCCCTGTCCCGCTCTCCTGGAGCCCCTTTGGGCCCTGGAAGGGCTCAGCACTCACAGAGGTGTGTTTGAGGCCTTACCCCATGGGAAATGCTTTTCCTCTTGTCTCTGTGCAGGGTTTATCCCTCAGAAAGGGCAAGAGGCAGGAGGAACCAGCCCTCCCACAGTCCACAAACAAGCACCAGAGGGTTTCAGGTTTGCAGCCTGGTGGAGCTCACATTTTCCAACCTGATTGTTTCCCCCCTTTCCAGAGTGTGAGATTCAGCTGGACAGGGGTTGGGCAAGGCCTCTTTCAGATTTGGGGTTTGTGGTTTCATTACACCAACCTGGAGTTTTATTTGAGAGGCCCCAAAGAACCAAGTGAGTAATTGGCCAAACCCAGTGGGTTTTGCCTGGTTTTACACCAACATTTTTCCTCTCACCTGATATATAAATAATCTCAGCTGTAAAGCTGGGCTATAAAGCATAGCCAGCTCATTTGCTTGCTCATACATTTAATATCATCGTGGAAAGGGGCAATTCTGCCCCAGAATTTCCCCTTTCTGCCCCCTGAGCGCTGAGGGAATCATCACAAGCAGCTCCCATGGGGACACTTTCCCTGCAGACACGAACTGGAACAAATGCCACCCTCCAACAGGCACATGCAGCCCTCAAAATGCTGTTCACAACTTAAAGATGCAATCTGGAAAAGCCAAAATCAGGATATTTGAGGTCTGGCACAGGCTCATGCAAACCTTGGGTTGGTGTTACTGAGTGCTGAGCATCACCAGAGTGCAGTGAGGGATTTGTGGGGAAGCTCAATGCAGGGGGACGCTGAAGTTGCACGGAAAAGCCCCCAAAGGCTCTGGGAGGGACGTCCCAGGAGCAGGCACAAGCTGCAGGAGCTGGAACCTGCAGGAGATGCTGAGCTCTGGCTTCTGAGGGTGTTTAGAACTTGGGAAATTGCAGTTGCACTGCCAGCCCCTACAGGAAGGAAATGGGGTGAAGGAGCTGCCTTTGCTGTCAGGTTTTATTGTTTCATTGGACTTCCATGGAAATTCGGGGTTTTCTCAAAGCCACAGCTCGGAGGCCATGAAGCTGTTTGAGAAACTCATCCCTCAAACCAAGGCTCCTCTCTGAAGCTCCCACCTGCACAGAAAAGTGACCCCAGAAGGGGAACATCCGAGTGAAAATGTTCAAATGCTGCAAAACTGCACTTTGTAGGGAATGGGGGTGGGAATGCAGACCCCATCCCTCTGGTCTCCTGTTGAGCTCCGTGGAGCCTGGGCTGCCCCAGCACTGGGCTTTTCAGACTGCAAGAGATGGGAATGAGACTGGGAATGAGCCTTCCCTGGCCAGAGCAGTCCCTCTGGCAGCTCCTGACCCAGGATAACTCCCCCTGCAAGCGGGGCCAGGCTGCCCAGCCCTGCCACTCCAGGGATGCCTTTGCCTCTCTCCACGGAGACAGACACAGAGCCTGCCTGGGGCATCCCCCGGGACAGACACAGAGCCTGCCTGGGGCATCCCCCGGGGACAGACACAGAGCCGGGCTGGGGCATCCCCCGGGGACAGACACAGAGCCGGGCTGGGGCATCCCCCGGGGACAGACACAGAGCCGGGCTGGGGCATCCCCCGGGACAGACACAGAGCCTGCCTGGGGCATCCCCCGGGACAGACACAGAGCCTGCCTGGGGCATCCCCCGGGGACAGACACAGAGCCGGGCTGGGGCATCTCCCGGGACAGACACAGAGCCGGGCTGGGGCATCTCCCGGGACAGACACAGAGCCGGGCTGGGGCATCCCCCGGGACAGACACAGAGCCTGCCTGGGGCATCCCCCGGGGACAGACACAGAGCCGGGCTGGGGCATCTCCCGGGACAGACACAGAGCCGGGCTGGGGCATCTCCCGGGACAGACACAGAGCCGGGCTGGGGCATCCCCCGGGACAGACACAGAGCCTGCCTGGGGCATCCCCCGGGGACAGACACAGAGCCTGCCTGGGGCATCCCCCGGGACAGACACAGAGCCGGCCTGGGGCATCCCCCGGGGACAGACACAGAGCCGGGCTGGGGCATCCCCCGGGACAGACACAGAGCCTGCCTGGGGCATCCCCCGGGAACAGACACAGAGGCTGCCTGGGGCATCCCCCGGGACAGACACAGAGGCTGCCTGGGGCATCCCCCGGGGACAGACACAGAGCCTGCCTGGGGCATCCCCCGGGACAGACATAGAGCCGGGCTGGGGCATCTCCCGGGACAGACACAGAGCCGGGCTGGGGCATCCCCCGGGACAGACACAGAGCCGGGCTGGGGCATCCCCCGGGACAGACACAGAGCCTGCCTGGGGCATCCCCCGGGACAGACACAGAGCCGGGCTGGGGCATCCCCCGGGACAGACACAGAGCCGGGCTGGGGCATCCCCCGGGACAGACACAGAGCCGGGCTGGGGCATCCCCTCCCTGCCCCGGGAGCAGCTCTGAGCTGTCCCCATGGGGCTGGAGGCTCCAATCCCCCTGATCAAAGCTGAGCCCCAGAACCCCATCCCAGCCCCAGCACCCCATCCCAGCCCCAGCACCCCAACCCAGGACCCCTTCCCAGCCCCAGAACCCCCTCCCAGCCCCAGAACCTCATCCCAGCCCCAGGACCCCTTCCCAGCCCCAGAACCCCATCCCAGAACCCCATCCCAGCCCCAGCCTGTCCAGGGCCAGCACCCCTGGTTTCCCCTTTTCCTGCTGGCAGCATCCTGCCCTGCCATGGGGAAGGGCTATTCTTAGGGATGTCTATTTTGGGTTGGAATGCTGGAATTAAGATCCTTCCTTCCTTTAAAGAAAATACTCCTGAAGATTTTTAAAAGCTTCGCCCCAGCTCAAGGCTCAGCCCTGGCTGCTGAGCCGAGCAGATTTATTTGTTGGTTTAACATTTACCCGAGGCTGGGATGAGCCCAGCCCCACCAGGACCACCCGAACACCCTCCAGGGCCCTGGGAGTCTGGGATATTCCCTTTAACGTGCCCAGGAGCAGCTTCAGGGGTTCGCTCCTTCCCTCTGTCTTGGCACAGCTCTGAATCAGTTGCAAACAGATTTAGTAAAATATTTTCCATCAAAACCCCTTTTGACAGAAAATGGCTTTTGGACACAATGGAAACTTTTGTGGAGAAGAAAAATGAAAATAAAGCCTGCTCAGCTGATGCTGGAGGCCCTTATTAGAAACAGAAAGTTGTTTTCCTCCTTGAAAGCTTTTTGGGAAGGTGCTGCTGCTGTTTTTCTCAAGGTGCACACAAGTTTGTCATGGAATGATCAGAGGAGTTCCCATCGCTCCTGGAGCAGGGATCGCAGCCACCCCGGTGCTGGGAGGAGCCCGCGGTGTGAATGGCTCAGGGCAGGGGCGTTTTCCAGCTTCCCCCGAGTTATCTCCTGCTCCATCTGACTGCAGGGAATGATTAACCCGGGCAGCATCCCGGCTGGGAGCCGCGCTTCCACTGCCTCGGGAACCTGCCCGCAGGGAGGCATTGGCTCTGCGCCTTCCACTGCCTCGGGAACCTGCCCGCAGGGAGGCATTGGCTCTGCGCCTTCCACTGCCTCGGGAACCTGCCCGCAGGGAGGCATTGGCTCTGGCTCTGCACCTTCCACTGCCTCGGGAGCCTGCCCGCAGGGAGGCATTGGCTCTGCACCTTCCACTGCCTCGGGAACCTGCCCGCAGGGAGGCATTGACTCTGCACCTTCTACTGCCTCGGGAACCTGCCCGCAGGGAGGCATTGGCTCTGCACCTTCCACTGCCTCGGGAACCTGCCCGCAGGGAGGCATTGGCTCTGGCTCTGCACCTTCCACTGCCTCGGGAGCCTGCCCGCAGGGAGGCATTGGCTCTGCACCTTCCACTGCCTCGGGAACCTGCCCGCAGGGAGGCATTGGCTCTGCACCTTCCACTGCCTCGGGAACCTGCCCGCAGGGAGGCATTGGCTCTGACTCTGCACCTTCCACTGCCTCAGGAACCTGCCCGCAGGGAGGCATTGGCTCTGACTCTGCACCGGGAGCTGGGCTCCTGGTGCCGGCCAGGGCCAAGGATGAACATTTCCTGCAGCAGCAGCAGCAGCAGCAGCAGCTCCGGGCCAGTCCGGGCCTTCACTGCGGTGCCTCTGCCCACGATCCTGTGCCTGCTGAGCCCTTCCTGAATGGCTTCATGTGTGAGGAGTGACCCGGTCCAGAAAGACAAAACATGAAAATTCACACTCTACATGACGTGAAATCAATTTAATGACAGAACAGAAACATTCTGCTTCTGCCGGAGCTTCTATACTGTCCAAACAAAATATTTCCACCTTTTTTTTTTTTCCCTTCTGCTGTAAAATGTTGTTGGACTCAGCACATTTCTACTGCATGGCTCAGGTTCAATTAACCTGCTGGTTCATACGGAAAGCTATCCTGAGAATAATTTTTTAGTGTCTTTAATATCTGAGATACTCCCATCCTACTCATCCCCACAACACCCCCACCCATCTTTTATGTGCTGCAGTTAAAATGCTGTGCCACAGGTAAGCAGCAAAGACAGAAACTGAGACCGTGTTTTCCAACTTCTTATTCCTGAAAGTTGGCATGAAAAAAGGTTCAGAGCAATTCCATCCCCTTTTGCTTCTCCTCATGATTAAATAAGCCTGGACTTTGGATTTCAGCTGATGGCACTGGGGTGTTCTGGTGAGGCCTTTATGCAACGCTCTGAAAACACCTTTAAAAAAATCCCATAGGTAAATGAGCAAGGAAAAAGAACCCCACAGAGATAAAGTAAAAATTGTGAGCTTTCTTTTGACTTGACTGTGCCTCACCTGCCTCCAAACGATTTTCATTAAAACAGTTTCTAATGGAATAATAGTCACATTTAACTGGCTGTGATTTTTCTGCAATTAGCAATGTTATTCTGAATGGCTGAATCAAACTGTGGCAGTCTCACCCTCCCAGCACACACCACCCATGGGATCGGTGCCCCAAAGCCAGGAGAGCTCTCCCAGACAGAACGGGGAGCAGTAACTGCACTCTTATCTATTGTTATCAGCCTTGCACAAGTGACTGAGAGGGATAATTACAGCCGGAGTCTGGGCACGAGTCCCAGCCCCTCCTGCGTCACCAGGACAGTGCTGCTGGCTGCTGACACTCCCTGCATGGTGACACTCCCTGCATGGTGACACCCCCGGTGCAGTGACACCCCCAGTGCAGGGACATTCCCAGTGCAGTGACACTCCCTGCATGGTGACACTCCCTGCATGGTGACACCCCCTGCATGGTGACACCCCCAGTGCAGTGACACCCCCAGTGCAGTGACACCCCCGGTGCAGTGACACTCCCTGCATGGTGACACTCCCTGCATGGTGACACCCCCAGTGCAGTGACACCCCCAGTGCAGGGACACCCCTGGTGCAGTGACACTCCCTGCATGGTGACACTCCTGGTGCAGGGACAGCCCGGTCCCTGTCATTCCCAGCCTTGGTGCTGCAGGGCAGGAGCACGGGAGATCCTGGAATTCCAGAGAGGTTTGGGTTGGGAGGGACCTCAAAGCCCATCCTCAAAGCCCACTGTGTGCCACCCCACCCACACAGTGGCACACGCTGAGCCCATGGCACACCCAGAGCCAGTGGCACACACAATCCCTGCAGTGGCACACACAGTGGCCCACCCAGAGCCAGGGGCACACCCAGAGCCAGTGGCACACACGCTGGCACACACAGGGTCCCTGCAGTGGCACACACAATCCCTGCAGTGGCACACACAGTGGCACACACGCTGGCACACACAGAGCCAGTGGCACACACAGAGTCCCTGCAGTGGCACACATGCTGGCACACACAGAGCCAGTGGCACACACAGAGTCCCTGCAGTGGCACACACAGTGGCACACACGCTGGCACACCCAGAGTCCCTCCCGTGGCACACACGCCCCGCTGCCCGCGCTCCCCTCCCTCGGAAGGAGCCGGAGCATCCCCCGGCAGAGCCGGGGCTCTGCGGGCTGCAGTTCAGCCCCGCCGCGGGCTGTTCATAGCTCGCAGGCACACGGAGCTCTGTAACGCGAGAAGGTCGCGCTGAGGCTGCCAGGGCCGCAGCAAACGCTGCCTCTGAGAGCACGGAAACACAGCCCTGCCACCACCAGCCACGGTGACACCGGGGACACGGCGCCAGCAGCCCCGGGGACACAGAGCCATGAACCCAGGGAAGGACTGGGGCTCCCACTGATGCCTCCTTCATGTGCCAGGGAGGGTCAGCCTCATCTCTTCATGTGCCAGGGAGGTTCAGCCCCGTTCATGTGTTCATGTGCCAGGGAGGCTCAGCCTCATCTCTGTGCCAGGGAGGCTCAGCCCTGTTCATGTGTTCATGTGCCAGGGAAGGTCAGCCTCATCTCTTCACGTGCCAGGGAGGGTCAGCCCCGTTCATGTGTTCATGTGCCAGGGAGGCTCAGCCTCATCTCTGTGCCAGGGAGGCTCAGCCCCGTTCATGTGTTCATGTGCCAGGGAGGCTCAGCCCCGTTCATGTGCCAGGGAGGCTCAGCCCCGTTCATGTGTTCATGTGCCAGGGAGGCTCAGCCCCGTTCTTGTGCCAGGGAGGCTCAGCCCCGTTCATGTGTTCATGTGCCAGGGAGGCTCAGCCCCGTTCATGTGCCAGGGAGGCTCAGCCCCGTTCATGTGTTCATGTGCCAGGGAGGGTCAGCCTCATCTCTTCATGTGCCAGGGAGCCCCGTGCCCCGTTCTTGTGCCAGGGAGGCTCAGCCCCGTTCATGTGCCAGGGAGGCTCAGCCCCGTTCTTGTGCTGCTCGCCAGGAGCCCCGTGCCCAGTTCTGGTGAGCAGCAGGGGCAGGGCAGGCACTGGAGTGGCTGCTCCCAAGTGCCAGGCAGGGCTCGGGGGCTGCTCCTTCATTCCTACACCACAAAGCTCTTGGAAGGAGCTGTTGGCTCCGTGGCTCTTTACCTTGGATTGCAGAGAGCATATTTGTGCTTGAGTCAATATCAAACTGATTGTTTGGGCAAGGAAAGAATTCAGACCCCAGATTCTGTTCCCCTCGATGCGAGGAAACTTCGGGGCGGAAAAAGCTTGGAAAAAAGATTTATCCAAGTTGGTTGGAATCTGCAAGAAAACTGTGGAGGCTCAAGAGCAAAACCCAAAGTGAGAAACGAACTGGACGGGTTCTCTGAGCTGTCTGGGAGCAGCTGGCAAGGGCTCTGCTGAGGGGCTGCAGTGGGGGCTCCAGGGGTGTGTGTGCATCCCACCCTGGCCCTCCCTCCCTTTCCAAGGTGCCTGTTCCCAAATCCTGCCCAAACTGCACCAAACGCCCAGAAAGCGCCAGAGGGAAACAGGAGAAGCAGCGAGGGCTGAGTGGGGCCTGACTGCAGCAGCACTTCCCAGCACCCAGGGGCCCTCTGGGATGTGTCTGGGGCCCCACGGAATCCTGAACCAGCCCCAGCCTCAGTGACCATCGGGACACCCCCAAAGGAAAGGAGCGGGTGACACAGCCCCGTGTGAGGGGACCTCGGGCAGGTGATGAGAGAGCTGCACTCGGTGACCCCAGGCTGCCACCAGGCACAGGAGCAGGGGACAGCCCCACCGGGGCGATGGTGTGGGGCTGGCAGAGGGTCCCAGAGCCCCAGGAGACCCCCAGAGCTGTGCCAGGGAGGGATGGGGAGGCGGCAGGAGGGGAGGTGGCACACCTGGAACTCAGGCAATGTGGCCCCTGGCACTGGGGAACTGTGCTGCCCCAGGGAGGGGGGAGGAAGAGTTTTCCAGGGCAAAAGTGCTTATTCATCACCAGAACTCTGCTGGAAATTGTCCAGAACGTGGCTGTGTGAAGCAGTGAAGCCTCTCCTCAGCACGTCCCTCCTGTGACATAGCCCTGGAAAGGTTTCTCCTCCCTGCAGGAGGTGGGAGCAGGGCAGAGGCTCCCCCTGGGAATGTCCCCCCAGGCAGGGCTCACTCTTGGCTCTCCTTCTTCATCAGAAAACCTGTGCCAGTCCCAGCCTGGGCTGCTGCAGGAAAAGCAGCTGAGCTGGTGGGGAAGGTCTCTTGCTCCAGTCCCTGTCCTGGGGAGCAGAGCCCAGGGAGCACAGCATGGCAGCTCAGAGCTGTCCCCAGGCTGCCCCCAGGGCGTCCCCAGCACCTGCAGCCCTCCAGGAACACGAGCACAGCCGTGGGCAGGGCTGGGGCTGGGCTGGAGGGATGTGCATGGAAACAAGCCGTGGGATGCCTCTGATCCCAGAGGAGTCTCTGCGTGGAGCACATCAGCTGGAATGCTTTCCTGCCAACTGAGAGGCTGGAACGAAGCCAGGGCAGCCAGGAAAGCAATTTCCACTTTCTGTTTCACAATAATTGATCTGCCTCATTTGCAGTGCTGGAAGCAAAGGGCCTGGCCAGACTTTGCAGGGAAGTTCAGTTCTGGGTGAAGTCTCACTCTGCCTCCCCAGAAATGTCACCTCTCAGTCCCGGTGTGGAGGAGCAGCAGGAGCCTCTGCTCAGTCCTGGGGCAGGGCAGGGGCAGGATCTGACCCTGGGGGGCCCTCAAAGCTTGGAAAGTGGAGCAGTTTAAGGTTAAAGCCAGCACAAACCAAGGGAGACTGGAGCTGCTCTGCGTGGCCAAGCTGAGTGTGACCACACCAGGAATGTCCCCAGAGCAGTCCTGGCCATGTGGGGAGGGAGGAGTGTCCCACTGAGCTTTGGTTTAACTCAGCTGATTTATTTCTCCCCCATAAACCAACCCTGGAGCTGGGGCTGTGCCCACACCCACCCGAGCACTGAGAGGGCAGGGCAGGAGCAGTGGGGCTCCCAACCCAGCTGCTGTCACCCCAAAACATCCTTCTCAGGAGGACAGCGTTTGGAGGAGTCGGTAAGGGCCTCAGCTGCCCGACTGCAGGGACAGATGGACAGATGGACAGACCAGAGCAGGGACAGCACCAAGCTCTGAAATCCCCCAGTGCCAGCGACCAGAAGCTCTCAGGGATCCCCTCAGACCAGCCTGTCCAAGCAGGATGTGTTTTTCCGAGGCAAAGCCCATCCAAAACCATCCCGCAGTGGATTCTCCAAGCCTTTCCCAGCAGGAGCCTTCCTCTGCGTTTCCCTTGCCAGGGCTGTGCAGTGGGCAGAGCACCCCAGCTGCTCTGCCCTGGCTCCAGGGGCTCTGCCAGGGCTCCTGCAGCTCCTGCCGCAGCCGGGGTTACAGCCCAGGCCGTCATTCCCCACCCAGCCTGGGGCCCTGCAGGAGGAGAGCCCTGCTGCAAGCGCTGACTCGTGCCTGGGAGCCCCTGCCCGCCGGGCAGGGCAGCACCGGTCCGTGCCTGCCCCGGGCACCCAGCAGGGCAGAGCAAGGGCAGAGCAAGGACAGAGCAGGGGCAGAGCAGGGCAGAGCATCCTCCAGGGGTGAATCACAGCCCTGGAGCCCACCCGGGCACCGAGCAGGGCAGAGCAAGGGCAGAGCAGGGGCAGAGCAGGGCAGAGCATCCTCCAGGGGTGAATCACAGCCCTGGAGCCCACCTGGGCACCGAGCAGGGCAGAGCAAGGGCAGAGCAGGGGCAGAGCATCCTCCAGGGGCAAATCACAGCTCTAGAGCCCACCCTGGGCACCGAGCAGGGCAGAGCAGGGCAGAGCATCCTCCAGGGGTGAATCACAGCTCTAGAGCCCACCCTGGGCACCGAGCAGGGCAGAGCAGGGCAGAGCATCCTCCAGGGGTGAATCACAGCCCTGGAGCCCACCCTGGGCACCGAGCAGGGGCAGAGCAGGGCAGAGCATCCTCCAGGGGTGAATCACAGCTCTGGGGCCGGCTGGCTGCCATCAGCTGCCGGAGCTCCTGGGGCTGGACTTTGCCATTACTGCAGCCCGAGGAGCCTGGCAGCCGCCAGAGCCGCCCCTGGTTCTGAGCCTTTGAGAGCTTTTGCTGCTCTGGTTCTCTCCCAGGTTTGCAGCTCCCCCCGAGAGCTCTCGCAGCCCCGGCTCTCGGCTCAGCCACTCCCGGCTCCCAGCATCGATCGATGCTGATTTAATCGCTGCAGCATCTTCCAGGAAATGGGGTGGTGGTGGTGGTGGTGCTGCTGCAGGCACGCGTGGCAGAGAGAAGGCACAGCAGGGCAGGGCTGGATGGGACATTGGGAATGAGGAATTGTGCCCTGGCAGGGATGGATGGGACATTGGGAATGAGGAATTGTGCCCTGGCAGGGCTGGATGGGATATTGGGAATGGGGAATTGTTCCCTGGCAGGGCTGGATGGGACATTGGGAATGAGGAATTGTGCCCTGGCAGGGCTGGAAGGGATATTGGGAATGGGGAATTGTTCACTGGCAGGGCTGGATGGGACATTGGGAATGAGGAATTGTGCCCTGGCAGGGCTGGAAGGGATATTGGGAATGAGGAATTGTGCCCTGACAGGGTGGGCAGGCCCTGGCACAGGTGCCCAGAGCAGCTGGGGCTGCCCCTGGATCCCTGGCAGTGCCCAAGGCCAGGTTGGACACTGGGACAGTGGGAGGTGTCCCTGCCATGGCAGGGGCTGGCATTGATGTTCCCAAAGGTCCCCTCCAACCCAACCCCTTCTGTGGCTCTCTGGCTCTTTGATCTGCGTTTTCCAGAGGAAGAGTCACTGCTTTTCAGTGCTATTGTTCCTCAACTCGACCTTTGTGGCTGCTGCCAGTGCAGGGGAGGATCCAAATGCCAGTGCTGAGGCAGCAGGGGCTGCTGGAGCCAGGCAGGGATGGCAGCAGGGAGGGCTGGGACGCTGCGGCAGCGTGAGGAGCTGAGGACTGGCACAGGGCTGGGCTCTGTGGGGGCATTGTCCTGCTCCAGCAGCCTGGGGAACAGGCCAGGGGTGAGCCCAGGGCTCGGGGAAAAGCGCTTTGAGGCGAGATGGAGATTTCTGGCCTTGCTTTGGGAGCGCCCCCTCGGAGCCAGGCTGTAACCCACCTGCTCACCAGGATTATCCCTCCTGCCCCTGAGGCGCAAGAGTCAAACCCTCCTGGATCCCAGAGTAGTGACCCTGCCCGGCCCTGAACGCCCTGCAGAGCCTTGCAGCATCAGCAGCCCCACCTTCCTGCCCACGAGGCTCTTCCCATCACCACCAGCTGGGAGTTCTGCCCCCACACGAGCCAGGGCCACCCCTCTGTTGGCTGCTCTCCAAGGTGTCCCAAAACCCCAAAGCCAGGTTTGCAGGGCAGCCCCGGGCAGCAGAGCAGCGCCAGAGCCAGGCAGCAGCTCTGGCCAGGGGCAGCAGCACAGCCCCAGTGAGGGCACAGCCCCAGTGAGGGCACAGCCCCAGTGAGGGCACAGCCCCCACAGCTCTCCCAGGCTTTGCAGAGCCACCCCGACCTTTGGAACCCCCTCACCCGCCTGAGAACAGCTCCCACAACTCCTCCAAGGCTTTGCAGAGCCAGCCCTGACCTTTGGAACCCCCTCACCTGCCTGAGAACAGCTCCCACAGCTCCTCCAAGGCTTTGCAGAGCCAGCCCTGACCTTTGGAACCCCCTCACCTGCCTGAGAACAGCTCCCACAGCTCCTCCAAGGCTTTGCAGAGCCAGCCCTGACCTTTGGAACCTCCCCACCTGCACCCACAGCCCAGCTCCCCTTCCTGCTGCAGGGAGAGCAGGACCTGGAGAGCTCCAGCTGGTGACAGCAGCTCCTGGCAAGCAGGATCAGAGCTTCAGAGGTGGCTGGGGTGAAACAACGCCCTGAGAGAGGCTGCAGGCATTTCAGAACTGTGCTGAAGCCCTTTACCCAAATTCCACAGTGAAATGTGGTGACTTGGGCCTTCCACAGCCAGCAGGGAGTGACCTGAGGAGACCTTCCTCACCTCCCTCCTCATCATCAGAGACCTTCCTCACCACCCTCCTCATCATCAGAGACCTTCCTCACCATCCTACCCATCATCAGAGACCTTCCTCACCACCCTCCTCATCATCAGAGACCTTCCTCACCTCCATCCTCATCATCAGAGACCTTCCTCACCACCCTCCTCATCATCAGAGACCTTCCTCACCTCCCTCCTCATCATCAGAGACCTTCCTCACCACCCTCCTCATCCTGCTCCAGAGTCCCAGAAATGCAGGCTCAGAGCCCAGGGTGCTGCAGCCTGCTCAGGGATGAGCAGGGCAGTCCGTGTGTGCCAGGGGATGCAGGGATCCCTGCCCTGGGATGAGCAGGGCACTGTGTGCCAGGGGATGCAGGGATCCCTGGGCAGGGATGAGCAGGGCACTGTGTGCCAGGGGATGCAGGGATCCCTGCCCTGGGATGAGCAGGGCACTGAGTGCCAGGGGATGCAGGGATCCCTGCCCTGGGATGAGCAGGGCACTGTGTGCCAGCTCCCTGTGGGATCCCTGCCCTGGGATGAGCAGGGCACTGTGTGCCAGGGGATGCAGACCCCTATGCAGGGATCCCTGGCTGCCCTGGCATGAGCAGGGCACTCTGTGCCCGCTCCCTGGGCAGGGCTCCCTGCCTGCCTGGGGCCTGCAGCAGACCCAGAGGCTCCCCGTCCCTGAGGCAGGGGCCCAGGGCTGCCCGCACACACCCCGACGGAGCAGGGGCATGTGCTGGGCTGCAATTGGAAGCAGATTCACAAAGAGAGCCTGTGTTCAGGCACCGAGCTATAAATATTCATTTTTGAAAAGGCATAACTGGAAAAATGTCTAAATGTCTATTTTTGCCTCCTCTGCTTCACCCACTCAAAACATTGACATCATACCAAGCTCCTACAGGGCCGAGTCACTGGGAGAGCTGGAGCAGCTCAGCAGCTCCCAGAACGGTGCTGGGACAGGCAAAAAGCACCTTTGTGTCCTGGGGGATGGAGCAGGGCCTGGGGAGGCAGGAATGGCAGCTTCTCCCTGCCCTGTGATGCCACACCAGTGACTCAGCACAGCCCAGCCTGGGCTGTCCCAGCCCTGCCCTGCCTCAGCTGAGGGCCAGGGCTCCTCCAAGAGGCTTCCAGCACCCCGAGCTCAGCCCCAGAGCCAGGCATGAGGAGGTTTTCTCCAGCAGAATTGTGGCAATGCTTGAGCTGAGGGAACCCGTAAAGCTCCAGCCCCCTGTGATGGGCAGGGACAATCCCCTGAATTCCCCACCCCAAAGCCCCCTGAGCCCCTCTAGGGCAGGAGCCCTGTGATGGGCAGGGACAATCCCCTCGATTCCACCCACCCCAAAGCCCCCTGAGCCCCTCTAGGGCAGGACCCCTGTGATGGGCAGGGACAATCCCCTCGATTCCACCCACCCCAAAGCCCCCTGAGCCCCTCTAGGGCAGGACCCCTGTGATGGGCAGGGACAATCCCCTCGATTCCACCCACCCCAAAGCCCCCTGAGCCCCTCTAGGGCAGGAGCCCCTGTCTGTGGAGCCAGGCACGTTGAGCAGCAGGGACCCCCAGCACTGGCACAGCTTTGGGCAGGGCTGGGAGGGAGGCAGAGCCCTGGGTTCTGTGCCCCAGGACGTGCCCTGCCCAGCTGGGCCCCAAGGACCCCTCTGGGGGTATTTCAGGGGCTCAGCCTGCCTGGAACACAGAGCTCAGCTGTGTGAGGAGCCCCATGGTGCCCCCAGAGCCCCCCAGCCCCTCGTGGCAGCCCTGGGAGCTCAGGGAATGCCCACGAGTGACACAAGCACCACGCTGCCATCTGCACCTCTGGGAGGCCCCTCTTATCCTCAGTGACAGCAGAAAATCAACATTTCCCATAAAGTGGAGTTACTGAAAAACTCATTTTAGGAACTGCCAAAGCCAGCAAGTCTGGGGTTTGTTGGGGGTTTGGGGTTTGGGTTTTTCTCTCTCTTGCTTTCATTGTGGGTTTCCCCCCTTTGTGCTTTTCAGAACACTTGGTTTCGCCTGTTTCCATTTTACTCCAATTTGTCCTGGAGAAGCAAAGCAAAGCCTGCACTAAGGACATAATGCATTTCCAACTACTTTTTAATGCTAAAATCATTCCCTGCCTGGGATGCTTCAGAGCCCTGGCCTTTTGCAGCGTTCAGCTGCACTGCCAGAACATTTCCAAGGACCCCTGAGCTGCAGGGATGATCCAGCTGCACACAACTGACCCTGCTGCAGGGAACACGAGAGCAAAATCTGCTCCTGGGAGGAAGAGGAGAGCAAGGAGCAGCCCGTGGCACCTCCATCAGCCTGGAGCTGGCCAGGACAGGGCTCCCCACCTGCAGGAACTGTCACAGGCGTCCTGGGACACCTTCCCACGGAGTCCAGCACACGAGCAAACCCTTCCACACACCCAAGGGAAACAGGAATATTCTCCCAGCCACCTCTGCTGCTGCTCCTGGCTCTCCAGGGATGATTCCAACCTCTTCCTCCAGCGTTTCCTGCCACAGCAGTGCCTGTAAATAGCTCTGGCCATCCACCTGAGGCTGAGGAGGAGCAGTGTGGGAACGGTTCAACACCAAAGCAGACCCTGGAAAAGCCTCTGTGCAGCCAGGACAGGACAGGAGAGGGGCTGCTTGCCTGCCCCCATCCCTCAGCAAGCACAAACTGCTCCCAGCTGCTCCAGCAGCCTCTGCGCGGGCAGGGAGGGCTGGCAGCACCCTGGGGGGAATCTGGGGGGAATTGGGGAAATGGGGAATGGGGAATTTGGGGAAATGGGAAATGGGGAAATGGGGAATGGGGAATTGGGGAATTGGGGAAATGGGGAATTTGGGGAATTTGGGGAATGGGGAATTGGGGAATGGGGGAATGGGGAAATGGGGAATGGGGAATTTGGGGAAATGGGGAAATGGGGAATTGGGGAATGGGGAATTGGGGAATGGGGAATTGGGGAAATGGGGAATTGGGGAATGGGGAATTGGGGAATTTGGGGAATTTGGGGAATTTGGGGAATGGGGAATTGGGGAATGGGGGAATGGGGAATGGTGAATTGGGGCAATGGGACAATGGGACAATGGGGAAATCAGGGCCTTCCCACTCCCTGGGAACAGGCGATGGAGCAGCAAACCCCAGAGCCTCGGCCAGGGGCTCCATCCCATCACCCTGCACATGCTGGGGCTCAGCGGTGCCGGAGCCCCCAGCCCTGTCCCCAGGGGTGACAGTGACCCTGTCACAGCCAGTTCACAGCCCCTGGGCCCCCCGGCTCTGCCCCCAGCCCCAGCAGGGAGGCAGCGCTTGGCCACGTCCCTTTCCAGGATCCCCCAGACAAAGCCCCAGGGAAGGGCTGCAAAGGGAGCTCCATTTATTTATTTACTTATTTATTTGCTTTTATTGGTTCCCAGCTCCGTGGCTCGTGACCAGCCCTGAGGGCTGGCAGGGCCTCTCCTGAGCACGGGGCTCATGACGTGCTGCAGGCACAGCGAGAGGAGCCAGGCTCAAAATAGGACAGGGAACAAATTTATTTATCCAGCCCAGAAAGTGGTAGTTTCTCTCTTTTTTTTTTTTTTTTTTGCCACATTTTCTCATTCTTCACATTCTTTCCCTGCAGAAGCCAAACACCCTTTCCCAAAGCAGTCAGCAGCCAAGTGGCACCAGTCCCACAGCAGCCAAACTCCCAGGAGCTGCACAGCAGGAACCACACACTGGATGCAGCAGAAAATACTCAGGATTATCAGAGAAGTTGTTTATAACTCCAGCAGTTTTCCAGGACAAATGGCTTCCTCAAGCAAACTTAATTTTGACAGCAAAAAAGGGTAATTTCTTTTTTCCACCATCACAAGTTGAATAAATATTTTATTTCAAATGCAGAGCTGTGGTTTGCTCCAGACCTGTGAGCAGAGATCAGGATGCAAATTTAATTTTGACAGCAAAAAAAGGGTCATTTTTTTTTTCCCCCACCATCACAAGTTAAATATTTTATTTCAAATGCAGAGCTGTGGTTTGCTCCAGACCTGCTAGCAGAGATCAAGAGGCATCTTCACCCCCTTCTGCTTCCATTCCAATCAGCCTTTTACAAAAAGACTCCAAAAGCTCAATGCTGCTTGCAGGGAGGTTTAATGAGTCTGGAGAGTGCTCAGGAGCAGACTCATAAACTCAGGAGCTTCTTCCTCCTCTCCTCAGCCTCATCTGTGTGGGTCACTCCCTGTGGCTGGGGCGAGCGGGGCTGCTCGGGGCCAGGATGTGCCGGGGGGGTTTTCTGGCAGGGATGATCATGTGTTGGTTTTCTGGCAGGGGTGATCCTGTGTTGGTTTTCTGGCAAGGGATGATCATGTGTTGGTTTTCTGGCAAGGGATGATCCTGTGTTGGTTTTATGGCAGGGATGATCATGTGTTGGTTTTCTGGCAGGGGTGATCATGTGTTGGTTTTATGGCAGGGATGATCATGTGTTGGTTTTCTGGCAAGGATGATCATGTGTTGGTTTTCTGGCAGGGATGATCCTGTGTTGGTTTTCTGGCAAGGCTGATCATGTGCAGGCTTTCTGGCAAGGATGATCATGTGGCAGTTTTGGTTTTCTGGCAAGGATGATCATTTGGAGGGTTCCTGGCAAAGGGGCTCCCCTGCAGGTTTTCTGGCAAGGATGATCATGTGTTGGTTTTCTGGCAAGGATGATCATTTGGAGGGTTCCTGGCAAAGGGGCTCCCGTGCAGGTTTTCTGGCAAGGACGATCATTTGGAGGGTTCCTGGCAAAGGGGCTCCTGTGTTGGTTTTCTGGCGAAGATGTTCATGTGTTGGTTTTCTGGCAAGGACGATCATTTGGAGGGTTCCTGGCAAAGGGGCTCCCGTGCAGGTTTTCTGGCAAGGACGATCATTTGGAGGGTTCCTGGCAAAGGGGCTCCCGTGCAGGTTTTCTGGCAAGGATGATCATTTGGAGGGTTCCTGGCAAAGGGGCTCCCGTGCAGCCTTTCTGGCGAAGATGATCATGTGGCACAGCCCGGGCGGTGCCGGGGCGCGCCGTTCCCCGGGCTGTGCCGGGGGCTGCTCCGGGCCGGGAGCGGGGCCGGGAGCGGGGCTGGGAGCGGGGCTGGGCTCGGAGCGGGGCCGGTCCTGGTCCGGCTCCGGCTCCGGGTGCGGCTCCGGGGCAGCCCTGCCCGGCCCCTCCTGCTGCCGCAGCCACCGCACCAGCGGCCCCGAGTGGGTCACGTAGGCGGGCCCGGGCGGCTCCCGGGGGATCAGAGCGCTGGGCAGCCCCACGTTGGGCGAGGGCAGCACATGCTCTGCGGGAAGAACCCAAAAACGCGGCCTGAGAGCGCTGCCGGGCGCTGCCCACCCCGGCAGGGGCACCAAGGAGCCCTTGGTGGCACCGGGGACCCGCAGGGGTGGCTGTGCTGTGGCCAAGGGACAGCAGCGAGGGACAGCGGTGCCTGTGGCCGCTCTGCACGGAGAGCCAAAGGATCCATGGAAGAAAGGGCTGCTGGGCATCACTGCAGGCCCCTGAGCCTGTGTTTGTGTGTCGCTGCTGAGGGCCAGGGCTGTGCTCGCCTCTATCTCTGTGCCACGGTCCAGGGGACAGGGCTGTGCTCGCCTCTATCTCTGTGCCACGGTCCAGGGGACAGGGCTGTGCTCCTCTCAGCTCCCAGCCAGGGCAGGAACCCCTGAAAGGGGGCAAAGCCACCCTGGATCCAGCTCAGAACCCACCCAGGCACCAACGCAGAAAGGCACGGAGCAAGCACACCGAGGGGACAGGGATGGGGACAGGGATGGACAGGGACAGACAGGGGACAGGGATGGGGACAGGGGCAGGGACAGACAGGGGCTCGGCTCTGGGATGCAGGGCCAGCCCGCTCCTCCCACCGCAGTTCTCCTTGGAGCTGTCACATCCCTGCAGCACAGCAGATGTCCCAGCTCTGGGGTGAGCAGGCTGGCTGGGCTCACAGGTCCAGGACAGCAGGACAAGTCCAGGACAGCAGGACAGGCTGCTGTGCTGTTTAGTCCTGGATAAACACTGACATTCACGGGATATTCCCGGCATTTCCAGAGGGCCTCGGACTCAGCTGCAGAGCCCAATTGCCACAGCATCACCTCACAGGGCAATAAAGGGGTTTAGGAACACTTTCCTAAATGGTAATAAAGCAATGATGGAGAACATCCCTAGGCTGGATTTTTGATTGGTGTGGGAATTTTGGTGTCAGGACAAAGTTTGGATGCCACCAGCTGAATTTTCCTGCGTGGCTGTGGGTGCTTGGGTGCAAAGAACCCCAGACAAGGCCACAAGACCTCCCAAAGTTCCCATGGTGGAGACCTGAGACAGAGGCTGATGCAAATCCCAGACACTTCTCCTCTGACCTTCCCTCTAACCCCTCCCAAAGCAGAAATGCTGAAGGAGCCACAGGGGGAGGACACACAGACATTCCCTGCCTGCAGGGACGGGTCCAGCAGCTTCCCCTGTGTCACATCCCTGGGGAATCCCCACAGAAGTGATTCCTTCACACCTCGAGCATGACAGGAGAGCCCCGGGAGCGAGGACAGGAATGCAAAGCACTGCAGACAGGATGCCAGGGGAAAGCCCAGAGCTGACAACGTCCGGAGCACAGTGAGCTGGGCTCATCAGCCACACTTGGTTATTTACAGCCTGAGCTTGGCCACTGGCCTGGAAGTGACTCCAGAGGCCAGGGAGAAAGGGCTCCAGGACATCCCTGGGAATGCTCTGAGCATGAGCTGCTCTCCCTGCAGCACCTGCACTGCCCTGGGCTCTCCGGGAGCTGCCCACACCAGGGATCAGGGAGCAGGAGCTGCCCTGTTGGGGAAGATGAAACAGGAAAGCCTTGTACATATGATTGTTTGGCAAAAGATTTGGAGAATATGGAAACTATAAGTGAGATTGAAATGAAAGCAAGCTTTGAGATCCCTCAGTTACTGAACAACAGGAAAACAATGGTGTGGCCACTGAAGGTGATCCCCTTTTGATGGAACAACACCCTCTGCTTGCAGACAGGCCCAAGGGTCAGAGCAGACCCTACAGCTTGGCAGAAGGGGCCCAAAGAGGAGTTTTTAGGGTTTAAAATGTAACCCAGTGTGGTAATGTAGTGATTCTTATAGGCTGTATGGAAATGCTGTAGGATTTGTGTATTGTACTAGATTGGTGAGTGAGAATTAGAATATTCAGCACAGAAGAAGATTTATGGTATTGGAACGGGAACCTCGCTCTCTTACCCCTTTTGCTCTCTCACCTTTTTACTCTCTCACCCTCTCATCCTCTCTCTTCTCTCAGGCCTGCTCTGAGCTGTGCCTGGCAGCTCCCAGCAGGGCCCTGCCCCCAGGCCCTTTGCAATAAAGCCCAAGTTCCTGACCTGGCTGCAGAGATCCCTCATCTCCATCCACCCCCACCATCCTACCCCCAATGCTCCGATCCTGCCCTGGGGGAAACGCTCCCACCCCTCGTGTCCCAGCCCAGCCTTCCTCGGGCTCTGGTGAGGCACAGGGGGCACTGGTGGCACTGGGCTGTTACCCCAAGGCTGTGACACCTGAGATGAGCCAGGCCCCCACAGCACACAGACATTGCAGAAATCCCATTTCTGGTTTTCATCCTCGGTCAGGAGCTGCTCCAGAGGCTCTGGGGGACACTGTGCAGTGGATTCCCTCTGCAGGACTCAGGACAGAAACAAGAGCTGCAGCCAGGGTCCTTCCTGCAGGGCTGTGGGAGCTCCCAGCCTGGGCAGGCAGCGGAGCACAGGGACAGGATGTGCCTCAGAGGCTGCCCAGCAGCACAGAGCAGCCCTGGAGGCACATTCACCATGGTGTCCCTTCCTCCAAGGCCAGGCTGGGCAGGGCTGGCGGCACCCTGGGCCATGGAGGGGGTCCCTGCCATGGCAGGGGTGGACCTTAAGCTGAGCTTTGAGGTCCCTTCCAACCCAAACCAGTCTGAGAGTCTCTGCCCCAGCCCAAAACCAGAGCAAAAAGGCCCCTTTGTGCAGCAGGAGGTGCCCCCTGCATGCAGCTGTGCTCAGAGCAGAGCCAGCACTCCCCAGGCTGCTCCCCTGCCCTGGCAGCAGCAGCAGCCCAGGCTCAGCCCAGCCAGGCTGTAAATCAGCCCCAGGCTGGGGGGACCCACAGGAGCCCCCTTTGCAGGGCAGGGTGTGAGGAGCCCCTGCTCAAACAACGGCCCTTTTGTGATGCTGAAAATGGGCAAACCCAGCGTTTCAGAGCTCGTGATGGAATTATGGTTTCTGGGAGACTGGGGACACACGTGGCCACTTCAAACCCAAATTGGTGCTGCTACAAGACATGGACAGGCAGAGTCCCCATTATTTTAACACCATTCAAAAAGGCAGCACCAAGGACAGGAGCGGACAGACACACGGACACAACATCACACAGGGAGCACAGCTCCTCCTCATCAGCCAGGGCTTAAAGCACACGCTGAGGTCTGCTCGGGCTTCCCCCAGTTTCCAGACACAGTTATCCATTCCCTCCATCAGCAGGCCGTACTGCATCCCTGCCACCGTGCAGGCTCCCCTTGGCTCATTTGCTCTGCCTTCTCACCGTGGGAATAAAACAAAACCCGAGCCCAAGCCCCGGGCTAAGCCTGGCTCAGTAAAGCTGTGCCTGGTGGTGCTGAGCAGGGCTGCAGAGAGCACAGAGCCCCCGCCTGCCCTGCTGCCATCAGGCAGAGCGGCCCCAGGGCTCTGGGCAGGGCAGGAGGGAGGGAGGGAGGCTCTGCTGAGAGCAGCCAGCCCCGTGCCTCTGCTGCATTCAGGGGTTCAGCCCTCAGAGCTGCTGGCAGCGGGACAGGTTTCACACCCTTCTATTTACAGAGCCCTGCCTGACAAACAGCCAGAGCTGGCGCCTGTAAATCAGGGGGCTCTGACAGGGCCAGGGCAAGCAGCAAAAGCAAATGGGGGAAATGAAATTACAGCCTGCAGAGGGACCTCTGCAAAGAATAGGCTTTTATTTTCTGTTCCTAAAGTTCACAATCATTACAAATATTTCTCCCTCGGTTCTTTCATTTGTTTTTAGGGCAGTCCCTGCTGTCAGGGCCCCCTGGCCCCCTCAGCTTCCTACGTTCCTGGCTGGGGTGGCCTGGCCTGCAGGAGCTGACAGATCCAGGGCTGGGTAGGAGATCCCACTCGGAGCTCCCCATGGCCAGGGGAGGCAGGGGCAGCCTGGGCACTCACAGGTCCCTGCAGCCCCTCCAGAGACAGGGACGGGGTCCCTGCAGCCCCTCCAGGGACAGGGACGGGGTCCCTGCAGCCCCCAGGATGAGGGACAGGGTCCCTGCAGCCCCTCCAGGCACAGGGACAGGGTCCCTGCAGCCCCTCCAGGGACAGGGATGGGGTCCCTGCAGCCCCTCCAGGGAGAGGGATGGGGTCCCTGCAGCCCCTCCAGGCACAGGGACGGGGTCCCTGCAGCCCCTCCAGGCACAGGGACGGGGTCCCTGCAGCCCCTCCAGAGACAGGGACGGGGTCCCTGCAGCCCCCAGGATGAGGGACAGGGTTCCTGCAGCCCCTCCTGGCACAGGGACGGGGTCCCTGCAGCCCCTCCAGGGACAGGGTCGGGGTCCCTGCAGCCCCTCCAGGGACAGGGTCGGGGTCCCTGCAGCCCCTCCAGGGACAGGGTCGGGGTCCCTGCAGCCCCTCCAGGGACAGGGACGGGGTCCCTGCAGCCCCTCCAGGGACAGGGACGGGGTCCCTGCAGCCCCCAGGATGAGGGACAGGGTCCCTGCAGCCCCTCCAGGGACAGGGACAGGGTCCCTGCAGCCCCTCCTGGCACAGGGACGGGGTCCCTGCAGCCCCCAGGATGAGGGACGGGGTCCCTGCAGCCCCTCCTGGCACAGGGTCCTGCCTGGGGTGCAGACCACAGCACTCAGAGCCCTGGGGTGGAGGTGGCACTGGGAGATCCATGGCTGGAGCCAGCCCCAAGGGCCTTTCCAGCATTAATGACCCTACAATCTCCCACTGACTCGGGGTTTTCACTCACACTGAAATATCTCCTTCCCCTACAAGCAAGCAGAAGCACAGAAAATCCTGGAGCGCCCTGGGAAGGAGCAGCAGCTGAAGTCCCCCTGCCCCAAAGCCTGGGGGCCAGGAAGGCCCTTTGGGAACATCCTAACGCTGCATTTCACCTGCTGAGCCTCAGCACAGACTGCCTGTCCCAAGGCTCCACCCAAGGGTTCTCCAGCCTCTGAGCACAGCAAAGTGAGCAGAACCAAGTGCTCCTCTGCCAGGAGCAGAGTTCAGCCCTTCCTTGTCCTGTACAACCCCACAGCACTTTGGTCCCTTCTCCAGCAGGATTTTAATTTGACCCTCAGCACAAAGATGGAACAGCAATTGCAAAATCAACTGCTGGGAACCAAATCAAGCTGATGAAAGGATAAGAGCAACAAAAATCCCCTTTATTCATTCATCTGGTTGTACTGTTTGAAGCTGTCCACGAGCAGCTCCGAGCCAAGCTCCTCCCTGTGTGTGTGAGGGAGATGGAAAGAGAGGATCACAGGCTCTGGAAGGGGAGGAGCAGGAACAGAGCCACAGAAGAGGCAGCAGGGCAGATTTGGGAAGTCAGGATCCCGTGACAGATTCCAGGGAAGGTGAAAAACCTTGTCTAGGTGCTGGGGCTACAGTGAAAAGCCAACAGGAGGAGCAAATGGCTCAACAAGCATTCTGTTCCTGTTCATCCCAGGGCAGGCTTGATCCAGCATCAGGGGAGCGGACAAGGGCCCAGGCAGGGCCCTCAGGGGGCTTTGGATCCACTGGGCACCGAGCCAGGGGCTCACAGGGGGATGATTGGCCACAGTCCCAGCCCAGGCCAGGGCACCACACCCCCAAACCCTTCCCAAGAGGTGGGAATGAATCCCTGGGGATTCATCCCCCTCACCTCTCCAGGGCAAGCACTGCCCTCAGCGAGCCCAGGAGCCACGTTCAGATTGTGGGACCTCCCCCAAAAACAGCCCCAAGGCTGGGAAGGGCTGGGGGAAGAGGAGGAACGAGCGTGGGGGACCCCCGCAGCAGCAGAAGGGGCAGCAGAACACCCCCAGGCTTGCTGGGACATTGCTGGGACACTGCTGGGACACTGCCAGGCTCCTGGGACACTGCTGGGACACTGCTGGGACACTGCCACCCTCCTGGGCACAGACAGCAGCCAGGGCACAGCTGGGAACCTGAGCAACACCCACAGCAGTGCAGTAACCCTGAGCAGGGCCCACAGCAGTGCAGTAACCCTGAGCAGGGCCCACAGCAATGCAATAACCCTGAGCAATGCAATAACCCTGAGCAGTGCCCACAGCAGTGCAGTAACCCTGAGCAGGGCCCACAGCAGTGCAATAACCCTGAGCAGGGCCCACAGCAGTGCAGTAACCCTGAGCAGGGCCCACAGCAGTGCAGTAACCCTGAGCAGTGCCCACAGCAGTGCAGTAACCCTGAGCAATGCCCACAGCAATGCAATAACCCTGAGCAGTGCCCACAGCAGTGCAGTAACCCTGAGCAGGGCCCACAGCAGTGCAGTAACCCTGAGCAATGCAGTAACCCTGAGCAGTGCCCACAGCAGCGCTGCTGCCTCTGCTCTGAGCCCTGCCTGCTCTCTGCACACCATAGCCCTGCCTGCTCTCTGCACACCATAGCCCTGCCTGCTCTCTGCACACCATAGCCCTGCCTGCTCTCTGCACACCATAGCCCTGCCTGCTCTCTGCACACCATAGCCCTGCCTGCTCTCTGCACACCATAGCCCTGCCTGCTCTCTGCACACCATAGCCCTGCCTGCTCTCTGCACACCATAGCCCAGCCTGCTCTCTGGCTCTGCTCCTTTCACCAAGGGCCAGAGAATGCACACACACACACACACACACCCCCAGGGCAGGTGGCTCAGACACAGATCCCCGGTGCTACACCCCAGACACTCCCGTGGCCCCACAAACACCCCCAGGAGGGCAGGGGCAGCCCCTCAGCTGCTGCTGCTGCTCCTTGGGCAGGCACCCAGGGCAGGGGGGGCCCAGGGCAGGAGAGGGGAGCACAGAACAGGATGGGGGAGCCCCAGCTGGAGCAGGGGCACTCACCAGGCTCTGCTGCTTCAGCCAGCCCAGGTCTGTGAGCAAGAGCTCGTCCCTGCTGGCAGACAAGCAGCAGGGCCTGGAATTGCTCCCCGAGCCCAGCTTTGGTGGCCTCTCCTGTACTCCCTGGCTGGGCATGGGCAGCAGGGACGTGTCCATCCCCCAGGAGCCACCAACCAGGGAGCCCCGGGCTGGGGGAGCCACCAGAGCCCAGAAACCCCGGAGAAAGTGCTTGTTTATGTGAAAGCACAAGGAGGCAAATAGTTGACATTAAGCTTTTGGGGAGGCTGTGGGACTGGGCTGTTCCTTTCAGCCCTCACACAAAGGGCCCCTTTTTGTCTGGCTGTAAAACAGAAACCATATTGAAGGGTCTGTGGAATTTCTGGGCATTTTTCCCCCGGGGAGACACAGTGCCCTGCACTCCCATGCAGATGAGGCAGAATGCAAAGGGCAAGATGCTCAGAAGCAGCTCCACATCCGCCTCCTGCCACCCAAAGGCTCAGGGCTCCAGCAGGCTCAGGGCAGAGCCTGGAGGTGCCCCAGGGCTCCCAGAGCTGCAGATGCTGCAGGGAGCCCGTGCTGAGCCCCAGGGTCAGCAGCTCCCGCTGGGCTGAGCCCCAGCCTGCACCCGACCCTGCTGATGCTGCTGAGTGCCTGGCACTGCCCCTCCCCGGGGTGCCCAGGGGTGAGAGCAGCCCCAGCCGCTCCCTGTCAGCACGGACCAGGCTGTGCTGTGCTCCAGCAGGGCCGGGGACACCCCCGGGTTCACTGGGGCTATTCCACAGCACAGCTCTGCCCCCAGAGCTGCTGTTTCTGGGCTGGTCCAAGCCCTGCAGGGCAGCAAACTGCCAGGGACCCCATCCCCGGGGCAGGGTTCCTCCTGAATGAGGTCAGAGGACTCAGGGTTGCTGCTGCTGTGTGCAGAGGCTTCCCCTCCTCGGCACCAGGGGGCAAACAGCACCTTACCTTACCTTACCCCTTCCTTTCCTTTCCTGAAATTTCCCTTCCCCTGGAGCCCCGGCCGCGCTCCAGGGCTCAGGCCAGCCCCGGTGCCAGGGCTGCTGACACGGGACACAGAGGGGGGACACAGAGGGGGGACACAGAGGGGGGACACAGAGGGGGGACACAGAGGGGGGACACAGAGCCCTGCTGTCCCCCACGTGTCCCCGGAGCATGTCCTGCCACCCACACCTCTGGCCAGCGAGGGCAGCGCGGGATTGTCCCCCCATGAGAGCCGTGGCACGCCGGGGAGCCCCGAGCACACCCACAGCTCCATCTGATGGAAACTCCCAGGGAGCAGCCGGGCCCAGCCTGCCGGGGCTCCCGGGGCAGGGGGAGCAGCCTCGGCCACCCACGGCAGGGGCTCTGCTGGGAGCCACAGCCAGGGAGCCCCAGCACAGCCCCCGGGCCTGCCCAGACCCCCAACAACCCCGCCCTGGGCATCCCTGGGTGCCCAAAGGCTGGGAACCACAGCCAGGGACCCCCAGGATCACCCAGTGCAGCCCCCGGCCCTGCCCAGACCCCCAACAACCCCGCCCTGGGCATCCCTGGGTGCCCAAAGGCTGGGAACCACAGCCAGGGACCCCCAGAATCACCCAGTGCCACCCCAGCCCTGCCCAGACCCCCAACAATCCCACCCTGGGCATCCCCAAAGGCTCCTGGAGCTCTGGCAGCCCCAGGGTTGTGCCCATTCCCTGGGAGCCTGGGCAGTGCCCTGCAGGTTTTCAATAACAAAATGGAGACTTTTCTGCTTTGTGGTTTTTCCTGCTTTCACGAAAATCCTGCTCTCTAAAGTGGGAAAAGGATTTCTGTGTGAAGGCACTCAGATGAGGAGACATCCAACCCCAACAGCTGAAATGAGTGGAGCTGGCTGAAAAGGAGCTGGGAAGAAAAAGCTCCAGTCTGAAAGGATTTTGCTGGAATAAATCTGCTTCTGAGAGCTGCTGACTTTTTGACAAGATGAGAAACTGGAAAACATCCACTCTGCATCAAAAACGTGTTCAGGCAAGAGAACAGAAAATCTCACTTTTCAGTGAAAACAATCCCTCCAAATGGAAAACTGGCCCTGTTTGTTTTCATCCTGCCATGAAATTCCCCTCGGCACGGGGAAACATTCCCAGGCAGCCCCAGCAGCACGCGGGCTGAAGGAGCAGGGACAGGACAGGGGACACCAGGACATTCCGGGCCGGGGCTGGGCTGTTCCTGCTCATCCCGGCCTCACACGCTCCCAGACCGGCCCGTGCTGGGCCGAGCCCCTCAGCTGCGGCCAGGAGATGTCACTGCCCAAACATCTCCCGGCTCGGGCCAGCAGCGCCGCTCCGGGGCTGAATCCCCTGCTCCAGGCAGCCCCAGGCTCCCGGCACTGCCGCACTCAGCGTCCAAACCCCAGCCCCGGCCCTTTGAAACCAAAGATCCATGGAACTAGGCTGGAAAAGCCCAGGATCACCGGGTCCTGCCATTCCCTCAGCACTGCCAAGGCCACCCCCACGCCCTGTCCCCGAGTGTCACATCCACAGCTTCTAAACCAGAGGGATGGGGACAGCACCCGGCCTGGGCAGGCTGTTCATGGGGCAGAGAGGGGGGACAGGGCCATGCCAGCCCCAAAGCCTTCTAAATCAGAGGGATGGGGACAGCACCCGGCCTGGGCAGGCTGTTCATGGGGCAGAGAGGGGGGACAGGGCCATGCCAGCCCCAAAGCCTTCTAAACCAGAGGGATGGGGACAGCACCCGGCCTGGGCAGGCTGTTCATGGGGCAGAGAGGGGGGACAGGGCCATGCCCAGCACCCAGCCCTGGTTCATGGGGCAGAAAGGAGGGACAGGGCCATGCCAGCCCCAAAGCCTTCTAAACTCCAGGAATGAGGACAGCACCCGGCCTGGGCAGGCTGTTCATGGGGCAGGAGAGGAGGGACAAGGCCATGCCCAGCACCCAGCCCTGTTCATGGGGCAGGACAGGGGGACAGGGCCGTGCCCAGCACCCAGCCCCGTGCCCAGCACCCAGCCCTGGTTCATGGGGCAGGACAGGGGGACAGGGCCGTGCCCAGCACCCAGCCCTGCCCCACCCCATGTTCCCGGGAGGGGCCTCTGGCCATGAGCTGTGCTGGACACCTCGGGCAGGGCTGGGACAGCAGCTGTTCTGAGCAGGGAGATGCTGCAGGGCTGGGACACCTCCGTGCCATGCCAGAAATGTGAGACAGGAACATTCAGTGTCCAACCAGCTCCGTCTCTGTTTGTGCAATTCCCCTTCCCTGGCCAGGAGCCTCCCCCTGCCCAGTCCCTCATTCCTGCCCAGCAAACTCCAGGGCAGGAAAGGAAACCCTGCCCAGACTCACCACCAAATATAACCCAGGCAGGGCTGGAGCACACGAGCCTGGCCTGCACATGGGTTATCCCTGGGGCTGTCACATTCATGCTTTCATTAAATGCCCTTCTGGAGTGCTTCAGCTGCCCAGTCCCTCCTTTCTGTTGTGTTTTCCTCCTGTACCCCAGCACAGATTCCCCCCAGCCCCAGGGTGTCCAGAGCAGCAGCTTAAATGAGGAGAAAAATGAAATTTACAAGATTTTTTTTGTAAAAATAATATTACAATAAGTTTTTTTGTAAAAAATTATTTTTATCCTTATGTGCAGCAGCTGCACATGAGGATAAAAATAAAATTTGCACATCCAGGGAAGAAATTCCCTCCAGGAGTTGTGGTTGCTGAGTTCTGGTGGGGGCTGTGTGTTTTTGGGAGCCTCCCTGAATGACCTGAGTGATCCGAGGTCGGGATGACATCACTTTCCTACTCCCTGTCCCTGTGGGTGTCACACACCCCAGACCCATCCATTCATCTTGGAGAGGAAAGGACGGGCCTGGATTGCTTTGGGAATGTCCCAAGGCAGCACAGCCCTGGCCCAGGGGCAGCAGAGCCCTGTCCTTGTCCCAGGGGCAGCACAGCCCCGTCCCTGGCCCAGGGGCAGCACAGCCCTGGCCCAGGGGCAGCACAGCCCTGGCCCTGTCCCAAGGCAGCACAGCCCCGTCCCTGGCCCAGGGGCAGCACAGCCCCGTCCCTGGCCCAGGGGCAGCACAGCCCCGTCCCTGGCCCCAGCAGCTGGGCTCTGTGCCTGAGCAGCCCTGGCCCAGCCTCTCCCCTGCCATCCCCAGCTGGGAGGGCCCTGTGAGCAGCTCTGTCACCAAGGCAGCACTCAGAGCCCCCTGTCACCACTCGTGTCACCCTTGCTGTATCTGCCACCAGCAGCAGCTTTCTGTCAGCTCCAGCCTCACTCAGCACAGGAAACTCTCCCCATTTTCACACCACAGCTCCCCAGAAGGGAAAGCAGCACTCCCAGGGTCCTGCAGCACAGCCAGAGCCTCCTGAGGAGCTCTGGCCATTTCTGGGGGAGCTGTTCTCCCTCCTGCCCCGAGGAGAGGCTGTGCACAGGCTGCTCCATCAGCAGGGCTCAGCCCTGGACACACCAGGAGCTGCTGGGCACAGAGGGGCAGCAGGACATGGATGGCACATGGAACCCCTCAGGTCAGCCACCCACAGTGAAACCCACGCTCTGCTCCTCTGCAAGAGCTGTGCTTGCCCTTTCCTGCATCCCTCACATGTTCCTGCATGGAATTTGGATGGGATTTCCAGGAGACACCAACGCCAGAGGAGCCTGGGCACAAGGAGCACAGGTGTCCCAGAAACGGGAGTGGCCTCCCTGGGACAACCCCACAGCACTGTCCAGTGTCCTCCATGGGACAATCCCCACAGCACTGTCCAGTGTCCTCCCTGGGACAATCCCCACAGCACTGTCCAGTGTCCTCCCTGGGACAACCCCACAGCACTGTCCAGTGTCCTCCCTGGGACAATCACACTGTCCAGTGTCCTCCATGGGACAATCCCCACAGCACTGTCCAGTGCCCTCCCTGGGACAACCCCACAGCACTGTCCAGTGTCCTCCCTGGGACAACCCCACAGCACTGTCCAGTGTCCTCCCTGGGACAACCCCACAGCACTGTCCAGTGTCCTCCCTGGGACAATCCCCACAGCACTGTCCAGTGTCCTCCCTGGGACAACCCCACAGCACTGTCCAGTGTCCTCCCTGGGACAATCACACTGTCCAGTGTCCTCCATGGGACAATCCCCACAGCACTGTCCAGTGTCCTCCATGGGACAACCCCACAGCACTGTCCAGTGCCCTCCCTGGGACAATCCCCACAGCACTGTCCAGTGCCCTCCCTGGGACAATCACACTGTCCAGTGTCCTCCATGGGACAATCACACTGTCCAGTGTCCTCCATGGGACAATCCCCACAGCACTGTCCAGTGTCCTCCATGGGACAATCACACTGTCCAGTGTCCTCCATGGGACAACCCCACAGCACTGTCCAGTGTCCTCCATGGGACAATCCCAACACTGTCCAGTGTCCTCCCTGGGACAATCACACTGTCCAGAGTCCTCCATGGGACAATCACACTGTCCAGTGTCCTCCCTGGGACAATCACACTGTCCAGTGCCCTCCATGGGACAACCCCACAGCACTGTCCAGTGTCCTCCATGGGACAATCCCCACAGCACTGTCCAGTGTCCTCCATGGGACAATCCCCACAGCACTGTCCAGTGTCCTCCCTGGGACAATCACACTGTCCAGTGTCCTCCATGGGACAATCACACTGTCCAGTGTCCTCCATGGGACAATCACACTGTCCAGTGTCCTCCATGGGACAATCCCCACAGCACTGTCCAGTGTCCTCCATGGGACAATCCCAGCACCGTCCTTCCTTCCCAAGCTGTGCTCCAGGAAATCCCTGCCTGAACAGCTCAGCTCTCCTCTGCCCAGCTCAGCCTTTTCTCCAGTGCACAGTACATGAAGTGGGAATCAGGATGATCTTCCCGGGGTCAAGGAAGGCAAAGCCCAAGCACAGTCACACTGAGTGCCCCCCTGCCCTCCCCTGAGCTGTAGGAAAGGGATGTCTTGGATTAACACTCCATAAAGATTCCATAAAGAATCCCAAAACCAGAGGCACCCTCAAATGAAAGCACAGAGCACTAGGTCCAACAGCATCCAGAGATTTTTCCTGCCAACAGTGACACACCCTTGGCAGGAGTTTCCTCTGCAAAAGGTTAATCCGCTCCTGAGTGCTGGTTTTCTTTTCCAGAGAAAAGTCCTGCCCGAGCCATCAGGCACAGCCAGGCCCTCACCTGGGGACCCAGCCCTACACAGAGCCATTTAACACCCCAAATCACCCATCGGGGCCCAGATGCTCCCCAGCCAGAGGAGCCAGATCAGGGCATTTGGATCCAATTAGTTTCCCCAATCTGCCCTGAAAGTCAGCCAGGGCTGGGGCTGCTCCAGCTGCACACATGGCCTGGAGGAGAGGCACCAGTCCCTCAGAACATCCTCTCCAGCGTGGATTTCCCAATAGTGCTGCTCCTCACTCCAAGAGCAAAATCACCCCACTGAAGTTTTCCTGCTCAGCAAAACTGCTCCCTCGTCCCTGCAGAAACCTTTGTCTGCTCTCTCAGCCCTGAACCACCAAACCCTTTGGAAATCCTCAAGCAGAGCCTATGGGCGAGACAGAATAAAATTCCTGATTTTTTTTTTTTTTTTGCTGCTGAGAGCAGAGAAACCCCAAGCTGCAAAAGGCTTCCAGCTCCCCCAGACACCTCCTGTGCTGCAGGAGCTGCTCCTCTGCCACATCCCAGCTGCAGGAGCCAGGGCTGGCAGGAACAGGAATGTCTGCAGAGCCTTGAGTTGGGATCCCTTTCCATGGTGCAGATACACCAAGCACGAGGTGACACAGAAAAGGGCAGAGGAGAAGTGAGAGCATTCCCACTCCCTGGCTGCTGGAATCAGGGAGTTTGTGGAGCCCATCGGGGTCTTTCTTTGGGAAGGTCCAAGGGATGCGAGGCTCTGGCCCAAACCCGTGGGGAAGGGCCCAGATCCCCAGTGCTGCCCCCAAAGAAGGAGCAGGACTGGTCTGGGTGGGCAGGGCGGACTCTGAGGGGGGGTCCCGCACCCATCTGCCTGCAGGGGAACCCAGAGCGGATCCAGGCTGCCCTAGGAACAGGGAATGGCCGTGGGGGCACCTCAGCTCCTGATCCTGCCTCAGCCCCTGTGTAAAGGGGGCTGTTCCTGTGCTCTGTGAGTGCCATGAGAACAGAGAACAGGCATTGCCCTCAGCCTCAGCCCCTGTGTAAAGGAACTCCTCACTGTTCCTGTGCTCTGTGAGTGCCATGAGAGCAGAGAGCAGGCATTGCCCTCAGTCTCAGCCCCTGTGTAAAGGGGGCTGTTCCTGTGCTCTGTGAGTGCCATGAGAGCAGAGAGCAGGCATTGCCCTCAGCCAGGGCTGCACCGAGAGCACAGAGCAGGCTGCACTGAACCCACGAGAGCAGAGAGAAACACGTTCCCCTCACCAGAGCTGCTCCCAGCCCCAGCCCTGGCCACAGAGGCACGGGGGGAAGCGAGGGCCTGGGGCTTCTCCAGCAGGTCCCAGCCCAACATCTGCTTTCCATGTTCCCCTGGCAGCGCTCCAGCTGCGCACAGCACGCTGCTGTCTGTCTGTCTGTACACAGCAGGGCCCTCTGTCTGCTCCAGCGCCGCTGCCCACGGATCCGCAAACACGGGAGGGGGCACAGAGCAGCTCCCTGAGGGACGCACACCCCTCGTCCCCTGGGACACCTGAGGGGACAGAACAGCTGCTGTGAGCGGGAGGGACCCCTGCCATGGGACTGGGAACAGCTCAGCCCCACGGGCACGGCCCAGCAGGGCCATGCAAGGCTGGGAACAGCTCAGACCCCACAGGTACAGCTGAAACCCCACAGGCACAGCCCAGCAGGGTCACACAGGGCTGGGAACAGCTCAAACCCCACAGGCACAGCCCAGCAGGGCAATTCAGGGCTGGGAACAGCTCAAACCCCACAGGCACAGGCCCTTGCACCGGGCACGGACGGGCCGGGGGAGCCGCGGCTGCACGGGGACCCAAGGCACACTTTGGGGTGACTTTGGGGTGTCCGGGCAGGGCTGCACCCCGCAGTTGCTGGGACGGCTCCTCCACCTGGCCCTGGGTGCGCAGAGCCGGGCCGAGGCACATCCACACGCAGGGAAATTCAAACTGCCCAGAATTAAATTACAGATTCCGTGATCACTTCACTGTGCCACGGACTCGCTTCCCACGCGAGGGAAGGCGCCGCGCACCCACGGGCCGGCTCCGATGGCTCTGCAGAGGACGTTCCGCACGCAAAATTCAATGTTCGCCATTGAAACACCCTGGAAATCATTTCGGCTTCACCCGGTGCGAACACAAACTCCCTGCCCGAGCAGCCGAGACAAACGAGGCGCTAACGGCTGCAATTAGCCACTAATTAACATCAATTACCCGCAATTAGGAGGGGAAAGTTACACCTGGGGCAGCGAACTGCCACAGGAACTTAGAAGTGAGGATTGCTTTGGTGGTGCGCTGCCTGAAACAAAATCCGAGTGTTTCCCGATATTTCAGGGAACGCGTCCCACATTCACCAAAATCCCGACTCCCCTGGGAGCTGCGGAGTTCCCGACGGCCCGAGAGCTTCCCGCGGTGCTGGAGACACGCAGGGCAGCAGAACCAAAGAGAAACACTGGCCCCTCACCCTGGCACGGCGCAAACCATCTCCACCTGCGGCCAGGAGCGGAGATTCAGGATTATCAGTTAAAAACGTCCCAAAGTTTAGCCCTCACCTGGGTTCAGCCCCTCGAAGATGCTGATGCGAGGCTTTTCCATCCACGTCAAGTGGTCAAACGCGTCCTCCTCGGATGGCTCCAGGATTTTCTTTAAGAAACTCGCCATGCGTCTCACCGAGTCTGCAGTGGGGCACAGAATAGACGAGTCAGTGTTCGGCTGTGTGGCCACGAGGTTTTTCCCTTCGCTCTCCCTCAGGGACAGGTCAGCAGTGTGTGAAAAATCGCGCCATGAAAGGCCAATGTCCACAGGGGAGATGGAGCCCACAGCTTTACTGGAATAAAGGGAGAGTCCACCGGGCCCCGCTGCGTGAGGTTCTGGGGGTGCAGCCTCCTTTTATCCCCAGTTCCCAGCCGTTATCCCTTTTCCTCTCCTCTCGGCACCGGGAAGGTGCAGCCCTCCCGAGCCGCCCACCCCACCCCACATCCCCTGTTGGACACGTGTGGACAGCTCCCGCAAATCTGGGCAGCCCAGGCTGTGCAGCGCCTCTGCACTGACCCCTTTGCTCCTTCCCCTGGAGTTCAGAGGCTCAAACTCGCTGGGGCTGTGGCCAGCCCTGGCAGTGAGGCCAGCAGGGACACCAGGGACCCGTCCCAGGGACACCAGGGTCCATTTCTCCCAAGGACCCCTGGAGCAGCAAAGAACCAGCACCACCCGTGTTCTGGCACTCGCTGCCTGGCTGGCCGGGAGTGCAGCTGAGCCCGAGGAAAGCCCTGGAGCCTCCCGTGGGTATTGGATGCTGCGCACGGAGCTCAGGGCTCTGGAAAGCACAGCCAGGTGGCAAAGTCACCTCTCTAAAGAAAAGCCAGGGCTGGAGGTGGTGATGGATATTTCAGCCCCATCCTCCTTCGCTGTGTGCTCCTTAAACCCAGGCGATGAAGGGAAGTTCTCTGTGCAGGCAGGAGCCGTGCAGTGAGCCACGGTCCCAGCCAGCCTGGCTGCAGCGGCTGTCGCTGGGCACGGGGACGGCTGGGCTGGGGGCCGGGCAGGGCCCCGGGCCGGGCTGCGGGCGCTCCGTGCGGCTCCGTCCCCACGGCCTCTCTGTCTCTGCCCGGGCTCGGCTGCCAGCCCGTGCCAGCCCCCCCCCGGCCCGTGCCAGGCTCCCCCCGCCCGTGCCAGGCCGTGCCAGCCCCCCCCGGCCCGTGCCAGGCCCGTTTGCCCGCAGTACCCGGGTGCGGCAGCCGAGCACGGGGCAGGGCAGCGGCTCTGGAACCAGGGGCCGAGCCACGCGCAGGAACGCGGCCGCTGCCGGGCACCGGTGACAGCACAAAGCACCCCCAGCCCCGTTACAGGGGGAGGGGACGCCCAGCCGCTTTTATCCCCCAGAGCCACCCCGCCCTCAATCAGCACCACCAGCTGTGACCCCAGCCATACCCACACTCCCTAAAAGGGGTTTTTAAGGTTTTCTCTCCTTTGCTGGGCTCCAGCTGGGTCAGCCAGGAGCTCTGGGGGCTCCCAGGGCACGGGCACTCTCTGCCCCCAGCTCATTTCCTTAGGAAACCAGCCGAAAATCAGCCTGGCTGTCTCTGTTGTCCTGTGCACGGCCCTGGTACAGCCTCATCTGCCTGTCCAAGTGTTTCTGTCCCTTTCCACCAGCATGTGCTGCTGACACAAACCCTACAGGAATCCCCAGTGCGGGTACCGTGTCCTAACCATGAAATAACAGCCCAGGTGCTGCTGTTAGCCCGGCTCTGAGCCCGCACCCGGGGCAGGGATGGTGCCCCTGCAGAGGGGGCAGAGCAGCCCTGGCACAGCCACGGGGCACAGCCCGGGTCAGTGCTGCTCGTGTGTCACCTCACAGACCCTTCTGAACATTCTGCCTTTATCTCCACATGTTGTAAAAACCTCCAGCCCAGCCCCAGGAGCTGCAGCTGGATTCAGGGCAGATTCCAGCCTGCACAGCAGATCCACAGGGGGAGAGGTTTTGCAAGAGCAGGAATGGGGTGACCTCATGGAGGCTTTCGGAGCAAAGCCTTGGGTAGCTTCTGATCCCTCCCAGAGCTTCCAGTTTGCTTTTTACAACAAAAACTGGAGCTTGTGATCCCTCCCGGAGCCTCCCGTTTGCTCCTTAGGAGGAATGGCAGGAGGAGCCCGGTCACCAGGGGATTCCAGGGATTTCATCCTGTCCCTGATGCTCCTTGCATGCTGCGGTGCAGGACTCAGTGTGCTGGGCTCAGTGTGCTCTGCCCGGGCTGCTCAGTGTGCTGGGCTCAGTGTGCTGGGCTCAGTGTGCTCTGCCCGGGCTGCTGCTCTCGCCTTCCTGGTGCCCGTGTGGGGCACACGAGGGGACAGGAGGGGACCAGCAGGGGACAGGAGGGGACCAGCTCTCCCTGCAGCCCCGTCGGTGCCGTCCCTGCAGGCACAGGACAGGGGTTTATTCCGCTGAAACCCTCGTGGCAAGAGCAGATTTTCAGCTGCAGCAGGTGCCGAGGGCTCCCCGCGGGGCCGGGTGAAATTCCTGCCGGCCGCGCTCTCTCGGATGGGATTTGGCCGCTGGCGGTGTCTGCGTTGAGTAACGTCCCTGGCAGCGAGCAGCGAGCCTGGGAAGTGTGTAATGGAGCCTCTGTGCCACGAGAGCCTCCCTGGGGCAGGGAGGGACGGCCGGACCACACAGGCACTGCCCGCGCCGCTGCCAGCCCGGGGACAGCGCTGGCAGTGCCAAAGCAGCGTCACTGCCCAGAGCCAGGGACAGGCGGTGACCTCCGAGCCCGGGGACAGCGCTGGCAGTGCCCGAAGCGGTGTCACTGCCCAAGGCAGGGTCACTGCTCACCCCTGGGGACAGGAGGTGACCTCCGAGCCCGGGGACAGCGCTGGCAGTGCCCAGAGCGGTGTCACCCCGCGGGGACAGGCTGTGACCCCGCCGTGTCCTCAGGAGGGGAGGCGGACCCGCACACGGAGGAGGCACAGCACATCTTTATCGGATTTTGGGGCGGATTTCCACAATCGCAATCCTGAGCGCTGCAGTCAGAGTGCAGGAGGGGCCGGCAGGGGCAGAGGGTGGAGCTGGAATGGGCCGAGGCGGGACAACACGGGAGGATGCTCCCAAAAAGGCAGCGGGAGAAACCAACAGCTGCAATCGAGCCCAGGAACTCCACCCGAAGCAGCGCCGGGAGCGGGGCTGACCTGTGCCCAGGGCAGCTCCCGCATGGGTGGGCAGAGCTGGGGGGGTCACACGAGCTGCCACCATCGCCATCCCCATCGCTGGCAGCCCCTGGCACCTCCATCCCTCTTTCCGGGGATGCTCCTGCACAGAGCCCCGGTGCGGTGACAGTGACAGCCTGCACAGAGCCCCGGTGCGGTCACAGCCTGCACAGAGCCCCTGCTCGGTGACAGTGACAGTGACAGCCTGCACAGAGCCCCCTGGATGAGCAGAGCCCCTCCCGGGCCGGTCCTGCCGCGCCAGCAGCTCCGGCTGAGCTCACTCCTGTCCCAGCCCCAGCCCCAGCCCCAGCGTGTCCCCGCCCGGAGCTGGAGCTGGGAACGAGGGCTGAGGGTGCAGGCAGCTCCCCCAGCCCAGGGACGAGAGGAGAAAGGGATCAGAGCTGAGCATGAGGTTATTCCCCCTGGAAAACTGCAGTTTCCTGCTCGGGATGCTGCTGGGCCAGCCCAGAGCAGCAGGGGCTGAGGGGAGCAGCTCCCAAGGTCCCAAAGAGCCCCCAAGGCTGTGCTGACGAGAGCAGGGGGTGCAGGTTCAGAACAAGCAAAAGGAGGGGTTTGGTTTGTGGTTTCTCTGGGACAGGCTGGGGCACAGGTCCTGTGCTTGTCAGGGAGCTCGGGGAGGAGATTTCCATGGGGATGAGGTACCTGCACTCATGGAAACAGCCCTGGCTCCAACAGCCCCAAAGGGAAACACATCCAGCACTGAGGAGCATTCCGGGAGCTCCCACTGCATCAAACATTCCTGGAAATGAGTAATCCCTTCCTCTGGGAGCCCCCTGCCCTGGGAAGAGCCTCGCAGGACAGGGAGCCAAGGGCACTCCTGGTGTGACAGGAATCCGGCTGGGCTGGGCCAAGCTCTGTGTCACTTCCACCAACCCCCTGTCCCTGCAGAGCTGGACACTCAGCACGGCCTCCCCGGGGCTGGGCTCCTTTCCAGGTGCCTTTGGGATGTGCGGGAGAGTGGAGCCCCGGGACAGCTCCCACCGCTCCGGTGACTCAGATTTCCCGGAGATGCTCTTATCTCCTTATCTCCTTATCTCCTTATCTCCTCCTGCCCTCTGCCCATCCCCAGCGTGCTGGGCTGCCCTGTGCATCCCACGGAGCCGGGACAGCCCAGGGAGGGCTCAGGCTGGGGCTGTGCCCCCAGCTCAGCTCTCCTGTGAGGAAATGTCACTGTAGGACACGAAAGGACACAAGCACACACCGCTGCTCTCAAGGTGAAGAAAAAAAGGAAGTTTATTATCTGACTCCAACATTTACAGTTCTCCAAAAGTGACAGTGGATTGGAGGGTGGCAGTGCCACCTCTCCAATGACACTGGACAAACCAACAGTCCATCAGCTCTCTCCTCCTCCATAAAAGAATGCAAAACAATGAGTTATTTACAGAAAGTGTGCGAGAAAGTTCGTTACAAGAATGTCGACATCAGAAGGCTTAGAAAATCTTAAAAAACCAGGGTGACAAGGAAAGGTCACGTGGAGCTGGGCATGGCTGAGCAATCCCACCCAAGAACCCTGCGAAACCCCCAGAGCTCAGCCCAGCCCTGAGGGTCCCTTCACCAGGCACAGGAGGAGGAATGGGAATTGCTGGCACTCTGGAGAGACCTCTTGGATGCGATGCCGGGGAAGGGATGACTCGGAAGTGGCTCCGCAGGCATTTCCCTGTGTGTCCCTCCCAGAAGGTCGGTGAGTGACACTCTTCAGCTCCCAGCAGATACAGGCCAGGAATGGCAATGAATTTCCATGAATTGCACACTTGCAGTGTCCAGGCAGTGCTCCCACAGCTTGGATCCGTGTCCACGCTGCCAGTTCCCTCCAGACTGTGAGACTGTCACCATTTCCCTCGCAGCTGTGACTCCTGCACACTCCCAAGGTCCCAGCCCTCGAGCTGGGCTCATTTTTTATTCCCTTTCCTTGAAGGCCCCGGCTCATCCCCGGGACCCGGCGGCTCTGGGCTGGACGCGTTGGGCGTTGCTCAATCACATTTTAGGAAAACAGCTCAGAGCATCCCCTGCGGGCCCAGCGCCTGCCAGGGCTGTGAGCAGCAGCCAGAGTTTGGCTTTGTACTGGGAATGACACAGGAAAGACGGAATGTCTCCCCTCCGAGCCCGGGAAGGGTCACACAGATGGCGTCCAGCCCCGGCACACGGGATGATTCCCGTGCACATGAGCTGCGCTGCTTCCTCTTGTGTAACTACAGGATTTTTGCAGCTGGAAGTCAGAGGTCCTGCGGCTCAAACCACGAGAGCAGAGCCCAGAGCTCTGCCAAGAGGGGCCAGGGCTGGAATTTCCTCCTGGTACACATTTAGAGCAGGAGGGACCTGAGCTGTGGGTTCACATCTGGGGCTGTGGATGCTCCTGGCCAGAGGAGGATGCTCCAGGGGCAGAAATGGGAGTAATTGCCTATGGGAATTGCAAGGCTCCTGCTGCTTCCACACCCTGGGTGGTGTTGAGCCTAAGTTAAGCAGGCACTGAAGTTCAAAAATGCATGTAATCCACCCCAAATCAGCCCGGGGATCAGCCCAGGGATCAGCCCAGGGACCAGCCCATGGATCAGCCCAGGGAACAGCCCAGGGAACAGCCCAGGGAACAGCTCATGGATCAGCTCATGGATCAGCCCATGGATCAGCCCAGGGACCAGCCCATGGATCAGCCCAGGGAACAGCTCATGGATCAGCCCAGGGATCAGCCCAGGGACCAGCCCATGGATCAGCCCAGGGATCAGCCCAGGGATCAATCAATGGATCCTCCCATGGATCAGCCCATGGATCAGCCCAGGGATCAGCCCAGGGATCAGCCCATGGATCAGCCCAGGGATCAGCCCAGGGATCAGCCCATTCCCACCCACTCCCATTTGTCATTCCCTGCCTGGACTTTTTTTTTTTCAGAAATCCTTGCAGGATGACAGCTCTTCCTACAAATGCCTGTATTTGCTTGCAGACTTGGATGCAGATGGAAAATCTTCCTTTGGCCATTTGGACTGTGATTTTTAATTTCCACCTGAGGCCGTGGGCCGAATCCTTTCCCAGGGAGCATTTATTAAATCACAGCTTATTCCCCCAAATCGGGGTGGGCCCGAGGGCTGTTTGAGCAGCCAGCCCAGGCAGCCGGTCCCACACACACAGAGCTGGCAGCAAATTCACTTTCTGCTGCCTTTTTCCAGCTGCAAGGCTGCTCCCACCCCTGCAAGCAGAGCGGTGAATCATGTTCCCGTTATATCCCTCACATCCCGCTCTGTCCCTGCCCGGCCCTGGTGCCTGTCCCCCTGTTTGTCACCCCTCTTTGTCACCCCTGTTTGTCAGCCCTGTTAGTCACGGGAGGAGCGGGGAGGTGGCACCGTGCCCAGGGCACTGCCACACCCGCAGGTGGCTCTGGCGCCGCTCAGGGCTCAGGATTGATCCCGGGACTCGTTCCCAGCAAGCCCGACCTGGAAACGTTCTCGGCTCGGTTTTAAATGATTATTTATTTAATTGTTCTTTAAAGCAAAGGGCTCCCTCTGCTGCCGTGCGGGCCCGGAGAGGAGAGGGCTGGGGGAGAGCAGGGTCTGAGCCCAGGGGGCTCCAGATGTTCACTGTGCGGCTCCAGATGTTCGGTGCTGCTGCTGCTGCTGCCCTGACAGCAGGGCCCTGATGGCCCTGATGTCCCCCAAATGGCCCTGATGTCCCTGATGTCCCCCAAATGGCCCTGATGTCCCTGATGTCCCCTGAGGCTGCCCAGCCTGGTCACGGCCCAGGGGGTGCTGCCCTCCCCATCCTGCTGCAAGCCCCGAGGAAAATCCCCCCAGGGCGTTCCCGATCCTGCCTTTTCTCACCGTGCTGGGGACTGGGGCTGTCCCGGGTCAGGCAGCTGCCCAGGGGCAGGGGGAGGTCGGGCTGATCCCCACAAGTGCCTGGGGGGGCCTGGTGAGGCTCCCCATCCCAGAACCCCACCTGCACCCAGCCCTGCCCCAGCTCCTGGCTGAGCCCCGCCAGGATGGAGCAGGACCCAAGCCAAGTCCCTGTCCCCATCTCCGTCCAGTCCAGTCCTAACTAAACCACACCTTTGGGCACAGCCCTGCAACTTAAAACACGAGAAACGAAGGGCCCACAAAAGGCCAGGGAATCGTTTTTTCCTCATCCAAGGAGATTTTAGGTGAGGGTTTGGGTTGGGACCTCTGCCCACAGCTGGACCAGAGGGCTCTCTTGTGCTGGGAAGGAGGTGTGGAAGTTCCCAAGAGCAGATGTGACACAAATTCCTTCCACAGCAGGTCTGGGTGTGAGGGAGGGCTCCAACAAGAACAAAACATAATCCAGGTACTGGTGGAAGAAACTGAGGTGAGTTTAAGCCTTGGAGGAGAGGGGACAGGTGACACACATGGAAGGTCACAAGCCATAGAACATCCACAGAAGTGACACCAGCCATAAAACAGGGCAGGGCCAGCAGGGCTGCCTCGGGAGGGATGGGCGAGTCAGCGCTGAGCCGTCCCTGCTCTGGATCACACAGAACAGCTGGGTGACTCAGGGCTGCGGGTCACCATGGAGCTGTTTACACACTGCTGGACTGAGGAGAAAAGGAGGAGAAAACGCTACAGAGCTCACCCAAAGGGAACTAAAGGGAAGGAGCTTGGTGACACAGAGAGGGATAACTCAGAGCAACGACTCCACGGGCCCTGGGGCTCTCGGGGCTGAACTTAGGGAGAATTAATCCCCAGACTGATGGTTCTGCCGGTGCCGGATGGGAGGGACGAGGCGAGTGTGGTCCTGGTGGTTTTTGAGGATTCTTGGAGGAATGTGAGGAACAACGGAGCAGAAAGTGCACCTCCCACGTGAGCAAACTGTTGGGATTTGGACAGAGCAGGCTTCAGGGAGAGAACAGTCAGCTGAAGAACCTTAGCACGGCTTTGGCAAATATTCTGGGGAATATCACAGCTTCCAGCTGCACTTGCACCATCCCAGCCAGATTTCACTATTTCAGAGCAAAGAGTACATCATCATCATCATCATTATTATTATTACTACTACTACAACTACTACAACTAGAGAGTATTTCTGCTCTCTAAAGCCTCCAAGCTCAGCCCCACCCAGGTCTGAGGTGGGGCCAGCATTAATGCCCAGCTGATGCTGAAGAAGCTGGCTCCGTGTGGAGTCCTGGGGCTTGTGGAAAAAAGCACATTCAGAGAATTTCTCTGCTCTGAGGCAACTCCCACTTCCTGCTCTGCAGGAAACCCCAGCACACTGCGAGTGAGAATCAAACCAGACTCACACCCAGCTGCAGCAGAGATAAGAAATTTGGTTCTGATCCATGACAGGAATGCAATAAACTGCCAGTTTCTCAGAAGCCAAAAGCCTGAATGTTTGCCAAGAGCTAAAAATAACCCAAAGAAGGCTCTATTTAAAGGCACCTACTAAGAAATGCCTCTGTCCTTGGTTAAATAAACTGCAACTTCCAGAACAGCCCTGTTTTCCAGGAGTCTGGGGGGAGCTTTGGCAGCAGGTGAATAAACACTGGCTCCAAAGCTTTTAACACATTTTAGAAGCAGCAGCTCGTGGCTGGAGCTGTGCCAGCAGCAAACAGGGGCTGGCTGGGCTGGAGCAGGGAGGATTCCCCCTCCTCCCTGCAGGACCTGCACGCGCCTTGTGGCTGCTGAAGGGTCTCCACTTGGGGGTTTGACTGAATTTGGCCTCCTAACATTGATTCCCTAAAAATGCCTGATCCCTTGGATGGAAATGGGCACTGAAGTTCCTCTGGTGTGTGTGGGACTGAGCAAGGGCACCTCTGAGTGCCCTCCAGAGGAGAGGAGCCCTGGGGAGACAGCGACTTCAGCTCAGTGTGGTGACAGCTCCAGCAGCCGGGGCAGAGTTTGCCCAGGGGAAACTGCAGAGCCCTGGCTGACAGAACTGTGCCAGAGCTGGAGGAACAGTTTGAACGGACAATGAACTCCTGCTAAAGGTGCCTGACAAGGACACGGGGCAGAAATGAAGCTGAGCCACGAACCACAGAAGGGATGTCTGGGCTGGTTAAACAAAGCAGCATTTTAATGTCAAGATTTTATAAATACGTATTTACAAAAGGAAGGTATCAATCAGAGTTAAACAAATGTACAGCTGCCAGAACTGCAGAGCACAGGGACAGGAACCAGGGTAATGCAACCCCACAATTCACAGCACACAGGAGTCAGAAAGAAACCATCATGTAAATCCTTCATTCCCAATCCTGGCCCAGAACGTTCAGCACCTGCTGCTGTGGAAGCACAGGCTCCAGAGGAGCAGCTGGGCTGGTCCCTCTGCAGGGATGAGCTCAGACACAGCACTGCCCCAGGCAGGGCTCTCCCCAGCTCAGGGACAGCACAGAGCTGCTCTGCAGGAGGGTGACACCCTGCCAGTGCCACCCCTGCGTCAGGAGCTGCCATCCCCACACCCTGCTGGCCTGAGGAGCAGCCCCACGGCCCCAGGGTCCCCTCCAGGACACGCCGTGGCCTCAGGGTGACAGGCCAGGCACACAGGGCTGCAGCCTTCCCTGGAAACTCTGCTGCTCTTCTACTCTGCAGACAGGCCCAGGCCTGCAGGGATCCCACAGATCCAGGGCTTTAGGACGCTCTCCTAAGGGTCTGTGAAGGCTTCAGAAACCAGGGCCAGCTCACAGGTCACCTCCTGCAGCTGCCATGGGACCTCGGGGATCTCCCAGCAGCTCCATTTCCTTCAGATGCCCCTCACTGCAGCCACTCAGAGCCATTCCAGTCACACAGTCAGGGATGCAGGGCCAAAAAATCACTCCTTAAACTGTAGCAACAACCTCCAAGAGCCAAACCTGAAAGCCCACAGCTGAAAGCACCCAGCACCAAGTGCTGAAGGAGCAGGAGAGTTCCCAAGGCTTGGCTTGCACATGGCTTTTCTGAAGAATCTCCAGCAAAATTTTTTTAAACTCATCCAGTAGCTCTAAACCTCTACGAAACCCACTCAGGCTATCTTTTAATTTAAAGTTTAAGCAAATTAATTCTTGTTAATCAAACTAAAGAGAAGACTTAAACACAAACTGCTAGTGGAAAATGGAATATAAGTTGCCAGGAGTGTTAACCTCAAGTCTTGCACAATTTATTTACTTCTTTTGATTCACACCTTGTGTGCAGCTCCCAAATTGGTCAGAGCAACTTCTCTGTTGGTCACTGCTGGGAATGCAGCCTGGCTGGAGGCTCCCACCACACTCAGGATGCTGCTTGCTCCTCTGTAGCCATGGTCTGCAGGAGGCAAGATCAAAGAGGGCAGGAGAACTCTGTGAGCCACTGCTGGGATTTTGGGGCAAAATCATTCATTTCTGCCAGAGCCTGAGACTGGCCTGGGTGCCTGGGTAAGCCCTGGCAGGGTACAAGAATTCAGGAGCAAACCAAGGAGGGGATGGGTCCAGCACAGAGTGCCAGAAAGGTCATCAGCGTTTGAGCTTCTGCTCACAGCGATGGCAGCAATTACAGCAAATATCTGTGAACCTGGGGCAGCCAAAACACCTCTGCCAGGGTCATCAATACCGCCAGGAAAGGCAGCAGTGGGGTGGAAATGGGGTGGCTGCTCCTGCTGCAACATTTGCTCCCTTTCCTGTAAGGAGCAGACCCAGAGCTGGGGGAGAACAGGAGCTGCTGGAAGAGCTGGGTGGAGGTGGGGGAGAACACAGAGGGCAGTGGCAGCCCTGTCAGCCAGGTGTTACTCCCAGCACAGCAGTCACATCCCAGTAATTCCCACTGCACGGACCCATGGCACCAGCCAACACCACAGCCCTGGGTGACAGCAATTAGCAGTGCTCTGAGCCTTAATTAACGGGGCTCAGGTCCCCAGCAGCAGCGTGGGCAGGGCCCCACTGCACAGCCCAGAACCCCAACGAGCCCCTCTTGCTTTCCCCAGGGATGCCCTGGGGGCCTCACCTGCCGCAGGAACTGCTTGCCCAGGTAGCTGGTTGCCATGCTGGTCAGGTTCTTCCTGCTGCCAACTTTACACCTGATGTAGCCGTAGAGGTTGGCTCCCTGCAGCACCACCCCCATCACCACCACTGCCTGGGACAGGGAAAAGCATCAGCAGCTGGCAGCTCCTGGCTCAGACAGGGCAGAGCCAGAGCAGCCTGGGGGGCACTCACCAACCACTTCACTTTGAAAGAGAAGAGAGCACTGAAGGCAAAGATCACCCAGATCATGGGGCAGGTGATCAGGCCCAGCCAGAAAATTCGGGACTCTGCTTCAGATGAGGTCTTACCCCCTTGTGCTGACACCTGGAACAGAAAGGAAATGGCAGTGACCAGGCTGCTCCATCCTACAGATCCCACATCCTTAAAACCAGGGCAGAATCCCCACACTCCCTGGGATTTCCCTCCACACAACAGCACTGGGTGCCTCCAGGATTAATTTCCATGTCACACAAAGACATATCTGCAACAGGAAGTGTTTCCACTTAAGGGAACTTTTTCAGTTTTCTCTCAGAATCACTGGAGGCAGCAGCATCAAAACCTCTTTGAATGCTTGGGGCTAGAAGGGTAATTTGGGAAAAATGACATTTCCTGCAAGGTTCAGTTACAAAGCTCAGAAACAGCCAAAGAAGTCATTTCCTACCTCTGAAAACCACAGACTTACAGTACTTATATTAAGCCAGATCAATACATCGTGAGAACTTTTTAATAACCCAACAATCAGAAAGCTCATCCAGCAGCCTGCACAGATCTGTGGCTGCCAGCAAATGTCCCCTGTGCAATCCCCCCTTCTCCAGCAGCACCACCAGCCACCAGGGGCTCCTAAAGCAGACAGGAGTACAAGAACCAAATCACCAACCTTCCTGGCCTCAAACACCCAGTGACTCCTGCCATCATCATCCACCTGGTTCCACCAGCGAAGGCCGACCATGAGCCGCCCTGTGACGTTCTGGAAGAGAGGAGAACCCATGAGCTCTGGGGTCCTGTGCAAAGAACCCTCCTGCCACAGCTCAGGGCCGGGCTGCTGCTTTCCACAGCGCCTGCCTGCCTCACACTGGGAGAATGAGAGCCACAACAAGCCATTTCCTCAGAGATCCAGCAGGTCTGTGGTGCTTCTGAGCAAGTAACAAAGCCTGTGCTGCCTCAAAAGGGAGCCTAACAAATGCTCTCCCCTGGACTTTCCAAAAGAACCAAGTGCACAGAGATGTCAGAGTTTATTTCATAAAGCTCTGCAATCCCCTCCAGCACTTGAGGGTGTTTTGGGGGTGCCATTTTGTGGGAGAGGCACAATGAAATGACTTTTCTGAGACATGAGCATCACTGTCAATTATTTTTACACAGCAAGGCAAAGACGACAAAAAGCACAAGAGGAACTCACCTTTACAGCCCAGAAGTCACAGGACAGGAGGAGGATGATGGTCACCATGCAGGCAATGAAGCTGCTGGTTAAGAGCTCACAGAGCAGATAAACAACGATGGCACTGACTCGGAAGAATAAGTGGAAAAATGATGCCACTGGGTGCCTGGAATGAAGGACAGGACAGTCACAGCTCCTGCAGACAAGTGACACTGCCAGGGGTAAGGGTCAGCATTGTAACATGAACCCAGTGTTCTGGAAACATGGGAAATAACTGCCTGGGAGGTGACACAAGGAAGAGACATTCCAGAAACTCCCTCTGTCCCCACCAACCTTATTTTTGACTTTTTGGATCTCCTGGATACATCATCATCTGCATCAAAGAGAGACACATCTTCAATGTCATCACTGCTGTCCTGAGGGGGGGAGCAGAGGCAAAGGGTTACAGGAGAAAAATGAAACCTGATGTTTTCAACATCAGCCTGGGACAGTGTTCATCACCCAGAAAACCACGGAGGCACCTCAGGATCAGAATTCATTTGGGAAGAAGGTGAAGATTTAACCACACACAAGCCTACAGTGTGATCTCAGAAATGATCATCAGGGCTCAGACTGGTGAGCTGCAGCTGGGCTGATCACAAACCCCACTGCTTCCAGGTGTGGAAAGAGCACACCTGGCTCTGGCACACCTGGCTCTGGCACACCTGGCTCTGGCACACAGCCTCCAATGCGTGCCCTCCTTGCCCAGTGACTCCAGCTGGGGCAGTGCTTTTGTTCCTGAGCCTTCCAGGACAGTCACTGCCCGGGACTGCGGCCAGGACGGAGAACTGAGAGAAGCCGCTCTGCTGTGAACCCCAGTGGTGCCAAGTGAGCCCCGAGCTGTGGGTGCCAGCAGCTCCGTCCGTGTCACACACTGCCAGGCACCGTCCGTGTCACACACCGCTCCGTCCGTGTCACACACCGCTCCGGCCGTGTCACGCAGCGCCGGGCACCGGCCGTGGAGCCCCGCGGGGCCCTTGGTACGGACGGGCGGGCCTGTCACGGCAGGAAGGGCCTCCGCGCCTCGCAGCTCGCCCGGGGCCTATGGGAAGTGGGTCCCGTTCCGGGATCCTATGATCCATGCCCAGGCCCCTGCTCCGGCCCCGGTCTCGAGATCCCGGTCCCGTGTCCCATGCCCAAGCCCCTGATCCCGGTCCCGAATGCAAATGCCGGTCCCATGTCCAAGCCCCCGGTCCCGGTCCCGTGTCCCATGCCCAATCCCCCGGTCCCGTACCATGGTCGGAGCCGCCACTTCCGCCTCGCCGCTCGCGTCACGGCCGCGGACCAATCGCGGCGCGTCCCGTGACCCCGCTCCGCCGCTCCGCTCCCTGCGCGTGCGCGCTAGCGGGAGCCGGGCGCGAGACGTGGCCGGGGCCGCTCCCGCCAACGGCCCTGAGGGGAGCGGGGGGGCCCGGGGGGACCCTGAGGGACCGGCACCGCCTGAAGGGAGCGGGAGGGATCCCGGGAAACCGGCACCGGCACCGCCTGAGAGGAGCGGGAGGGCCCTGAGGGACCGGCACCGCCTGAGGGGAGCGGGAGGGATCCCGGGAAACCGGCACCGGCACCGCCTGAGGGGAGCGGGAGGGCCCTGAGGGACCGGCACCGCCTGAGGGGAGCGGGAGGGATCCCGGGAAACCGGCACCGGCACCGCCTGAGGGGAGCGGAGGGATCCTGGGAAACCGGCACCGGCACCGCCTGAGGGGAGCGGGAGGGCCCTGAGGGACCGGCACCGCCTGAGGGGAGCGGGAGGGATCCCGGGAAACCGGCACCGGCACCGCCTGAGGGGAGCGGAGGGATCCCGTGAAACCGGCACCGGCACCGCCTGAGGGGAGCGGGGGGGCCCTGAGGGACCGGCACCGCCTGAAGGGAGCGGGGGGACCCTGAGGGACCGGCACCGCCTGAGGGGAGCGGGGGGACCCTGAGGGGATCCCGGGAACTGGCACCGCCTGAAGGGAGCGCGGGGATCCAGGGTGCTGGCCCCTGAGCGCCCACAGCTTGAGGGAGCTGCTGATTTACGGACTCCCAAGTTGAACACAACCCTGTGATCCTCCTCACTTCGTCATGGCCAAAAAGGAGCCAGCCCTTCCATGCTGTTTTTCTACCAGGCTTTATTGAGGGACGCGTTCCCCGCGGGCTGTGGCGCGGTTCCTTGGCCGCAGCCGGGCGGGTTTGTCCTCGTTCCTTGGGAGCAGCTGCCATCGTGTGGCGGAGCTGCCATCATCCGCCCCGCCGCTCGGTCCCTGTGCCGTGCCAGCTGCCAGCCTCCCCGCGGTCACACTCGCTGGCTTCGTCCCAGCGTGTGCGAGTCGAAGATGGCATTGAATTAAACAAACCAACACTAATCACAGCCCCAACGTGGGGAGAGTTTCAGAGACTCTAATTTCAAACCAGAACAGCTGCTGAAAGCCCCCTGGCATGACCATGGGCAGAAGTGGCCTCTCTCAAACCTCTGATACAACAGATTTTTGGTACGCCAGCCCAGACACTCAAAGCTAGATAAATAGCGTTTTTCAAATACTAGAAAGGCTTTTGTCACCCTGTTAGGTTCTCAGCATTATTGGAAACCACAAAATGACAGAGTAGTTGGGGTTGGAAGAAACCTTAAAGAACATCCAGTTCCGTCCCCCTGCCATGGACAGGAAACCTTCCGCAGTCAAGAGCAAGTAGGCATTTATCCACAGAAATGGGGAGATTGAACCCCTTACCCTGTTTTGCATTTCATAGAAATGACGCCTAAGCTGCTTTCCCCAGGGGCTGGGGCAGCTCCTCCCCAGGGCAGCACTGCAGCCTCCCTGCTGGACCTCCCCAGGGTTCCCTCAGCTCTGTCCAGCCTGGCTGGGTCCCTCGGGATGGCAGCACCTCTCTGGGGCACCCTGCCCATGCTCTGGGGCATTAATTAATGGTGATGTTAAAATCAGACCCAGCATCAACCCCCAGTTACCAGCCTCCAAGCCGACTTTGTGCCACCGATCCATCAGCTTTCAGTCCATGCATCTTCAGCTTCTACACCCTAATCAATCCACAGAAGCTCTGATAAGAAGTTTTTATTATTATTCTCCCAGGACTGAGCCCATCCTGAGCTGTGTTGGTGTCAGACAGTGCCATGTTGGTAACAACAGCAGGTTTAGGGAGTTAAATCCAGGAGAGAGCTCAGTCCAGTCCCTGCCTTGACAAATAGCTGAATACACCAACAGTATTTCTTAGGAGAACTTATAGTGGGGCAGTGTTTTACACTTAGAACCACAGGGAGTATACTTAAATAAACTAAACATACTTAAATATATATAAATGAATATATCTGTATTTTATACTTAAAGCCACATGGCAGACTCAGCTGGACACCAGAATCCCAGGTCATGGCTGCTGTCTAGACCTGGGGATCACCTCAGATAAATGTGTTATGCCCAAGTTCTGGAGCAGGTGTTTTCCTCTCCCCGGTAAAAGAATCCACAGGTAGGCCTTTCATTTTCCTCAGCCAGGCTTTCCTTCTGGCTCTGTCTTTGTCTTCCGTGGGCTTTGCCTGCTGTGCCTGGTGCTGAGCTGCCACAGCTGCCTCACGCAGCTCCTGCTCTGCTGTCAGGAGCCTGAACCCGCTGTCCCTCCGGGAAGCAGAGGCACAGGAAGGCTTTATTCTCCTGGCAGCTCCGTTCCTCATCTCTGCAGCCCTGCCAGGCGTCGGTTGGATCAGCTCTGAGGAAGCTGTGCAGAGATCGATGAGCTGATGCCCGTCTTTGGAACCTGGAGTTTCTTTCCCACGGCCACTGGGAGCTTTCCTTTCTCCCAGGGAGCCACAGAGCTTGGGACGTACAACACAGGGAGCAGGGATGGAGGATTTCACAGCGGGGCTGTGCAAAGAGTTCTCCAGCCTGAGCCGCAGCATTTTGGTTTCAAAGGGAGTTGAGATTTTTGCCACGGCCAGCGAACGGCTGTGCAGCCTGGCGCGCTGGAGCCGGGCTGCCCGCTGCTCCTGGTGCTGCAGGGCCGCTCTGGGCACCGGCCGCTGCCCGGGGCGCTGCTGCTGGGCTGCCCTGGCCCTTGCAGAGAGCAGGCTGGGGCTGCGGCTGCCTGCGCCGGCCCTGCGGGAGCTCTGCAGCGTGCCGATCGTCAGGAGGAACTTGTCAGGGGACATGGGACTCCTCGGGTCTCTCTGGGGCAGCTCACACTCCAAAGTGGCCTCTCCCTCCTCAGCTGCAGGGGAAGCAGAGCCCTGTTCAGCTTCATCACCTGTAGCCAAAACCAAAGCAACACATTTGGGGCTGAGAGGCTTTCCCACATACTGCAGAGCACAGAGTCAGAGAATCACAGAATGAGCTGAGTTGGGAGGGACCCCCAGGGATCCCCCAGCCCAGCCCCTGGTCCTGCCCAGACCTCCAACAACCCCACCCTGGGCATCCCTGGCAGCGCTGGCCAAAGGCTCCTGGAGCTCTGGCAGCCTCGGGGCCATGCCCATTCCCTGGGCAGCCTGGGCAGTGCCAGCACCCTCTGGGGGAGAACCTTCCCTGGTCTCCAGCCTAAACTGCCCTGGCCCAGCTCCTGCTGTTCCCTGGGTCCTGTCTTTTACCAAGCAGAGCATCAGTTGGCATCTGCTGGCCTGGACAGCAGGAACCTTTTCCCAGCCCATCACTTTATCTGCAATACTCAGTTTGTAGAGCTGAAGGATTTGTCATCACACTGCATTGAATAGCTCTGACTAAAAACAAAATAACATCACTGTGTTACAATTGAAAAGGTGCCTGTTTCTGGGCAGTTGCCTTTCCCAGTGATGGCAGATCCTGAATGTAGGTGTTCTCTCACTTTCTCGGGTGTTTGCAATGAATAATTCAAGCCCTGAATCAGCAGCGTGTTTCCAAGCCCACCAGCTGTGTGAATATGAATACTACTACTGATTTCTGTCTTACTCAGTTGGAAAATGACAGTGCCTGTCTTGAAAAATGTGTTGAAGTTACACCAACCCCTTGTAAAAAGGCAGAAGGGTTTCACAGAAGCCTAGAAAATGACAGAACCATTGAAATGGAACAGCACATCTGCTCTTGACAACAGCAGAGTCTGAATATTGGCTGGGCTGGGGGCAGTGCCTGCTTGGTTTGTAGCTCAGTTTAGAAAAGCCAGAAAAGAAGAGGCTCAGTGTGATACTTTTGGGTCTTCCACGGCTCTTTGGTCTCTGGCGAGATTTTGGGGACTTGTCTGGAGCTCGCTGCTGCTCTGCACCGGTGCCCTGGCGCTTCCCCTTCTGGGACCTCCTGTCCTGCTTGGGCACCTCTCTGTCTGCGGGGAGGGAATAGTCCCACGCCACCTCCTCGAACTGGAGCAGCAGCAGCCTGCTGGGGGAGTTGGTCAGCACCCTGCAGGAGGGAGGGGAGAGCCATAAAAGCACAGGAATCACAGACACAGCAGGTCCTGCCTGAGGGGCTCCTGTGCAACGCAAACCCCGCGGCCTCCAACAGATCTGAGATCATCATCTCTCTGGGAAGGAGCAGCAGCGATTGACCCCATCAATCAGACACTGCACATTTTAACTTGTGCTCTGTGCGAGTCTCTGGTGCTCTTTTCATTCAGCTCCATGGCAAAATTAATTTAAAAATAATTAAGGTGAAAATTTCCAGCAGTGGACAGAGCTGGATCAGAGTAGTGCTAAAGGATGCAAGTACCTAAGTGCAAATACCATATTGTCAGGGACATCTAAGTGTGGATTGAAGGGCTGTGCTGGTCTGGTTGGGATGGTGTCAATTCCTTCATAGCTGCCCATTTATTGCTGTGTTTTAGAGTGTGGCCAACCCAGCCCTCAAACCACAGCAGTGTTTTACCCTTTGCTTCCACAGAAGCTGGGAGCCACCTTTAGTTAGAGGTGCAAAAGTGAATGAACCTGGAAGGATTTCTCATTATTGGCCTTTACAAAGAGGCTGTAGGTCAGGGAACAGGCAGAGACTGTCAGGTATTGGCTTGATTCTCCAACCTCCTAAGAATTTCTGAATTCAGCTTTACAGCTGGGTCTGTATCTTCAGCTGTAGAGAAACAGGAGATTGTACATTGCTGAAGAGACTGAAAAAATCTTTTCAGCCACTGTGAACTAAACCAGATCATTGAAGCAGCTAATAAATAGTGGAGTCCTTTAAAAGTTATTTGTGAGAAGGAAAAACACACAGTTCCTTGAATTTCAGTGCAATCTACCAAACCTGGGCCAGAGGCTGCTGGCAGCTGCTGTCACCCACCTGTTGCCTGCGACACAGAGAGCAGACACGGGGTCCCCGCTGCCGCTGGGCTCCAGCACTTTGAGGCAGGTGCCAGTCAGGAAGCTGAATATCCGAATGCATCCATCAGCACAGCCACTGACGACTCTGAGGTACAGGAACTCCAGGGACAGGACTTCCCTGAAAACACACCAGGCCAGTTGGGGTTCCATGGTGCTCGCACAGGGGGAAATGGTCAGCGAGCTCCTTCAGCCCGCAGGAGCAGCAGAGCTCTGGCTGCAGCAGCAGCCTGCACTGAGGAGCTGATCAGGGCATTGCACAGGTCTGACAGAGACCTCTCAGATCCTGTCCAAACCAACAGCCCGTGCATCCTTCCACTGGAAGGTGTCCCTGCCCGTGGCAGGGGGGTGGAATGAGGTGATCTTTAGGGTCCCTTCCAACCCAAACCATCCCGGGATTCTGTGATTCCATGCTCCCCATAGCAACCATATGGTTGTGGCCATCTGCTGCATTTGAAATTTCAGTTTTATGTCCAGGAAAATCAATGAAAACCATACGATCCTCCAGTTTTCACAGCTCTAGATACAATTTAAGTCTGAGGATGGCGTAACTCACAGTTGGTCAGCATGAAACTGGGCCACCTCTATTCCTCCCAGGTGATGTGACACCCTGTGGCACACAGCAGGGGATCCTTGCAATACTGGGCTGTGCTGTCTGCCTTTGGTCACCCCTGGTTGTGATAAAGGGTTGTGGGTTTGCATTTCAGATTGTTCCAGCTCTGAACTGAAAATGCTTCTTGTGACAGCGGGGTGTCTGACAGAGCCTTTGAGATAAAGGTTGGTGCAAGTGGGATATTTCAAATCCTCAGACTGGTAATTAAGGCATTTTCTGGTAAGGGGCACTTGTTCTGTACAGTTTCAGTCCACTGTTGAATACAACTTGAAACACATCTGATTCCTACTTGGGATGGAAGAAGGCTATCAGGCATCTCCTAAATTTTCCCAACATGCTCCATCCCAGGGCATATCCATCACTGCCCCCTGTGACGAGGTGCCACTGGTCAAAGGCCAAGCAGAGAACTGGGCCTTGGTGCCTCTCTAATGTCTGCAAAGTAAAAGAAGAAGGTGCAACACAATCAGTAATGGGGATGTAAATCTGTCTGAGGTGTCCCATGGCTTTCAGGACACCAACCTAACATGGTTTTATGGTGGTATTGTACCAGTGCCCCCCATGGATAACTGTGATTGTTTTATAGTCACTGAAATGTTCTGGGCTTGGTGCTGCTGCTGAGCTCCTGGCATGGAATTACATCCCTTTTCCATCTTTATTACATGGGATTATTTTCTTTTTTAGAAAGTCTTTGGCAAACACAAAAAACCTGTCATGAACTAGCAGAGAATGGTGACCATTTAGCACAGAATTATCCACCCCAGAGGAAACTCACCTTGATCAGAGCCCCTGTCTCAGCACTCCAGATCTTCACCAGCCCTCGGTGACCGCCACTGACCACGTGGGTCCCGTCCATCCTCACTGCCCCCACAGGGCTGCTGTGCATCAGAGTCCTGAGGCATTCCCCGCTCCTCAGGCTCCACACTGCTGGGGCAGCAAGGAGGAGAATTAAAAATGCATCTGCCCCAGTGATGAGTTTTGGGAGTATGACATGCATTAAAAAATACTATTGGATTACAGTCACACCTTGTACCTGCAGCTCTGTGAGGAGCTGAGTGCTGGCTTAAAAAGCATAATTGCAAGGCAAACAATTTAAATGTGAAGTCCAGAAAAAGCACATCTTTTTCACCTTGATTCTATAAGGAAACATCTGGCAAAGCTGAAATTTGATGCCACTTGCCCAAGAGTTGGGATGGCATTACAGCCACAAAGCCATTAATTCTGAATAAAAGCAGAAATAATGAGAATTTAGTCCCTGACATAATCAGAGACTGTGTGTGCGCGTGTCCCCAGCTGTGACTCACAGCTCACTCCCCACAGCCCCCTGCCCATGGTTCTGCAGTGGTTCCCTCTGGCTGGGGGCTCTCAGTGCCCTCACCTTTCACCTTTCACCTTTCACCATGCCATCCCCAGCTCCCAGTGCTCCTGTCCCTCACCTTTCACCTTTCACCATGCCATCCCCAGCTCCCAGTGCTCCTGTCCCTCACCTTTCACCATGCCATCCCCAGCTCCCAGTGCTCTCACCTTTCACCATGCCATCCCCAGCTCCCAGTGCTCTCACCTCTCACCTTTCACCATGCCATCCCCAGCTCCCAGTGCCCTCACCTTTCACCATGCCATCCCCAGCTCCCAGTGCTCTCACCTTTCACCTTTCACCTTTCACCATGCCATCCCCAGCTCCCAGTGCTCCTGTCCCTCACCTTTCACCTTTCACCATGCCATCCCCAGCTCCCAGTGCTCCTGTCCCTCACCTTTCACCTTTCACCATGCCATCCCCAGCTCCCAGTGCTCCTGTCCCTCACCTTTCACCATGCCATCCCCAGCTCCCAGTGCCCTCACCTTTCACCTTTCACCATGCCATCCCCAGCTCCCAGTGCTCTCACCTTTCACCATGCCATCCCCAGCTCCTGACACCAGGTGTTCCTGGTGGGAATGCAGGCAGGTGATGGTCGCATAGTGACCTGTGAAGGTTCTCACACAGGCCCCACTGTGAATATTCCAGCACCTGCAGAGAGGAGAACTTTAGGATTCCTTCCACGTGGTTCCATTATTTTTTCTTATTTAACGTGCCCAGCTGTGCTCCCACACACAGGTTAAAATCAGGAGCTGTTCTGCTGAGGTGTCACAGCAGTTGCAGCAGCAGGTCAGGCTCAGCATTAACGTTTGCCCCTGTCCCTCCCTCTCCCCTCACTGTGGCAGGCTGGGTGTCCTGGCACAGCCCCAGCTCACCTGATGCTGAGCTCCAGGCTGGTGCTGCTGAGCAGGAGCTCTCAGCTCACCTGATGCCGAGCTCCAGGCTGGTGCTGCTGAGCAGGAACCCTCAGCTCACCTGATGCCGAGCTCCAGGCTGGTGCTGCTGAGCAGGAACCCTCAGCTCACCTGATGCCGAGCTCCAGGCTGGTGCTGCTGAGCAGGAACTCTCAGCTCACCTGATGCCGAGCTCCAGGCTGGTGCTGCTGAGCAGGAACTCTCAGCTCACCTGATGCTGAGCTCCAGGCTGGTGCTGCTGAGCAGGAGCTCTCAGCTCACCTGATGCTGAGCTCCAGGCTGGTGCTGCTGAGCAGGAGCTCTCAGCTCACCTGATGCTGAGCTCCAGGCTGGTGCTGCTGAGCAGGATCCCTCTGTCCTCGCGGAGGCACAGGGCTCTGACGGGCCCGGCGTGGCCGTGCAGCCGCAGCTCCTCCTTCCCTCCCGGCACACGGAGCAGCCTCAGCCTCCTGCTGCCAGCGGCCACCCAGTCCCCACCGCTGTAATGGGCTCTCCTTGCCCTGTCAGACCTGCCAGGAGCAGTGCCTGGCTGAGCTTTAGCAGGCCTGGCTCAGCACTGCCCTGCCTTCAGCTGGGCACGGTGGGCAGAGGTGAATCCTTTGCAGGGCACCACCACAGCCCCTAAATCTGCACATCCCCCTTGGTATCAGGGTGGGCAGAGGGGCGAGGGCTCCTCCCAGCCCCATATCCCTTGGGATACACCATGGATCACCAACCCTTATTCCTTTAAAAACAGCTTATCTTGGCATCTTTATTTAAAAAATGGAGATTTCTTAACACTGACACTGAGGGACTCTTTTCCACCCATCCAGGAGGATCACAGGGAATGGAACAGCTTTCCTAGAGCTGCTCTTGGCCCCACAGCTGGGCACTCTACTCACTGTTCCATGAGGACACAGGTCTTGTAGGGGCCACAGAAGACATTCCTCTCTTCCAGCTCGATCTTGTCAGTTTTCAGTTCCCGATAGGCTTCGTGCAGACCCAAATCCTCTGTCTGATGACAAGAGAAATAAGGAAAAGTAACTCAGAGAGGCAGGAATGCAGCATTATTCTATATTATTGAACCTAGCAGCTCTAGGGAGGAGCCCAGAGTAAGGAATACCAGAGTGCAGCAAGGCCCTGCTTAGTCCAGGGCTGTTCCCAGGCCGTGTTCTGTGGCATACATGGAAGCCCTGAGAGCTGCACCCTTTATTCTGAGGGAAGAAGGCCCCTGGCCCTAGGATTGTGCCATGACTGGGGACACACGGGAGTGAGGCTGAAGTCTGGGAATGCCTCCCAAACTCCCTCCCATGTAGGAAGGTGCTGAGCAAGCCCTGGTCCCTATGAGCTGCTCAGGATGGGGCAATCCAAAGGCAGGAGTGGGAAAGCATGAAGCAATTCCAAATTCACTGTGCTGTCTCCCATGAGCTGTCCTCTCTCCTCCCCAAACACTGACATGCAGCATCCAACAAACCTTGGATTTGCGCCTCTTCTTCTGCTCCTTGTCCTTCGCTTCAGTGACCTCACCCTCATCGTTTAACTGGGGAATTTGCACATCGACTCTTTTAGCATAGTTTGGCATGGTTTTTCTAGGACACAACTCCTGGAATAAACCAACAGAGGCAGGAGTGACTGCAGAGCCCACGCTGGCAGGGCGTGCTGCTCCTCTCCTCAGCTGCTGGGGCTCCCTGCAGAGCTGAGCTGCCCACTCTGCCTTCTCGTTGAGACCTGGCTTACATTTACCACTCTATCTACCTCAGGTTTAACTTCTGGTGAAAAATAATTGCTTTTTGTTGGTTTTTTTTTTCCCCAAACTCTAATCTTAAGCTTTTAATAAGCAGCAAAATTTTGAGCTCATCTCATCTTTGGCAGGCACTCAGTTGATTCAGAATCCAAACCCACTGAGATGGGAGGCTCTCAAAACACCTCAGTCAACACTCGAGATTCATTTTTAGCCTGTGAAACCTTCCCTGAAGCCTTTTCTGAAGGCCAGCACAGAGCTGAGTCCAGAGTGTCTCCGGGGGAGGCTCCTTCACTCCTGGCCCTGTGGCAGGTCCTGCTGGCCAGGCCAGGCCTGTCCCAGCAGTTCTGCATTCCTGTGCTCCAGCCATAGCCCCCAGCTCCTCACAGAGCCCTTGCATTTCCCTTGCCCTGTGTGGAGCAAGTGGAGCTCATTCCTGAGCTGCCTTGGGAGCTGCTGTAGCTCTGCCCAACCTCCAGCACCTCTGGAAATTTTCATTGTGACCAAAGTCGGCTTTCCTGAAGAACGTTTGGATGCAATTCTAGAGTCTCGGGCTCTCTGAAGGAGACTAAAAGCTGTTCCTGTGACAGTGTGAAATGTCACCTGGCTTTGCTCTGGAGGTGGAAGGGCCATGGCAGAGTTGGGGGGCAGCCTCTGGTACAGGAATTCCCATTTAACAGCTTGGGCAGCAGCAAACCCCTCTTTTTCAGGTGCATGATAATGGCAGGAGCCCAGGTGTCCCACCTGCAGCTGCAGGAGGTTCCTCTGGACTGTGCTCTGACACTCCCTGTCCTCCTGGACCCGTCGGACCAGGAACTCCCAGTGACCATTCACAGCAGAGCAGGCATTCAGGGATTTCTGATCCAAAAGCCCTGGGAAGTTCAAGGGACAGGTTGGCTGATCCCCTCTGGAAACCTTCCCTTCCCCTCAGGGGAAAGCCCTGGAAAATCAGAGCAGCTTTACCCAGGATGGCCATGGACAGCTGGAATGGCAGGGCACGAGTAAAGTCCTTGGGCTGGCTGCCATCAGAGCCTGACGGGAGTGACACAGGAGCCATGGTGGCATCTGCACCCGCTGGGGACAAAGGTGAGCTGTCCCCTGCATCGGGACCTTCCTGGCAGGACACTCAGTGCACTGGGGCCAAAGGCACGTTCTGGAGCTTGGCCAGCTGGAAAACAGGGAATTTACAGTCCTGGAAGTGCTCGAGTTCTGGTGCCACGGACAGCAGCACTGCCAGCAGTGCCCTGGAAGGGCTGGGTGGTTTTTAACTCGTCACTTTGGCTCTGTGCAAGTCACAGGAAAGCGCTGGGAGCACTCCTGTTCTCTGGGACAGCACAGAGACAGCCCCCAGGGGATGGGCACGGGAGGGAACAGCCCCAGGATGGGCATGGGAGGGGACAGCCCCAGGATGGGCATGGGAGGTGACAGCCCCAGGATGGGCACGGGAGGTGACAGCCCCAGGATGGGCACGGGAGGGGACAGCCCCGGGGATCAGCACGGGAGGGGACAGCCCCGGGGATCAGCACGGGAGGGGACAGCCCCAGGATGGGCACGGGAGGGAACAGCCCCAGGATGGGCACGGGAGGGGACAGCCCCAGGTTGGGCACGGGAGGGGACAGCCCCAGGTTGGGCACGGGAGGGGACAGCCCCAGGATGGGCACGGGAGGGGACAGCCCCGGGGATCAGCACGGGAGGGGACAGCCCCAGGGATCAGCACGGGAGGGGACAGCCCCAGGATGGGCACGGGAGGGGACAGCCCCAGGATGGGCACGGGAGGGGACAGCCCCGGGGATCAGCACGGGAGGGGACAGCCCCAGGGATCAGCACGGGAGGGGACAGCCCCAGGATGGGCATGGGAGGGGACAGCCCCAGGGATCAGCACGGGAGGGGACAGCCCCAGGGATGGGCACGGGAGGGGACAGCCCCAGGATGGGCACGGGAGGGGACAGCCCCGGGGATCAGCACGGGAGGGGACAGCCCCGGGCTCCAAGGGGCACAGCAGGGCCCCTCGTGCCAAGGCCATGGCACCGGTCTGCTGAGAGCGGGGGAAAGCCTCTGCCTTCAGCCGCTGCATTTCCAGCAGCACGGGTACGGCTGGAGCCGGGACATTCACAAGCAAAGGGCGGGAGCCGCTCACCTGCCCGGGGCTCCCCGGCACCGGCACCGGCACGGCCGCGGCAGTTACCGAAACCTGCAACCGGCCCGGGGTGCTGCCGGAGCCCGCGGGCACAGCCCCGCAGCAGAGCAGGCGGCGCCGGGGACGCGCGGGGACGGGGGATGTCGAGGGATGGTGCCGGGGGATGTCGGGGTGATGGGGGATGTTGGGGTGATGGGGGATGTTGGGGTGATGGGGGATGTTGGGGTGAGAGGGATATCGGGGTGCCAGGGGATATCGGGGTGCCAGGGGACGTTGGGGGATGTTGGGGGATGTTGGGGGATGTTGGGGGCTGTTGGGGGACATTGGGGGATATTGGGGGATGTTGGGGGATGTTGGGGGATGTTGGGGGATGTTGGGGGATGTCGGGGGACATTGGGGGATGTTGGGGGACATTGGGGGATGTTGGGGGATGTCGGGGGATGTTGGGGGATGTTGGGGGCTGTTGGGGGACATTGGGGGATGTTGGGGGATATTTGGGGATGTCGGGGGATGTTGGGGGATGTCGGGGGATGTTGGGGGATGTCGGGGAGCCGGGGGATGCCAGCAGCCCCCCCAGGATGGGCACCTGCAGCCAGGGCAGGGCACCATGCCCGTCCCGAGCGCAGCTGGGCTGGGCAGTGACACAGATAGCGTGGAACAGCCCGGGAAGCAGAGCACGGGTGGCCTTCAGACACCTGTTTGGGCCCAAAGCCGTGTTTGGTTTTACACACGGGAGCCCAGAGGTCACGCAGTTCACAGGCACAGTGCTGAGCCAGGGCTTCAGCAGAGGCTGAGCAAAGGCTGCGGTCACACACGTCTTTGGCAGGTGGCTCTGCCTGCCTGAGCTTCCCCAGATCAAGAAAAGAGCTGATTTAGTCATCTAAAGGTCACAAATGTGCTCAGAGCCAGAGTAAAGGCTGGTTTGAGCATCATTTGGGACAAGGCACCCCAGGACTCACCGGGTCCTGATCTCACCTCCCTCCAGCAGGGCACAGCCACCTCCCCCAGGGCAGAGTCCCTGCTGTCCCCCTGTCCATGCTTGCAGGAGCACCCCAGCAAGGCAAACCCCACCAAAGCCAGCTCTGAGACCCCTGGAGAGCCCAAATTTTCCCCATGCCCTGAAATCCCAGGCTCTGCAGGGTCCCCAAGCCCCAGTGCTGACACAACAGCTCTGCAGCACCCTCACCCCGGGCAGAGGGAACGGGAGGGCTGGGAGCACAGCCCGCCCTGCCTGCTCCCCTCAGGGAGGCTCCAGCAGCTGCACACAGGGCTGGACGGGCTCCTGAGGGTTCCTGGAGTTCAGTATTGCTGTGAAGGAATCACAGAAGCACAGCCCAGCGATGAGATAGCAAGTGTGTGTTTTTGGAAGGTAAGAGAATTGGAATTGTTCAGCCTGGAGAAGAGACTCCAGGGAGACCTCAGAGCCCTCTCCAGAACCTGAAGGGGCTCCAAGAGAGCTGAGAGACACTTGGGACAAGGAATGGAAGTGACAGGTCAAAGGGAGTGACTTCCAACTGCTGCAGGGCAGGGTTAGATGGGAGACTGGGCAGAAATTCCTGTCTGTGAGGGTGCCCAGAGCAGCTGGGGCTGCCCCTGCATCCCTGGCAGTGCCCAAGGCCAGGCTGGACACTGGGGCTGGAGCAGCCTGGGGCAGTGGGAGGTGTCCCTGCCGTGGCAGGGGTGGCACTGGATTGATGCCTGGGTGATTTCCTGGCTCGAGCTGTTCTGGGAAAGGTGAAGGCACCCCAGGAAGAGCCATGGAGCTGAAATCCTGTGTCTGGGAGGCTTGCACTGGGAAGAAATAGATGCAAGAGGCACCACAAATGTTCTTGTAAACACCAGCATCCTGTTGTGACGGTTATTTTTATTGTTCTGAATCCTTCACCAAACTGAGGGAGCCCCTGCCCAGCCAGGAGCCCCAGGCAGCCCTGGCACGAGGAGCTCGAGCAGGGGCATGGGGATGGGATGGGATGGGGATGGAATGGGATGGGATGGGATGGGATGGGATGGGGTGGAGTGGGGATGGGGATGGGATGGGATGGGATGGGATGGGATGGGATGGGATGGGATGGGGATGGGATGGGGATGGGGATGGGATGGGGATGGGGATGGGGATGGGATGGGATGGGATAGGATGGGGTGGGATGGGGATGGGATGGGATGGGGATGGGATGGGATGGGATGGGATGGGATGGGATGGGATGGGATGGGGATGGGATGGGATGGGATGGGGATGGGATGGGATGGGGATGGGATGGGATGGGATGGGATGGGATGGGATGGGATGGGATGGGATGGGATGGGATGGGATGGGATGGGGATGGGGATGGGATGGGGATGGGGATTGGGATGGGATGGGATCGATGGGATGGGATGGGATGGGATGGGATGGGATGGGGATGGGATGGGATGGGGATGGGATGGGATGGGATGGGATCGATGGGATGGGATGGGATGGGATGGGATGGGATGGGATGGGATGGGATGGGATGGGATGGGGAGGAGAAGCACTGCCACCTTCCTCGTGTTCCTGGCATGGGGAGGGAAGGGCTGGGAGCAGGCTGCTCATGGAGCTGGTGGCACAGGTGCCTGACAGGTCTCACAGGAGAAGCTCCAAGCCCAAAGTGTCCCTGCTGTGGTGGCTGTGCCCTCGTGGCCACAGGGCTCGCTCCGGGGCAGGGGTGGAGGCACCTGGAGAGCCTTTCCTTGTCCTGCTCTCCCAGCTTAGGAGGACACCGGGCGTGGGAGAGCGAAGAACTTGCCCGGGATCGCCCTCCTCTCGATCTCGAGCCAAAGGGAGAACAAGTCCAGCTCCCTGTGCTCCGTGGCCAGCTGGAAGGTGAAGCTCTGCAGCAGCGTGGTGAGGAACAGGAAGAGCTCGATGCGGGCCAGCGCCTCCCCCGGGCACATCCGCTTCCCTGGGCACGAGAGAGGGGTGACCCCGGGGGGACAGGAGGGAGGGCGGGCAGCCCATGGGGCGGTGGCGCTGTGCTGCCCCTGGGCGCCCGTGCTGGCACTCCCGGGCACGGAGCTGCCAGGGCGGGGCAGCGCTGACCTGCTGAGAATGCCATGAAGGCCTCGCGCTTCCTGAACTCGCCCTTCTCATCCAGGAAGTGTGCGGGGTCCACTTTTTTGGGGTTCTCCCACTGGGTTGGATCGGAATGCACAGAGGAAAGGACCGGAATGACAGGAGTGCCCTGTGGGAGAGGGATGGGGCAGGGATGGAGGAGGGACATCGTGCACGCCTGGGCTCTGCTGGGGTGGCTTAGTCATGGGGGGAGGCTGGGTGTGCACCCCAGGCAGGTTCCCATGGGGAGGCAGCCTGGATTGGTGGCTCTGTGCCGCTGGGACAAAGGACCCGGGGCTCTGGTGTCCCCACGGTCCTGCCAGCCTCTGTGCAGCTCATGGGACACAAATTGCCGAGTTATTCCTGTGGATTTCTGTTAAAGCCCCTCTCACTGCCCCAAACCCAAGGCAGGAGATGTTCCCTCAGGGTGGGTTTTGCACACTGTGCTCGTGGTCAGACAGGAGGGGTGGCTGTCCCCACATCTGTCCCCACATCTGCCGAGGGCTGGGGAGTTTGGCCTGGCCCCGGCCCAGGCTGGGCTCCTGCTCCTGCCCCGCAGCCCTGCACAGCTCCATGAGGGGAAGAGCAGTTTTCCAGGATGGGCAAGGAAGGGCCCCGGGCTGGGGGCAGGACAGGCAGACACTCACGTGCCTCTACTCCCCTCTGCAAGGTCATTGCTACCGAGGATTGGGAAACACCCGGGGCCTTCAGACGTGAGCAAACAGTCAAAGGACAAAGGCAAATGGCCCTGAAGCCCCGCTGCCACCTCTCTGCAGGTACCCCCCGTACCTTGGGGATGGTGTAGCCCCTGAACAGGACGTCCTGCGTCGTCATGCGCGGGAAGTTCTCGATGCGGCTCTTGTGGAAGCGCTGCAGCTCGTGGATCACGGCGTTGGTGTAGGGCATCCGCAGCTTGTCCTCCGTGCTGGGGGCACGGCCAGCGCCCACCACGGCATCGATCTCCTCCTGGACCTTGGCTGGGGACAGCAGCGGGGCTGGGTGCCTGCTCTGCAGCCTCCCCAGAGCTTCTTACTGGCCTCCACGGGCACTTATCCTAAACCCAGGGGTGGGCTAGAGGGGGAGCAGCCTGCCCTAATCCCTTGGAAAGCCCAGAACAGTCTCTGCCCTCATCCCGCCCTGCACCAGGCAAGCTCAGAGCCTCTCCCACAGCCAGTCCAGGGCCATCTGCACGGGCAGGGATGGAGCACAGGGAGGAGCACCCGGATCCCCCTGATTCCACCGGTGGGAATCAGCTCCCACCCTCGGGTGACCCACAGGATGATTTGGGTTTGCCCCCAAGCAGGACCTCCCAGGGCTGGGACCCTCTGCCCCATGAGCACCCCGGGCACAGGAGCAGCTGTGTTTTGCTGCTGTACCTTGGATGTGGGGGTGCTTTGCCAGCATCAGCAGGAAGAACACCAGGGTGTTGCTGGTTGTCACCGTCCCGGCCCCAAAGAGGTTGAACACTGACATGATCAGGTCTTCGTGGCTGTACATGGTCTCTGGGCTGCCCTTCTCCTGCAAGAAGGTGTGGTGGGGAGGGGCTCAGGGTTGTCTGGGTGATCCTGCAGGCTGCAGCCAGGCTGGAGGGCAGCCCCCCCTCTACCTTCTCTGCTCTGATCAGGAAACAGTCGATGTAGTCCCGGGGGCAGCTGGAGTCCAGAGTCAGCTGGTGGAACTGCACCTTCTCCTGGATGTGGTCCTTCAGCTTCTGGCAGTCGGCCAGAACCTTCTTGTGCGGCCCCGGGAGCCGGTCCATGATGCTGGGGAAGGTGTTGTACACCTGTGGGCACAGGGAGGGGGCTCAGGCTCCTGAGCAGAGCCCCCCTGACAGCCACACTGTCCCCCCAAATGTCCATGATGCTGGGGAAGGTGTTGTACACCTGTGGGCACAGGGAGGGGGTCAGGTTCCTGGGCAGAGCCCCCCTGACAGCCACACTGTCCCCCCAAAGGTCCAGGATGCTGGGGAAGGTGCTGTACACCTGCGGGCACAGGGAGGGGGCACGGCTCAGCTTCCCCAGCCGTCCCTCACAGCCACGCTGTCCCCCAAGGGCAGGGAGCCTCCTCAGCCCCCTGGGGCAGCTGAGCACAGCAGGCTCCCACCTTGGCCACGGGGGACAGGAAGAAGCTGACGTAGTTCCCAACGGCGTTGAGCAGCTCCAGGAACGCGGCGTCGCTGTAGCTGTAGCGGCTCCCGAAGACCACGGAGCAGATCACGTTGGACACGGCGTGTCTGAACATGGTCATGGGCTCAAAGGCATTGCCTGCAGCCACCAGCGGTGAGAAAAGCCACCAGTTATTTATCTGCTTCAAGACAGAAAACACCTCTTCCCTGCACTCCAAGCCCCTGGTTTTGGACCCTGGCTGATCTGTGGGGCCTGGCAGCCACAGCAAAGAGCCCTCCTGAGCTGGGGGCTCCTCCATCACCTCCCTGCCACAGCTTGGACTGAGGGCAGCACAGGCACCTGCAGGAAGCCCCAGGAGACGGGTTGGCAGGAGCTGGGTATTGCTGGAGAGGAGGAAATCACCCTGATGTGCCCGAGTCACTGGGGCAGTGTCCTCGCTGATCATCCCCAGGCCCACACAGTTCTGTTCCCTATTCCTGTTCTTCCAGCAGGGAATGCTCCTTGGTTGTGTCCATCCCTGCACCAGTTCAGAGCAGGATCTCCCTCCTGGCCCTTCAGCTGTGCCTGTAGCCCATCCCTGCAGCTCCTGTGTGAGATGGGGCTGGATCTCAGCCCTTCCCTGCAGGGATCACCCACACCGGGCCCTGCAAACAGCTTTGGGGCCCCACATGTCCCGTGTGTCCTCTGCCCGCCACAGGGCCGGCAGGGACAGGAGCCACGTCACCTTTGAGCTTTGCCAGCAGCTCCACCAGGTGCTGAGCCTCCTGCTGCACCTTCTGGGACATGGAGCTCTTCCCCATGCCAAAGTCCCGCAGGGTGCTGAGTGTGAACCTCCGCAGCTCCCGCCACTTCTTCTCATTGTCGGAGACAAATCCTGGGGGGACACAGAGGAGATCAGCCCCTGCCCACCCCGCTGCTCCCCAGGAGTGGGAACCCTGCTCTGAGGAGCAGCAGAGCAGTAAGCCAGGGGACGATGCAGGTGTGCAGAGTGTCCATGAAAGGATGAGGATCTCTGCAGCAGCTCAGAACAAAGCTGGAACTGCCTAGCTGGAGTTAATACTGTCCTTGTCCTTGTCATAGGACCTGAAGGGTCTTGTGGAGCAGGAAATGGGTGTTTGAGCTCTTGGGTGCTGAGCCCTTCCCTGGGCTAGGGGTGTGGCCATCTGCTCACCCAGATGGATCCAGGAGAGGCCCAGGCACTCACCGTAGTTTTTGGAGAGCTGCATCAGGAGGGGGATGGTGGGTCTGCCCCCAAACTCCTCCGAGTGTCCCACCAGGGCGTCCTTCACCGCCTCGTACCCGCAGAGCACCACCACTGGCTTCAGCCCCAGCCACACGGTGAAGATGGGGCCGTAGGTGCTGCTGAGCTGGGGGTGGGCAGCTCTGTCAGCCAGGGTCCCACACCAGTTCTTTCACTTCACTTCAAACTGGGATTCGAGCCCACAGCACTGGTGAATGCCCAGCAGGGAGGGGAAATGCCTCCCTCAAAGGTGTGACCTTACCCCTAACCCAGCCCTGTCCTGTCCGTGTCCCAGCCCTGTCCCTGTCCCAGCCCTGTCCCTGTCCTGTCCCTGTCCCAGCCCTGTCCCAGCCCTGTCCCTGTCCCTGTCCTGTCCCTGTCCTGTCCCTGTCCCAGCCCTGTCCCTGTCCCAGCCCTGTCTCTGTTCCTGTCCCTGTCCCAGCCCTGTCCCTGTCCCAGCCCTGTCCCTGTCCTCTCCCTGTCCCAGCCCTGTCCCTGTCCCAGCCCTGTCCCTGTTCCTGTCCCTGTCCCAGCCCTGCCCCAGCCCTGTCCCTGTGATTTTCTCCCAGTTCCCCTTTGGGGGTTCAAAGCATCACGTCCTGGAGCAGCTCTGGACAGGAGCAGCACTGCGGCCCTTGAGGGGCATTGTCACCACGTGGGTGCCTTACAGGAGAAAGGCTTTGATAACAGGGCTGGTTCTGCTCCCAGCAGAAGGGATTTAGGCAATTCTGGTAGAGCAAGAGATGAGGGCGGAAGAAGAGAAAAGAAAGGCAGGAAGAGTCACCCGTGGGATTCCCCTTTTATTTTGGCACAGGACTTTCCCGCTGTCTGTCCTGCTGTCCTGCAGATGGGTCCAGCACGGCCACTTGTCCCTTGTCCCTTGTCCCTTACCTTCTCGTAGTGCCTGTAGAGGGGCAGCACATCCTTCTGCCACAGGTTGCCCAGGATGGGCCACGGAGCTGGGCCAGGAGGCAGCCGGCTCCTCTTGGGGTCACGCCTGCAGACCAGGAGCCCCAGGACGGGGAGCAGGAGGAGGAGGAGCAGCAGAGTGAGGAGCAGCCCGGCGTCCATCCTCACCGTGCTGCCGAGCAGGGAGAGAAACAAGGGAATTCCGGGGAGGAGAGCGCAGAGGGAGCAGAGCAGGGGCTGCTGTGTGTGCCCTCCCTGCTCGGCCCGTGCCGAGCTCCAGGGGCTCCGGGCGGCTCGGGGACCCAGGCGCTGCTCTGTCCCCGCCGGGCTGCGACAGAGGCTCGGAGCCGTGCTGGGCCCCGGGAGCTCCGTGACCCCGCGGAGCCCTGCGGAGGCAGCGGCTGTCCCTGCCCGTGCTGCTGAGTCACCTCTGCTCGGTGCTCCCGTGTTGCGGCACGCGGCACGAGAAGATGTCACTGTCACTGTCCTGGCCGAGCTTTTCATGTCCCCCCAGCGGCTGCCCCGTGGGTCACTGCCCTGCTCACCGGGGCAATGACCCAGGAGAGGCCGTTCTGGTAAACAGAGTGGCAGAGGGGCCACTGTGCCTGGCCACACGCCTGTGGGGTTACAATGTTCCACCAGACTCCTTCCTGGTGCAAAATGGATCAGAAAATAGAAAAAACTCTTTTTTCTGATATCTTTTGGGGCTCCTCTTGAGCTTTGGAGGAGCATCAGCCCAAGGTGGTGTGGTTGTTGGAGGCGTGGGTTAACTCCTCCCTGTGCATTGCTCCTGCAATGTGCATCTTGCTCTGAGCACCTGCACATCTGGCTGCACATGAGCACATCTGCCACATCACACACCTCTGGGCTGGGCGGGCTGGGCACAGGGCAGCTCCCAGGGGAGGATGGCATTCCTCCTGGGGGAGAGGAGGGAGGAGGTTCAGGTCCATGGAAGGAGCCCTCAGCAGGGGGAGTTCTGTGGTGCTGGCAGAGCGGAGCCGGAGCTGCTGCACTCCCCTGGAGCAGCCAGGCTCAGCGGTGGCACTGACACTAAGGCAAGGGATGTTGTCCTAGTGCCACTTTCCCAGGGGCATCCCAAACCCTCTGGGGTGCTCTGCTCCCCCAGGCCTCATCCCTGTGGGGTGCAGGATCTGTGAACGACTCTGCAGCACATTCCAGGCTGTGCCCTCTGCCAGCCCAGGCTGAGGCAGCCCTGGCAGCTGCTCACCATGAGGCACAGACCCCTTAATGACTGAGCTGGGAGTATTTTTGGCTGCTCTCAATAATGCAGCAGCACTGGCTGAGCAGAGCCTGGCTGTAATTACAGGGCCAGTGTCATTTGTCATCAGTGTCGCCCTGCTGGCTGCCAGGGTGATGCCAGCGTGTCACAGCCCTGGGGCTGTCATCCTCTTGATGTCCCAGCTCTGGTGACAGCCCTGGGCACTGAGCAGGGCTCTGGTACCTGTGGGTCCAGCCCTGCACCCTCTGGGGGCTCAGCACAGCAGCACTGTCCCTTCCCTCCTCCATCTCCACGTTCAGCTAAAGCAGCGCAGTTCTCCTGGTTCATGAAACATCTCAAAGGTCTCTGGGAGCCCTGTGGGACACCAGGGCTGGGACCTGCTGTGGGTGTGAGGCAGCCAGGTGGTTCTGTGTCTGCTCTTCCCAAGCAGGAAGACATCATTCAAGAGGAAGATGAAGCAATCCTCACTTTCCCTCAATAAATATCATCAAACACCTGCTGCTGGTTTCAATTGTGATGGAGCAGCGGCAGCAGTGATGTGTACAGGGGTGGCACAGCACAGCAGAGCACAGTCCTAGCATTGGGAACAGGCGTGGGAAGGGTAATGGTTAATCAGGGACAGGAAGCCTTCACTTGGATCCTCCCGTGGCTGGAACCACGAGAGCCAGAGGCTCTGCCTGAGCAGGGTCTGCACAGAGGCAGAGGAGCCGCTCTGTGCACAGTGCCTGCAGGATCCCTCCCCTCCCCAGTGCCTGCGGGATTCCTCCCCAGTGCCTGCAGGATCCCTCCCCTCCCCAGTGCCTGCGGGATCCCTCCCCAGTGCCCGCAGGATCCCTCCCCACCCAAGTGCCTGCAGGATCCCTCCCCAGTGCCTGCGGGATCTCTCCCCTCCCCAGTGCCTGCAGGATCCGTCCCCAGTTCCCGTGGGATCCCTCCCCAGTGCCTGTGGGATCCCTCCCCACCCCAGTTCCCGTGGGATCCCTCCCCACCCCAGCGCCTGCAGGATCCCTCCCCAGTGCCTGCAGGATCCCACCCCTGTGCGTGCGGGATCCCTCCCCTGCAGAGCCAAGCCCATCAAGGCAGGATGCCCGGGGTCGCTGACCCCGTGTGCGGCCGCGGGATGCCAGGGATGCCCTCCCATCAGGGAATGCCCCGCTGGAGCGGGTCGTGCCCGTGGGCACAGCCCGGGCAGCTGGATCCATCCCCGTCCCCGTGCCCGGGATGACAAAGGATGAAGAGATAATCAAACTTTCCAATAGCAGTTTAATTTCCGATCCCCGCCCGCTTCCCCTCTGCCCATCCGAGGGGTGACGGGTGTGAGGAGGGAAGGGCGGCTCTGGGAGGTTTGCAGCTGCACCAGGCACTGCCCATAGAGCCTGCAGTAATTAATTGCTTAATTAGCCAGCATCCATCCATTTATCCCTGCTGCAATTCCCCAGAGAGTGAGGCTGGCTGCAGCAGGGGGCTTTGGTGGGTCTGGATTATGGGTGCAATTCCGGGAAAGGAGCCTGCAGCTCTCCCTGAGCCCTCACTCCTCACAGGACCCGGGCTCTGTTCCCACTTCTCCATAAACACGGCTCTATTCCTAAACCATGTTTGGAGAGGGCAAATCTTGCCCTGTGCTCGTGGAAAATGAGCCGAGCCTTGCCACGCTCCCGTGTCCCTGGTGGTGAGATGGATCCCAGCCGGATGCCAGGGAGCTGCTGGGGAAATCACCCAAGGGTGTGGATGGAATACAGGGGATTCCTTCGAGCAGCTGCACTGCCCTGAAACCTTCCCGTCCTGCTGCTCACCTTCCTGCAATAATTACAGAGAGGAGAAATCCCCCCTTCCCCTCTGCTGCCTGGCCACCACCCCAGGTCCTTACCCGGGACGCGGGGCTCCTCTGCTCCCCGTTTGTGTATTTATCACATCCGCAAACCTCATTGAAATGCGTTCATTCAATGGAGAGAAATCAGCACTCCCACAGGGGGTGATGCTCAGGGCAGCCGGGCTGGCACCGGGCACGGCCCCGCGTCCCTGCCGGTGGCACCGGGAGCTGCTCCAGGGCCGGGAAATGCCAGAACCTTCCTCCGCATTTCCGCGCCCGGTGCCAGCTCTGGGGGCTGGGCCGGGAGCCCCGGCGGGCAGGGTGGGGCTCGGTGCGCCCTGTGCGGCCCCACAAACCACCCGCAGGACTTCGGGGGGACGGGAGGCTCCGCCGGCTCTGCCGCTCCTCTCACGGGCCAGGTCCGCCCTCCCGGAGGATGGAGCCCTGGGGCAGGGCAGGAGCGGGCACAGCCCGGGCCGAGCGGGGCAGCTCCGGTGCCATCTGTCACTGGGGCCACGGGCACGGCCGGGCCAGGTGGCAGATGGCAGGAGGAGCGGGGCTGCTCCTGCCGGCGGCACAGCCCGAGCCAGGCACGGCCCGAGCCAGGCACAGCGGGCAGATCCAGCCGGGAGAGGGGAGCACGGGGATGCTGCAGGCCCGGGCAGAGAGCCCTGCTGCCCGGAATGCACTCCTGCCCTGTGCAGGGTAACTCACAGTGCACAGGGACTGAAACACGGAGCGCACAGCCTGGTGCCTCCTGGGCTGGGATCCATGGGATGGGATGGGATGGGATGGGATGGGATGGGATGGGATGGGATGGGATGGGATGGGATGGGATGGGATGGGATGGGGATGGGATGGGGATGGGATAGGATGGGATCCTGCAGAGGCTGAAGGCTCGTACTCCAGCACAGCTCAGCCAGGACAGAGCAGGGGTTTGGTGGTGGTCTCTTGTCCCCACCAGCCCAGGGATAAGGGGTGGGAGCAGCTCCCGGGCTGTTCCCCCTGCTCCCCTCCTCCCTTTCCCTGTTTTCCTGCTGCAGGGATTGCACAGACACCACTTCCATCCCACCCTTCATTATCTCTGTCTCCTGGAGCAGCAAACAGGGAAATGTGATTAAAGCCTCTCTCAGGGAGCTTATCAGCCTGTGGGAAGGCCATGAGCTCCCTTGTGCCGGGAGAGCAGCCCTGGGCTGCCGGGGTGTCAGCAGCACGGCCGGGCTGTGGCTCCTGCTGCCCGCACCCCACGGTGCCCAGCAGGGCCCCGGGAGAGGCCGGTGGGCTGGGACAGCTGCTGGTGGCGTGTCCGGGAGCAGGAGGGGCAGGAGGGACGGTGCGGGCAGGGCAGGAGGAGCCTGTGCTGCCCCCGCCGCTGGGACCAGCGCTGCTCCTGCCGGCGCTGCTCTGTCACACGCTTTGCGCTGAAATTCGCTGCCCTGACGTTAATTGGCTTTGACCCATCTGGGCCGCCACGATCGCATCTTGGAGGTTCAGCGGCCCCGAGACGCTGGGATGGACGGGAGGGGACAGCCCTGTCACCCTGTGCGGGAGGGAGGGCTGGAGCCAGAGGCGCTCGGGCTGACCTTATTGGCAGCTCGGCGCTGCTGAGGGCGGGGAGGATCCGCCCTGACGGGGATTTGGAGCTGCCTCTGGGCCAGGGGCAGCTGGGCAGCGTTACTGCGTCCTACAGGGATTTGCTCGGTGCTGTCCGTGAGCGTCACCCTCCCTGTGCCCGTGGAAGGAACATCTCGGTGGCACCGTGCTGGGAACCACGGCTCCGAGCCGCGCTGCTCCCCGTCCCTCTTCAAAGCAGCCAGAACTCCCTTCCCACCCCCGGACACCATGAAATATCTGCCTTTCCCATCCCGCAGTCATGGTGCAATTTAGAGTGGAAAATCGGGGAGAGGAAGTGATGAGCCTGCAGCAGCTGATGCCAGGGGAGATGCCAGGAGCTGCCTGGCTCTAAACCATCCCCAGATCCTGAGAGAGGCGTGCGGGGCAGCAGCATCCCGGGGAGGGAAGGGCCCACACTGGGCATCAACAGAGGCTTTGGGTTCCTGCAGCAGGAGCCCGGGCCCCCCAGCCCCATCGCCCCCTCTGCAGAGGGGTCCCCCGGCTGAGACGGGCCCCTGCTCTCCTGCCCGGGGCTCCTGGGCTGCTCTGCCCCGGGCTCTCCAAACCCGCCCCAGCGCCGAGGGTGCGGGGCTGGGACAGCAGGGATGGGGGTGCCGGGTGGGAGCGGCGGCCGCAAGGGCTGCCCGGGGATGCCAGGAGATTCCGGGGGCCGCAAGGGCCGCGGCAGCGGGGCTGGGGCCGCGGGAGCTCGGGAGCTGCCCGGGAGGTGCCGGGGCACGCGGGGCCGGGCCGAGGGATGCCGGGGTGATGTCGGGCGGATGCCGGGGATTCTGGCGCGGCGCTGGGGCCGGGTCACGGGACCCGAGGGGATGCCAGGTGACGCTGGGCGTGCCAGGGGGATGCCGGGGCCACGCCAGGTGAGGCCGAGGCCATGTCGAGGGAGGCTGAGGGAAGCCGGGGGGATGCGGGGCCACGCCCAGGGATGCCGGGGGGAAGTCGGGGGACGCCGGGGGGGATGCCCGGCTCCAGGCTCGCTCCGAGACCACCCCCCGGCCCGGAGAGCCCGCCGGGGCGGGCGGCCCCGGACTACATTTCCCATGTCCGCCGCGGCCGGGGGCGGTGCGGGGCGGCGCGGGGGGCGCGGAGCGCAGGCGGAGGCGCGGAGAGGCGCAGGGGCGGCGGGGCCCGCTCGGCCCGGCTCGGCTCGGCTCGGCCCGGCCCGGCTCGGCGCCGGGCGGGGATGCGGGAGGGGCGGCCCGCTGCCCCCGGCCCCGCTGCCCGCCCGCACCGCCCGCACCGCCGCCACCATGAAGAAGCAATTCAACCGCATGCGCCAGCTCGCCAACCAGACCGTGGGCAGGTAGGGACGGGACGGGACGGGATGGGACGGGGTGGGATGGGATGGGATGGGATGGGATGGGATGGGATGGGGACGGACCCAGCCCAGCCCTGCCCACAGCCCCATCCCGCGCCCTGCCTGCTCCCGCCCGCCCCGCCGCACCCGCACCTGCCCGTTCCCAGCTCCCTGCCCGCTCCCTGCCGGCCCCACCACCCTGATCCCCTGTGTCCTGCCTGCCCCAGTGCCCTGATTCTGCCCCCTCCCTGCCGGCCCCACTGTTCCTGCTCCCTGCCTGCACTCTGGCAGCCTCACTGTCCTCATCCCACACTCATCCGCTCCCTGCCTGCCCCTCCGCCCCTCCTCCCTTCCTGCCCCAGTGCCCTGATGCTGCACCTGTGCCACTGCCACACTGCCTGCCCCGCTGCTCCGTGCCTGAGCCCTGCTTGCCCCACTGGCCCCAATCCCACTCCCTGCCTACCCCACGGCCTTCCTGCTCCCTTTGTGCCCCTTGCCCTGCTCCCTGTCTGGCACACTCTGTCCTCGCTGTGCCCCACTCCCTACCCCTGGCCCTGCTCCCTGTCCCTCTGTCTGTCCCACTCCCGTTCTCTGCCTGCCCCACTGCCCCCGTACCCACCCCTTACGTCCTTCTTGCCCATTCCCTGCCTGCCCCCTGCCAGTTAACCCCTGCCTGCCCGCCTACACCCGCCCTGCCCCACTCTGTGTCCCCTTTACCCACAGCTCCCTGTCTGTCCCCCCGTCCTGCCGTCCCCTATGTCCCAGGGCTGCGGGGACACAGCCCCGATGCTGTGGGGTGCCCCACTGCCCTGCCCCCCCAGCACCCCAGGGCGGCCCTGCTGGCCGTGGGGCTGGGGGCACTGTGGGGCTCTGGAGCCGGAGCCGTGCCGGCGGGAATGCCCCCGGGAATGCCCTCGGGAATGCCCCCGGGAATGCCCCCGGGATGCCCATGGGAATGCCCTCGGGAATGCCGTATGTGCCATGCACGGCCAGGCCTGGGTTTGGCGGTGGCTGTTGTGTAATTCCTGGAGATTTTGTACCGGAGGGCGGGGGCGGGAAGAGGATTTATTTATCTCCCTTCCCGTGGCGGCACTGGGGCAGTGGCACAGCTGGAGCGGCGGCTCCGCATCCCCTCGGCAGCGCCAGGGCTGCTGCTGGCACCGCCCGTGCCCCCGTGTGCCCCTCAGCATCGCCAGGGCTGCTGCTGGCACCGCCCGTGCCCCCGTGTGCCCCTCAGCATCGCCAGGGCTCCTGCTGGCACCGTCCGTGCCCCCGTGTGCCCCTCGGCAGCGCCAGGGCTCCTGCTGGCACCGCCCGTGCCCCCGTGTGCCCCGTGGCACCACTGGCGGCGCTGCCCCACGGCCTGGAGCGGGCACGGGCCCGGCTGGCAGCGGCTCCGGCCCGGGGCTGTGGGAGCGCCGGGAGGTGCGGGAATGCGGGAGGTGCGGGAATGTGGGCAGGTACAGGAGCGCCGGGCAGGTGCGGGAGTGCCGGGCAGGTGCGAGAATGCCGGGCAGGAAGTGCCGGGCAGGTGCGGGAGTGCCGGGCAGGGAGTGCGGCTCGGGAGCTCCGGGGCTTGGTGCGGGAATCCGGCACGGGAGTGGTGTGGAATGCCGGGCAGGTGCCCAGCGTGGGAATGCGGAGCGGGAATGTGCAGTGGGAATGAGGACTGTGAGCATGGGGGGTGTGTGGTGCCAGGGTGCTGTAGGAGTGTGGTACTAGGAAGGTGGCACTGGGAATGTGGCACTGGGATTGTGGCACAGCGATCGTGGCACAGACAGCATGGCACTCGGCTCATGGCACTGGGAATGTGGCACTGGGATCATGGCACTGGAATGGTGGCACAGGGATCGTGGCACTGGGATCGTGGCACAGGGGACATGGCACAGGGATCGTGGCACAGGGATCATGGCACTGGGATCGTGGCTCTGGGATTGTGGCACTGGGATCGTGGCACAGGGATCGTGGCACTGGGAATGTGGCACTGGGATCATGGCACTGGGATCGTGGCAGTGGGATTGTGGCACTGGGATAGTGGCACTGGAATGGTGGCAGTGGGATCGTGGCACTGGGAATATGGCACTGGGATCATGGCACTGGGATCATGGCAGTGGGATCGTGGCACAGGGGACATGGCACTGGGATGGTGGCACTGGAATGGTGGCACTGGGATGGTGGCACTGGGATGGTGGCACTGGGATGGTGGCACTGGGATCGTGGCACTGGGATCGTGACACTGGGACCATGGCAGTGGGATGGTGGCACTGGGATGGTGGCACTGGGATGGTGGCACTGGGATCGTGGCACTGGGATGGTGGCACTGGGATCGTGGCAGTGGGATCGTGGCACTGGGATGGTGGCACTGGGATCGTGGCACTGGGATCGTGGCACTGGGATGGTGGCACTGGGATCGTGACACTGGGACCATGGCAGTGGGATGGTGGCACTGGAATGGTGGCACTGGGATCGTGGCACTGGGACCGTGGCAGTGGGATGGTGGCACTGGGACCATGGCAGTGGGATCGTGGCACTGGGACCATGGTGCAGGCGCACCGGGAGCCCGGCAGTGCCGCCGGTGGCTGTTCCGTGTCCTGGCTCCGCTGGGATGCTGGGAGCCAGCACGGAGCCCGTGCTCCCACTGGGGAGAGCAGCAGCTCCACAGGAGCTGGAGGGGGGGAGACTGGAACCTCTGCTGGGCCTTGAGCATGGCGTTTATTTTATTCTATTTTGGTTTGTTTTGCGTTTATTTATTTTATTTACTTTGGGTTTGGTGTTTCCTTGCCATTTCTCTTGATAGAAAGAACTGGGGATGCTCAGCCCAGCCCAGCCCCACACCTGGTGCCCAGCCTTGGGAAGAATTCCTGTGCCAGTCTGTGAGGGGCAGGGATATTTATCTCCGTGAGGTGGAAAAGGGAAGAGAAGCCAAAGAGTGTCTGTAGAGCGTTCTGAGGATGTTTCCTGCAAAGTGCTTTTATCGCTATTTGTGTTTGTCTGTCCCGTCGGGACCGTGGCACCAGGATGTCACCTCAGTCACTCCAACAGCCCTGGGAATTTCCCAGGACGGGCTCCGTGGGGATTTTTTCCCATGGGGATTAAATCAGCACCTGCACAGTGGCGCGCTGGGCTCCCCAGCGGCACCGAGGGGATGCAGCTCGCCGGGAATGGTGGCGGAAGCTCGGCGGGGTTGGATTTTTCCTCCTCGACCTTTCTGAGCATCCCACGCTGTGTCCCCCATCCCGGGGTCAGTGGTGGCCTTTGGGGCTGGATGTCACCTCGCTGGCTCACAGGGAGATGCTTCTCCAAGCCCCAGGACGGCCGCGCCTCCAGACAAAGCCTTTAAACACCGCGGGTTTATTCCTGGTGCTGCAGGAACGCCCGGCAAGAAGGAAGGACATTTTCTGCTTGCACGGAATAAGGGCAGAGGGAATAAAAGCAGAGCCTGGGATTTTCCCAGCGGGGTTTGCAGGAGGGAACAGCACCCTGTAAATAGCCGGGCTCCCCATCTGCACCTCGGGGTGCCGGTGACTGCTGCCAGCACAGCCCCCTGGGGTTTCTGCTCCGGAGCCGGCGGATCCCGGCAGCCCCGGGGATATTTTTATCCTCCTCGCAAAGAGACAGCGCTGGCAGCCTGGAATATTCATGGAGCGAGCGGGCTGAGGGTTCTGTCCCTGCTCCAGCTGCCTCGGGGCTCTGCGCCCTGCAGGGGCTTCTCCAGGGCTGCTAAATCGGGATGGAAGCGAGCTGGGGATGCGACCCCGGGGAGGGAAGCGCCGGGAGCAGAGAGCCCCGAGCATTCCGTGCCAAAGCCATGCCAGCACCGAGCTGGCCGGGCAGGCAGCGGGAGATGAGGACAAGAGTCTGCCTTGCAGAATCTGTCTCCCATTTTGCTTTGCTGGCCTCGCTTTGCCCAGCTGTGGGCAGGATGGAGGGAAGCGGCTGCAGCCCTCCCTGCCTGCTCCTCCTGCTGCTGCAGCCTGGCAGAGCCCGGCCCTGGCCCTGGGTGGGCAGCGCTCCCCGGGCTGTGCCCCCGGGCTGTCACACCGTGTCCCCCGGCTGTGATCACCAGGCTGTGTCCCCCGGGCTGTGTCCCCCAGCTGTGCCCCCCGGGCTGTGATCCCCAGGCTGTGATCCCTGGGCTGTCGCACCATGTCCCCGGGCTGTGTCCCCCAGCTGTGCCCCCCGGGCTGTGTCCCCAGGCTGTCGCACCGTGTCACCGCGGCCGGGAGGCGCCGGCGGGGCCGTGTCCCCGCGTCGCGCTGGATGTTGCAGTCGGAGCCGTTTCCCGCGGGAGCTGAGCAGCGATTTGAGGATATCAATATTTGATGTTTTGCTTCTTGCCTGCTGAAAAAGCACCGGGAAAAATCCGTGGCTCCGCTGGGGCTGGGCGGGTGCCGGCTTGAGCCGGGATCGGTGTCCCCGGGAGGCGGTGGCCGCAAGAGCTCAGGTGGCGGCAGAAGGTGGGGACAGCGCGGCCTTGGGGCAGAATCCAGCCTGGATGAGGAGCCTGGCGCTTCCAGGGCTGGGGCTGACACCGAGGGGCTCCCTCCTCCCTCTGGCAAACGCAGAGGGTGCCCAGTGCTTTCCCCAGGGGCTGTGGATGAAGCTCACTCCCAGCCTCCCCTCTGGGCTTTGGGGACTCCAGCGCCTGGAATTTTCTCACAGGCACCAGAGGGAGATGGGGCAGGAGGGGATGGGGCCAGGCCTGTCCCCGTGTCCGGGATGTGGGGCAGGAGGGGATGGAGCCAGGGATGGAGCCGGGCCTGTCCCCGTGTCCGGGATGTGGGGCAGGAGGGGATGGAGCCAGGGATGGAGCCGGGGATGGGGCCAGGGATGGAGCCGGGCCTGTCCCCGTGTCCGGGCGGGATGTGGGGCAGACCCGGCCCCGGGAATCAGCACGGCACGGCCTCGGCTGGGTGTTTGTGCCTCCTCTCCACCGGTGGAGCTATTTTTAGGCTAGAGCAAAGAGAAATCAGGGAATCAGCGTTGGTAATTAAGTAGTGATTAAATATTTCTGGGCAGGCTGCAGCGAGGGGTGGCTGGGGCTGGGGGCAAGGGGTGTTTGTGCAGAGATGGAGGTGAGGGGCTGTGTGGGGCACCATGGGCGTGCTCTGGCAATGGAGATGGTTCATCCCTGCTCCTGCTCAGATTCGTCCCTGCTCCTGCTGTCCCCACACTGGTGCGATGCTTTCCCATTCAGGGATTAATTGCCATGAAATCCTCACCGTGCTCCGAGTTTTGCAGCTCAGGGTCACATCCAAGGCTGGCAGCTCCCTGTCGTGGGCACCAGAGGGGATGGTGGCAGGGGACAGTGCTGGGTGCTCCAGCCAGGAGAGGTGGCTGGCACCAGGAGATGCTCCAGGGAAGCACTGGCTCTGCTGCACCTCCCCAGGCGAAGGCTTTGGAAACTCGTGTATTTATTTGGGAATCAACATAATTTGCTTGATTGGTGTTGATTTCTGCTGGCAGCAGTGAACTTGTGCAGCAGCAAAGCCCGAGCACGCTGTGCCTGTGTCCCCACTCGCTGGCTTTGGCTCCCCATGGTCACTGTCCCTTTCCCCAGCTGCCTGCAGGGACAGGGCCCGGGTTTGTGCTGGGAAAAATGGCTCGGGTGGAAAGCTGGAGGGGAGGAGCAGGATTTTATTTGCCAAAAGGAAAGAGGAAAATTGTTGGAGCTGGGAATGCTGGCTGTGTCCCCAAGGGGTGCTCCCTCGGGATGTGTGTAACTCATATGCAATGAAGTTTTGGGGAATTAGGGACCAGACAGGGAAACTGGGGGGTCCCTGTCCCCCTCTCTTGGGACCATCACTCGTCCTTAAGTGGGATTGATTGGAGCCCCTTTGCTATCCCAACCCACAAAACGCTGCAGCCTGGTTGTTGCCTCTCTTCAAAGCCCAGTTCCTCCCTGGCAGGGAGCAGGGCTGTGCAGGGCTGGCCCAGGGGATGCTCTCCCGTGAAAACACGGGGGTTTCTCACACTCAGGATGTGCTTTACAACACATCAAGGCCAGGTTTTTGTTATTCTCTCTGAAATGTTGTTTTCTTCTGCCCAAACACACCTGAAGGCATAGCACGGGTTGGGATGTGGCTGCTGGGAGACAGAGCTGCCCGTGGGACCCGGGCTGTGCAGATCCCACCCACCTCCTGCCTGGGAGAGGAGAAAACACGGGAAAAAATCCCTGCTCAAGTGAGGAAGTGATTCCTGGGGAGTGAGCAGCAGGGACGTGCCAGCGGTGCCTCACTCCCTGCCACCTCCCACTCCTTCAGGAGGCTAAAAATATCCCGAGCTGGGGACGGACCGTGTGGCTGTGCCTGTGGATATTTGCTGCTTTTTTCCCTGTTTGTGCTAATTCTGTGTCACTTCCAATCCTGTCTAAATGAGAGTGAAGGTGATTCCCAGAGGAGGAGAAGCTGCTCAGCTCTTGCTCCCAGGTGGGCAGTGCTCCTTAGAGGGGATCTAATCTGTTCATTTCAATAACTAATTTTTAAAATTAACATAAACAGGATTCGATTTAATTTAATTTATTTTTAAACCACCTTAAATCGGGTGCTGGGACATCTTTCATGCCCAAAGCAGATTTAATGCAGTTGGTTTGGGCAGGCGCTGGCACAGGTGCCCAGAGCAGCTGGGACTGCCCCTGGATCCCTGGCAGTGCCCAAGGCCAGGCTGGACACTGGGGCTGGGAGCAGCCTGGGGCAGGGGGAGGTGTCCCTGCCAAGGCAGAGGTGGCACTGGAGGGGCTTTGAGGTCCCTTCAACCCAAACCATTCCGTGATTGTGTGATTTGCACTTTCTGCAAGGCTTTGGGTGAGATGTATTTGTGTATGAGCAGCTCCTTGTCTGAGCCTTCTCTGTGTTTGCTCCTTATTTCCACTGCTCCAACACTTCCCCCCCTGTCTCCAAGCTGAGAATCCAGCCCAGAGGGCAGGAAGGGACCAGGCTCAGGAAATTAAGGTGTTTGCAGGATGGCAGCACCGAGCTCTCGCTGTCCCTGAGGAACCTTTGGGGACCGATTGGCTGAGTGACAGCTCTGCCCCAGCTCAAACTGACCGAGCTCGTTTTTCCAAGTGAAAGGATGCACCGAAGTTGTTAAAAACCCTGGGAAAAAGAACAAATGACCCGGATGTGATGGTTTCAATGAGCCTGAGCAGCTGTGGTGCAGGGCCCGGGCTCTGGTTGCTGCGGGTCCAGGGGCCGAGGACGGCGGGTTTGTGTCTCCTGCATCCCAGCGCTCCTCCCTCGGGAAGGCAGCGGCTGCCGCGGGCTCTGGAGCGGTTAATCCGTCTGCAGTGAGCAGCAAAGGGCTCTGGGAGGCCCCGGGCAGCAGCTGCCGCCTCCCATCCCATGGCTGGCCCGTGTGAGGCGGCTCAGCCGTGTGCGCTCGGGCTCGGCGGGGTGCGGAGCTGGGGAGCCGCGGCCGCAGCGCCTCTCTCGGAGCACTGCCCGCTTCCTTCCGGGAATCTGGATCCCTGCTTCCCTGGCAATAACGGGAAAACAAGGCAGAAATGGGAGGCAGGCCCTGGACCGGCATGGTGCCCGGCAGTGACTGTGGAGATGCTCCATCAGTTCCTTCCTCAGGGGATGAGGCACGGCTGGTGGGAGCAGAGAGCCTTAAATGCCCCCTGCATCCAAAGGAAAAGCACATCCCGGGCTCCGTGGCGTGCAGGGGGTGCTGCTGCGTGTCCCACACCCCTCACCAATGGCTCCTCTCCTCTCTTGTCCTGCAGGGCCGAGAAGACCGAGGTGTTGAGCGAGGATCTGCTGCAGGTGAGGCCCCCTCGGAGCCATCCTGGGGTGCCCATGGGTGCCTGGGCACCTCCCGGGGGGGCTGCAACCCCTCAGCAGCTCCCTGGTGGTTCCACAGCGTCCCAGCCCCTCTAGGGATGGGATCCCAGGTGATGGGATCCCGGGGTTATGGGATCCCCAGTGATGGGTAATGGGATCGCTGGGTATTGAGATCCCCAGTGATGGGTGATGGGATCCCTGGGTGTTGGGATCCCTGGGTGTTGGGTGATGGGATCCCTGGGTTTTGGGATCCCCAGTGATGGGTGTTGGGATCCCTGGGTGATGAGATCGCTGGGTGTTGGGATCCCTGGGTGATGAGATCGCTGGGTGTTGGGATCCCTGGGTGTTGGAATCCCCAGTGATGGGTGTTGGGATCCCTGGGTGTTGGGATCCCCAGTGATGGGTGATGGGATCCCTGGGTGATGGGATCCCCAGTGATGGGTGTTGGGATCCCTGGGTGATGGGATCCCCAGTGATGGGTGATGGGATCCCTGGGTGTTGGGATCCCCAGTGATGGGCTCTGTCACTCCCACAGGTGGAGAAGCGGCTGGAGCTGGTGAAGCAGGTGTCCCACAGCACCCACAAGAAGCTGACAGCCTGTCTGCAGGGCCAGCAGGGGCTGGATGCCGACAAGCGCTCGGTGAGGCTCCGGGATCCAGGGGTCTGGGCGGTCTGGGGGACCCGGGAATCCAGGGGGATGCGGGGATCCGGGGATCTGGAGTGCAGCCCCCCCTCTCTCTGCAGAAGAAGCTGCCGCTGACGACGCTGGCGCAGTGTCTGATGGAGGGATCGGCGGTGCTGGGGGACGACTCCCTGCTGGGGTAAGGGGGCTGCGGCTGCAATGGGTCCTGCACTGCCCTGGGATGTGCTGGGAGTGTGCAGGGAGTGTGCAGGGAGTGTGCTGGGAATGTGCTGGGAATGTGCTGGGAATGTGCTGGGAATGTGCTGGGAATGGGGAATGCTGCTGTTCCTTGCCTCTGACTCCAGAGGGGCTGGGGGGATCATGGTAATTAATTCCTCTCCTCCTTGTATGGGCTGGGGTCCTGTGATCATACAATCTAATCTGCATATATAGACATTTATATTTATTTTATATCAATTTTAATGTATGTTATATATTTATATTTTAGTTACTACTATTTATATACTTATACATAATTTATCAGTATTCATATATTTATATTTGTACATTTTATATATTTCTGTATTATAATTTATATCGTTACATATTTTATGCATATTCATATATTTATATGTGATTTATTATTTATATATTTTAGATTTATATTTATTTAAATAGATATTTAAAGTCCATACAATTTCAGACTGGCCTAACAATAATAGTAATTAATATATAATATATTTATATTGTATATTATACATCATACAATATATATAGTATATAATATAGATAATATATATAATATATATATCATATATATATAATATATATAATATATATATTATATATATTATATATATATTACATATATTATATATATAATATATTATATATATTATATGTAATATGTTATATGTTATATGTAATATCTGATAATATACAACACAATACTAATATATAGCATAATAACATAGCTAAATATGTCATAATATAATAATAGAATACTTTAATTACTATTATTCCATTATAAGTGCAATACTGAAGGAATGAGCGTTCCTGGCACCCGGGATGCCCAGGTTCCCTGGCTGCCCCCCTCTACCCTGTGCCCAGGAGGGGCTGTCCTGTGGCACTCCTGGAGTCCTGGGGGTGGGTGCCCTGTCCCCCCAGTGCAGGGCAGTCCCCGCTGTCCCCAGCCGTGCCTGTCCCTGCAGGAAGATGCTGCGGCTGTGCGGGGAGGCCGAGGACAAGCTGGCACAGGAGCTGATCCACTTCGAGCTGCAGGTGGAGCGGGACGTCATCGAGCCGCTCTTCGTGCTGGCTGAGGTGAGCCTGGGGTCCCTGGGGTCCCTTTGTGCTGGCTGAGGTGAGCCTGGGGTCCCTGGGGTGCCCTTTGGGCTGGCTGAGGTGAGCCTGGGGTCCCTGGGGTGCCCTTCGTGCTGGCTGAGGTGAGCCTGGGGTCCCTGGGGTGCCCTTCGTGCTGGCTGAGGTGAGCTGTGGGTTCCTGGGGTGCCCTTTGGGCTGGCTGAGGTGAGCCGTGGGTCCCTGGGGTGCCCTTCGTGCTGGCTGAGGTGAGCCTGGGGTCCCTGGGGTGCCCTTTGGGCTGGCTGAGGTGAGCCTGGGGTCCCCAGGGTCCCCCTTGTCCTGGCTGCGGTGAGCTATGGGTCCCCAGGGTGCCCTTCATGCCCAGAGCCCTTCCTGCCCTCCCCATTCCCCAGGAGGTTTGGGTGCCCCAGGGCTGCTCCTCTGGGCCTCTGGAGCTGGGGCTGAGCTGGGCTCATTCCGGGTGGGACACACAGAGGGATCAGCTGGGCCCTGTCACCCTGGGATCACCCTGGGAGCTGCATCCTCGCCCACCCAGCCCAAAGCCCCGGGGTGTGGGTGTCCCTGGACACCTCTCCAGGGCTGTCACCTCCTCCTGTTCCCTGTGCTGCCGCAGGTGGAGATCCCAAATATCCAAAAGCAGAGGAAGCACTTGGCCAAGCTGGTGCTGGACATGGACTCCTCCAGGACGAGGTAGGAAGTGCCTTCGAGGGTTTTATAAGAAACAAACATTCCCAAGGCATGGGGGGCTCCAGGAGAGCAGCTCCTGGGCCCTGGGACCGCAGTTCCTCTGGGACAGGGAGCCCTGGCTGTGCCTCTGGGGGCTTGAGTCCAGCTCTGCAATGAGCCACCATTTCTGCTCCTGTCTGCAGAACCCATGGATTCCTTTTCCTTGTCTGCCCTCTGCAGCAGAAGTGTATTTTTTTCTGGCAGAAAGGGTTGTTTGGTGCTTTTTTCCCTGTCTTGGTGAGTTCTGATGCAGAGCTGGGTGCTGCTGTCCCTGCAGTGGCACTGAGGGGAACAGGGGTGACTCAGGATTGTCCCATGGCACTCCCGAGTCATCCAAGCCCCCGCTCCAGAGTGTCCTGGGAGGGGTCTGAGAGGTGTCCACAGTCCCCAGCATCATGTCCAGGCTCTCCCATCCCCTTCCCCTCTCTTCCCACCTCCTTATCCCGCTGAACAGAATTCCTTCCCTGCTCTGTGCAGCGCTGTGGGGCTGGGGTTGGGAGTGGGGCTCAATCCCAGCTGGACTCGGATCACCTTCGAGCTGCTCAGCCCTGGGGGCCGCGGTGGCCCTGCAGGGCCCTGGGATGCGGTCAGGTCCCGACTGTCCCTGTCCCTCCCGCAGGTGGCAGCAGTCGGTGAAGTCCTCGGGTCTGGCCAGCAACCTGCAGCCCTCGGGAGCCAAAGCCGACGCTCTCAGGGAGGAGATGGAGGAGGCGGCCAACAGAGTGGAGATCTGCAGGGTAGGGGGCTGCCCCTGGCCGAGGGGTCTGGGGGCTGCCCCTGGCCGAGGAGTCTGGGGGCTCCCAGACCCTGGGGAAGGCTGCAGCCTCTCCATTCAGCCTGCTCTGCACCCTCCTTCCCCTGCCTGTGCTGCCCCTCCTCTGGCTGGGCCCCAAACACAACTCAGGGGCTGGGGGTGATGCTCCCCAGCTAGGCAGGACATCCCCAGCTGCTCCATCCTCATCCTCCACATCCCTGGAGCTGGAGGGGCTCCCACTCCCTGGGTACATCCACCCTGGGGCAGAGCTCACCACTGGGTACATCCAGCCCTGTGTTCACCCAGCCCTGGGTACATCCAGCCCTGTGTTCACCCAGCCCTGGCAGAGCTCAGCCCTGGGTACATCCACCCTGGCAGAGCTCAGCACTGGGTACATCCAGCCCTGTGTTCATCCAGCCCTGGGTTCATCCAGCACTGGGTCCATCCAGCCCTGGGGCAGAGCTCAGCCCTGGGTACATCCACCCTGGCAGAGCTCAGCCCTGGGTACATCCAGCTCTGGGTACATCCACCCTGGGGCAGAGCTCAGCACTGGGTCCATCCAGCCCTGGGGCAGAGCTCAGCCCTGGGTACATCCAGCCTGGCAGAGCTCAGCCCTGGGTACATCCACCCTGGCAGAGCTCAGCACTGGGTACATCCAGCTCTGGGTACATCCACCCTGGCAGAGCTCAGCACTGGGTTCACCCAGCCCTGGCAGAGCTCAGCCCTGGGTTCACCCAGCCCTGGCACTGGCAGAGACGTTCCCTGAGACACCAACCTCAACCCTGTGCCACCCTGGCTCCCGCTGGACTGAGCTGCTCCCTGCTGGTGGCTGGGGAAGGGCCGTGCTGGTGGCCCCAGGGCAGCAGGCAGGGACAGTGACATAACCTCTGTCCCCGCAGGACCAGCTCTCGGCTGACATGTACAATTTTGTGGCCAAAGAAGTCGACTATGCAAACTATTTTCAAACTGTGAGTGCCACCCCCCCGGGCTGTCCTTGTCCCCGTCCCAGCAGTGCAGTGACCCCGGTGCTGTGTCCCCGCAGCTGATCGAGGTGCAGGCCGAGTACCACCGCAAATCCCTGGCCCTCCTGCAGAACTTCCTGCCACAGATCAAAGCCCAGCAAGGTGAGTGCCCACAGGTCTGTCCCTGCCTGTGGCACCGAGGGGCTGTGATGGGCGCTGTGACCCTGCAGGGACAGCTGAGCACCCTCCCTTTGCTTGTCCTGCCTGCATCCCGCCTGTCCCAGAGCTGGCAGGGGATCCCATCCCATCCCATCCCATCCCATCCCATCCCATCCCATCCCATCCCACCCCATCCCATCCCATCCCCACCCCATGCCATGCCATGCCATCCCATCCCATGCCATGCCATCCCATCCCATCCCATCCCATCCCCATCCCATCCCCATCCCATCCCATCCCATCCCCGTCCACCATGATGGAAGGAGGGCAGAATATTGCAAATGTTTGCCTGTTGTTACCCCTGTGGAAAATGTTATCCAGCTCCTTTGAAATCCTGTGATGGCTGGAAAAGGCCAGAGCTGCAGGGTCCTGTTCTCCTAACAACACCCATGCAGAGTATTTGCTGCCAAAATGTGACCCAAGGGCCTTTTGGGGAGGGGCTGCTGGATCTGGCACCACCCTCCTTCTCCTCTGCCCCCTCTGCCCATCACAGAGGCCTGGATGGAGAAACCCTCCTTTGGGAAGCCCCTGGAGGAGCACCTGGCAGTCAGCGGGAGGGAGATCGCCTTCCCCGTGGAGGCCTGTGTCACCATGCTGCTGGAATGTGGCATGCAGGAGGAGGTGGGTCCTGCTGGGATGGGGATGCAGGAGGAGGTGGGTCCTGCTGGATTTGGGGATGCAGGAGGAGGTGGGTCCTGCTGGATTTGGGGATGCAGGAGGAGGTGGGTCCTGCTGGGATGGGGATGCAGGAGGAGGTGGGTCCTGCTGGATTTGGGGATGCAGGATGAGGTGGGTCCTGCTGGGATGGGGGATGCAGGAGGAGGTGGGTCCTGCTGGATTTGGGGATATAGGATGAGGTGGGTCCTGCTGGATTTGGGGATATAGGAGGAGGTGTGTCCCTGCTGGATTTGGGGATGCAGGAGGAGGTGGGTCCTGCTGGATTTGGGGATATAGGATGAAGTGGGTCCTGCTGGATTTGGGGATATAGGATGAGGTGTGTCCCTGCTGGATTTGGGGATGCAGGAGGAATTGGTCCCATGTCCAACCCTTGCTGGGCACGATGGAAGGGGTCACAGGTGTCCCCAGGACCAGGGTGAGGACCTGGGGGGCTCCAGGGACGTGCCCAGCCCCAAGCCCTGTCCAACACCGTCCTCTGCCCAGGGTCTCTTCCGAGTGGCTCCCTCGGCCTCCAAGCTGAAGAAGCTCAAGGCTGCCCTGGACTGCTGCGTGGTGGACGTGCAGGAGTACTCAGCTGACCCCCATGCCATCGCAGGTGGGGCTCCTCGGGGTGGGGTGGCCCCTCCGGGCGCCCCCAAGGGCACCCAGAGGGGGATCAGTGGCACCAAGTCCAGCTGGAGACCAGGAACCAGTGGTGCAGTCCGGGGGTTGATGCTGGGTCTGATTTTGTTCAATTGATTTTGTCATTAATTAATGGCCTGGCTAATGGGGCAGGGTGTCCCCTCAGTGGGTGGGCAGGTGACACAAACTGGGACAGTGGCTGCCCCAGAGAGGTGCTGCCATGCAGAGGGAAGGTGCTTGGAGGGGCTGCGGGGTGGCACGGGTGGGTGCTGGGTTGGGGATGCCCCAGGCTGCTCCAGGTCGGGTGCTTAGGGCGTGGCTGGGGGAAGGCTGGGGGGATGTGGGTCCAGGTGCCCAGGAGCAGAACAGCTCGGTGCCCACCAGCCAGTGCCACCTGCAGTGCCAATGCCCGTGTCCCCTGTGTGCCACAGGAGCCCTCAAGTCCTACCTGCGGGAGCTGCCCGAGCCCCTGATGACCTTCGAGCTGTACGAGGAGTGGATCCAGGCCTCCAAGTGAGTCTGGGACGTCCCCTCATTCCTCCATGGCACGGGTAGGGACAGCCTGGGTTCCCGGGGATGCTTTGGGCTTTTTCTGGCATGGTTCACAGCATTTGGGATCTTTCCTCTGGGCTCTGAGAGCCATGGAGTGCTGAAAGGAAATCCAAAGGGTTTCCTTCTCCTTGGGACAGGTTTTGGGACTTAATTTACTTCCATAATGTTGGTGGCAGCCTGGGGGTCTCACAGGGTCCCCAGGGGTGGGGCTGGCAGGGTCCTCAGCCCCAGGGCAGGGTGGGGATGGGGGATAACGCCTTCTCCCCTCCCCTGCAGCATCCCAGATCAGGAGAAACGGCTGCAGGCTCTCTGGAACGCCTGCGAGAAGCTGCCCAAAGCCAACTACAACAACATCAGGTGAGCCTGGGCCAGCAGGACACGGGGATGGGACACACAGGGTGTGGCCCATGCCCTGACCCCTTTGGGATCTACTCTCCAGGTACGTGATTAAATTCCTGGCCAAGCTGACCGAGTACCAGGATATCAACAAAATGACCCCAAGCAACGTGGCCATCGTGCTGGGACCCAACCTGCTGTGGCCACAGGCCGAGGGGTGAGTGCTGGGTGGGGCTGAGGGGCAGATCCTGCTGGGAACAGTGCTGGGAATCCTGCTGGGAACAGTGCTGGGAATCCTGCTGGAACAGTGCTCGGAATCCTGCTGGAACAGTGCTGGGAATCCTGATGGAATCCCACTGTGGGACTGCTGAGGGGCAGATCCTGCTGGGAACCCTGCTGCGAATCCCACTGGGAGCCCTGCTGGGAACACTGCTGGGACCCTGCTGGGAATCCTGCTGGAAACCCACTGGGAACACTGTTGGGAACACTGCTGGGACCCTGCTGGGCCCCTACTGTCCTGGGGGGTTGCTGAGCTGCCGCCCCCCTGCAGGAACATGACGGAGATGATGACGACGCTGTCGCTGCAGATCGTGGGCATCATCGAGCCGCTCATCCAGCACGCAGACTGGTTCTTCCCGGGAGGTAGGGCGTGCCTGGGGACAGCTGCCCTTGCTGGCACCTCCTGGGGAGGGTCTCAGAGCTCCCGGGTTTGGTTTTGCCAGCCCCCTCTGCTGCTGGAGCTCAGGGAGGGCTCTGGCCAGGCTCAGCACGGCACTGAGCCCATCCCTGCAGCGCCAACGCCCCCAGTCCCTCCCCTCCCACCATCCTCTGTGCCCCCAGAGATTGAGTTCAACGTGACGGGCAACTACGGCAGCCCCCTGCACGTGAACCACAACGCCAACTACAGCTCCATGCCCTCGCCCGACATGGAGCACGGCGAGCGCCGGCAGCACGAGCAGGCGCGGCGCCCGCTCAGCGTGGCCACCGACAACATGATGCTGGAGTTCTGCAAGAAGGACGGGTAGGACAGACAGCAGGACACTGGGGGTGGGCAGGACAGACAGAATGACACTGGGGTTCTGCAAGAAGGATGGGTAGGACAGACAGCAGGACACTGGGGCTGGGCAGGACAGACAGCAGGATGCTGGGGTTTTGCAAGAAGGACAGGTAGGGACACTGGGGACAGGAGCAGGCGGCTCTGACACCATCCCAGGGGCAGCAGGAGAGGATGCTGGGCGTCACCTTGGGGTGGGTGGCACTGAGCTGGTGGAGGTTGGGTGGTCCCAGAGTGGAAGGACCCCCTGATTTCCATGCCAGACTCTTGGGGGGCTCAGGTGAGCCCAGGGCTCCGTGCCTGCCCTAGTGCAGGTGGGAGTGGGGTGGCCCATGGGTGACACTGTGGCTGTGCCATGCCAGAGATGGGTGTCCTGGTGTCCTCAAGGTCTGCAGCATTTGCTCCAGGGGAAAGCTGCCCATTCCCAGCCTGTGCATGTCCCCCTCCATCACACCTCACTGGGACCTCAAACAGTCGAGTGGGCTCCAGAAAACGCCCCAGGACTCTGTGCAACCCAAAATGCCCCCATTCCCTGAGGGTATCCCAAGCTGTCCCACCACTGGCACAGCCTGGTCCCTGCTCAGCCCCCCTGCCCCCTCTCTCAAAGCCCTTCAGCCTCACAGCTCCTTTGCCCAGCAGTGACCTCTGTCCCTGTGCACTGTGCAGTTTTAGGGCATTTTCACATTAATCATTGTTTGTTTCTGCCCATGCAGCCTTAGGAAAATCCAAAGGTACCGTATCCTCTGCAGGCTGCTGGGAGGGTGCTGGCAGGGTGCTGGGAGGGTGCTGGTGCCTGGTGCTTCTCAAGGAAGGCAGAGGTGGCCAGGGGGTGACACAAACCCATCCCACGCTGCCCCCTCTGCCCTACTGCCCTGTAGTTTCATTCCCAGCAGTTTCCCGGTGGAAGAGGCGTGTCAGGGACGCTGAAGGAGTGGCGGGGGTGTGCTGGCGGTGCCCTCCTGCCAGGCAGGTGCTGACCCCCGTCTCTGTGTCCCCAGCATGGGCGTCAGGGTGATGGACACCTCGTGGGTGGCTCGCCGAGGCACCTCCGCGGGGCGCAAGGCGAGCTCGGCGCCCCCGGCCGCGCAGCCCCCGGCGCCGCCCGCCGAGCTGCCCCCCACGCCCCACTCGCCCATTCCCGAGCAGCCCCCGGAGATCTCAGCAACGCCCTCCCCGCCTCCCACCAGCTTCGGCTTCCCCCCGGCAGCCGAGCGGACAAGGTAAGGACACCTAAGGACAGTGGCACCTCCTCCTGTCCCCGAGCCGGGCATCGTCCCCGCGAGAGAGGCCAGCAGGAAACAACCCCAGCAGGAAACAACCTCAGCAGGAGAGGATGCTCAGCATCCCTGGGAGAGGAGCAGAGTGCTGGGACGGGACAGGACAGGACAGGACAGGACAGGACAGGATGCTCAGCATCCCAGAAAGGAGCAGGGTCAGCATCTCCGGGAGGGGAGCAGAATCCTGGGGCAGCAGAGGAGGATGCTCAGCATCCCTGCAGCCACCAGCACACCACCCTATCCTGACATTCCCGTGAGAACCACGCTGCCTTCAGGGGTTTTCCTGAGGGCCCCTTGCCCGGGTGTCACTGGGCTCTAGTGGAATTCGGGCTGGAGGTGCTGCAGGAAGGTGCAGAGAAAGCCCTCGGGGAGCCCAGCGCCCTCTGAGACCTCGTCTGCCCAGGGGCCGAGCCCGAGTTTAATCTGCACAGCTCACGTGGGAGAAAGCACATAAATCGCCCTTTTCTGCCCCAAAAGTGAAGCCGAGCCGGGCCGGGGTGCTCACACCTCACATGCCGTGGGACGAGCGGGGGGATCGGCACCACGAGGGCTCCCGCGCCGCTCCCCCGCGCCCACCAAGGCTTCTGCTCTTTTATGGATTTCCCCTCGCCTTGGTGTCGCTTCTGCCGCTTTTTATGGCGCTCCTCCTGTACCTTTGCAGCAGAGCTGGCCCTGCAGCCGCCTGGTGCAGCGGCGGCCCCGGGGACCCCAGCTCGAGGACCCCCCGAGCCCCTGGGAGCGCTGCCCGCCCTGAGCGCCCCCGCGCCCGCCCCGCTCTGCTCCCTGCGCTGTGCGCCCCTGGCCCCGTGTCACTGTCCCCCCCCTGGCCCCGTGTCACTGTGCCCCCCTGGCCCCGTGTCATTGTCCCCTGCTGTCCCCGTGTCCCTGTCCCCCCTGTCCCCGTGTCATTGTCCCCTGCTGTCCCCGTGTCACTGTGCCCCACTGTCCCCGTGTCACTGTCCCCCGCTGTCCCCGTGTCACTGTGCCCCACTGTCCCCGTGTCACTGTGCCCCCCTGGCCCCGTGTCACTGTCCCCCGCTGTCCCCGTGTCACTGTGCCCCACTGTCCCCGTGTCACTGTCCCCCGCTGTCCCCATGTCACTGTCCCCCGCTGGCCCCGTGTCAGTGTCCCCCCCTGTCCCCGCTGTCCCCGTGTCACTGTCCCCCCCCCCGTCCCCCTGGCCCTGTGTCACTGTCCCCCGCTGTCCCCGTGTCACTGTGCCCCCCTGTCCCCGCTGTCCCCGTGTCACTGTCCCCCCCTGTCCCCGCTGTCCCCATGTCAGTGTCCCCCGCTGGCCCCGTGTCACTGTCCCCCCCTGGCCCTGTCCCCGCTGTCCCCGTGTCACTGTCCCCCCCCCGTCCCCCTGGCCCTGTGCCCCCCTGTCCTCCTGGCCCTGGCCCTGTGTCACTGTCCCCCCCTGTCCCCGTGTCACTGTGCCCCCCTGTCCTCCTGGCCCTGGCCCTGTGTCACTGTCCCCGCTGTCCCCGTGTCACTGTGCCCCCCGGCCCTGTCCCCGCTGTCCCCGTGTCACTGCCCCCCCGGCCCTGTCCCCCCTGTCCCCGTGTCAGTGTCCCCCGCTGGCCCCGTGTCAGTGTCCCCCCCTGGCCCTGTCCCCGCTGTCCCCGTGTCACTGTCCCCCCCTGTCCCCGTGTCACTGTGCCCCCCTGTCCTCCTGGCCCTGGCCCTGTGTCACTGTCCCCGCTGTCCCCGTGTCACTGCCCCCCCGGCCCTGTCCCCGCTGTCCCCGTGTCACTGCCCCCCCCGGCCCTGTCCCCGCTGTCCCCGCGGCTCTGCCTCCCTCCCCCGCCCGCCCCCGCTGCCAGCCCCGGCCCCCCGAGGTATCCGTGGGGCCCTGGGGGGGCTGGGGGTGTCACCGCCGCCCGGGGGGACCCTGGGCCCGGGGGGGGGGAACACAAGCCCGGGGGGCGGGAGGGGACAGCGGGTGTGGAGCGCTGGGTGCGGGAAGGAGCTCACGGCTCTCCCTCTTCTTCTTCTTCTTGTTCTTCCACTGTTTATTTTCAATTTTCTTTTTTATTCATATGGCTCATCTTTTACGTTCTCCTTTTATTTGATTTTTGGCTTTATTTTTGTTTTATTTTTTTAATAATATTTTTCATGATTTTTGAGTTTTCTTTACTTTGTTAATTTTTCCACTTAACTTTATCATTTAATTCTCTTGCATTTTTTGGTTTTAATTTTATTTCCAATTCTTTGAATGCTTAATCTTTGTTTTCCATTGTTTTAATTCTACTTTTCATTTATTTTTATTCTATTTAATTTTTAATTTTACTTTTTATTCTTTGCCTTTATATGCTTGAAACCTTTCCTTTCCTTTCCTTTCCTTTCCTTTCCTTTCCTTTCCTTTCCTTTCCTTTCCTTTCCTTTCCTTTCCTTTCCTTTCCTTTCCTTTCCTTTCCTTTCCTTTCCTTTCCTTTCCTTTCCTTTCCTTTCCTTTCCTTTCCTTTCCTTTCCTTTCCTTTCCTTTCCTTTCCTTTCCTTTCCTTTCCTTTCCCTTCCCCTTCCCCTTCCCTTTCCCTTTCCCTTTCCCTTTCCCTTTCCCTTTCCCTTTCCCTTTCCCTTTCCCTTTCCCTTTCCCTTTCCCTTTCCCTTTCCCTTTCCCTTTCTCCTTTTTTTTTGGGTTTTTTTTTTCTCCTTCTTCTTCCTTTTTCTCCCATTTCTTTTTCCCCTTTTCTTTCCCTTTTCCTCTTTCCATTTTCCCATTTTGCGAGGGTTTTTTTTCTATATTTTTTCCCCTCTTCCCTCCATCTCTGTCGTGGCTGTTCTTTCCCTTTCCCCGTTCTCTCTGTCTTTCCGCCGTGCCCGTTCCGTGCCCCGTGCCCGCCCCAGCACTTTCAGGCCCCCGGAGCTGTCCCCGGGGCCGCCCCCCGAGCAGAGCCCGCACTCGCTGCGCAAAGGTAGGAGCGGGCTGGGGGTTCCGGGGGCCGCGGGGCGCCCGCGGTGGCGCGGCCCTGACGCGGCCCTGTCGCTGTCTCTGTCCCGCAGGGGGGCCCAAGAAGCTGGCGCCCATCCCGTCCCCGGCCAGCCTGTCCCCGACGCCCCCCAGCACCCCGTCCCCGTACGGCCCCCCCGGAGCCGCCCCGGCCGCGGGGCCGCCCCCGCTGCTGCCGTCCCCCGCCGCCGCCGCCGCCCCCCGCGCCCGGGCCGCCCCCAAAGCGCGGCCGCGCCCCGCGCTGCCCCCCCCGCCGCAGCCGCCCCCGGCCGCCCCCGCGCCCCCCCAGCCCCCGGAGCCGCCCCGCTCGGACACCGCGGGGCCCGGGGACGGCGCCGGCACAGGTAACCCTGGGGGAGGCTCCCGGGGGGGTGGCAGAGACCCCCGGCACGGGGACAATGGCCCTGAGGAGACAGCAGTGCGCCCTGGAAGGTGGGGATGTCCCCAGGAAGGTGGCACCCTCCCCGCAGAGGTGGAACTGTCCCTGCAAAGGCAGAACTGAGCCCGGGAAGGTGGCGGGGTTCCCCGGGAAGGTGACAATGTCCCTGGAAAGGCAGAACCGTCCCCAGGAAGTTGGTGATGTCCCTGGGAAGGTGACAATAGCCATGCACTCAGGAAGGTGGTGATGCCCCTGGAAAAGTGGGACTGTCCCCAGGACGGTGGTGATGAGCCCAGGGAGGTGCCAAGGCATCGGGAAGCTGGCTGTGTCCCATGGCAGGTGGCAGTGTCACCAGGACTGTGGCATCCCCGGGAGCTGCGCTGCTGTCCCTGCTGCTCTGCCCGCCCTGGCCCTGGGCTCTGGCGGTGCCGTGTCCCTCCGGGGTCCCCGCGCTGCTGCCGGGGGGTGCTTGGCAAGTGCAGGTGGCATTGGGGACCACGGAGGACACAGAGGCTGGGGGAGTGTCCCAGTGTCCCTTCCGTGGGGTCTGGCAGGACTCAGGGCTCTGTCCCTGCGTGCCTGTCCTGCCTGTGAGGGGTGGGACAGCCTGAGTGGCCGTGAGGGGCGGTCACAGTGTCCCCAGGGGCTGCCACCTGCCTTTGGGTGGCACTGGCATCAGTGTGGCTCTGCCAACGCATTGCTGTGGGCCTGGCAGGGCACCCTGGCATGGATGCAGCCCTGACATCACACCTGGCATCACACCTGGCATCACCCCTGGCTCAGGTGCAGCTCCCCTGTGCCACTGTGGGACAAGATCCCTGAGCCACATCCTGAGCAACATCCCTGAGAAATGTCCCTGGGGAATGTCCATGAGAAATATCCCTGGGGAATGTCCATGAGAAATGTCCCTTGGTCAATGTCCCTGAGAAATGTTCCTGGGCAATGTCCCTGAGAAATGTCCCCTGGGCAATGTCCCTGAGAAACATCCCTGGGCAATGTCCCTGAGAAATGTCCCTGGGTAACGCCCCTCAGCTGGGCAGGAGGGGCAGAGATGCTTCTTCTGTATGAGGGGCTTGCTCTGCTCTCAGCAAGGGACACGGTGACACTGCCTACCTGTGGCTGTGGTCACCCTGTCACTTCACACGTGCAGCATCACCCTGAGGGTCCCCTGGGAGAGGGGACAGCGGTGTCACCTGCCCTCGGTGGGACAGGGCTTCGTGGGACACAGGCAGTGTGTGGGGACAGCTGGTGTCACCTGTGCTCGGTGGGACACGGGCAGTGTGTGGGGACAGCTGGTGTCACCTGTGCTTGGTGGGACACGGGCAGTGTGTGGGGACAGCTGGTGTCACCGCCCTGGCTTGGGTGGGGTCCACAGAGCAGGGGGCGGTGGTGCCACCCCTGCTGGCGGCGGTGACACGGTGCCAGCCCGGTGGGTGTCCCCATCTCTGTGCCCTCCCGCAGGTCTGCTCCGTTTTGAGGTCCCCTCCCTCCACGTGTCCCCGGATGCCGCCCTGTGCCGGGACCCGCCCGAGGCAGCTCAGAGACTCTCGGGGCCCAGCGTGACCCCGCGGCAGGAGGAGGAGGAGGAGGAGGAGGAGGAGGAATCAGAGAGCACAGCCCTATGACAGTGTCCCTGTCCCCAAGCTCATCCGTGGGGCCAGCCCCGGCCACCGGCACCCAGGGCCACGGGGCCACTTTCGGGTGGCAAAGCGCCCGCTTTGGGGGCGGCCGCCGTTCTTTAGTTCATTTTTGTTCGCCTTATCCAGACTTTGCCTTGGAACCGGGTGCCTGCCCCCCACGACCCCGGGGCGGTGCCACCACGTCCCCCGTGCCCCGAGGCAGGTGCCACTGGGTGCTGGCCAGGTGACAAGGAGCTCGCCGGCGCTTTGCAGTGGCATTTCCTTTCTTCGGCTTCTTCCCCCTCCGCTTGTTTGGGAGCAGGATGGGACCTGACCAGCAATAACCTGGGGATGCAGGATGTGCCCCCCCGGCTCTCGGGGTGCTGGCGGGGGGGGCGCACGTCCCTCGGCACCCACTGTCCCCGGGGGTTGGTGGCTTTGGTCGTGCATGCACAGACAAATTAACCTTTATCCTTTCCAGAGAGAGAAGAGCTGTATATATATATCGGCAGAGATATATATATATTCTATATTTGTATAGAGAGAGAGAAACTATAGAGAGATTTGTTTTATGTGGAGCCATTCCCGCCCGGCCGGGGCGAGAGGGAGGATGGAAATGGCAGCGCTTCGCCCCCGCCCCGCTCGCGCCGTGCCCCCCGCCCCAGGTGGGCACCGGGGGGCACCAGCACCCCAAAGCAATCAATAAATCCAATAAATCCGTGTGCCACTCGCTGAGAACTGCCCAGCAGCGCTGGCCTTTCCTTCCTGCCCCCGCCTTGGGGAAGGATTGGGAGGTGGAGAGCGTTTGGGCGGTAAAATGGTGGTTTGGTGTTTGACAGGGAACATTATGGCTCTGGTGCCATGGGATGGGCAGGGGCACCTCCCCCAGAAACAGCCACCCCACACGGCAGGGCCCAGCCAGGACTGACCCCTGATCCCGGGCTGATCCCCACGGCAGGACCAGGACCAGCCCCAAGGGACTCTGAGCCCTTTTCCCCTGGGATGGACACTGGGTTTGTTTCACGTGTCTTTAATAGAAACCGCCGGCGGTGGGGCAGAGCCCCGTACAAAAGCTGGCTGCAGGAATCGGGGATTGCATAGACCGAGGTGTGGGGGACCCCCCACCCTCAAATAGTCGCCTTTTAGAAAACAAAAAGCGTCTCTGAATAAACCTCTCCTGGTACAATAAATACTCTGGTGCAGCAGAGCTGGGGACCATGCACCCGCCTGCCCCGTTTGGGATGGCCCTGTGCTGGGAGACCCCCGGGTTCAGAGCCGCCACTTTGGGATGAGCCCAGGTCTGAACCCCCCTGCTAGGGATGGTCCTGGTTTGGAATGCTTCTGGATCGGGATCTGGGGTGCCCTGGGTCAGGCAGGAGCCCCCATGTCAGGATTGCATTTGGGAGCCTCTGGCTCAGGGTAGCCTGGTTTGGTTTTGCTCCGGCTCAGAAGTCCCTGGGCTGGGAGCCCCCAGGTCAGGACACCCCCGGTTTGGGGTCCCTGGTTGAGGCACCCTTGTGGCGAGACGCCCGCCGTCGGGGAGCTCCCCGATCCGTTCAGGACCTGCTGTACAGCTGCTGGGGTGGTGCCCCCGTCCATGGCTCAGAAGCTGGACTCGGGCACGGCCGAGGGGCGCAGGGGCCCGGGGAGCTGCCGGCCCCGCTGCAGGGCGGCCCCGGGGGCACCGCGGGCGGCCAGGGGCGGCCCCGCCGCGGCCCTGCCCAGCGAGGCGGATCTGCGCAGCCCCGCCTCGGCCCGGGGGGGCAGGCTGGCCGAGCTCCGCGACCGCCCCAGCGCCGAGGGGCCGGGGGGGCAGCGGCCCGGGGCGACACCCGCGTCCCCCCGCGGCCCCGCGGCCCCGGGGCTGCCGGCACCCGGGGGCGGCCGGCGCGGGGTCCCCTCGGCGCTGGCGGCCCGGCGGAGCCGTCGGGGGGCGCGGGGGGGGCCCGGCTCCCCCTGTCCCGGGGGTGCGGCCGGAGCGGTCCGGACGCTGAGGCTGCGACCGTGCAGCCCCTGCAGACCCCGCACCGGCGGCCGCGCCTCGAACCCGCCTGCGGGGAAACCACGGTCAGGGCGGGCGGGGGGCGCGGCGGGCACCGGGGGCCGGGCATCCTGAGCCTCACCGTTCTCCGGGGCGCCGACGGAGCCCGAGCAGTCGGGGTCGGTGCGGGGCTCGGAGGCGGCCAGGCGGAACACCCAGTGCCCCGCGGCGGCGGCGGAGCCTATGGGGAGCGGCGGGCGTGGGCCGGGGGCACCGCCCGGGGGGACCCAGCGTGGGGAGCGGGGCGAGGGCCGGGGGTGGGACAGGGTGGGCTGGGAGTGAGCCGGGGGTGGGACAGGGTGGGGTGGGAGTGAGCCGGGAGTGGGACAGGGTGGGCTGGGGGTGAGCCGGGAGTGGGACAGGGTGGGGTGGGGGTGAGCCAGGAGTGGGACAGGGTGGGGTGGGAGTGAGCCGGGGATGGGACAGGGTGGGCTGGGGGTGAGCCGGGAGTGGGACAGGGTGGGGTGGGGGTGAGCCGGGGATGGGACAGGGTGGGGTGGGAGTGAGCCGGGGATGGGACAGGGTGGGCTGGGGGGGAGGGAGCACACGCGTAGAGATGGCGCAGCAGGGCTGTGTGCACACGTGTGCAGGGGGCAGAGACAGGCGTGAGCACCCGGGTGTGGGTCACACCTAGGGCTGTGGGTGAGCACACGGCAGTGCCGGGCTGCGGGGTCAGAGATTTGGGGCTCACCCGTGCCGGAGCCGGCGGCGCGGCGGCGCTGGTAGAACAGGATGTAGGCGCTGCGGGTGCTCACCTCGGCCTCGCGCACCCACTCCACCCGGCTGTCGTCGTAGCTGTACCAGCGCCCGTCCAGGGCGTTGCAGCAGAACGCTGGGGGCGAGGGGGCACGGGGTGAGCGGGGACGGGGGCTCTGTCCCGGGATGCCCCTGGCCCCAGGGTGCAGGGAAACACCAGGGGAGTGGGGCGGTGCTGGGGTACACTTCCCGGTGCTCTGGGGTGGCTGCAATGCCATCCTGCATGTCCCCTGCCCCCCGGCTGCCCCCTGCCCCGCCCTGCCCCACGACACCCCCATTGTACCCCCCCCGTCCCCCGTGTCCCCGCTCACCGGTGTAGTGGCCGCCCTGCATGCTGCCGTGGTGGTTGCAGACGGCGTACAGGTCGTACAGGTGGTCGCGGGGGCAGCCCGGGGGCAGGCGCAGGGGCGGCTGCCAGGGCGCCCAGCGCCCCAGGAGCTGCCCCCCGGGCTGGCCCCGCTGTGCCACGTGCGGGGCCATGTCCAGCCCCCGCAGCGGGAACCTCACCAGCGTGGTGAGCTTGTGCCGCTGCTCGGCCACCTGCCGGAAGCGCTTCAGGTGGATGATGAGGATGTCGGGCAGCGTCCACAGGCTGAGCTTCACCGTGCCCTGCTGGGGCACCTTGCAGTGCGGGCAGCGCCAGGCATCGTCCGGGGCCAGCTGGGGACACCACGTCAGGGACACCTCCCTCCCTCCCTGTCACCCCCGGCAGCTCCACAGCCCCCCCCAGCGCTGCAAGCGCCCGCAGCCCCTGTGCCAGGGGTGGGCCTGCCGAGGTGCCCCTACCTGCTCCTCCTTGGTGTAGAGCTGGAAGCACTCGTCCAGGGTGCAGCTGTGCTGCTGCCCGTGTGCCTGCTGCTGCTGCCGCACGCTCTCTGCGTCCTGCACCACCTCCTCCTGGATGCTCCCAAACAGCCTGGGGGGGACGTGGCACCAGTGAGGGTGACCTGAGTGCCAGGGCGTCCCCCCAGCCCGGGCACAGGGGACTCACCGCTCTTTGGTGCTCGTGTCCCACTCCACTGTCAGCCTCACGTGGGGAGGGCCCCCGGCCCCACACAGCTGCAGAGCCCTGAGGGGAGGACAGGGTGAGATGTCCCCAGAACCCCTGTCCCCATGGGAACACCTCCTTGCCAGCCCGTGGTGGCAGGCAGGGACAGCCACCACCTCCCACAGGGGGAACGCTGGGCCGGGGCCCCAGTGCTGGGGCAGCAGAGTGACCACCACTGTGGCCACTCAAGGTGTCACCACTGGCCACCCATGGCGACAACACATGCACAGGGACACTGTGCCCACTCATGGTGATGCCACTAACCACCCCCAGGGCTTGAGGGGATGTCCTGGGGACAGTCCTGTCCCTGCAGCCCCTTACCTGTCGATGGCAGGGTGGCAGAGAGGACGGGGATCCTGAGGGGACAGGTAGGTGCAGGGGGCCGAGCCCCCGGCCAGGCGGATCCGGAAAAGGGCTCCCGTGCCCTGTGAGGGGAGAGGGGACTGGGGTCACCAGGGGACAGGGATCCCCTGCCCAGCAGCAGCACCTGGCCAAGCCAGGCCTTGGGACACGGGGCAAAACCAGCCCCCAAATTCTGATGGCTTTGAGGGGACAGGGCTGTTCCCTGGGCTCACCTGTGGCCGGACCTCTCCCCGCAGGACCCCCCTCAGCTGGGCCAGGATGTTCTGCTGCAGCTGCTCCCAGGAGACACCGCGCTCCTCCCGCAGCACCAGCGGCGGCCCGAACCTGGGCACAGGCAGCAGGGACACAGGGCTGGGTGTCACACGGGTGGGAGTGGGCATGACAGGGTGGCAGGCAGGAGGCAGGACAGGGTGACAGGCAGGTGGCAGGCAGCAGGCAGGCAGCAGGCAGGCAGGTGCCAGGCAGGTGGCAGTACCTGGCGAGCTGCGGCCCCGTGCCCGCTGTGTTGCAGAGCAGCAGCAGGATGCGGCCGCCGGGTGCGCGGTGCAGGCAGTCAGAGGAGCGGGCGGCGCTGGGCAGCAGGCGAGGCCCCTCCGGCCGTGGCGCTGCAGGGGACGTGGGGAGGCTGCGGGGACACCCTGAGGAATGAGGGAAACAAGGGGCTCTCGTTAGCACTGAGTTAATTAGTGCCACAGGCCTGCCCAGCACCACCGGTCCCACCAATCCCAGCAGAGAGGACACAGCTCCCACCAATCCCAGTCAAAGAGATCCATTTCCACCAATCCCAGCAGAAACTGCCTCCCCCATTCCCAGTGGGGTGCAGCTGCACCAATCACAGCAGTGAGGATCCACTGCACCACCAATCCCAGCGACGGATGCGCGGCCTCCCGCCAATCACAGTGAGGGATCCACTTCCTCCCACCAATCACAGCGAGGGATCCACGGCCTCCCGCCAATCACAGGGTCCTTGCCGCCCCCCCGCCCAGCGCCAATCCCAGCACAGCCCGGGAGCTGTCAGCCAATCGGCGCGGGGCGGGCCGGCAGCCGCAGCCAATCGGCGCGGGGCGGGCCGGCAGCCGCAGCCAATCGGCGCGGGGCGGTACCTGCGCGCCGGGCGGGCGGCGGCTGGAAGGCGTAGACGGGCGCGGCCTCGCCGGCCGCCCGCAGCGCCTCGGGGTCGGACAGGGAGCGCAGGAGGCCCCGCGGGGACACCTCGGCCAGGATCACCTGCGGGACGGGCGCTCATCAGCACCGCGGGGCCGGCCCCGCTCTCCGCTCCTCGCTCTCCGCTCCTCGCTCTCCGCTCCTCGCTCTCCGCTCCTCGCTCTCCGCTCCCCGCTCCTCTCCCCGCTCCCCGCTCCGCTCCCCGCTCCGCTCCTCGCTCTCCGCTCCCTTCTCCGCACCCCGCGCCCCGCTCCGCTCCCCGCGCCCTGCTCCGCTCTCCGCTCCGCTCTCCGCTCCGCTCCCCGCACCCCGCTCCCCGCACCCCGCTCCCCGCTCCGCTCTCCTCGCCCCCCGCCCGCCCCGTTACCTGCTCGGCGGGGACGCGGCCCTCCCGCGCCACCATCTCCCGCAGGTCGGCCACGGTGCCCAGCAGCGGCACGGCCAGGCCCACCCGCACGAAGCGCCAGCGCTCACACTGCAGCACCAGAGTGACGTTCAGAGCCCTGGGGACACGGCGGGGACACGGCGGGGACACGGCTCAGCACCGCCGGGGCAGCCCCGCATGGCACACACCCACCGGGCACCGCTGCCGCCTGCCCCGGGGCTGCCGCCGCCTCCGCGCTCGTTATTTACCCCAACCAATGCAAATTGCTCTGCTCGGAGCTGCCGTCCCGCGGGCTCACCTGGTCTGGCGCAGCGGGATGGGCAGGGAGATGCACAGGAAGGGGTCGAAGGTGTTGCTCTGCTTCAGGCAGTGAGGGCACGTCAGGGAGGACCTGGCAGATGGATGGGCAGTGTCAGCACAGCAGGCACGGCCCCCGAGAGCCTGCCCTGGGGCTGATCCCAGGTACCACAGCCCAAATCCACCATCCCAGGTACCACAGCCCAGATCCACCATCCCAGGTACCACAGCCCAAATCCACCATCCCAGGTACCACAGCCCAAATCCACCATCCCAGGTACCACAGCCCAAATGCACCATCCCAGATCCGTCATCCCAGACACCACACACCAAATCCATCGTCCCAGACACCACATCCCAAATTCATCATCCCAGATACCAACAGCCACTGACTGCTGATTCTTCTTAATTCTGTTTTCTTGGGGGGAGGATTGGTTGGTTTTTTTGATTTGTTTTCTGTGTTTTGGGGTTTTTAGAGGGGGTTAATTTTTTTTTTCCACTGCCTTTTTTGTTCAACAAAAAGGGGGAAAATGAATTAAAATCCAAAGCAAAATCCCAAGTCCTCGTTATTTGTCACCTTGAAGAGCCACTGAGCTCCCTGGGAAACAGCCACACGAATTAATAATCCTTCAGTGCACAGACGGCTCTGGCACGTGGAACAGGGATAATTAAAGTGCCTTTTGCATATATAGGACGAGGGATTAATTGAGAGAGGAGGCAGGGCTTGTGATGCCAGATGTGTCCCCTGCTGCCTGCAGTGCCGTGGCTTGGGGACAGGGTGGCCTGAGCATGCCATGAGTGCCAGGCAGGTGTGGAAAGGGACCCCACTGTGGGCAGGGACAGCACCATGGGCAGGGGACACTGACACTGGAGCAGGTCACTCCAACCCTGTCCAACCTGGCCTTGGACAACTTTCGACTGTTTGTAGAGGAAGGAGCTGCGATGGCTGGGGTGGATGGATGGATGGATGGATGGATGGATGATGGATGGATGATGGATGGATGATGGATGGATGATGGATGGATGGATGGATGATGGATGGATGGATGGATGGATGATGGATGGATGGATGGATGATGGATGGATGATGGATGGATGGATGATGGATGGATGGATGATGGATGGATGATGGATGGATGGATGGATGATGGATGATGGATGGATGGATGGATGATGGATGGATGGATGGATGATGGACGGATGGATGGATGATGGACGGATGATGGATGGATGGATGGAAGGATGGATGGATGGATGATGGATGGATGGATGGATGGATGGATGGATGGATGGATGGATGGATGGATGGATGATGGACGGATGGATGGATGATGGATGGATGATGGATGGATGGATGGAAGGATGGATGGATGGATGGATGGATGGATGGATGGATGGATGGATGATGGATGGATGGATGGATGGATGGATGATGGATGGATGGATGGATGGATGGATGGATGGATGGATGGATGATGGATGGATGATGGATGGATGGATGGATGATTGGATGATGGATGGATGGATGGATGGATGGATGGATGGATGGATGGATGGATGGATGGATGGATGGATGGAGATCCTCCCCGTTTCATCCCTTCCCTGGGCTCACAGTGCCCACCCAGGGCTCACAGAAGGTCAAAGCCCCCTGTGCAGGATCTGTGCCCCACTGACCTGTACTGGGCCTGGAAGTGGCTCTGCACAAAGCTCTGCCCACGGGGGTGCTGGGTGCCTGGGGGGGACCTGCTGCCACTGCTGCTCCCGTCCTTGCCAGGCTGCAGGGGCAAGAGACAAGTGCTGAGTGAGGTGACGGGGTGAGGGGCGTGTCCTTCAGGGGCTCAGGGACACGTCCTAGGGATCCAAGCCCAGCTTTGGTGTCCCCATGGCACGAGGATGGGCTGAAAGTGATGCCAAAGAGACTCTGGCACCTGCCTGCCTGGCACTGCTGTGCCCTCCAGGCAGTGTCAGTAAAAAACCTGGGCTGTTCTGGGGTAAGACAGTGACTTTCTGGTGTCTCCATGAGTAAGATTGAAAATCACTGAGGATTTTGGCCGAGAGGTGGATTTTCCTCAATGCCATCTGCTGGCACCAGGTCCTGCTGAGCCTTACGTGTCCTGACGGTCTGGCTGGCACTGGGGTCCATCTGGAGTGGCTGAGAGGGGACCTGGATGGTGTCTGTGCCCTACAGGGCCCCCAGAATTCCCCAAAAACCCAAGGGGTGCCTCCTCCTCCTGGCAGCCAAGCCTTGGTGCCCACTTTGGTCCCCCCTCACCCCAGACATTTATTGGGGTCCCACCCCTGCTGGGCATCCCTCCCCAAGGACAGGGCACATGAGTGCCACTCGGGTGGCATCGCCAAAAGGAGCCAAAACTGGGGGGTGCCAGGCAAAACCGCAGGTGCTGAGGGACACACCAAGGGTCCCCTCCCTAGAGCCAGGTGACACAGCCTCCAGGTGGCACAGCCTCCAGGTGGCACAGCCTCCAGATGACACAGGCAGTGTCACACCACAGCTCATGGCACACATGGGCACTGACATTTAATGGGAGCTGCCGGGCTCCCCCAAAAAGCCTGGGGCATCCAAATGTCCCAGGGAAGGTGGCAGGGCTGAGGACAGCTCAGGTCGGGGCAGGGATGGCAGCAGGGCCCTGGTCAGGCAGCAAAGCCTCTCCAGAGGTGCTGGAGATGGGCACCACAGCCAGGCTGTCCCTGGGACAGTGCTGGAGGCTGGGCCGGGTGTCACCCCAAAGCAGGGACAGCTCAGTGCTGGGCCGGGTGTCACCCCCAGTGTGGGGACAGCTCAATGCTGGGCCAGGTGTCACCCCCAAAGCAGGGACAGCTCAATGCTGGGCTGGGTGTCACCCCCAGTGTGGGGACAGCTCAGTGCTGGGCCGGGTGTCACCCCCAAAGCGGGGACAGCTCAGTGCTGGGCTGGGTGTCACCCCCAAAGCGGGGACAGCTCAGTGCTGGGCCGAGTGTCACCCCCAAAGCGGGGACAGCTCAGTGCTGGGCTGGGTGTCACCCCCAAAGCGGGGACAGCTCAGTGCTGGGCTGGGTGTCACCCCCAGCGTGGGGACAGCTCAGTGCTGGGCTGAGCTCATGGGTCAAACAGCAACAGCTCAAATCCATCTCCTGCAACAGGCGGCGCCCAGCGGGCAGGAGCAGGCGGGGAAGGAGCAGGGAAGGAGCCGGGAAGGAGCCGGCAGGAGGAGGCAGGAGGAGGCAGGGAGGACCAGGGCCAGGGCCAGGGCAATGCCTGAGCGCAGATGGATTGAAGAAGACTTAATTACTCATTTTGCCAGCAGCAAAGCCGCCGAGCTGTAATTACAGCGGGTTTAGCTGGAGGCAGGGAGAGACGGGGGGGCTGCATCTCCTCCTCATCCAAGGACCAGGATGCCCCTAGAGCCGGGATGCTCAGCTGGATGGGCTCCTGCCCACACCCCCACTCTCCCAGCACCCCGACCCCTGCCGGCCCCGCAGCACTCGGCTCCCACCGCGAACCGCAGCATCCCCATCCCCTCCGGGGCGGGGCCCGGCTCCATCCATCGCCTGGCACCGCATCCCGGTGTCCTTGGTCCCAGACCTGGCCTGAACGCCTCCCCCGAGCCGGGGGCACCCACCTGCGTGGGGCCGCGGCTCTGCTGGGCCGGGGAGGCGGCGCCCAGGTCCTCGTGCATTCGGTCCAGCAGCCAGAGCAGGAACTCGAGCGCGTCGTGCTGAGCATTGCCCCGGAACTGCGAGCTGTGCTTGGAGACGATGTTCTGCAAGACACGGGCGGGGCGGGCGCTGATCAACGGGGTCACGCTCAGCACCCACCCCAACACCATCCCTGGAACAGCCTCTGCCCTGTCCTGCCTCTGCAGGGACATCACGGCCACGCCAGGGGCCAGCAGAGCAGTGGGGGCAGAGACAGAGGCTCTGTGGTGTCCCAGCTTCCAGCGGCCAGGAGGGGACACAGGGAAAACCGCAATGAAGTGAATGAAGTGCAGATGGGCAGGTCCAGCCATGGGGACCCTCGGGTCCCACCTGCCCCGAGCGCTCCGATGGCACCAACCCCGTGTAGCGCATCCCAGGGCGGGGCTCGGCTGCCCGGGAGCTCCCCCGGGCACTTTGCAAAGTTCAGTTTCTTGGCAGCACCGAGGAAATGTCACTCGGGCAGGGGACACGTGTCCCTGAGCGTGGGGAGCTGCGATGCCGGGCTGACCATGCTGCAATGCCCCTGGCACCCTGTCCCCTGGCACACTGGCAGAGCTGTGACACACTCAGGGACAGAGCCTGAGGCCACTGAATTTGGCTCCTGGGACAACATCCTGCCTTCCCCGTGATCCCAGCCGGCTCCAGCTCAACCTCAGGGCTCTGGGCACGGCCGGGGCTGGCAGCTCACCCACCCGGGGGGCTCCGGGGACAGGGGCCAGGCCAGAGGGAGGTGACAGCAGCAGGGCTGGGGGTGTCTGGCAGGGCAGGGTCCACGGGAGGGTGAGGCAGGGGAGCAGCTGATGTGAGCTGGGAAGGGTTCTGGGGGTTTGGGGGCGTTAGGAAGGGTGGCAGTGGGTTCGGGGGGCTGGGAAGGGTGGCAGTGGGTTCGGGGGGCTGGAGGGGGCTGTGAGCGGGGTGTGCCGGGTGCTGTGAGCCGGCTGTGCCGGTGCTGCTGAGGATGCCGCTGGGGCCGGGGCCGCGCCGGGGCCGCGGGGCGGGGGCCGCTCGGTACCTTGAACTCGGCGGAGAGCTGCGGGGTGTACTCGCGGGTCCAGAGCGCGCGGACCAGGGCCGCCAGCCGCTGCGTGACCTCTCCGCGGGCGCGGTACCGGCCCAGCGCCAGGCGCTCGGCCAGCGGCGCCGTGTTGCTCAGGCACTGCACCACGGCGTTCATGAAGCAGGTGTTGCCGTGGTTCCGCAGCCCCTGCGCGCCCGGCGGCCGCTCCCCGGGGCCGCCCGCTCCCGCCTCGCCCGCTCCCGCCTCGCCCCCCGGGGCCGCCGCCGGGGCCGCCCCGCCGAGCCGCCGCCGCGACCCCCCCCGGAACCCGCCCTCGTCATCCTCGGGGGCGGCGCGGCGGCCTCCGCGGCCCCCGGCCAGGCGCGCCCAGGTGCGGAGCAGCCGCCCGGCCAGGCTGCCCAGCGAGCGCAGCGCCCGCCGCCGCCGCCCGCCCCCCGCCCGCGGCCGCCCCGCCGGGCTCGCCCCGCCGCCCCCCGCCCGCCGCCGCCGCCCGGGGCCGCCGCCCGGCCCCGCCGCGCTCATGGCCGCGGGCGGCCGCCGCCCTGCCCCGGCCCCGCCGGCCCCGGCCCCGCCGCGGCGCGCATGGCCCCGGGCGGGCGCTGGGCGCCGCCGGTGCCGGTGCCGCTGCGGGGCCCGGAGGGGCCGGGCGGGAGGTTTTGTGCGCGGCCGGCTCCTCCCCCGGCCGGGCTGGCTCGGGAGAGGGAGACGGGAGGAGGAGGAGGAGGAGGAGGAAGAGGGAGCGGAGCGGAGGCGGGGGGAGCGGGGAGGCGCCGCCGGCGGCCGTGCCCCGCCTGCCCCGGTGTCCCCAGCGTCACCCCGGCACCGCCCGGCCGAGGCAGCCGCGGTGAGCCCCCCTCTGTCCCCTCCGCCGCTTTCCCGGCAGTGCCGTCCCCGCGCCCCGAGTGCTGCCCTGCTGCCCTCAGCATCGCCTCAGGTGTCACAGCGGCATCGGGGACGCCCCGGTTCCGCCTGCTCTGGGCGCGCTGGGCTGATAGCGGCACGATGGTCACCTCCGCACCGAGGTTTGGGGACATGATGACAGTTCCTGCACACAGAGTCACAAAACGGGGGTTTCCAGCCCAGTGCTGGCAGAGTCCAGAGCCTTTGGCCGCCTCCTGCTGCCCCACACTGTCTGGCACCACACGCTGGTGTCGGTTTGGGGTTCGGGAGGTGGAGCACGGTGACAGAAGAAGGGGTCGGGAGGTGCTGTTGGATGTCACGGTCCCTCCTCCCCTCAGGGCAGGTGTCCCTGGGCCGGGCTGTGAGCTCGGGGGTGGTGACAGCACGGTGACCTCCCAGGGGATGCCAGGCGGGGGTGGCGGGCACGGATCGGGCACAGGGCCGTGTGCTGCCCCTGGAGTGATCTCAGGCTGAATGCAGCTGCCGATGCTGAGCAGATGGAGCGGGATCAGCCGCCCGTGCATCCCCAGGGACGGCTCCGCCGGGCTCAGGAGCTGCTGATCCAGACAGGATTGAGGATTGAGCCCAGCCGAAGTTTCCTGCCGGCCACAGCCAGCTCTGGTTGGCACGGGATGTCCCCTGCGAACCTGGCTGGGGTCAGCCCTGCCCCCTGCCAGCCCTCCGAGGGAGCCACTGCCTTGTGGGGACTGCAGCTCCCACCCGGAGCCACCCTGGGGCCAGCCCGGGCACTCAGCCTCCTGCTCCTCCTGGGCAGGTGGGAATGGGGAGGGATCAGCCCTGCCGGGGGTGGTCCCTGTGCCCGGGGAGCTGCTCTGGGCTGGGGGATGCAGGGCAGGGGCTCAGGGCAGCTCCCGGCCCCGCAGAGCCCCACCTGCACCGTGGGGGCTCCCAGGCTGCCTGAGGAAAGCTGCTGGCACTGCCGGGGCTCTCGCTGGGCCAGAGCTTGGGGAAGTCTGGGCTGAGCTGAAATTCCATCTACAAACCCCCCCAGGCTCAGAGGTTTGACTCCTGGTCTGACTCTGCGTCCACTGCTGGAGCTCATTTCTCAGCATCCTCCTGGCCAGAGCTGTGAAATCCATCATTACAAAGCCAATAAATAAAATTGGGAAAGCATCCTTAACACCAGGCTCCCTGCTCCTATCCAAAGGTGCCAATCCATGCACAGAGTGTTCCCTGGGACACCTGGCAGGTTCCTGGCCCTGCTCCAGCACCCCCCACTGCAAACCCCAGTGCAGACCCCAGGAGATGGGAACTGGGATCTGCCAGAGAGCTCAGGGGCTGCGGGGCCTTTCCCGGCTGCATCCTCTAACAAGGGCAGGTTGTGCCTCATGCAGCGTGGGCAGAACGGGTTTATCTAGAGCAGCTCCGGGCTCACTGAGGAGAAAAGCACTTGTTGTTCCTCTGTGGCCGCTTTTGGCTGCACACTGGAGCCCCGAGCATCCCACGCGAGCCAGAGCTGCGGTGCAGGGAGGGAGAGGGAGCCCGGGCAGGGCTCCTGCAGAGCTCAGGGCAGCCAGAAACCCAAAGCAACTCCTCAAGGAAAGGGAGGAGAAGCCTGGAAAGGAGCGAGGGGAGGGGAGAGTCCAGAGGCAGGAGCTGAACGCAGGTTGGGTCAGAACCTGGTGTTTGTTAGAGGGGGAGGGATGGGAAGGGAGAGCTGACAAACACAGCCGAGGGAAATGGCTCTAAAACGAGAGAGTGAACTCAGTCCTGCCAAAAACTCCAATGCTGCCAGGATCAGGAAGTTAGGGTAGTGAAAGCCTTTATCCCGGGATCCTGGCAGCCCCCCCAGCTGCTCCCTGTGATGTCAGTGCAGGATTCTGACAGCACACATCAGCCAACGGCTGTAAACTGAATCAGGGCCTTTCCAGGCACAGGCAGAGGCATCCCGTGGCTGTCAGTGCATCCCCCCCGGCCCGGAGCAGGCAGAGGTGCCTTTCCCACAGGTAACTCCAGTTCATTCCAATTCAAGGCAGTTTGCACACCGGAGTGAGCCTCAGGAATGCTCACCGTGTCAATCTGCCTTTCAGTGGCACTGTAGTTGTCATCTTCCCTTTTTCAGGTCATTCTGAACGTGATGCCTTCCCATTCAGGCTAAATCAAATATTTATCAACGCTGCAGCATCCGGCACTGCTGGGTTGCGTCAGCACTTTCTCCCTAAAATGCCTTTTTTGGGATCCCCTGGCTCTCTCCAGCTCCTGCCTCTCAAGCTGCCATTTCCTGCTTCGGCTTCAGAGCAAATGTGGGGTGGGCAAAATCCGAGTGTCAAACACCAGGAAAGGGTGGAAAGGCTTGGTCCCTGTGCTGGAAAATTCCTTGTTGTCATGGCATGGACTGCCTGGGACAGCAGACAGCCGGGATGGGTACGAAAACACGGAGGGGTTGGCTTGGATTAGGGAGACACGGGGACAGGACAGCCCTGGGCATGGACATGAGTCCCTGTGCCAGGGAGACACTTGGATTTCAGGATAAAATCCTGAATAGATCTGAGCTGAACTGACTCAGGCCCCAGAGAAATCCATTTCCACGCTGCCAAATCATTGTGATAATAATAACAGCAAAAAAAAAAAAAAAAAAAAAAAAAAAAAAAAAAAAAAAAAAAAAAAAAAGAGAAACCTTCCTCCCTGCTCTGCCCTGGGACAATGTTTGCTTTCTTTGAGCCTCTCCCGCTCTCTTGGCACGGGCTGGGAACATCTGTGCTGTGGAGTGGAAATGTGCTTTCAGCAGCCCCATCCTCTCCCGGCCTGGGGGCAGCTGGGGGAGCCCGGGTGGGGCTGGCACTGCCCCCTCCCTGCCCCTCCCTGCCCCTCTGTGCCTGCGGCCGTTTTTGGGCTCCGGGCAGGCAGAGAAATCTCCCCCCTTGGAACCCCTCCCTCCTCAGCCTCTGCAGCTCGGATTGAATTATAGATAGCAGAGTGAGTTATTCCGTGCCCCATGAAAGATGCATGGGCCCTGCCTTTTTTGGGAGTCTCTTTGAGGAGGGACATCATCGGGGCAGGGAAATTCTGCTGTGCAGGGCTCAGGCTGATGAATGGAGCTGGCCATGCTCCGCTGGTTCGCAATGAAAGCAGCAGATAACCCCGAGCTGCAGGAACTCCTGCACTTTGTTCACAGCAATTCCCCTCGGGTTTAATGCATCTGCTCCATCCCTGGTGCTTCACGGAGCAGGCGTCTCCAGGCTCTCTCCACCCATTATCCTGCGAGCAGGGACTGTGATCCCGCAGCAGGACCTGGGCTGGGATCCACAGCACTGAGCAGAGACTGTGATCCCACAGCACTGAGCAGGGACTGTGATCCCACAGCAGGAGCTGAGCCAGGATCCACAGTGCTGAGCAGGGACTGTGATCCCACAGCAGGAACTGAGCCAGGATCCAGTAGTGATGACAGGGATGTGCCCACAGGGACAGGGATGTGCCCACAGGGACAGGGATGTGCCCACAGGGACAGGGATGTGCCCACAGGGACAGGGATGTACCAGAAGGGACAGGGGTGTGCCCACAGGGACAGGGATGTACCAGAAGGGACAGGGATGTGCTGGGAGGGACAGGGATGTGCCCACAGGGACAGGGATGTGCCCACAGGGACAGGGATGTGCCCACAGGGACAGCAGTGTGCTGGGAGGGACGGGGGTGTGCCCACAGGGACAGGGATGTGCTGGGAGGGACAGGGATGTGCCCACAGGGACAGGGGTGTGCCCACAGGGACAGGGATGTGCCCACAGGGACAGGGATGTGCCCACAGGGACAGGGGTGTGCCCACAGGGACAGGGATGTGCCCACAGGGACAGGGATGTACCAGAAGGGACAGGGGTGTGCTGGGAGGGACAGGGATGTGCCCACAGGGACAGGGGTGTGCCCAGAGGGACAGGGGTGTGCCCACAGGGACGGCAGTGTGCTGGGTTACAGGTCCTGCCAAGCTGAGCACGAGCCTGAAAGGTGACAGAGGCACCCAGAGCAGCGGCCTGGGAGGGAATGGCCGCTGTTTCCTGCAGCAGTGTGGCTCTGGGGGCAGCCACACCAACTCTGGCTCTCCGGTGGGTCCTCCCCTTCCTGCAGTGAGAGGTTTGGGGTGACCCGTGGGGACAGAGTGGCTCTGCTGAGGCCGGGCAGAGCCCTGATCTCCAAACCTGCCCCTCGTGCACCTCCACACTCTGCCCCAGGGGAGCTGGCAGTGCCAGAGCCCCTGGGACCCCTGGGCGGCCCTCACAGGGCCCCTGCTCTTTCCCCCACACAGGCACAGAGGTTTTGCCAGCCTGTCCCACATTCCAGGGCTGCTCCTGGATCCCCTGGCTGCTGCAGAGCCTGTGGAACCTGCTGGAGAGACTGTGGCTCACAGCACAGGGGCTCCAGAGGAAGGGAGGATTCTGACTGCATTCCTGTGCTGAAGGCTCCTTTAGTGAGAACGGGGGGTTTCAGGCAGAAGGAAGAGGATTTGTTCAGTGTTTGATGGGTGGCAGAGGGGCACAGGCTGAGAGGATCCCCCTGTGCTGTGCTGTGAGCAGGAAATGCTTCCAGTGGCACGTGAGGAAAAACAAGCAATGACACCTTTAAATGCCAGTCCCCAGCGCCTTCCAGAGCTGTCAGTGCAGGTGTGGAGATAAATCATCTCCATTAACCAAAACATCTGAGATCCTCAGCATTAAGGGCTGCAGCATTCTCTTCTGCTGCATTTTAATTGATGACAGAATTCTCCCAGGTCTCCAAATCCTTCCCTTGCATCACTTCCCAGGCTGCTGCCTGCGCTGATCTTTACACAAACAGCACTCGGGAGCTGTTGCTTTTAATCCTAGATGTGATACTGAGTTAGTAATAAGCACTTCTGCTGTGGAAATTTGGAGGCTGTTTGAGGAATCTGAGTGTGCCAGGCTGGAAACACCCAGGCGTTTCTAGCAGAGGCTGCACTCTCCAGAACCAGGTCCCTGAACAGAGCTTTAAACTGGACACTGCAAAAGAAGCAGCCCCAGCATCCCTGAGTTCCTTTGGGAACGTGGGGTTAAAAGCTTGGCTCGAAAGAGCTTCCCAGTAAATGCCAGGAGTTGGAGCTGAAATTTTTCCTTAATCAGGAGCAGACAAATTAAAATAAACACAGAAGACTGAATTTACACAACAAGTCATTCATTAAAGGCAGGGCAGAAAGGGAGAGGGAAGAGAGAGGGAGTGAAAGCAGAGAGCCTCCAAAAGGGAACAGATCCTACAACAGGGAACAGAGCCTCCAAAAGGGAGCAGAGCCTCCAAAAGGGAGCAGATCATCCAAAAGGGAACAGATCGTCCAAAAGGGAACAGATCCTACAACAGGGAACAGATCCTACAACAGGGAACAGAGCCTCCAAAAGGGAACAGAGCCTCCAAAAGGGAACAGATCCTACAACAGGGAACAGAGCCTCCAAAAGGGAGCAGAGCGCCCAAAATGGAACAGATCCTACAACGGGGAACAGATCCTACAACAGGGAACAGAGCCTCCAAAATGGAACAGATCGTCCAAAAGGGAACAGAGCCTCCAAAAGGGAGCAGAGTGCCCAAAATGGAACAGATCCTCCAAAATTGAACAGAGCCTCCCAAAGGCAGCAGAGCCTCCAAAAAGGAACAGATCCCAGCCAGGCTGTGCCAGGAGCCTCTGGGAAAGGTGGCAGTGACAACAGGGAAGTGTTGTAACAACGGCCAAGGCGATTCTCAGAAGTGGGGAACCCTTCACACCAATCTGAAAGGAGCACAAACCCCTGCTCCCCCTGAACCAGTCAGACCCATTTGTTCAGTGCTGTAGGGGCTCTTGGGGGGGATCTGGTAAATGCATGGCAGGAAATACAAAAATAGAGTCTCTAATTGCAAAAGTGCTTTAAAGTTGCCTCAGCTGTAAGGAAAAGGATCACCTGGGAGGCTGAGGAAGCAGCAGCCCCACAGCTCCTGCTCCAGCTGCTTGTGCAAATCTGGGGAATTCCAGACCAGGCTGGCAGCACCTGGAATCTGAGAATCCCACAATGGCTTGGGTTGGAAATTACCTTAGAGCTCATCCAGAGCCACTCCTGCCGTGGCAGGGACACCTTGCAGTGTCCCAGGCTGCTCCCAGCCCTGTCCAGCCTGGCCTGGGACATTCACAGGGGTGTCCAGCCCACAGCCTCTCTGTTCCAGGGCCTCCTCTCCTCAATATTTCTTCCTAATTTCTAATTTAAACCTTCCCTCCTCTGCCTAAGCCTGTTCCTGCTTTCCCCACAGGCAGGGAGCACTGAGATATCCCTTTGATTTCGGCAGGGTGGGACAATCACTGCGGGAATTGGGACAATTGCTCCTTCTCAGCTGAAGCACAGTCGGTGCCCAGCAGAGTTCAGAGCCTGCAGCAGCAGCTCCCAGGGAGCTGTGCCCAGAAATTGGGCCAGGAGCACAAAGGGCCTTCAAAGGGCTCTGGACCAGCATCCCTTCCCCAGGGTAAGGTAAAAGAGGCGCAGCAAATCCCTGGATTGAGCTGCAGGCAATGCACAGGTGATGGCACGGCTCTCCTGGGAGCTCCCAGAGATGGCACACGAGTGGCACATGGCAGCCCGGGGCTGGCTGCAGCCTGCCAGGGTCCTGGGAGAGGCACCTGGACACAGCCCTGAGTGCAGGAGAGCAGAGCTAAACCAGGAGCAGGGCAGGGGGGAGATGGTTCCCTGTGTTCCCTGTGTCCCTGTGTGCCCCTGCATCCCCTCTGTTCCCTGTGCCCCTGTGTGCCCCTGTATCCCCTGGCTTCCAAGTTCCCTGTGTCCCCTCTGTTCCCTGCATTCCCTGTGTCCCCTCTGTCCCTACTGTTGCCTCTGTTCCCTGTGTTCCCTGTGTCCCGTGTTCCCTGCATTCCCTGTGTCCCCTGTGTCCCCTGTGTCCCCTCTGTTCCCTGTGTTCCCTGCATTCCCTGTGTCCCCTCTGTTCCCTGTGTCCCCTCTGTTCCCTGTGTTCCCTGCATTCCCTGTGTCCCTGTGTCCCCTGTGTCCCCTCTGTTCCCTGTGTTCCCTGCATTCCCTGTGTCCCCTCTGTCCCTACTGTTGCCTCTGTTCCCTGTGTTCCCTGTGTCCTGTGTTCCCTGCATTCCCTGCATTCCCTGTGTCCCCTGTGTCCCCTCTGTGTCCCCTGTGTCCCCTCTGTTCCCTGTGTCCCCTCCATTCCCTGTGTCCCCGTGTCCCCTCTGTCTCTGTGTCTCCTGTTTCCCAAGTGCCTCCTGGAGCCCCTTCAGGCCCTGCCAGGGGCTCTGAGCTCTCCCTGGGACCTTCTCTGCTCCAGGTGAGCACCCCCAGCTCTCCTCGGAGCTCCCCAGGGTTTGCTTTCCACTTTCACCCCATCATTGTCCCTGTGTGCTGCCCAGGCTGCGCTCTGGGTCCCCCGGAGTAAACAGAGACCTTTGGGTGGCTCTCGTGTCCCCAGCAGCCCCAGCAGGGCTCTGTCTGCTGCCATCCTCCCGTGGATGAAACCCAGAGGCTGTGTAGGAGGTTAAAAATATCCCCATTCATTATTTACTCCTTGCAGCAAGAACCCGCTGCTTTGAAGTGTGATTATAAATACAAACACCCTCAGAAACCCCGCCTGCCCACCCCTTCCCTGCAGGAATATTTGCTCTTTGTCCTGCTCTGCTCTCCTGTGAACTCTTCCAGCTCACCTCCTTCAAATGCATATTTGAATTTCCCTTCAGTGCAAATCAGCCCTTTCTGGAAATGCATTTCCAGGGGTGCATCCCCCTTTGCCTCGGCAGCCTGGGAGCTGCTCAGCTGTGACGGGGAGACCAAAACCAATCCTGCTGTTTATCCCAGTATTTATAGAGCTCACAGAAATGGGGACCAAAACCAATCCTGCTGTTTATCCCAGTATTTATAGAGCTCACAGAAATGGGGACCAAAACCAATCCTGCTGTTTATCCCAGTATTTATAGAGCTCACAGAAATGGGGACCAAAACCAATCCTGCTGTTTATCCCAGTATTTATAGAGCTCACAGAAATGCACGTACAGATAATCCCACGTAGGTGGAAAACAAGGAGCATCATCATCACCCACTGAAGTGTTCTGCCACTCCTTCTCAAAACAGAAACAAAGGAATCTTCAGATCAGCCCGAGGGAATAAACACGTTCTCCTCTATCTGAAGGCAGAGTTCCTTTAAGGTTGACCCGACTTATTTTCAATAAACATCTTTCCCTCCCCCAGCAGATCTGAACCCTTTCTTTAGAGATAAACTCCCCGTGGGGGGGCCGTGCATTCCAGGTTTGGAGTTTCATGGGGAGCCAGGCGCCCATAATTCCAGGTGTGAGCAAGGTTTCAGGGATAAAGGGTGATGTTTGTTCACTAAAACACGTCTTGGAACATCCTCATCTTGGATGTTTGCTCACTAAAACACATCTTTGGCACGCCCCATCCCTGGCAGGTTGGACCCTGGGGCTTGGAGCAGCCTGGGACAGGGGAAGGTGTCCCTGCCATGGCAGGGGTGGCGCTGGGTGGGCTTTGATGTCCCCTCCAGCCCAAACCATTCGTATTGGGGATGGTATTTTTCAGATAAATGACTACAAAGTGCTGAAAACAATCCCCCAAGGAGGGAGGCAGGGAGGGACGGTCCCACAGGGGCCTGCATGGCCCAGCTCCCCTCCAGGGAGGGGAAATTCCCTCTTGGGAGGGCAGTGCCCATCCCAGGTCCCCCTCTGGAGCAGCCAGACCCTGCGGAGCCCAGGGCAGCTCGGCTCTGCAGGGCACCAGAGGGGGATTTTCCACACCCAGCACTTGCTGCATTCCCAAGGAAAAGTCCAGGGATGCCTTGAGGAATCACCCAGCTCTGCAGGGGGGAAACAAAACCAGCCCTTGGCCCAGGGTTAGCAATTCCAGGGACTAAATTGTGTGGAAACAGGGATGGAAACACGTTTGTTTTGATACATGCTGTGGGTCTGACTGGAAAAAACACCTGCAAAACCCCTCCTGTGGCACTGAAGGCTCTGCTCCGGTTAGAAATTTCTGCCATGGGACATTAGGTGTGGTTCCAGACGAGCTGGTGGCAGTGACAAGGAATTGTTTGTGTGTGCAGCAGGTGGGTGGGAGGGGAATCACTGCACGGGGCTGGGAGGGGGAAATGGGAAGGATGCAAATGGATCTGACAGGGGAGGGAGATAAAAACACACCAGGACCTTCTCCCCAGGTGCAAGGGCAGGCGGGGCCCATGGATTTCCCATTTCAAGGCTCTGGAAGCTGCATTTGGTGAGAGTGAGGGGAGAGGGCAGGGAGGAAGGAAGGAGAGGAGAAGAGAAGGAGGGGAAGGCGAGCGTTTGTGTGCTCCAGAATCCTGGCTCTGGACAGAAATGCCTGCTGTGGGCAATGGCAGAAGGAGGAGGCTGGAGGCACCCCCTGTCCCTCCCTCCCCACGCATCCCCTCTCCTCCCCAAACCCTCAGGGGCCGTTTCTCTCCGGAGACAGCCCCGTGGGAGGCAGTTCTGGGGTGAGCCAGGGATGGCTGGGACACCTTGGGCTGCTTCTGTTACAGTGCAGCCGCACGGGGAGCACACGCAGCCCCTCGGCGCTGCCCCCCTCGTGTGCCAGTGTGGGAACTGCTGAGCCCGGCCCTCGGGAGGAGCAGGGCATCCACAGCCCCCGGATCTCCCGGGAAATCAGCTCCGAGCGTCACAAAATGTGCTTTTTGTAGCGATTTCTGGTACAAGCCAGTGGCCAATTGTCCCTCACCGCTGCGGGGGCAGGGGATGAGCCAGACCTGCAGGAGAGATTGTCCCTTCCTCAATTCCCCGTTGTTCAGAGCCACCCCGGGCTGCTCTTTTTGTACCAAGTCTGGAGGGAGCCCCGAATGCAGCTCAGGGAGCAGAGGGGAGCCAGGCAGGTCCCTGTGCTGCTCTGAGATGCTTCTGTGGGGACAAGGAGCAGAAATGCCCCAAAGGGATGAGCTGATGGATATTCCAGCTCCTTCCAGAGCACACGGGGGCTGAAGTTTCCTTGGGTTTCAGTAAAGACCCAAAGTCAAGGGAAATGGGCAGGGGGTGGCAGGGCTGGGCTGCCCTGGGGCTGCAGCGTGAGGGGCTGGGGTCTCTGGGGTGAGGGTTTGGGTGCTGTGGGGCCCTGGGGTGAGAGTTTGGGTGCTGGGGGGCCCTGGGATGAGGGTTTGGGTGCTGGGGGGCCATGGGGTGAGAGTTTGGGTGCTGGGGGGCCCTGGGGTGAGAGTTTGGGTGCTGGGGGGCCCTGGGGTGAGGGTTTGGGTGCTGTGGGGCCATGGGGTGAGAGTTTGGGTGCTGGGGGGCCCTGGGGTGAGGGTTTGGGTGCTGTGGGGCCATGGGGTGAGAGTTTGGGTGCTGGGGGGCCCTGGGGTGAGGGTTTGGGTGCTGTGGGGCCATGGGGTGAGGGTTTGGGTGCTGGGGGGCCATGGAGTGAGGGGTTTGGGTGCTGGGGGGCCCTGGGGTGAGGGTTTGGGTGCTGTGGGGCCATGGGGTGAGAGTTTGGGTGCTGGGGGGCCCTGGGGTGAGGGTTTGGGTGCTGGGGGGCCCTGGGGTGAGGGTTTGGGTGCTGGGGGGCCATGGGGTGAGGGTTTGGGTGCTGACCCTCTCCAGGGAGGTGAGAGCAGGTCCCAGATCTCTTTATTTCCCACCACACGTCCCCTCTGCCTCCTGGCCCCGCTGCTCCCCCACCGGGTCTTTGTGCTGGAATTTTTTTGAATTCTCCAAGGGTTTGGAACTTTATTCAGCAATGGAATAAGGGGCAGGAAGGAAGAATCCCTTTCAGGGTCCCTTTCAGCACAGCAAAGGCTCAGCAGAGCTTGGGCACCCCCCAAGCCCCAGGCAGGGCTTTGCCATCCCCGGCAGCACATCCAGCCAGGGACAGGGAGAGCCTCTGCCGGTGCTGGTGGGTCCCGGGCAGTCCTGGATACCCACGGAGGCTGCAGAACCCCCTGGGTGCCTGAGGGGCTGTGCTGGGCTTGGGGCTGGGAGGGAAGCAGATCTGAGAGCGTTTCTGGTGAGCTCTGGAGCTCGGTGTTGGAGCCTGGCCTCAGAATTCCCACAGGATCCACCCATGCTGTCCCTGTTGGCCCTCCCCAGGCCAGGGAGGTACGAGAAACTGCAGCCTGGCTGCCCTTCCCTCCAGCACCCCAAACTGGGCCAGACCGGGCGGAATGGGCTCCGTCTAAACTGTGGGAGGGGACCTTGAATGTCCCCAGGGGCAGCGCCCGCAGTCCCGGTCCTGGCACTGCCTCGGCCTCTCTCTGCAGCACCACGAGGGCTGATCCGATCCAGTCTGATCCATTCTGCTCTGATCCGATCCAGTCTGATCCATTCTGCTCTGATCCGGTCTGGCTGATCCGGTCTGGCTGATCCATTCTGCTCTGCTCCACTCCATTCTGCTCTGCTCTGCTCTGCTCCACTCCATTCTGCTCTGCTCCACTCCGTTCTGCTCCACTCCGTTCTGCTCTGCTCTGCTCCGTTCTGCTCCGCTCCGTTCTGGCCGTGGAGGGGCCCGTGGGTTCCGCAGCAGCCGCCCAGGTGGCCCCAGCCCGGCCGGGGGTGCCAGCGCGGGGAGGGTCCCCGTGCCCGTGCCCGCGGGTGGCGCTCGGGGTGTCCCCAGGGCCCCTAGGCGCTTTGGAAGCCCCACACCTCCAGGAGCTGCACCTGGAAGTTCTCCCGGCAGAGCGGGGGGTTGTCGAAGGTCTCGCAGCGCTCCGTGTGTCCCCGCAGCAGGCTGGCGTCCAGGGACAGCGCTTGGCCTCCCCCTCCGCCTGCGAGGGCAGCGCGGGCTGGGCTCGGGCCGGCCCTGCCGGGCCGGGGCCACCCTCGCAGCGAGGGAAGGGCTGGGCAGGGCCGCTCCGGGCCCGGGCAGCGAACCCCGGCAGGCTCTGGGCTCTGGGGTCCCCCTGGGGCTCTCGGGAGCAGCTCCCGGGCTGGGGAAGGGGAGCTGCCCTCGCCTGCCCGGACTTTAACCCGATATCCCCAACCGGAGCTCCTGGGAGCTGATAGGGATCCCCCCTTATCGATAGGGATCCTCCTTTATTGATAGGGATCCCCCCTCACTGATAGGGATCCCCCCTTATCGATAGGGATCCTCCTTTATTGATGGGGATCCCCCTTTATCGATAGGGATCCTCCCTTACTGATAGGGATCCCCCTTTATCGATAGGGATCCCCCCCAAATGATAGGGATCCCCCCGTACTGATAAGGATCCTCCCCTTATCAATATCAATCCCCCCTTACTGACAGGGATCCCCCCTTATCGATAGGGATCCCCCCTTATCGATAGGGATCCCCCTTTATTGATAGGGATCCCCCTTTATCGATAGGGATCCTCCCTTACTGATAGGGATCCCCCTTTATTGATAGGGATCCCCCCTCACTGATAGGGATCCCCCCTTATCGATAGGGATCCCCCTTTATTGATAGGGATCCCCCCTTATCGATAGGGATCCCCCCTCACTGATAGGGATCCCCCCGTACTGATAAGGATCCTCCCCTTATCAATATCAATCCCCCCTTACTGACAGGGATCCTCCCTTATCGATAGGGATCCCCCCTTACCGATATTGACCCCCCTCACCGATACCGGCCCCCCCTCACCGATACCGGCCCCCCCTCACCGATACCGACCCCCCTTACCGATATCGATCCCCCCTTACCGATGACGATGCCGTCCCGGGAGCCGGCCATGAACATGGAGGCAGTTTTGGAGGGCAGCAGGAAGTGCCTGATGGCCAGGAACGGGGACAGGCGGCCTCTGCCCTGCGCCGAGGGCACGGCCAGGTGCTTGGGGCTGGGGCTGTCCCGGGAGGAGCCGGGCGGGGACTCGGGAGCGGGGGAAGGCGAGCGCTGCCGGGAGCGCGGCACGGCCTTGGCCAGCTCCGGCCTCTGGATGAGCACCCACTCGTACCTCTCTGCCTCGGGGCGCACCTGGGCACGGGACACACCTGCTGAGCCTGGGGGAAGGCGCTGCTGCTGCCCCGGCTCTGGGCCTGGCGCAGGGAAGGGACGGCGTGGCCTGGCAGGACAGCAGTGAGGGGACAGAGGCAGACACAAACCGTGACTCACAGTGAACACGAAGCACTCCCCGGTCCCAAAAAAGCCCGATGTGGCTCCGCTCTTCTTCCTTTCGGCCCAGTCCGAGGAGAGAAAGGCCCCACACACCTGGGAGAGAGCACGGGGAGCTCAGGGTGTGGATCAGCCTCACTCGTGGCCTCTCTCCCCTCGCCCTCTCCTCCTGGCTCCCCAGCACCCCGGCTGAGGTGTGTCCTGGTGGCCAAGGTGCAGTTTGTTCTGCCCTGGCAGCTGGGACGGACCCGGGCCAGGGCAGGACAGGGAGCACAGCCCGTGGGTGCTCCAGCAGTGCCAGGGGGGTCACCCAGCCCTGGGTCCCCTTGCCCAGCCCTGCCTGGCAACGCTCACCTCCCCCTCGGTGGTTTTGATGAGCAGCACCGTGGGTTCGTAGCCTTCACAGCACGTGTAGAACCTGCAGGCATGGACAAGGCTGGGCTGGGGAGCTGGAGCCCTGGGCAGGGTGTGCTGGCTGTCCCTGGCCACTCACAGTGTGCTGGCACAGGGTGGCACAGGGGACATCCCTGCCTGGCACAGCCACAGGGCTCCCTGTGCCCCGGGCGGTGCCCAGGTGCCGGTGCCCATCTGGGCCAGGCTCTGCCCTCTGCCCTCAGCCACCCTCAGGACCCCGAGCTGAGCCCAGGAGGGTCCCCAGCAGCCCCAGGGGTGCCCAGGTCACTTGTGCTGCTCCTCCCTCCAGCACCAAGCCCTGCCCAGGTTCCCCCGTGCCCCGGCCCCGGGGCAGGTGAGGCTTCACCTCTGCAGGCTGCAGCCGTCCTGGCAGGTGGAGAAGAGCAGCAGCGGGGGGAAGAGCGAGAAGCGCTCGGGGAGCCAGGACCAGACGAGGCGCATCTCCTGTGCCGTGACCGTGCTGGAGCTGAACTTCTGCATGTCCACGGCCAGGTGGAAGGACGGCCTGGGGGGGACGGACACCAGGACGGGCTGGGGCCCTGTGCTTTATGGGGCACAGCCCCTGCAGCAGGTTCTGCCCTGCCCTGAGCACCGTGAGCTCCCTGCCAACACCCCCAGCTCTGCTGGGCTGTGTCCCCTGAGAGGGTCCCTGACTCTGGCTGTGCCGTGTCCCCTGACAGGGTCCCTGACTCTGGCTGTGCCGTGTCCCCTGACAGGGTCCCCAGCTCTGGCCGTGCCATGTCCCCTGACAGGGTCCCTGACTCTGGCTGTGCCGTGTCCCCTGACAGGGTCCCCAGCTCTGGCCGTGCCATGTCCCCTGACAGGGTCCCTGACTCTGGCTGTGCCGTGTCCCCTGACAGGGTCTCCAGCTCTGGCTGTGCCGTGTCCCCTGACAGGGTCCCCCAGGGGCTGCGAGGGCCCAGCACAGCCACAGCTGTGGGAGGTTCCTGCAGCTCCCCCAGAGTTCTCCACAGGAGCTCCCATTTTGCCGGCTCGGCCCCAGAGCTGGGAGCACAGAACCCTCCTCACCTCCTCTGCACCACGGTGATGCCCCTCTCCACCAAGGCCTTCCTGTTGGCCATGTGCAGCAGCCAGATCTCCTTGCGGGAGAAGAGGCGGATGCCGAAGGCTCTCTCCAGGAGTTTGTCCACGGTGACGTGCTGGGCGATGTTCCTGGCGAAAGCCTGCAGCTCGGCCTTGACGTCGGAGCCCTGCGGCCCGGCCGGGGCCGCCGAGAGCCTGAACTGCTTCAGCAGGGCCAGGGCGATGCGGTACAGGACCTTCTGGCCCTCCAGCAGGAACACGTCCAGCACGCGCACGGCGTAGGCCAAGGGCAGCCCAGGGAAGAGCCACGAGAGCCACTCCGAGTAGACCTCGAGCACGTTGTCGGCGGCGCCGGCGATGAGCTTGTGAGCCGCGGGGCAGTGCTTGCTGGCCAGGTCCCCGAAGGTCATGCAGGAGGCCTGGTGGGCCAGGAAGGACTGGTCGATGTAGGCGGCGTGGGGAGCGTTGCTGGCGATGAGGCGCGAGAGGCTCTCGAAGCACTGGGCCTCGTCCTCGCTGTAGTGCAGCAGCAGCGCCGCCAGCGCCGGCAGCAGCGGGCTGTGCGTGATGTCGGGGAACAGGGCGCCCACGCAGATGAGGATCTTCTTCAGGGCCGCGACGCCGTGCGGGCTGAGGCAGTAGGTGGGCACGGGGCAGCCCTCCAGGAACTCGGGCAGCGGGTGCGAGCTCACGCTGCGCTTCCCGAAGAGCCGGCCGGCCACGTCCCGGTACACGAGCGCGTCGGGGGTGACGAGGCGGCAGGAGACGCGCTGGATGAGGCGGGGGTAGAGCCGGGCCCGGCCCGCGTGGCTCCCGGCCCAGCAGCCTTCCCTCGCCAGCCGCTTCAGCTCCTTCGGGGGCCGGCCCAGCACGTCCCGCGGGATCCGCGCCGGCCCCTGCGCCTCCGGCATCTTGGCCCAGTCCACGAAGGGCCCGCAGCCCCGGCCCGGGGAGGTGTCGATGTCCCAGGTGTCGGCCTCGGACGTGACCACGATGGTGACCGGGGATGAGCCCAGCCCCTCTGCGGGACAAAGAGCTTTTATTGAGCGCCTCTCCCGGCCCCAGCAGCGGCGTTCCACCCCGGCTCAGGGCGCTCTGAAGTCTCACAGCCGCGTCCTGCGTTTCTTTGCTCTCCCCCGCGAAGGGAAGCGTTTCAGGCTTTGCCCTCTCCCGCTCCCATCAGCTCCGGGCCCCGGAGAAGCGTGGGGCCAGGTCCCAGCTGGGTGTCGGGGCTGCTTCTCACACCGTGAGGGGCTTTTCCCCGCTCCCAAAGCTCCCGGCCCCGATCAGGGGCTGCTTCTCACACCGTGAGGGGCTTTTCCCACCTCCCAAAGCTCCCGGCCCCGATCAGGGCTCGGGCAGCCCCCGCCCGGCGCTGGGCAGAGCAGGCTCCGAGCTCCGCCTGGACAGACGGACGGGAGCGGCATTTCCCCGGGGCTCGGGAGAGCTGAGCCGAGCCCCGCCGGGGCTGGGAGCTGTCCCCGCGTGGGTGAGCTCTGCTGGGCGCTCATCGACGGCCGGGGACACCGCAATTAGCGCACTCATTAACCCTCGGGTGTTTGCACCGTGCCTGTGCTCGGCTGCTGGGGGTCAGGGATGGATTCGCACCGAGCCGAGGGGACACGGGGACAGCCCGTGGTGGCACATCGGGAGGCTCCCGGGCCGGGTCCGGCTCTGGCTCTCGCTCTCCAGCTCAGTTTGGCGCCTGCCCAAGGCCAGCGGGAGCAGCGAGTCGGGCTCAGCCTGGTTCAGGGCAGGAGCTGCTGGATCCGGAGCCGCTCGGGCCGGCTCCTGTCCCGGACACAGCCTGACCCCGGCACAGTCCCGGGGGCTCCTGGCCACAGAAACCAGGCCGAGACAACACCGGGGGGCGATCAGGGGCTGCTTGCAGCCCAAATTCACCCCAAATTCACCCCAAATTCCTCTCTCAGGGCGCTGCTCAGGTCCCGCTCTGTCCCGCACTCACCCCCCGGTCCCGGTCCCGGCACGGGCGGGTCCCGCTCGGTCCCGCACTCACCCCCCGGCCCCGGTCCCGCACTCACCCGGCCCCGGTCCCGGCACGGGCGGGTCCCGCTCGGCCCCGCACTCACCCGGGCCCGGTCCCGGCTCCTCGCCCGCCGCCGGCTCGGCCATGGGGAAGGCGGCGGCCGCGCCCCCGGGGCAGCGGGGCAGGCTGAGCCCCAGCTGCAGCATCTGCCAGCTCGGCCACCCCTGCCGGGTCCCCTCTGCCCCGCACCTGCCCGCGCTTTTAAGGTGCGGGCCGGCCCCGGCCCCGCCGTTTATTTGGGGTAAACACAGCGAGGGGTGGAGCGGCTCCGCGCCCGCATCGCCCCTTCCTGCCCCAATTCCGCGCCGGGCCCGGCCGGGGGCTGTAAACACCTCGTGGGCCGAGATAGCATCAAACAGCAACACGGGCAGTAAATGAAGCCTTGATTTTCCCGAGGATAACCTTCGTGCTCCCGCTCGGGCTGCGGCTGCTGCGGCCCGGCCCTGGGGCTCCGGTGTTCCCGGTGTGCCCCCGGGAAATGCTCGGGACCGATCGGTTCCAGCCTCAGAACGCGCTGCAGAGCTGCAGAATGAGCGCTGTGCTCACCGACAGAAGGGCTGGGCTGGAGGAAAAGCGGCCTCGAGCAGCTGGAGAGGCTCCCGGGACACCGCCCCGGTCCCACAGCGCTGCTCTCAGCTCGGGCTGCACTTAGCGGGCACTTTTATAGGCATCCTAACCTTTAAAGGATCTTTATTTGCCTTTAAAATCGGATTGTTTCTGCTGTGGTAAGAGCAGCTGCAGGGTGTCCTGGCCAGGTCCGGCTGCACCTGCAGCGCCTCCCTGAGCATCCCCTGGCCCCGCGGCACCTCCCGAGCACGGCTCCCTGCTCCTCCCCTTCCCCTCGCCCTTCCCGTGCTGTGCCCAGTCCCTCGGGAGCAGCTCGGCTGTCCCTTCGCCCCTTCCTCCCTTTGCCCCTGACGGGCGGGAAGCCCCGGCAGGGTCAGCGAAGGCTCCCGTCGGGCTGCGCCGGGTGCCGGGGGGCGAGGGGGTCTCGCAGCGGGAGTTGTCCTTATCCTCATCTCCCGATCCTCCCCAGAGCCTGCCCGGGCTCCCGACGGGCGGTTCTGCTCCACAGGCTGCTCCCAAAGGGGCAGGGCCGGCCCCAGCCCCGCTCCCGGGGGTCCCCACCCGCGCCCCGCGCTGCTCCCCGGGGCCGAGGGGCCGCTGGTTCCCTCTGCAGCCCCAGCCCTGCCCGGCTCCGGCAGCAGCGGCTCCTTCCCGCTGCCTCCCCGGACCCCGTGCGCCGCCCTTATCCTCGTCTGCCTTTGCCGGGACAGCGGCCGCCCCTCCTGCCAGCCCCCCAGCTCTGACACCTCCGGCAGCCGCTCCGGAGATGGAGATGGAAGTGAATTAGGGACAGGGCGAAAGGAAATGTCGCTTCATGCATTTTTAATGGCCAAATATGAAATATGTAGAGGCCGCGGGGCTCGGGCTGAGCAGCGCAGCCCAAGGCCATGAATGTTTGATGGCCGCGGCTGCGGGAGCGTCTCCGGAGAGCCGGGCCAGGGCCCAGAGCCCACCCCGTTATCAACATCGTTATCACCATTGCTGTCATTGTGCCCCGGGCAGGAAGGGGTTCAGCGGGGTTTGGGGCTGGGGATTTGGATGGGAGGGTCTCTGAAACCCCGAATAAGTGGGATTTGAGCAGTATTTTCTCTGCCTTTGGAGAGTTTGGAGGTGCAGATTAAATTCCTGCTTTCAGCATGGTGAAGTATCAGAATTGCACAGATACACCTCAACAACAGCAGACCAATAAAAAGGTTGCTGCTCAATGTGTCTGTATTTATAGAGGGCAAAGTTCTCTCCTGCCATCAGGGCCACCCTGAGGAGCCCAAAGCCCAGGGGAACGTGGGGCTGGTGCTGTTTGGAGCCTTTGTGGGGCTGGAACTCTCCGGGCTTGTGTTTTATGGAAACATTGCAGGGGTGGCTGACTTCTCCATAAAATCATTTGTCCCGTGCCCTGTGTTTTCCAGCTTCCTTTAATCCATTAACAGGTAAAGGGGAATATTTGGCAGCGTTTGATTCTACTCTAAACAAGGTTCCCACAAGGAGAGAGGTGTTTCCATAACAGAAATACCTGTTGAGAAACCCACGGCTGAGCAGTCGCGTGTCCTGTGCCTCCTGAGTGCTGAAATGCAGGGAAATGTCTTTGTACAGCACTGGCCTTTTAGGGAGAATGTAAACAGGGGTTTATTTTTGTAGTACTTTGCAATTAGAATGGCGGAAAAATTTCTTGCTTGTTGCTGAGCCAAAAATAGAGCACAAAATCTAAAATAGAACAAAAAAACCTGTAGGGTAAGATTAGAATCCAGCACTTGCCGTCAGTGAACTCTGCTCCATTGAGCTGATCTCAAAGCTTCCACTGGATTCTTTTTTTTTTCTTTTTTCTGAAATGGAAATGGAACTCTTTTGTTCTCCCCTGCAGCGGGAGCCAGCAGTGGGTCTGTGCTCAGTGACTTTCTGGGCCGTGTCCCCTTTGTGCTGTTCTGGGTCAGTTCAAGGCAGTGTTCTGCACGGTTTTGGGACTGGGGGGAGCCACACAGGCTCTGTGTCCATAACACACAAACCACGTTGGGCACAGCCTTGGAACAATTCTCTTTTTCCTTCCACGAGTTTAAAGCACCCAATGAGATAATTCCTGGAGAAGAGAGAGGATGAAAGAGATAATAAAACCCCAGCCTTGCTCCTCAGCTGGTGGCCAGCTATGGACAGCAAAGTGACTCTGCCATTTCCTCCTGCAGGGTGAATTCCCAGCCCTTCCCAGATGTGGATCTGGTTTCAGGGGTACAGGCAGAGAGACCTCGGGGCCTGGATCTTGTGCCAGGAAATCCAACTTTGCTCTCTTGCCTGAGCCTGGCTGGGAGTGGGTCTGTAGGGAAGGGGCTTGGAGAGAGCTTGGAAGGAATTTGGAGGGGTCTTGGGGGGATCTCAGAAGGTGCTTGGAGGGAGCTTGGGGGATCTCAGGAGGATCTTGGGGGGATCTCAGGAGGAGCTTGGAGGGAGCTTGGGGGGATCTCAGGAGGATCTTGTGGGGATCTTGGGGGGATCTCAGGAGGATCTTGGAGGGATCTTGGGGGGATCTCAGGAGGAGCTTGGAGGGATCTTGGGGGGATCTCAGGAGGATCTTGGAGGGAGCCTGGGGGGATCTCAGGAGGATCCTGGCAGGTCCTGGCAGGAGCTGGTGCCAGGCACGGAGCCCCAGGCTCTGCAGGGCTCAGCTGCCGTTCCCAGCTCGGGGTCCCCCTGCAGTGCTGGCAGATCCTGGCCCAGCTTTGGGAGCCTGGAGGTGGCAGAGCCCCCCTGGAATGTGCCTGGGGCTGACACTCGGCTTTGCCCTGCATTAGAACAATCAGCACCTGGGCTTTGATGGAGCTGAGTACTGACACTTGCCTGGCTGGTGCTGCTTTTCCAGATCTAATCCAGGCCTGATGTGACAGCCCATGGTGCCCAGGCCCTGCTCTTGCCAGCAGCCCTTCCTTTCATTAACCTTCCTGCACCACTGATCACATGTTTGCTGTCCAGGGCCTGGGGCTGGGAGCTTTGCCCTGGAATTAAGCTGCTTTGCTCTGCTCAGCACTCAGTGAGCTCCACATCCTGTGAAAGCTGCTCTGAAGCTGTTTCTGGGCTGCAGGGCTGGGCTTTAATGCTCCCAGGGCTGATCCCAAGTGACAACTGCTGCAGGACTCTCCCTGGCTGGGGACAGCATTCCTGCCCCTTCCAGCCCTAATTAAGGAGCCCCTGGAATTCCCAGGGCAAGGCTGGGCTGTTTGTGTGCCCCCCTCGAGCAGGGCCAGCTCCATTTCCTTCAGTGGGGATTTCCTGACAATTCCAGTCTCTTCTGGCCCCGTTCCTCCTCGGGAGGATCTGTGCAGGCTGTTGGAGCAGGGGCTGAGCAGGGCAGAATCCCCAGGGTGTCACTGCATTCCCAAGGCAGGAGGGGGAAAGCAGCCAGGAATGGGGACTCTCTGGGTGCCACTCACATTTGTAAGGAATCTTGCACAGAAAAAGGGAGAGGCATGGAAAGGAGACCCCGGTGTTTGACAGAAGGGTTAATGACCTGGAAATCTGAGTGTGGAATGTGTTTGGAGGGAGTGAAGAGGAAAATGAAATAAATGAAATGAAATGTGCCCAGGAGCAGCAGGCAGGCTCTGCTTTGGTGTTCAGGGTGATTAAGGGAGATGTTGTGATTTAAAACAAGTGGGGTTTAGTCACTTTTAGCCAAAAAGGGGTTTTTTTCCTATTTTTCTTTCAGAGAGGTTGCCTGGAGCCGGAGCGCCGTGCCCGCGCTGCCGCGGCCAGGCAGAGGAGCTGCGGGCTCTGCTCGGGCGATTCTCCAGCAGCGCTGCTCCATCCCACGGCCAGGAGATGTCCCCAGCTGCCCGGGATTGCTGCAGGAGCCTGGGCTGGGCTGGGCTGGGCTCGGAGCCTTCAGTGCCAGCAGGGCCCGGAGCCCCCAGTGCCCCCCCCAGTGTCCCCCCAGTGTCCCCCAATGTCCCCCCAGTGTCCCCCCCAGTGTCCCCCCAGTGTCCCCCCCAGTGTCCCCCAGTGCCCCCCCCAGTGTCCCCCCAGTGTCCCCCTCAGTGCCCCCCAGTGCCCCCCCCAGTGTCCCCCCAGTGTCCCCCCAGTGCCCCCCAGTGTCCCCCCAGTGCCCCCCCAGTGCCCCCCAGTGCCCCCCAGTGTCCCCCCAGTGCCCCCCCCAGTGTCCCCCCAGTGTCCCCCCAGTGCCCCCCAGTGCCCCCCCAGTGCCCCCCAGTGTCCCCCCAGTGCCTCCCCAGTGTCCCCCCAGTGCCCCCCCCGTGCCCCCCCAGTGCCCCCCAGTGTCCCCCCAGTGTCCCCCAGTGCCCCCTCAGTGCCCCCCCAGTGCCCCCCCGGTGCCCCCCCAGTGCCCCCCTGCCCCGGGCGTGGCCACAGAGGGGTGCCCAGCACAGGGGGGCACTGGGCAGATCAGAGCAGCTCCATAAGAACCCAGTTAAAATCACCAAAACAACGGCAGCGTTCTCGTTTAGGTCTGGGTGTAACTGAAATCATGGAGAACTTGAGAGATCCTAAAATCCCTCTCATTCCTTCTGTTTGTGGAAGTGCTTTGGGAAAGAGGAAGCAAAAGTTTTATGAAGTTAGCAAATCTGCCTCCTTAGATGTTTTTATGCCATAGATTTTGTTTTATGTATTTTACTCATTGTCTATAAAGCTATATCACATATAATCTATTTTATATTATTATATATTCCAATAACTCTGTATTTTTAGTATATTTTAGCATTGGTATTTGTTATATCAATTCTATAGAATTTCTTGGCAAACGGGGAAGCTCAGGCTGAGCCAGAGAGGGAGCTCTGGGCAGGGCAGTGTGCGGGTCCCTGAGCTCCAGCTGGGCTCTGGGACAGGGGCAGGGGCTGCCAGGGGCCTCAGAGACCCCCGGGGCAGCACAGGGCACAAGGGCCAAACCTGGGCAGAGGAAGAAGCAGAGAAGATGAATGAAGAAGAGAAGGGAACGAAAAAATTCCAAGTCCTGGACACAGTGGTCAGTCCCCCTGACACCAGTGATCAGTCCCCCTGATTCACAGGAATTGTCACAGTGCTGGGAGGAGCCCCTGGAGCTGTCACAGTGCTGGGAGGAGCCCCTGGAGCTGTCACAAAGGGTGCAGGTGCCCCTGGAGCTGTCACAAAGGGTGCAGGTGCCCCTGGAGCTGTCACAGTGCCTGGAGTAGCCCTGGAACTCTCACAATGGTTGCAGGAGCCACAGTGGCTCTCTCTGGGACTGAGTAGCCACGGGGCTTGTCCTGGTGCCCTGGAGCAGCCCCAGGGCCCTGTGAGCAGTGCACAGCAGCCCCCGGGCTGCCCCGAGGCCGGGCCAGCAGCAGCAGCAGCAGCAGGACCGGGACGTGCAGTGGCCGCAGGCATGGCCCACGAGGACCTGAGCTATTACCGGGGGCAGTACAAGGCCAGGCTCCTGTCCCTGCTCAGGTCAGGGCCTTCTCCAGCTCCCCCCTGCCTCCAAGGCTCCTTCCCTGCTGTGCCAAGCTCCCATCCCTCACCTGCTCCCATCCCTCACCTGCTCCCATCCCTCACTACTGCTCCCATCCCTCAGCTGCTCCTGTCCCTCAGCTGCTCCCACCCCTCACCTGCTCCCATCCCTCAGCTGCTCCTGTCCCTCAGCTGCTCCCACCCCTCAGCTGCTCCCACCCCTCACCTGCTCCCATCCCTCACCTTCTCCCATCCCTCACCTGCTCCCATCCCTCACCTTCTCCCATCCCTCAGCTGCTCCCATCCCTCACCTGCTCCTGTCCCTCACCTTCTCCCATCCCTCACCTGCTCCTGTCCCTCACCTTCTCCCATCCCTCACCTGCTCCCACCCCTCAGCTGCTCCTGTCCCTCAGCTGCTCCCATCCCTCAGCTGCTCCCATCCCTCACCTGCTCCCATCCCTCACCTGCTCCCATCCCTCAGCTGCTCCCACCCCTCACCTGCTCCCATCCCTCACCTGCTCCCATCCCTCACTGCTCCCATCCCTCACCTGCTCCTGTCCCTCAGCTGCTCCCATCCCTCACTGCTCTCATCCCTCACCTGCTCCCATCCCTCACTGCTCCCACCCCTCAGCTGCTCCCATCCCTCACCTGCTCCCATCCCTCACCTGCTCCCATCCCTCAGCTGCTCCCACCCCTCAGCTGCTCCCATCCCTCAGCTGCTCCCATCCCTGACTGCTCCCATCCCTGACTGCTCCCATCCCTCAGCTGCTCCCATCCCTGACTGCTCCCACCCCTCACCTGCTCCCATCCCTCAGCTGCTCCCATCCCTCAGCTGCTCCCATCCCTGACTGCTCCCACCCCTCACCTGCTCCCACCCCTCACCTGCTCCCACCCCTCACCTGCTCCCACCCCTCACCTGCTCCCATCCCTTGCCTGCTCCCATCCCTCAGCTGCTCCCATCCCTCACCTGCTCCCATCCCTCACCTGCTCCCACCCCTCACCTGCTCCCACCCCTCACCTGCTCCCACCCCTCACCTGCACCCATCCCTTGCCTGCTCCCATCCTTCAGCTGCTCCCATCCCTGACTGCTCCCATCCCTCACTGCTCCCACCCCTCACCTTCTCCCATCCCTCACCTTCTCCCATCCCTCACCTGCTCCCATCCCTCACCTGCTCCCATCCCTCACCTGCACTCATCCCTTGCCTGCTCCCATCCTTCAGCTGCTCCCATCCCTCACCTGCTCCTGCCCCTGCCCTGTCACCCCCGGAGCTGCCCCGGCTGTACTGGGGGGGTCCCTGCAGGTGGGGCTGGGGGTCCTGCCCGCCCCCAGGACGCAGCCCAGCTCTGGAGCACCCTGCCAGGATGCCCTGTGAGCTCGGGCCATGTGTGGCAGGGAGCTGCAGGCGGCAGAGGAGGACTCCACCAACTCCTTCATCTGCGTGCTGAAGAAGATGAAGGAGGTGCGGCAGATGGAGAAGGTTGTGGAGGAGACAGAGGAGGTGAGGAAGCTGGGGGGCTGCTGGGACGTGCCTGGGGGGCTGTGCAGGGTGGCAGGGGGTGGCTCTGGCTGTGGCAGCCGTGTCACCCCAGCTCTGGTGCTGCCAGGCCTTCACAGAGAGCATGGAGACCCTCGCTGAGCAGTGGAGGGACCTGCATGCCAGGAGGGCCCAGCTGAAAGCCCACGTGGTGACATCTGGGACCACCGTGAAGGTACACCTGGCACACCTGGCACACCTGGCACACCTGGAACACCTCATACACCTGGCACACCTGATACACTCATACACCTGGCACACCTGATACACCTCATACACCTGGCACACCTGGCACACCTGATACTCCTCATACACCTGGCACCCCTGATACACTCATACACCTGGCACACCTGGCACACCTCATACACCTGGCACACCTGGCACACCTCATACACCTGGCACACCTGATACACTCATACACCTGGCACACCTGGCACACCTCATACACCTGGCACCCCTGATACACCTCATATACTTGGCACACCTGGCACCCCTGGCACCCCTGGCACCCCCGATACACCTCATACACCTGGCACACCTGGCACACCTCATACACCTGGCACACCTGATACACCTCATACACCTGGCACACCTGGCACACCTGATACACCTCATACACCTGGCACACCTCATACACCTCATACTCCTGGTAACCCCTGGCACCCCTGGCATGTCTCATACACCTGGAACAAGATCCCGAGTGCTGGGATCTCCTCCCTGGAGGCTCTCCTGGCAGTGCCCTGAGTGACCCAGCTCCTCCTTCCCGTGCCTCCCTCCCCCTCTGGCTGTGGGTGCTGCTGCAAACCTCCCCAGGAGAATGAAAGGCTGAGAACCCAAGCTCTGAAGAAAGCCAAAGAAGAGAAAGAGGAGAATTTGAAAAAGGAGAGTGAGCTCTTGAGGGCTAGGAGGGAACTGGATGCCCTGAGAAAAAAGCACCAGAAACTCTCCAAAAAATTGCTGAAGTACTCCCCGTTCAAGAGGTACCTGGAGGATGTGGTGGAGAATTCACAGGTGAGCTTGGACGTGGCTGGGGAGGGTTTGAACCAGAGGGATGAGGCAAGGCCAGGGAAATCAACCCCTGAGCAAACCCAGAGACTCCAGGTGGGCTGGGAGGGGCTCCCTGGAAACCAAGGTGGGCCACAGGGAGCAGGGTCAGGAGAGGACAACCAGGATGGATGAAGGCAGGACAGGGTGTTCCTGACCCCAGGCAGGACAGGACAGGACAGGACAGGGTGTCCCTGACCTCAGGACAGGACAGGGCAGGACGGGACAGGGCAGGGTGTCCCTGACCCCAGAACAGGACAGGGCAGGGCAGGGTGTCCCTGACCCCAGGACAGGACAGGGCAGGGCAGGGTGTCCCTGACCCCAGGACAGGACAGGGCAGGGCAGGGCAGGGTGTCCCTGACCCCAGGACAGGGCAGGACAGGGCAGGGCAGGGCAGGGTGTCCCTGACCCCAGGACAGGACAGGACAGGGCAGGGCAGGGTGTCCCTGACCCCAGGACAGGGCAGGACGGGACAGGGCAGGGCAGGGTGTCCCTGACCCCAGGACAGGGCAGGGCAGGACAAGGCAGGGTGTCCCTGACCCCAGGCAGGGCAGGGCAGGGCAGGGCAGGGTGTCCCTGACCCCAGACAGGACAGGGCAGGGCAGGGCAGGGTGTCCCTGACCCCAGGACAGGGCAGGACAGGGCAGGGTGTCCCTGACCCCAGGCAGGGCAGGGCAGGACAGGGCAGGGTGTCCCTGACCCCAGGACAGGACAGGACAGGGCAGGGCAGGGCAGGGTGTCCCTGACCCCAGGCAGGGCAGGGCAGGACAGGGCAGGGTGTCCCTGACCCCAGGGCCTGTGCAGCAGTTCCGTGACATCGATGACATCATCAGCTACTACAAGGCCCTGCTGAGGACCCGCAAGGACCTGCTGCAGTCCCAGTGGTGGCACCGGCAGCTGATGGAGCAGAGCAAGGGCCTGCAGCAGCAGCTCAGGGCAGAGAAGGAGGCTGAGATGCTCCAGTGCAGGAACGACCTGGTGCAGCTCAAGGAATCCTTTGACCGGGCTCAGAGTGACATCCAGCAGTGGGTAAGGAGCTGAGGGGTGCCCGGGGGGGGGGGGGACTGGCTCCTCCTGCAGCCAGGGGCTCGTGGCAGGGCCAGCAGCAGTTTGAGGGGCAGGAGATGCCCCATCCCCAATCCCATCCTCAATCCTATCCCATGGATGTCATCCCCATCCCATCCCATTCCGTCCTGGAGCTGCAGGAGGAGCGAGAGCCCGGGTGGGGGCAGATTTGTCACCAAGGGAGGTGACAGTGGCAGCGCTGCAGGGCTGGCAGGGAGGGCACTGCAGGGTGGGCAGCGCAGCTGGGCTCTTCTCTGCTCCCAGCACGGCTGGGCTGCACCAGCCCCAGCCCACCAGGTCCTTCCCAGCCCACCAGGTCCTTCCCAGCCCACCAGGTCCTTGCCAGCCCGGATGAGGCTGAACTTGGGGTCCCAGCAGGGTCCCAGGGCTGAGGCAGCCCCGCTGGGATGTGTCCCGTGTCCCCAGGAGGATCGCTGGGCCCAGGTGCAGGACAGGCAAGCCAGGAAGGCCGTGGAGCTGAGGTCCCTCACCATGGCCATCCACGGCCTGTTCCACGCCGCCAGCGCGCGGCTGCAGCCACAGGGCAGGGTGGCAGCTGGGGACAGCCACCGGCAGCTGGACATGGTAACGTGGCACAGCCCCAGGGCCTCTGAGCCCCGGGGACAGCTCAGTCCTGGCCAGGACAGCAGCAGGAACGGCTCCCTCAGGGCGAGGGAGCCCCCAGGCCCAGCACAGGCTCCCTCCTCCCCTGGGGACCCTGGCTGGGAATAGTGGGGACAGCGGGCACACCTGTCCCTCGGAGCATGGGGAGCGGGGGCTGCAGGGGAGGGTCAGACCTGGACAGGGGGTGCAGGGTTTTGGGGTGCAGAGAGATGGGGTTCAGAGATATGGGGATGCAGGGATGCACGGCTTCGAGAGTGCAGGGATGTGGGGATATGGATCTACAGGGTTCAGGGGTGCAGGGATTCAGGGTCTGGGGGTGCAGGGATACAGGGACAGGGAGTGCAGGGATAGGGGGTGCAGGGTTTTGGGGTGCAGGGATATGTGGTGCAGGGATATGGGGGTGCAGGTTTTCAGGGTGCAGGGATGTGGGGATGCAGGGTTGTGGGGATGCAGGAGTGCAGGGAAATGGGGATGCAGGGGTTCAGGGTTTGTGGGTGCAGGGTTTTGGGAGTGCAGGGACGCAGGGATATGGGGATGCAGGGTTCGGGGGTGCAGGGGTTCAGGTGAAGGGTTTTTGGGGTGCAGGGAGGCAGGTCCAGCCATGGCCAGGGTTTGGTTCCATTCCCCCACAGAGGCACACTCTGGTGCTTTCATGTCCTGTCACTTAGCTCAGGGACAGCATATGCCCTGCAGGAGGGACAGGCTCCCCTCTGCCTCCTGCCCCCATTGCTGCCTGACCCTGCCCTGTCCCTGTCCCTGTCCCTGTCCCTGTCCCACCCCAGATCCGGCAGTTCATCCGCGACCTCCAGGACTTCACCGAGGACATGAAGGAGCGTGGCCGAGCTCTGTGAGAGCCTGCCCTGCCAGCGAGGCAGCAGCAGGGTGGGCAGGGAGAGGAGAGGACGAGAGAACCCTGCAGACATTGCAGACTAAAAAAATAGCAAATATTTAAAGCATCTCTTCAATTCCTGCTGATTTTCCCTGCTCTTCTGTGAGCCCAGATACTCAGCAGCAGAAGAGAGAAAAGCAGGAGGGAGTGAGGCCTGCGTGGCTCTCGGGCTCCCAGAGGCCTCACAGACACTGGCAGCGCCACCAGGAGCTGCTCCTGCTGTGGAAAATCAGCTCCTGACTCATCCCGGAGCACAGAGCATGCGGGGCCGTTGTGCCCCTGCATCTCATCTCAGCTGTGACATTTCCAGAGGGACAGGGCCATCCACACCCCGCTGAGAGATGACTCAGCTGTCCCCAGCCATGGCCACCCTGTCACCCGCGGGGGCGTCACCCTCCCGGTGGTGGCAGGAGTTCATGGGACAGGAGCAGCTCTGCCCTGGGAGGGAGGGAGGGAGGGATGGATGGGGACAGGGCCATCCCCTGCCCTGTGAGGGACGGATGGGGACAGGGCTGTCCCCAGGGACCGGTGAGGACACTGAGGGACCAAAAGTGAAGTGTGGGTCAGAGCCAGAGATGGGAGGGTTGGGCTCTTGCAGGAGCTGCTCTGGACATTCCTGGAGCTCCCAAGTGCAGCCCGGGTGTTCAGGGTCGGGTTTCTGCTCCCCTTGCTGGGCACAGCCTTTGCCCACCCTGCTGTGCCACAGCTGAGCCATCTCCTGAGGCGGTGCCAGGAGGGAAAACACCTGCAGAGCTTCCAGCAGACATTTATTGGTTGGGGTTGAGGTGGATGCACACAAAGCTGTGTCCCTCCCGTGGGCTGGGCTCCTCTCCCAGCCCTCCCAGCAGTTCTGTGTGCCCGGGGAGCAGCCTCTGGGACACGGGGGACACACAGACAGAGCGTGCCCATCCTCAGGGGGACACACAGACAGAGCCTGCCCATCCTCAGGGGGACACAGACAGAGCGTGCCCATCCTCAGGGGGACACACAGACAGAGTGTGCCCGTCCTCAGCAGGACACACAGACAGAGCCTGCCCATCCTCAGGGGGACACACAGACAGAGCCTGCCCATCCTCAGGGGGACACACAGACAGAGTGTGCTCATCCTCAGGGGGACACACAGACAGAGCCTGCCCATCCTCAGGGGGACACACAGACAGAGCCTGCCCATCCTCAGGGGGACACACAGACAGAGTGTGCCCATCCTCAGGGGGACACACAGACAGAGTGTGCTCATCCTCAGGGGGACACACAGACAGAGCCTGCCCATCCTCAGGGGGACACACAGACAGAGCCTGCCCATCCTCAGGGGGACACACAGACAGAGTGTGCCCATCCTCAGGGGGACACACAGACAGAGTGTGCTCATCCTCAGGGGGACACACAGACAGAGCCTGCCCATCCTCAGAGGGACACACAGACAGAGCGTGCCCGTCCTCAGCAGGACACACAGACAGAGCCTGCCTGTCCTCAGCAGGACACACAGACAGAGCCTGCCCATCCTCAGAGGGACACACAGACAGAGCCTGCCCGTCCTCAGAGGGACACACAGACAGAGCCTGCCCGTCCTCAGGGGGACACACAGACAGAGCCTGCCCATCCTCAGGGGGACACACAGACAGACCCTGCCCGTCCTCCAGCACTGCCTCCAGCCCAGGCTGCCTCCAGAGGGGCAGGTTTGGAATCCAGGGCTCTCCTGGCCTCTGGCTCCCCTCAGCCCAACCAAACTCTCTGGCTGGGTCACTCACTGCCCCAGAGAGGCCCTGGGAGGGCAGGGCAGGGAGGAGCCTGTGGTGTGTGTGGAGCAAAGCAAATCCCTGTGGGCCAAGCACAGCAGCCCTGGAGAGTCTCTGGAGCAGCCCAGGATGGGATTGGCTCCAGGCTGGGATCAGCCCCAGGACAGGATCAGCTCCAAGGAAGGCCCAGCTCCAAGGAAGCCCCTCCTGCCTGTCCCGGCTGCCCAGGACGTGCCCCTACCACGGCCGTGTCCTGTGCCAGGCGCTGGCAGTGCCCTACATGATGGAGCAGGTGAAGCCACAGCACCCCCTGAGCAGGGCCAGGCCCGTCTTGGTCACGTAGGGAGCCGAGGTTTGCTGTCCCCTCGATGTCATCTTCTTCTCTGGGACAGGAGCTGCGGGAACAGGAACCCAGCTGTGCCTGGGGACAGGGCCAGGGCACAGCAGGGGCTGCTGCTCACAGCTGCTCTGGGGCTGCTCCTGCACCTCCATGGCACCGCCCTGGGGCTCTGGGTGTCCCCAGGGCCTCTGGTGTCCCCAGGGCTGGGAGTGCCTCCCACCAGCCTGGGGAGGTGACAGAGCACAGGGAAGGGGTGGCTGTCATCAGAGGAGTGGTGCCCCTCCTGCACCCAGCCGAGGTGGAGCCAGTGTTCCAGGGGAGATGAAGGATGGCAGCTCCAAGAGAGCCCCCCCAGCCCCGTTCCTGTGGGCCACCTGGGAAATGCCAGGAGGGAAATGGGTCCCCAACATCTGCTCCAATGCCAGGTGCTCCCACGCTGGGACCTCAAACAGCAGCACCCCCCGTGCCCCTTCCCCAGCCTCCCCCAGGTGAGGCAGCCCCAGGCAGGGAAACCTTGGAGGCAGAGTGCCAGGGAAGGGGACGAGCCCCAGGGAGGGTCAGTGCAGGCAGTGAACACGCCAGCACCCACTTGCTCTCTGGAGGCAGCTTTTGGACAGCTTGCTCTGCAGGAACTCGGCCATTTCCTTGTCCTCTTCCCTTTCCCTGTGGCAAAGAACTTGGTTACTGCTGGGAAAGGAGCAGCAGGGCCCCAGAAGCCCTGGGAAGGCGGGACACAGCTCAGGGGGTGGATTGCAGTGTCCCCAGCACGAGCAGCAGGTGACAGCAGCTACCTGAGCCTCTCAAACTCCACGTCATCCACCAGGAAATCCCGTGTTTCCACCAGCTTGTGGATCTGCTGCACCAGCTCCTCTTCCCTCTGCTTCTCCTCGTTGGATTTCTGGTTCTCTGCAGCACAGGGAGCACACTCACAGCCACGGGGAGCACATTTCACACCCCACAGGAGCCATCCCACCCGCCAAGGCCAGAACTGCTCTGCTCAGCTCCGAGCGTGGGGGCGAAGCCAAGCCAAGGGAGCAGCTGGATCCAGGCTCGGGCTGCTCAAAGAGAGGAATCTCGTCCCAGCCGCCCTGGCTGGGTGTGACAGCTCTCCTGGGGCTCTCCTGGGGCTCTCCTGGGGCTCTCCCACCACCTGAATCAGTGCAGGGTCACCTGGGCACTGTCTCTGGGCATCCCGCACCTGCCTGCTGGGACAGGGCTACCCCCAGGGCATCAGGCTGGGCCCAAGCATTGCTATTTGGGTTCATTAACACCGGCTATTTGGGTTCATTAACACCGGCTATTTGTGTTCATTAACACCGGTATTTGTGTTAACACTTGCTATTTGTGTTCATTAACACCGGTATTTGGGGTTCATTAACACTGGCTATTTGGGTTCATTAACACCGGTATTTGGGGTCACTAACACCGCTATTTGTGTTCATTAACACTGCTATTTGTGTTCATTAACACTGGCTATTTGGGGTTCATTAACACCAGTATTTGTGTTCATTAACACTGGCTATTTTTGTTCATTAACACCGGTATTTGGGGTCACTAACACCGGCTATTTGGGGTTCATTAACACCGCTATTTGGGTTCATTAACACCGGTATTTGGGGTCACTAACACCGGCTATTTGGGGTTCATTAACACCGCTATTTGGGTTCATTAACACCGGTATTTGGGGTCACTAACACCGGCTATTTGGGGTTCATTAACAACCACGAGGCAGAACGTGTCAGGGTTAAGGTGGCCCTGGACAAACGCTGCCCCTTCCCGCTGCTGGCAGAGCCCATCACGGTGACATCCGAGTCACTAAAGGCGCCGTCCGTGGCTGGGGACGTTTTGAGCCCCAGCCCTGGCCGAGCTCTGAGCAGCACTGAGGTGTTTATCCCTGCCTTTACCCAAAGCCGAGGCTGCCGTGGCTGTCTCACCAGAACGAGCATGTGCAGGCTTTTTCCAGCACAGACTGCTCTGAGTCAACTCAGAAAGAAGACAAAAAGAGCAGAATTTCTGCTCTCAGCTGAGTCTGGGAGTGCTGAAAAGGCAAGAAATGAAAGCCCAAAGCAGATGAAGGAAAGCCAGGCTCATTCCTCCAGTAGCAGAAAAAACCAATTTATCTGTGCTCTGAGATGTGGTTTAGGGAAAGGCTTGGTTTATGGACTGGAAGGAGTTGGGATTAAAGGCCCCTGTGAGATCTGGAGCAAGGAGCTCCTGTTTTTGTGGCAGGATACTGCCCTCCCCACTGAGCCTCCATCCACAGCCCGAGCCAGGTTTACTGGGGGGAGCAGCACCTGAATCTTGAGCAGCACCTGGGCTCTGCCTGGGTGCGCTCTGTGGCTGCCAGGCACAGCCAGCACCGTGCCACTGTGGCACCTGGCAGGGCCACCTGGCCCCTGAGACGTCCTGGGCGCAGACAGAGGAGGTGCCTGGGGCCACAGCTGGGCACAGCTGGGCCCTGCCTGCGCCCATCACCCCTGTAACATCTGCCCTGGGCTGGGGAGTGCAGCACCCTGGGGAGAGCAGCACCCTCAGGGATCCCAGCACCTTCAGGGATCCCAGCACCCTCAGGGATCCCAGCACCCTTGGGACCCCAACACTGTCAGGGATCCCAGCACCCTCAGAGATCCCAGCGCCCTCAGGGATCCCAGCACCCCTGGGACCCCAACACTGTCGGGGATCCCAGCACCCTCAGGGATCCCAGCACCATCAGTGATCCCAGCACCCTGGGGACCCCAACACTGTCAGGAATCCCAGCACCCTCAGGGATCCCAGCACCCTCAGGGATCCCAGCACCCTGAGGACCCCAGCACCCTCAGGGGGCACCCCCAGAGCCTCACCTGGCAGGGCCAGCAGCTTCTGGAGCTCTGTTTTCAGCCGGCTGATCTCCTGGCAGAGCTGGATGTCGTCCATCCTGCAGGGACACCAATGGGACCTCTGAGGGGGAAAGCTGGGACAGGAGAGGCTCAAACCCCCAGAGCAGCACCCAGTGCCTGTGGTGGGATCCCAGATTTCCCTGCCTTCCCAAGGGAAACCCAGCCCACTTCACCCCAGAGTTTTGCTGGGGCTCTGGTTGTTGGCAGACAGAAAGCTTCACCGCCTCAATGATAACAAAGCCTTATCAAAACCCGGCCTACCCACCAGGCAAGGGCTGCTGTGTTTCTCCTGGTCCCAGAAAATAATCCCCAAAGAGCAAAATCCAAAAAGAAGTGGAAGCTGCTGCCACGGAAAAAGATCTTTTTTATCCCACCTTCCTGCAGAATTAAATAAAGGTAGAAACATGAAACGTAACAGAGAGGGTGTGCAGAGCACCAGGGGGCCACAGGGACAGCAGAGATTGCTGGGGACACACTGATTGAAATGAAAATTACAGTCAGATGAGAGCTGGATGAGCGTTGCATTTAAATGGAAATTAATTCTGGAAACACTGATAGGGAGAATAAAAGATAATAAATTCTCTTTTCAATTAAAATTAGGAGGGGTTGCAGGGACAAGCACCCCGGAGGCTCCTCTGGGGCTGGGATTGCTTCCACCCCTGCTGGTGACACCTGTGGCAGCCTCAGCCAGAGCCAGGTGTCCCTGGCTGGCCCCAGGGAGCCTCAGGGACCAGGGGAGTTGCATCTCCCACAGAATTCCAGCCCTTTCTGCCTTGTGAAGGAAAAGTGTTTGGTGCCCCATTGTTCCCCCGAGCAGGGACACCCCAGGAGCGCTGGCGTGGCTGATCTGACACTGCCCACAAGAGCAAACTCTGGTTTCTGTGGGGGGCCCTGCCTGTTCAGCTGCTCAGCCCAGGAGTTCTCCACCTCCCTGAGCCCTGCAGTCCATCCACCCACCCTGGGCATCACCTTCTGCCCCACTGGGGGATCAGAAAGGGTCTGGCAGCCCCTGCGTCCCACCCCTCTGGGCCTGTCCTGCAGAGCCCAGCCCTGGGCTCCCCTCTCCAGCAGCAGGGCCCCAGAAACTCCCCAACCTTCCCAGCCTCACTGCTGGGCCCTGCAGAGCTGACCTGAGCTCCCCCAGCTCCCAGCCAGGCACTCCTGGCCTGTCCCAGCCCCATGGGATCACGGTGCCAGCCAAGCCCCCCGGGAGGTTCCTGCAGAGATTTCCCTTTGCTTTCCAAGGGAGAAACCAAGCCAAGGGTTAAGGAAACACCAGAGCTGGAGCTTTGAGAGCACCTGAGAGCATCAGGTGCTGTTGCCATGGAAAGCCTTTAGGAGCTACACTTCTGATGGTTTCCAAAACTCCTTTTCAAATTCGAGTTCAGGGGCAGCTGTGCCCCAAAGGGGATCCAAATCTGAGCCTTAAAGCAGCTCAAACCTTCCACTCCCCAGATTGACCACTCACACACAGCACACAGGGACAGACACATGGCACACAGGGACAGACACACACGGCACACACAGGGACAGACACACAGGGACAGACACACGGCACACACAGGGACAGACACACGGCACACACAGGGACAGACACACGGCACAGAGGGACAGACACACAGCAGCACACACAGGGACAGACACACGGCACACAGGGACAGACACACGGCACACAGGGACAGACACACGGCACAGAGGGACAGACACACGGCACACACAGGGACAGACACACAGCACACAGGGACAGACACACGGCACACACAGGGACAGACACACAGCACACAGGGACAGACACACGGCACACAGGGACAGACACACAGCACACAGGGACAGACACATGGCACACAGGGACAGACACACGGCACACACAGGGACAGACACACAGCACACAGGGACAGACACACGGCACACACAGGGACAGACACACGGCACAGAGGGACAGACACACGGCACACACAGGGACAGACACACGGCACACACAGGGACAGACACACGGCACACGGTGCAGATGGACAGACACACAGCACACAGGGACAGACACACGGCACACAGGGACAGACACACGGCACACACAGGGACAGACACACAGCACACACAGGGACAGACACACGGCACAGAGGGACAGACACACGGCACACAGGGACAGACACACGGCACACAGGGACAGACACACGGCACACACAGGGACAGACACACGGCACACAGGGACAGACACACGGCACACACAGGGACAGACACACGGCACACAGGGACAGACACATGGCACACAGGGACAGACACACAGCACACACAGGGACAGACACACGGCACACAGGGACAGACACACGGCACAGGGACAGACACACGGCACACACAGGGACAGACACACGGCACACACAGGGACAGACACACAGCACACAGGGACAGACACATGGCACACAGGGACAGACACACACGGCACACACAGGGACAGACACACAGGGACAGACACACGGCACACACAGGGACAGACACACGGCACACACAGGGACAGACACACGGCACACAGGGACAGATGGACAGACACACGGCACACAGGGACAGACACACGGCACACACAGGGACAGACACACAGCACACACAGGGACAGACACACACAGCACACAGGGACAGACACACAGCACACAGGGACAGACACACGGCACACAGGGACAGACACACGGCACACAGGGACAGACACACAGCAGCACACACAGGGACAGACACACAGCACAGAGGGACAGACACACGGCACACAGGGACAGACACACGGCACAGAGGGACAGACACACGGCACACACAGGGACAGACACTCACATGTAGCGCAGCTCCGACTCCCGGCGCACCAGGATCTCCCGGATCCGCTCGATCCTGAAGAGCTCCCCCTCGATGTCATCCATGGTGGCCGTGGAGTCGGCCATGGACACGATCTCGTCCTCTGGACAAGGAACACGAAACAGGAGCCACCTGAGGCAGCAGGAGAGCAGCAGGGCCCTGGGGGCAGCCTCGGGAGCAGCAGCAGCAGCAGCAGCAGCAGCGCTTGCCCCGCTCCCAGCCCGTGCCAGGCTGGGTGCTGGGACAGAGCCCCACGTTCCCCGGGTCCCCCTGTCCCCGGTGCTGGGACAGAGCCCCACGTTCCCCGGGTCCCCCTGTTCCCGGTGCTGGGACAGAGCCCCACGTTCCCCGGGTCCCCCTGTTCCCGGTGCTGGGACAGAGCCCCACGTTCCCCGGGTCCCCCTGTCCCCGGTGCTGGGACAGAGCCCCACGTTCCCCGGGTCCCCCTGTCCCCGGGCAGCAGCAGCGCTTCCCCTGGATCCGTGCTGGGACAGAGCCCCACGTTCCCTCGAGCAGCAGCCGCCCAAAGGAGCTGCAAACTGCCGGAGGGGAGGGCAGGGATGTCCCTCTCCTTTTCCAGAGGCACAGAAACCCCCAGCGTGTCCAGCACGGAGAGCTGAGCCTGCCCTGCACCCTCCTGCTGCAAGACCAGGAGCAAACCCCAGGCACACACAGCTCGGAGCTGAGAGCCACGGGGTGAATTCCTGCTGCTGCTGCTGCCCCCATCACGGGCTGGCTGAACACCCCCATCCTTCCCAGGCACAGGGGTGAGCCCCCATTCAGCTCCCCCACCCTGGCTCACAGCCAGCCCCCACATGGGGAAACTGAGGCAGGAAAGGGCGGGGGGGGGGGGTCACCTGCTCAGGGTGAGGGGCAGGAGCTTCACAGCAAAATGTGGGATAGAGGGGCTGTGATCTGTGTTTGAGAGGAGGGACGGGATGAAAGCCCCTCCAGCTCTGCCCATGGCTCTGAGCAGCAGCTCTGCCTCCCCCGCTGTGACTCACACCCAAATCCCACTCACTGCTCCTGCCTGGCCCATGGGTTTCCTCTGGATGCTGGGTGGATCGCACAGGGACTCCCAGCCAGGTTTGGGGAACAGCTGAGGATTTGCTGCAGGCCAGGTCCCGGCCTGGGCTGGCTCAGACACACTCTGAGCCTGTCACCAGCGCCAGCAGCAGCTCCTTCACCGCATCCCAGCCAACCCCACATTGCTGGGGGTGCTGGGGACAGGGGCAGAGCCAGGCTGGGGGGCAACGTTCCAAACAGCATTCCAAACACTCCTGCAGGGGCTGGGTCTGCTTCCTCCGACCCTTCACAGGACACAGCTCCCCTCTGAGGCTCTGCCTTCCTGCAGCCCTGGGACTTTCCCCGTGCAGGAAGAGGGGAGAGCACAGGAAATACAGAAAATACAGAAAATACAGAAAATACAGGTGCTCCCAGGAAGAGGGGAGAGCACAGGAAATACAGAAAATACAGAAAATACAGAAAATACAGAAAATACAGAAAATACAGAAAATACAGAAAATACAGAAAATACAGAAAATACAGAAAATACAGAAAATACAGAAAATACAGGTGCTCCCAGGAAGAGGGGAGAGCACAGAAAATACAGAAAATACAGAAAATACAGAAAATACAGAAAATACAGAAAATACAGGTGCTCCCAGGAAGAGGGGAGAGCACAGAAAATACAGAAAATACAGAAAATACAGAAAATACAGAAAATACAGAAAATACAGAAAATACAGAAAATACAGGTGCTCCCAGGAAGAGGGGAGAGCACAGAAAATACAGAAAATACAGAAAATACAGAAAATACAGAAAATACAGAAAATACAGGTGCTCCCAGGAAGAGGGGAGAGCACAGGAAATACAGAAAATACAGAAAATACAGAAAATACAGAAAATACAGAAAATACAGCTGCTCCTGGGAAGAGGGAAAAGGAGAGAAACTACAGAAAATACAGCTGCTCCCAGGAAGAGGGGAAGGCACAGGAGGTGCAGCTGCTCCAGGAGCAGGATTGCCCGGGCAGGGATGCTGGGAGATGCCAGGGTGTGTGCTCTGGGCATCCCAAACCGGAGCCAGGCCAGTGCTGAGGGTTACAGGGCAGGAAGAGACAAACCCCAAGCACAGGAACAAGATCTCTGTCCTCTTCCCATCATGAAACACTGCTCAGGAAATCATTCCCAGGGTGGGACATATGTCCAAGACTTCCAGCAGGGAAGGTTTATTGTGGAAATCCGATGGTTTGGATCCATGTGAGCGGTTTGGGGAAGAGTTTTCTGCTGTTTCGGGCTTGGAAGCCCATGAGAGTTCCTGGAGGTTGTGTCCCTGCCCCAAGGCAGGAAGGGCAGGCTCAGCTGATGCCAGGGTGTGACCTTCCCTCGGTCCCTGTTGGGGCAGGGTCAGGCTGGATGAGCCCCAGCAGCTCCTTTTGGGCAGGGTCAGGCTGGATGAGCCCCAGCAGCTCCTTTTGGGCAGGGTCAGGCTGGATGAGCTCTCCAGGAGCTCCTTTTGGGCAGGGTGAGGCTGGATGAGCTCCAGCAGCTCCTGGTGGGGCAGGGTCAGGCTGGATGAGCCCCAGCAGCTCCTGGTGGGGCAGGGTCAGGCTGGATGAGCTCTCCAGCAGCTCCTGTTGGGGCAGGGTCAGGCTGGATGAGCCCCAGCAGCTCCTTTTGGGCAGGGTTAGGCTGGATGAGCCCCAGCAGCTCCTTTTGGGCAGGGTCAGGCTGGATGAGCCCCAGCAGCTCCTGGTGGGGCAGGGTCAGGCTGGATGAGCCCCAGCAGCTCCTGCCTGGCTCTGCTCTCCCTCTGCCTCCCTCCTGCCGGTTGCCAAGGGACCGGCCTGTGCCTGCTACAGCATCGCGGTGCGGTTGCTAAGGGACCAGAGTGCGGTTGCTAAGGGACCAGAGTGCGGTTGCTAAGGGACCAGAGTGCGGTTGCTAAGGGACCAGGATGCTGAGGTCCCTCATCCCGAGCGTGGCTCTGCTGCCCCGCAGCTGCTCTGGTTAATCACCTGGGATGTTTTGCTGCAGCTGCACCCAGCTGAGCAGCTGGGGACGGCCCCAGGGGCCCGAGGCAGATGCTGCCAGATGTGCAGGGACCAGCACAGCTGGAGGGGCAGGTGGCACAGCTGGCACCAAAAGCTGCACTGCTGTGTCCCCTCTGTGCCAATAAACACAGAGACACAAACCCGGGGCTTCCTGCAGCCTCCGGGCCCAGGGACACCCCAGGGACACCGCAGGGACACCCCAGGGACACCGCAGGGACACCCCAAGGACACCCCAGGGACACCCCAGGGACACCCCAGCCTGCCCGGGGGCACGGGGCAGGGCTGGGGACAGGGATGGTCCCTCCTGGCCTGGGAATAGCCCGGCACGTTCTGATCACTGTGCTGAGCTTCCCAGCAGGAATTGCCCGGGGGCAGCGCCAGGGCTGGAGCAGCTCCAGAATCCCAGAATGGCATCGGCACAGCCGTGCCAGCTGCGAGAGGGGATCCTCGGCAGGAGAGGCAAAGGGAGGAGGCGCCTGGGACGGGAGGAGGTGACAATGATGGGACGGGAGGAGATGGCAATGCTGGGACGGGAGGAGGTGACAATGCTGGGACGGGAGGAGGTGGCAGGGCTGGGACAGGAGGAGGTGACAATGCTGGGACGGGAGGAGGTGGCAGGGCTGGGACAGGAGGAGGTGACAATGATGGGACAGGAGGAGGTGACAATGATGGGACGGGAGGAGGTGACAATGATGGGACGGGAGGAGGTGTCAGGGCTGGGACGGGAGGAGGTGACAATGACGGGACGGGAGGAGGTGGCAGGGCTGGGACAGGAGGAGGTGACAATGATGGGACGGGAGGAGGTGACAATGATGGGACGGGAGGAGGTGACAATGATGGGACAGGAGGAGGTGGCAGGGCTGGGACAGGAGGAGGTGACAATGATGGGACGGGAGGAGGTGACAATGCTGGGACGGGAGGAGGGGCCAGGTCTGAGCTGCTTTCCCCCACCTGCAGCGGGAGGCTGGGATGTAATTCCAGCCCCTGGGCAGAGCCCACAAGGGCAGGAAAGCTCCTGGCTCGGCTCTGGGATGGTTCCCACGGGGCAGGGCTGGCACCACCGGGCGGGGCTGGCACCACCGGGCGGGGCTGGCACCACCGGGCGGGGCTGGCACCACCCTGCCCTCCCACGCTGCTCCCAAGCCACCTTTCTGCTGGACACTGAGCAGGTCAGGGTGTCCTGTGACATGGGGACAGCGGGAAGGTCACAGCACTGCCCAGCCAGGGCCGCAGGGCTCAGCTGGAGGGTGCCAGCCCTTGGCTGTGCCTCCAGGAGCTATGGTCAGTCCTGGCACTCCGCAGCCCTCAGGAATTCCAAGGAACTGCTCCCCAAAGCAGGCGGTGCTGGGCAAGGCGCTCTGACAGGACTTTCGTGTGCCTGGAGCTGCTGAATTCAGGGCAGAAGCAGAGGGAGAGCAGTGCCAGGAGGGAAATGATGGAAAATTAACCCACAAACCCTGGGATGGAGAAGGGGGCACCCAGGGCAGGGTGCTCACTAGAGCTGGGAGCAAGCCCACGATCCAGATGTCGCCTTGGGGACAGACAGGGATGGCCCCAAGTGTGGCCCCACTGCCCAGGGGTCCCTGTGCCCCCACAGCTCTCCCAGAGCAGCACAGCCACACACAGAAACCGCCAGTGCCTGAGCCAAAGGGATCCTGCCTGGCACCATTTCAGCCTGGCAAAGCAAGCACAGGAATTTGGAGATGCTCCGATCATCCCCGCCAGCCCAGGGAGGGGCCTCTGCTAACGAGGAGTGCAATAGGCACAGGCTTCCATTCCAGAGGGTTTGGGGACCACATTTGGGCAGCCAGCAGCAAGCTGGGATGAGTCACTGCAGCCAACAGTGCAGGGTGAGCTTTGAGCCATTTTCTTCCGGATTAAAGTTGGGAAATCGATTGTGAGCCCCCGTGGAGGGGTCAGAGCCCTTCATGGGGGCACCATCCCGAGAAGCCTCAGCTCAGCTGCGCGTTTTCCTCTGCTCCTGCCAGCAGCAGGGACAGGGGACACCCAGCCTGAGCTCCAGCAGGACGAGAGGCTCCAGGAGCTCAGGGCTGCACAGGCTTGGTCTGAGCTGTGCTGGGGGGGGAGGAAGCAGCAGAGCAGCACCTGAACAGCAGACAGGGATTGCTGTTCTTACCCGTCCCAAGGTTCTCACCCAGCCCAAGGTCCCCAGGAGCTGGGAGCTCACAGAACTGCCCTGAACCAGCAGAATCCCAGCCCTGCTCACAGGCACCCATGGGGGATATCCTGCCCATAGGCAGCACCCTGAGTCGGGTCCCTGGCCCAGCTCGGTGTCACCCAGCTGCTGGAGCAGAGGACGGGGTGGTGAAGGTGCTCAGAGCCCCACGGGAGCTGTAGGGGAGGAAAGGCACGGCCAGGAAAGGCACAAGGGGAAAGGAGCCAAACTTCCCACAGCTGCCCCAGGAGCCGAGCAGCTTCACGGGCACCACTCAGCCCCCAGGCAGTACCGGCAGGATGCTGGAGCTGGTGGTGCCTCCTGCCCTGCCTCTCCAGCTGCCTGAGCCCGCTGCGTGCAAGGGACGGGAGGGGTCGGAGGGGCGGCGGGGCAGAGGGATCGCAGGCGCCTCCCTCGGCCCGGCCCAGCTGCGACCCTTCCTCCCAGCCCAAGGTCGAGGGCTCTGCTCGAGGCGATTCCCCCGCTGGGCATCCCCGCTCTCCTCACCTCAGTCCCGCTGCACCAACCGGTCTGAGAGGGGCAAAGGCGGTGAAGGACAGGGCGAGCCCCCTGTACCCTGCTCACAGCCGTGCCCAGGGCCGCGCACGCAGCGAGAGGTGACCGTGCTGCCCCGGTGTGTCCCTGCAGACACCCCTGCCGCCACCCTTCCTGTCCCCCAGGCACTCCATCCATCCATCATCCATCCATCCATCCGTCATCCATCCATCCATCCATCCATCCATCCATCCATCCATCCATCCATCCATCCATCCGTCATCCATCCATCCATCCATCCATCCATCCATCCTTCCATCCCCACTCCCGATGACCGCTCGGGGACCCGGGCTGGGCTCCCTTTGGTGGATGAAGCCGCCGGTTCCCCGCCAGCTCCCGGGGCTGGGGTGCCCGGATTGTCCCGGAGCCCGGGGCCGGGGGAAGTTGGGCTCGGGCGGTGCCGGTGCCGCGGCGCTCACCTGGCCCCGCGCCGGCCGGCGGCCAGCGGGTGGATTCCATGGATCCGTAGCGGGGAGAAGCGCGGCTGCCCTCCATCCGCAGCCAGAGCGCCGCGCTCCGCCGGCCCGGGGGCTCCCGCCGCTCTGATCCCGCTGCTCCGCTCCCAGCCCTCCGCTCCCTCCGCGCTGCTCCCTCCGCCCCGATCCCTCCGCTCTGCTCCGCTGCGGCGGGGGCTCCCACCGCTCCCTCCGCTCTGCTCTCTCCGCTCCGCTCCCAGCCCTCCTCTCCCTCCTCTCCCTCCGCGCTGCTCTCTCCGCTCCGCTCCCAGCCCTCCTCTCCTTCCTCTTCCTCCGCTCTGCTCTCTCCGCTCCGCTCCCAGCCCTCCTCTCCCTCCTCTCCCTCCGTGCTGGTCTCTCCGCTCCGCCGGGGCGGGGGCTCCCGCCGCTCCCTCCCCTCCGAGCCCCCCGCCTGCAGCCCCCGGCCCCGCAGCTTCACCCGGGCCGTGCCCCGGGGCCCCTCCCGGCCCCTTTCAGCCCCAAACGCGCAGCACCGGCACCGACCGAGCAGGGCCCGGGCACTGAAGGCGCCCAGGCTCTGGGGGACACGGGGGCGGGACACGGGGTGCCGGGGGTGAGGCTCAGCACCCAACAGCCCCCCCAAAACCCGCTGAGCCAGGGCAGCCGTGCTTTCTGGTAGAAGCAACTTTTGCCCATGGGAAAACCCAACAGTGAGAGTTTGAGCCAAGCCCCAGGGGCTGGAGTGCAGCAGGCTCCTGAGCAGGACCCTGGGGCTCCCTCCCCTCTCGGCCAGGACTGCAATGCCCGGGGGCACCGCCCTGAGGCTGGGTGTGGGGGGCAAACCTGCTCTGACAGGGGTTTGTGCTCCCAGAGCGCTTGGCTGAGGAGTCACGGCTCTGCAGGGACACACCCCAGCACCTGCTCCCCAAAACGCACCGAGGGGACACACAGAGTCCTCTGGGGACAGCTCTTGGGCAGGACGGGACTGTAGGTGACACCGGTGTCCCCAGGCACAGCTCCAAGGGCTCAGGGACAGCCCAGCTCGGCAAGGTGGCTCAGGGACACTTTGGGAAGCGCCCCTGGCTGGAGAGCAGGGACACAGTGACACTGGGGGGGCTGGGAGATCAGCCCCTGCCCAGCCTCAGCTCCAGCCAGTGAAACACAAACCCGAGCAAAATCCTGGAATTCCCACCTCCAACAGCCGAAGAGGAGCTCCCGGCTCCTGATCCAGGCGAAGGATTTGAAGCAGAACACGTGCCAGAGATGGTGCTTCATCCTTTGAGGTTAACTGTGGAATATAAACACAATGAGGCAAAAATTGAGTCTCTGTCTAAAAACAGGGGGAAAGGATGTGGGAGCTGCTGCTCTGGGATGGAAATGAAGCAGCAGCACCTCTGGAATGCAGGAGCACTCTCCCAGCAGCAGCACAAAGCCAGGAGGTGGCCTGGGAGCTGGAAGAGTGACCCTTGACAATCTGGGAGCTCCAGCATTCCAGGGAATCGCTCAGGAATGCCCTGGGATTGTAAGGAACTGCCGGCTCCCCGCCGAGGGACAGGACAGGGCTGCCCGGGCTGCTTTGGGTGTGCAGGGGCTGCTTTGGGTGTGCAGGGGCTGCTTTGGGTATGCAGGGGCTGCTTTGGGTGTGCAGGAGCTGCTTTGGGTGTGCAGGGGCTGCTTTGGGTATGCAGGGGCTGCTTTGGGGGTTTGGGTGTGCAGGTTTGGGGGTTCGGGTGTGCAGGGGCTGGTTCGGGTGTGCAGGGGCTGCTTTGGGGGTTCGGCTGTGCAGGGAAGGAGAGCCATGAAGCTGCTGCCTCTCAGCTGATGAAAGGATCAGCGCCCCCAGCCCTGGAGCCAGCGGGGCTGCAGTGACTCACCTTGTTTTGGTCGCTCCGAAGCGCAGAGAAAATGAACCTGTAAATATTTTAATCAGTTCTTCAGGCAAGCACTCTCCAGGATGGTTTTCACTGCGAGCAGCCAGATCTGCTGGGGGCTGAACTGGAGTTTAATGCATTTTATACGCTCAATTTATCGGGAGTAAATCAGACAGTCCAGAGTCAGGATACAATTCACCACTGGAGCTGCTGGATTGGGTGGAATCCTTGGGGCAGAGGGAAGTGCACATCAGGCACCGGAGCAGCCTGGGCTTCTTCCCTCGCCCAGGTCCTGGAATTCTGAGGCTGAGGAGTTTCAATGGGACCTTCCCTGCTCCTCCTCAGAGAGATGTGCTCGTGCTGTGGACGGGCAGGATTCAAGGGAATGCCCAAAGTCGGTGTGATAATCTCGCACCATAAGGGGTTTTGAAGATTATCAAGCCAATAAAGACATTGGGTGCAGATCCAGGGGAGTCAGCCCTCTGCACAGCTCCAGGATGGACAGGCTCCTGTCGCCGCAGGGCTTCTCCCCGTGAATCTGCAATCCAGCAGCTGAGGCAGATGAAAAGGGCACGGCTCACCCAGGTAACCGGCGTCTAACGCGGGCAGCTGAAGCAGCAGCTGCATTTCAAAGCATTCCAGCTCTTTCTGTGCCGCTCACAAGGGCTCAGGGTGTGCTGCGTGCAGGGATGAGCCTGACTGCAGGCAGATTCCCCGTTAACACGCTTTGTTCCTCAGGTATTACACGACAATACGACCGGGAGAAATTCTTGACATCAAAATTGCTCCACTCGTGTTTGAATTCCTGGGAGAAGACAACGTCTTAATACAAAGTCCCAGCTGTTCTCGGCACGGGGACGGCTCTGTCTGTGGAGCCACTCCAGCGGAGCATTGCGCTGGCACAGAGGATCGCTGCCGGGAGAGAGGGAGCTAATCACCCTGAAAACATCTGATGTACACATAATGCGGGATCGATGCCTGCTGAGGGAGGAATTACCGCCCGGAGTCCTTTCCTTGTCTCCAGCGCTTCCTGCCGAGCCCACAGCGCGGCAGGGTGACACACTGCCAGCCATTTGCATATGCCACAATAAATATGCATTCCCATAAATATTCTGCTTTCTGCAGCTGCCTGTCTCGGGGCTTGTGAGCCACTCGGGCAGATGTTACTGAAATCCATCCCTGAGCACAGGAATGAGGCCATTTCCTGACCGAGGAATTCCTGATAACTGAACTGACAGCAGCCTTTGCTGCGGCTCAAGGGACTCCAAGGCTCATTTGAACCCCATCCAGATCTCTTGATGACATCAGACCACCGATTTTCCATTGAGCAGCAGATCTTCCCTCCTGGAGAGGGGCGGCAATCTGTGCCTTGGAGGTGAAGGCAGGGCAGAGGAGGTTTAACCCAGGAATGGGTTAAAAGAGGAAGGCTGGGAACCAGTGACTTCCAGCTGGGAATTTCCTGGGATAACTCAGGAGATCCTCTGGCATGGACCGAGCGCTGCTCTCTGCTGTGCACCTGTGCCCAGGTGTTGCTTTGTTAGTGAGGGTTAATAAGGGACATGAATTCCCCTTCTCTTTCTGGGGTTGTGCTGTCCCTGCCCGGCTGCCGCAGGAGCCCTGCTCAGGTGTCCCATCCCGTGCCCGGAAATCCCAGGCCGCCCCGTGCCACCTGCAACGCCGGGCACGCCTTCAATCAGCAGCAGGAAGTGCCCAGGAGGGCCGGGCCAGCCGCGGGCTCCGAGCACACCTGGAGGGCTCTCCCAGCAGATTCCCAGCAGGAGACACCGAAATCACAAAGCACGACACGGGGGGTGCTCTGCGGAAAAACCTTCTCTTACAAATGAACCGGGTTTTTATTCACATCCCTTATAAAGTGCAGAGAGTCCACAGCCACCCCGGAAGGGTTCTGTGTGCTGTCAGCATGCCAATAATTTCCATTGGGTGGTGTCACAGCCCAGCTCACAACTGTCACCCAGCAGCAGCAGCAGCTCTGGCAGCAACAATCTAAGTTTGGCTTTTGACTAAAAACTCAGTTACATTAATTTACCCAATGTATACAGGAAATATCCTTTTGGGATTTTGGAAGCAAAATCATCAAGTTAAAAAGGAAAAATTACAAAAATTTAGAATGTTATAAAGTAAAAAAATAAGATTTATATTTTTTAATAGAAATCTCTCCTGTCAGATATAGCAGTATATATTCAGCAGTTTAGAATTTGTGGTGATTTGTAGACATTATCATTACCCCAGGTTCCAACTCCACCCCACAGATTTAGGTACAGACTAGTTGATCCCATGCTGCTGTATCCAATTCCTGTTAAAGCTCTCATCCTTCATAGCCTTTACCAGCCAGTCCTTCTCATCCTCCTCCTCAGAATCACTCCCTTCACTGGAATCCGCAGCCAGGAGCCGGGAATAATTAATTTTTCTCTGCCGGGGCAATCTGGATCGGACAATTAGGAAGAACAGGGTCCAGACGCCGAGCCCCACGCAGCTGGCCTGGAGCAGCACGGGCAGCCCGAGGTGCTGCACCACAAACCCTGCCCCGAGGCTGCCCAGGCCGGCCCCTGCCGTGCCCAGCGCCCGCAGCAGGGCGAGCAGGGCGCGCTCCGTGCCCGGCGCGGCCGCGTCCCGCACCGTGCCCTGCATGTGCCACCGCAGGGCCCCGCTGCCGAGGCCGGACAGCGCCTGCAGGGGCAGCGCCGCCCAGGGCACCCGGAGCAGGGAATAGCTCAGGAGCTGCGCTGCCAGCGCGCCCAGGCCCAGCGCCTCAGCCCCACCGCCCGGCAGCGCCCGCAGCAGCCGCGGCCCGAGCGGGTGAAGCGCCAGCTCCGCCAGCGGCCCCAGGGCCACCCAGAGCCCCAGGAGGAGCTCGCTGCTGCCCTGGTCCTGCAGCTGCCACGGGAGGAAGCTGTGGCTGGCAGAGCTGGCGGCGCCCACGAGGAACAGGGTGGCTGCCAAGAGCAGCGCCCGGCCGTGCCCCCGCAGCAGGGACAGCGCCTTGGGCAGCCCGGGAGCGCGGGCGCTGCGCCTGGGAGCGTGGCTGGGAAAGGAGACGCTGACCGTCAGCGAGAGCACCACCAGCACAGCGTAGGCGTAGAAGTGCACGGCCAGGCGGGGCACGGAGCCGCCGAGGGAGCAATGCAGCTGCTCCACCAGCACGGACACGCCGCACGCTCCGGCGGCCGCGCCCACGCAGCCCCACGGCCACAGCCGCCCGTGCCTGTCCGTGGCGTCCACCAAGTCCAGGTACTCGTAGACACTCTCATCCATGGCCCATTCCAGGGACGTGGCCAACAGCTCCCAAAGCACCACGGCGCCCAGGACCATGAGAAAAACCCGGTACTCTGTGTCCTGGGAGGTGCTCTGCACTGCCTCCAAGATGGCATCTCGAGAGTCTGAAAGGTTTTCGGACACGTGGGCACCTCCAACAGCGGGAAGAGCTGTTTTAAACAAAGCTGGCTCATTACTCTCGGTGGCATTTAGGCTTTCCTCAGCATTATCAGCAGGATTGGTGGCGGCAGAGTCCGGAGTTTCCTCCTGGAGCCCGGGGGAGGGAGGGCTGTAGGATGCCGGCCCTCCTGGTTCCGGTGTCTGCTGATCGACGCCTTTCACTGTCGGCCCAGAGGGACCATCCAAGGAGCCTTTTCCCTTTGGATCACCTTCCCCAGGCCCTCTGCCGCGTTCCTGAAGCGCACCTGCTGTGCCCAGCAACGCCTGGGAGCTTGCACTGGCCGGAGCGGGCTCCCTGCTCGCTGCCACCACCTCAGCAGCCGCTGTCCCCGCTCGCCCTGGCACGGCTCTGGTGTGCGGCAGAGCGCTGGGGTTCAGCGCCCCGTCACTGCTCCTGCCGGGGCTGGGCACCGGGCCGGGCACAGGGCCGGGCACCGGGCTGGGCACAGAGCTGGGCACCGGGCTGGGCACAGGGTCGGGCACCGGGCTGAGCACCGGGCTGGGCACAGGGCCGGGCACCGGGCTGGGCACCGGGCTGGGCAGAGCGGAGGGGAGCGCGGAGGGCAGCGGGGCGGGCAGGGCGCCGGGCAGGCCGAGCTGCAGGCTGCAGCCCGAGTGCCCCGTGTCCCCCGCGGGCGGGATGAGGGTGAGCGCCAGGCTGGCCCCGGCCGAGCCCAGCGCCGAGCCCAGCAGCAGCAGGCGCCGCCCGGCGCGGCCCCGCGGGCAGCACAGCGGCACGGCGAGCGCCGCCAGCAGCCGGGCCCCGGCCGCCGCCCCGACCAGCGGCGCGGGCAGCCCGAGCAGCCGCAGGTAGAGCGGCAGGAAGGGCTCGGCGCAGCCCCGGCCCGCGCCCTGCAGCCCCCGGAACAGCGCGGCCAGCGCCAGGGCCCGGCCCACGTCCCAGCGCCCGCTCATGGCCCCCGCCGCATTGGCCTCACCCGCCGCCAGCGCCGCCGCTCCCCGCCCGCCCCGCTCCGGGCAGGGCGGAGCCGCCGCACCTGCGGCACCGGGGCGGCACCGGCCCGGCCGCACCTGCCCCGCCACGGCACCGGCGGGGCCGCAGAGCCGTCTGCGGGCGGGGACGGGAATGGCCCGAGATCGACACCGGAATGGCCCGAGACCGACAGGGGAATGGCCCGGGACCGGCACGGGAATGGCCCGAGACCGGAACGGACCGGCACGGGAATGGCCCGAGACCGGAATGGGACGGGAATGGCCCGGCACCGGCGCGGAAACTGTCTGGGACCAACACCAGAATGGCCCGAGACCAGAATGGCCCAGGACCAGCATAGGAATGGCCCGGGAGCGGCACGGACCGGCACCGGCACCGGCACGAGAATGGCCTGGGATCGGCATGGGAACAGTCCGAGACTGACACCGGAATGGCCCAACACGGGAATGGCCCGGGATCGACACCGGAATGGCCCGGGACCGGCACGGGGATGGCCCGGGACCGGCACGGGGATGGCTCGGTACCGGCACGGGGATGGCTCGGTACCGGCACGGGGATGGCCCGGGACCGGCACGGGGATGGCTCGGTACCGGCACGGGGATGGCCCGGGACCGGCACGGGGATGGCTCGGTACCGGCACGGGGATGGCTCGGTACCGGCACGGGGATGGCCCGGTACTGGCACGGGGATGGCCCGGGACCGGCACGGGGATGGCCCGGTACTGGCACAAGGGATGGCTCGGTACCGGCACGGGGATGGCTCGGTACCGGCACGGGGATAGCCCGGCCCGTCCCCTCCCGCAGGTCCCGGGATGCTCGGGCTGAAGCGGCCGCCGCGCTCATCTGGCCCCAGCGCCCCGCACAGGCCGGGGAGCGGCGGCCGCGGTTCCGCTGGGCTCGGAGGGGACGGCCCGGGGCTCGCCCTCCTCCCGGCCCGCCGGGGCGCGGGGGACACGGACGGGAGCCCCAGGGAACGGGATTGCGGGTGGAATAGCCCCGGTGAGGGATGCTCCTCTCTGGACAATCTGTTCGGGGCTCACTGCTCGGGGAAGAACCGAGCCTCAGTTCAGGTGGAGCTCCTGAGCATCCCAGCCACGTGCAAACACACAACAACCACCAAGGGCAGCTTCAGCTTGGCTTTGTCGCCATTTCTTTCCATCGGCACTAAAAGGACTGCACCCTCTGGTACAAGTCATCCATGACACCTATACAAATAATTTATCATCCATCTACATAGTTTACAGCTGTACAGAACAAACTCTGCGCTCCAGCCCGCACCCCAGCCCAGCTCCAAGCCTTTTGGCTTTCTGAGCCTTTTCTTTGTGTGTGCAAACCCCACAGGGAAGCCCTGAAGAGGCAGAGGGGTGCAGAGGGGTCACCCCTTAAGGCCCACACGATCCCAAAACCAGCAGCTGCTCATGCAGGGGTTTCCTGAGGTGCCCGAGGGCTCCTGCTGCTCCCCAGCTTCCTTCAGGGGCACAATGTTTGCTGCCCCAGGCTGGCACAGGGGAGCACCAACAGCGTTTGGCTCGTGAGGTGAAAACCTGAGCCCTGCTGGGCTGTGAGACACCTCCAAAAGGAACATTGCTGCTGCCAGCTGCCCTGGGCTCCCCGGGTGGCAGTGCCACCTCCACGGATCTGCCTTGTTCTTCCTGAATGGAGAGCTCAAAGCTTTTCCCTGACCTGGGCAAAAGGCAAAAGCTCAGTCCTGGAGCATGGCTGTGCCCTTGGCAGGGGCTGTCAGCAATTGTCACACTGTCACACTGTCACAGGGCAGGGCTGTGCCCTTGGCAGGGGCATGGGGCCATTGTCACACTGTCACAGGGCAGGACTGTGCCCTTGGCAGGGGCATGGGGCCATTGTCACACTGTCACACTGTCACAGGGCAGGGCTGTGCCCTCTGAGCCCATCCTCCTCTGCTCTCCCCACCACTGCCATGTAAAGTCCCCACTGGTGGCTTTCAGAGAGTTTTCTCTCCCCGTGTGCTCTGTGCTGGCCCCAGGTCGTAACTCCCAGCACCTTTTCCATCTCCTTCACGGGATGACTCCTGCGAACGTGTTGATGGGCAGCAGCAGAGACTTGGGCAGGTATTTCACCAGCCCCACGTCTTCTGTTTCCTCAGGGCTGCATTTCGTGGTCCTCGTCTTCTGCAGGCAGTAGCTGGGCTCGAGGCAGGGAGACACCTCCAGGCTGGAAGGGCACAGAGCACATTTCCTGTGGCACGTTCCGATGTGAGCTCTGAGCAAAGGCCAGCTCTCCCCCTGCCAGCCACAGCTGCAATTGTGCTTTCTGCAGCTGGGTCTGACCGCAGAGATGAGCTGCTGGGTGTCAGTGTTTGACAGAACCCCGAGCTCCTGAGCTCAGTGAGACTCAGGAATTCACAGTTTGTGTTGGCTGGACCTTGAACCCTCAGCACATCCCCTGGCCCTGCAGCTCCCCGGGCACACCAGCCCCGGCCATGCCCACAGGGCTGGGTGCTCTCCCCCACCTGCCCCTGCTGGAGAGCCCGGGCAGGGATGCAGTCAGGGCAGAGAGCATCAGCACCCTGATGCATTCATAGCTCAGGAGATCTAACTCTGCTTGCCCCTGGAGGTGCCTGCTTTTCTCCTGCCTCAAGGACAGCACCTTTTGTGTAAAGAACAATCTTATTCCTCACACCATCTCCAAAACACAAATGTAGGGGAGCCTTCGTGTCCCTGCTGCCCCTGGAGAAGGAGTGGGGGTTTGTCAGGGATGAGGGTCAGGGCTCCCTGGCAGAGGGGAGGCAGGGGACGTGCAGAGCCAGGATTCTCACCCGATCACGTCCCTGTAGGTTCTCCTGCTGTCCTTGTCCAGCCGCACTGTGAAGGGTCTCTGCTCTGCGCTCCTGACCTTGATGCTGCGAGTTCTGAACCTGTGTGCCACAGCCTGCATGGGGAGAGCAAGGAGGGCCTGTGGGGGCGTCCCTCCCCTCCCTGGGCTGTGTGCTGGGTGGGACAGAAAATGACATTGCTCTGGTTTTCCTCTTTAACCTCAGATGGGACACAAAGAGAGTAATTTCTCTGTATTCAGAACCTGGCACTGACCAGCAGGGATGAGAGTGACCAGCAGGGATGAGCATGACCAGCATGGATCAGAGTGACCAGCAGGGATCAGAGTGACCAGAATGGATGAGAGTGACCAGCAGGGATGAGAGTGACCAGCAGGGATCAGAGTGACCAGCAGGGATCAGAGTGACCAGCAGGGATGGCACTGACCAGCAGGGATCAGAGTGACCAGCAGGGATCAGAGTGACCAGCAGGGATCACAGTGACCAGCAGGGATCAGAGTGACCAGCAGGGAGGGATCTGGGGCTTTGGCTCAAACATCCAGACTTTTCCACAGAAAATGATTACAGGGTGGCCCCAAATCCCTCTCCTCCCCACAGGGTTGCCCCTTTCCCTGCTGTTGAGGGGATTTTGGCCCTGAGCATCCCACGGGTACTCACTGAGAATGAGCGTCCTGCCAAGTTGCTGGTCCTGATGATTTCAGTGATGGTCACAGTGAGGCAGCCCAGGCCTGGGACAGAAGCAGGGGTTGGGCTGGGGCCATGGCACAGCCTCAGCTCAGCTCTGGGGACCCTGCCCCACATTTGGGTGCACTATGGACACACAGGGCTCCAGCAGGCTCCAAGGGCACAGGAATTGTGTGGGATCGTGCCCAGGGTGGAAAGCTCACAGGCTGTGCTAAGGGGCAGCTGGAAGAGGAAGGCTGGAGCAGAGGGAAGATGCTGGAGTCCTGTCTGAGCCTCAGGCACGTCATTCCTGAGCAAACCCCAACCAGACCGTGGGGACACCGATATTCCTGTCACTGGTTCCACCCCCAGAGCCCAGACACAGCTGGCACCAAGGGCCGTGGGCAGATCCACTGCTCTGAGCACCAGGAACCCCAGGAAGCGGGAAGAACCCACCTGCAGCCTCCTCAGCAGGGATGGCTTTCATCAGCAGGCCCGTGGAGCGCAGGGACAGCGCCAGCTCCTTCTGCCGCTCGCTGAGCACAACCTGCGGGCAAGGGCAGAGTCCTGGCAGTGCCCTGGCAGTGCCCTGGCAATCAATGCCCTGGAGATACCCTGGCAGTGCCCTGGCAATGCCCTGGCAGTGCCCTGACAATCAATGCCCTGGCAGTGCCCTGGCAGGGCTGGGCACAGCTTGTCACAAGCACAGGGGAGCTAACAGGTTGAGCACAGCCCCTGTCCTTGCCTGGACAGCAATTCCAGAGGGAAGAGGGAGGTCAGTGCCCTTTTAGGAGATCTGTGCCCTGCTGGAGCAGAGACTGGGGGTGCAGGAGCCCCACTCACCCTCCTGTAGGTCACTGTGAGGTCCATGCCAGGCCCATCCAGGGTGCTTTTCCTCTTGGTCGTGCTCAGCTCTGCCAGGAGGGAACCAGGTGGGGTTGACTCTCCCTCCTCCCACCTGTCTGAGCTCAGCAGAGAGGGATCCCCCCAGGGCTGAGCCCCCCCAGTGTCCCACCATGGCCTCCTGTCACGCTTTGTCCCTTCTGTCCCTCTCTTGGCAGCTGGGGCCCTGTGCCAGTGGGACAGACCCACTGCAGGCTCTGTGCCAGCCTCAGTGACAAATGTCCCCTGGATGGGGACCAGAGTGCACTGACAGAGGATCTGGGTGGCACTGCTGGAGCAGCCTCCAAGCACTCCTGCTCCAGCCCTGGCAGCTCGAGGAGCTGGATTTCTACCAGGAAAACATCCGGCTGTGAGGCTCAGCTTGTTTCCTCCACTACATCAGGGCTCAGGTTCAGCTCCCGAGTGTCCTGGAGCCGACCAGAGGCTCAGACTGCAAACCCTGGCTGGGCCAGGAGCCAGCAGGGCCCACATCAGCCTGGTCTCCTGGGAGAGCAGGGACGGGGAGGTGGTCAGGGAGGTCTGGCCAGGAACAAGGAGTGCTGCCCATGGCCTGGAGCTCTGCAGGTTGAGGGGGCACCTGGGCATGGCAGGAGCCCTGTCCGGGCTGCTGGGACACACACACCTCTGTGAGAGGGGCTGTCCTGCACCTGCGTCAGCAGCTCCGTCAGGAACACGTCCTCAGCCGGGTCCTGGGCTGGGTCCTGGAACAGCACCTGGAAGAGAGGGACAGCCCTGAGAGTCACAGCCCTGAGAGACACAGCCCTGAGAGACACAGCCCTGGGAGGAACAGCCCTGAGAGACACAGCCCTGAGAGACACAGCCCTGAGAGTCACAGACCTGACAGGAACAGCCCTGGGAGGAACAGCCCTGAGAGACACAGCCCTGAGAGTCACAGACCTGACAGGAACAGCCCTGAGAGTCACAGCCCTGAGAGACACAGCCCTGGGAGGAACAGCCCTGAGAGGAACAGCCCTGAGAGACACAGCCCTGAGAGACACAGCCCTGAGAGACACAGCCCTGAGAGACACAGCCCTGGGAGACACAGCCCTGAGAGACACAGCCCTGGGAGGAACAGCCCTGAGAGTCACAGCCCTGGGAGGAACAGCCCTGAGAGGAACAGCCCTGAGAGACACAGCCCTGAGAGGAACAGCCCTGAGAGACACAGCCCTGAGAGACACAGCCCTGGGAGGAACAGCCCTGAGAGGAACAGCCCTGAGAGACACAGCCCTGAGAGACACAGCCCTGAGAGACACAGCCCTGAGAGACACAGCCCTGGGAGGAACAGCCCTGGGAGGAACAGCCCTGAGAGTCACAGCCCTGAGAGTCACAGCCCTGAGAGACGCAGCCCTGAGAGTCACAGCCCTGACAGGAACAGCCCTGAGAGACACAGCCCTGAGAGTCACAGCCCTGAGAGTCACAGCCCTGAGAGTCACAGCCCTGAGAGTCACAGCCCTGAGAGACACAGCCCTGAGAGTCACAGCCCTGAGAGTCACAGCCCTGAGAGATACAGCCCTGAGAGTCACAGCCCTGAGAGACACAGCCCTGAGAGACACAGCCCTGAGAGACACAGCCCTGAGAGACACAGCCCTGAGAGACACAGCCCTGGGAGGAACAGCCCTGACAGGAACAGCCCTGGGAGGAACAGCCCTGAGAGACACAGCCCTGACAGGAACAGCCCTGAGAGTCACAGCCCTGAGAGGAACAGCCCTGAGAGTCACAGCCCTGACAGGAACAGCCCTGAGGACATCTCCTCTGTCACCCCGAGGTGTCACACGAGGTTTGTGCCCTGGACAGCCTCTCCAGAGCAGCCCCGGGGGCTGGGAGCTGGCCATGGCACTCGGGGTTCCTGTGGGCTGGGGGAGCTGCCCTGGCACCGTTTCCTGAGCTCCAGGAGGGTGGGAGCCTTGCCAGAACGTGGGGACCTGGCCAGCCCAGCCACGGGCACTGTCCCCGGCCACTGGATGTCACTGTGCCCTCGGAGATGAGTCACTCCCATTCTCCCGGCCAGGCTGAGCTGCTGCTGAGCTTCAGGGGACGCTGTTCCTCTCTGACCCAACCGCAATGGGCAGCTCACCCCAGCCCTGGGGATTATTTCCTTTTCACGGGCCTGAATTGGGCAGGACGTGCAGAGCAGGTCCTGGAGATCCCAGCCACTCTGCAATAGGTGCCACAGTGGCTGTGAGCAGATTAAAAAGAGCTCTGTGCATCAGCCTGAGCTTTGGAGGGGCTGCCAGAGGAGCAGGGAGGGAAGGGTTAATGTTGTATGCCCGAATTTAGCCCTTCCTTGCTCTCCTATCAAATGCCAGCCCTGGCTGTGATAGCGCCTCAGAGCAAAGCTGGCAGGAAATCCAGCAAAGGGCGCTGCAGGAAGCCCTGCAAAGCCCCCGCAGGGACAGGGGGTTCTGGCACTCTGCTCAGCAGAGCCCTGCTCGCTCCCAGCACCCAGAGCAGCAGGAACAGGGCTCCTGAGCACCCTGAGCCCGGCAGGGCGGGACACCCCCGACCCTGAGGGGGATTTCAAGGCTCCTGTGCTGGGCTGAGATCCCCAAATGGCCCTGCCAGGGGCACTGGCTCAGCTGAGCTGCGCTCCAGGATCATGGGCTGGGATCTGCTGGGAGCCCCCTCTGGCTCTGCCCAGCTCTGCCAGCCCCTGCAGGGCTGTGCCAGCTGTGCCAGCTGTGCCACCCACCTTGACAGAGTGCACCTGGAAGCAGACGGGCTGCGTGCCCATGCGGACGTAGTAGGCGATGACGTCGGTGAGGAACAGGTCGGTCACCAGGGCCCTGCTGGGCTGGGGGACAAACCACAGGCTGGCTCAGCCCCTGCCACTTCTCAGAAACCCTGCCACGAGGCCTCACACCTTCCTGGGCACCGAGGGAGGGATGAGCTGTCCCTGGCCTCGCCACTCACAGGGAGCAGGAGCTGAGCCCCCCTCGCAGCCCTTTCTGTGTGGGCAGGCAGTGGTGGCTCAAACTGCCAGGAAATGACAGCTGGGGGGATTTCAGCACAAGTTTTCTTTCTTGAAATCTGCCATTTCCTGTCCCCTGGTCAAAAAACCCCACCACAGCAAATGGTTTTTGTGGGCTGGGGCAGTGTCAGACACGGGCACCTCCTGGGGAGGGTTGGCAGGGGAAATCTCTGTCTTGGCTGGAGAGCCCTGCAGGGCCTGGGAAGGGTTTGGAGGGGAAATGTCTGGGGCTGGAGAGCCCTGCAGGGCCTGGAGAGGGGAAATCTCTGCCTGGGGATGGAGAGCCCTGCAGGGCTTGGGGAGAGTTTGGAGGGAAATCTCAGCCTGGGAAGGGTTTGGAGGGAAATCTCTACCTGGGATGGAGAGCCCTGCAGGGCCTGGGAAGGGTTTGGAGGGAAATCTCTGCCTGGGGATGGAGAGCCCTGCAGGGCACAGAGCCCTCCCCAGGGGCTGCAGGTGTTTTTGGGACATGGGAAGGTTTTCCTCCTACCATGGTGGCCAGCTTGGGGATCATGTGGCACAGGGTGTTGATGTTGCTCTCGTACCAGGGGTCAGCCCTGCCCAGGTACCCGGCCACCTCGCACAGCTCCTCGGGGCCAGCGTGCTCCTGCAGGGAAACGCAGCTCACAGCCACAGCCTGGGAATATTTGCTTTGCCTGGGCTTGTATTGAGCAAAACGTGAGGAGAAAACCCTGGAGAGCCCCTCCCAGCCACTTCCAGCCCTAAATCCAGCTCCTCTGGGACTTGGCTCACACTTGGCTCACACTCAGGAATTCCCGATCCCCTGCTCTCCCCATCCCCCGGACTGGCAGGAATTCCCAATCCCATCCCCCAGACAGACAGGAATTCCCGATCCCATCGCCCGGACAGACAGGAATTCCCGATCCCCAGCTGTCCCCATCTCCCACCCCCGGCACTCACAGCAGCCGAGGGCTGGGGCTGTGCCGGCACCACGGGGATGTGGTAGAACTGCAGGTCCAGCCTGGGCGTCAGGAACACTCGGCGGGCCTCCCGCTTCCTGAAACGCGAACGGAGACGTCCCGAGGGCAGGGGCAGAAGGCAGGGCAGTGCCAGGACACGGCCTCTGCTCTGCCACCTGCCCCCCTCGCTGCCTCCTTTCCCGGGATGTGCCCTGGGCTCCCAAATCAAGCAAGGGGAGGTGATGGGGAGGAGTTTTTGTCAGGTCCTGGTGTCCCTGTGCACCCAGCTCTGCTCCCAGGCTGCCCACACTGTCACCCACCCCACCCGGGGGAACCAGCTGGGAAACAGCCTCTTTGTGGGATTTTTCCCACTGTCTCGTTTGTTGTTCGTTTAACCGAGCCCCCGCACAGAGGGGAGGACAGGCTGTGTGCATCACTCGGGCCATGAGAGCCGCCGGGGACAGTCGGGTGCGTTTGGGAGCCGAGCACGGATCCGAGCCCCAGCCCCAGCCCCAGCCCCAGCCCCCCGGCTGCTCCCACAGCCCCGCTGTGCTCCGTCCCCCCGAGCCCGGCCGGCCGCAGGTACCTGAGCGAGTGGAAGGCTTGTGCCAGGCGGCCCAGGATGCGATCGTCCCCCAGCAGCACCACGCGGGCGGTGTGCAGCCTCTGCAGCGGGGCCGGGGGCTCGGGGGGCATCCCCGCCCTCCCGAGGGCCTTCCCGGGGGGCTTCCCGCCGCCAGCCTGCAGCAGGGCCACGCTGTCCAGCGGCGACGGCTTCTTCTTGATGCCGCCCTTCCTGTGCAGCCGGGAGCGCTCGCAGGGCTCCTCCGGCGCGGGCAGGTCCCGCTCGATGCCGCTGTCCGTGGACAGCACCGAGAAGCGGCTCTGGCCGCAGCAGCCGCAGCCCGGCAGCGAGTCCGGCATCTCCACGGGCTCCAGCTCCTGCCCCAGGCCCTCGGGCTCGCAGCTCTGCGACAGCGGCCGCAGGAACAGCACCAGCTCCTTCCCTGCGGGCACGGAGCGCCTGAGCGGGGACAGGGCACAGCCGGGCACAGCTTCCCTCACCCGGGGAACCCGCAGAGCTGAGAGCAGGAACAGCCCCAGCTCCTTCCCTGCGGGCACGGAGCGCCTGAGCGGGGACAGGGACACCACCTGCTCCTGCCCCAGCTGCCTTCCCCCTGGGGAGCCCTGAGCTGAGAGCAGGAACAGCCCCAGCTCCTTCCCTGAGAGCCTGAGCCGGGAGAGGGGCACAGAGGGGCTCAGCCCGCTCCTGCCCCAGCTGCTCTCCCCTCAGGGAACCCGCAGAGCTGAGGGCTCCGAGGGCAGCCAGTCCTCAGCCCCAGTGCCCACCGAGAGAGCTTGGTGCTGCTCCAGCCCCAGAACCCCAGAGTGGTTCGGGTTGGGGGGGACCTTGAGGATCATCCTCATTCCCAACCCTGCCATGGCAGGGACACCTTCCACCAGAGCAGGCTGCTCACAGCTCCATCCAGCCTGGCCTTGGGCACTGCCAGGGGCACCCACGGGTGCCCTGGGCACGTCCTGCTGCAGCCCCAGCTCCTTCCCCCTCCTCCTCACCAGGAAGGAGGCCTGGGACAGTCAGCGCCCATCTCCACGAGCTTGGGCCTGGGACAGTGGTGCCCAAACTCCCTGCCCAAGGGTCAGGGCTCAGTGACCCCTCTGGGACAGGACCCCCAGGCTCAGACCCCCCCAGCGCCCCCAGCCCTGGGGCACTCACAGAGCTGCTCATCTTCTGTCCACAGGTGGAAGCTGATGTTGGGGCTGGGCAGAGGGGTGCCCTGCAGCCCTTCCTGGGGAGCATTCCCTGGGAATACAAGGGCTCTTGGAGCATTTCCCCACACACCAGCACGAGCCCCAGCACTGAGCGCTGGCTGGGGCAGCCCTGGGGCTCTCCCTGCCCAGAGCTGCTGGGTGAGGCCAGATGTGAGGCTGTGCAGCCCCTGCTCTCACAAACTGAGCCATCCCCAGGTGTCTGCAGCACTGCTGGGAGGGAGAAATGGAAGGGGGGAACTGGGCCAGGGACAGGAGTGACACAGGGACACAGGAGGACACCACGGCTCCCTGTCCCATGGGAATGCCTGCCTGGGCTCACCTTTGTGCGAGGAGCCCAGGAGGCTGTGGTAGATCCTCTCCAGCCGCGCCGTGCGCTGGCCCCGGTCCGAGCCCCCCTCGCTGCCCTCCACGGCCGCCACCACCTGCTGGAACCAGTGCTCCACATCCCCCGGGGGCAGGGCCTGCGGGACAGGGGCTGTGAGCGCCTGGAAACGGGGAATGATCCACGGCCAGGGCAGCGGGAGGGGCAGGGACAGCAAATGGGTCCTGCAGAAAGTGATTCCTGCAGGGACAGCAAATGGGTCCTGCAGAAAGTGATTCCTACAGGGAGAGCAAGTGGGTCCTGCAGAAAGTGATTCCTGCAGGGACAGCAAATGGGTCCTGCAGAAAGTGATTCCCGGGGGACACCAATGTCCTCCTGTCCCCAGCAGACGCTGGCTGTGCTGGCTGCTCACAGCTCCTTTGGGGGCAGCTTGGCAGCTGAAGGGCTCCTGGGGCATCCCCAGCAGTGCTGGCACTTGGGGTGACCCTCGGCCCATGGGGACAGCAGGCACATGAGGGTGACCTTGGAGTGGGGATTGCCGGGAGCCCCTGCCAAGTGACTGAGGCAGACATTTGTGCCACTGCAGCCCCACAGCTCCTTCCAGGAGGGTTTGGAGAAAACTGGCTGAAACCTTTCCCCTGAGAGGTTCCTGCAGTGCCCAGCGGCTCCCAGAGGAGCTGACAAGAGGCTCTGTCTCAGCTTTGCTGGGCAAAACCAGCACTGAGACCGAAGGTTCCCCCTCTGGCTCTGCTGTTTTCCATCCGAAGGGTGTCTGAGCTCAGCCCAGCCCAGCTCTGGGGCCGCAGCACTGGGGAGCTGGGGGGGTTTCTCCACTTCCCAAAGCACCGTTTGCTCCTGCAGGCTGTGCAGAGCAGGAGCAGGGGGAGCAGGGGAGGAGCTGCTGCAGTACCTGGAGGCGGGCCCTGAGGCCGGGGGTGTCGCAGGTGTCCCCCAGGGCCGCCTGCAGGGCGTGGGTGACCACGCAGCTCATGCAGCCCCGCGGGCTCTGGGACACCTGGGCAGCCTCGGTGTCCATGGCCAGAGCCCTGCAGATGGCTTCGGGCAGCAGCTCGGGGTCAGCGAAGATGAAAATCCTGCGGGGGAAAGGGGGAGATGCAGCCTCACACCACAGCCCCCGGGGCTGGCAGGAGCAGCTCCCGTCTCACTTTTTCCATTGTTGCTGTTGCTGTTCCCCTTCTCCACCCCGTGTGCCCCGCGAGGGGACACAATTGGGACACACCAGAATGTGCCCTCCCCATGCAGTCCTGGTGAGGTACTGGGTGTCACCCCGTGGTGTCCCCAAGGGCACGAGGCTCAGCCCCAGGCTGTCTGCTCCTACCAAGAGTGCTGGGAAAGGACAGGTTTCCCTGAGAGACCCCAAAATGACAGTAAAATGACAGTAAAATGACAGTAAAATGACAGTACAGCCCCTCCGGGGGCAGCATTCACCTCTCCTGGCAGGGGAAGGCGGCGCTGGGCAGGCTCTGCTCGGAGATGACCGTCCTCTGGTACAGGGTCCCTGCCAAGGACAAACACGCCCGGTAGGAGCAGCACAGCCCTCGGGGCAGCAGCCCGGGCTGCTCCCGGCTCTGCAGCCTGAGGAGGCTCTGCCAAGGCGGGGAACACCCGCTGAGCTCAGCTTAAACAGCCAAGAGCTGGGCCAGAGCTAAAAACAGCCCAGGACAAAGATAGCCCTGGCTCCAGAAAAAGAAACCCCCGTCTGTTCCGGGTGATTTCCTGTGTTTCCCTTCCTTTGTTTGGGGCATTAGGAGCAGGCAGGAGGGAGAGCTCTGTCCCCAGGGCCACTGGGGACATCTGAGGAGCTCCAGGGGTCTCTGGATCAGGAGAGAGGCCCTGCCCTGCCCTGCCCTGCCCTGCCCTGCCCAGGGCTGAGGCTCCATCCCTGGCCTGGCTCAGGGACAATCCCCTGGGACCCCCGTGCTGCCCCAGGGGAGCCCTGCTGGAGATCCCCTGTGTGCACCCTGAGCCACCCCTGCACCCAAGCTCAGGGACGCAGAGGGGACACTCAGGGGTCCCCCTTGGAGCCAAAGCAGCGCTGGGGAGCAGAGCTTGGGCTGCTGGGGTGGGCTGAGGCTCCCCAGAACGGCACCAAAACTCCCCAGCAGGATTCCCCTGCTTCCCCTCCCCATCATAGGGTGTCTGCACCTCGCTCTGCTCTAAAGGATTGTTTGAAAGGCTCCTGTTACAGAAAACTGGAACTGGAGGAACTTCAATGAGAACAGAGAAAAAGAACACAGAGCAAAAAGAAATCAGGTGTCCTTGGGCTTGCTTCCTGCACGGGGCTGTTCCCTGCAGCCCCTCTGACACCTCAGTGCCCACGGCGCTGCTTTGGAGCTGATCAGCTCCTGCCAGCCCCCCTTACCTGGGGCTGCCCTCTCCAGCTGCAGCCTGCTGGCATAGTCCAGCCCGATGGTGCAGAAGGGCTTGGGCAGGGTCAGCAGCCTCTTGCAGAAGTCATAAACCCTGGCACAGAGCTCGTCAGGGATGCAGGGAGCCTGCAGGGGCACAGGGAGGTGACAGGGAGGTGACAGGCAGTGAGCCCTGAATCTGCCCCAACACAGCCCCCAGGCTGGGAGGGCACCAAATTCACTGCACTGAATTCACTCTGGATTTAAATGTAAAACATGGGGCAGAATCAGGCCCTGCAGGGGTTTGGGAGCCTCCAGGAATGCCCACTGGAGCCTGGGCACGCATTTGTTTTGCCAGGCACTGAAAGGCCCCCAGCAAAGGGCTCAGGTGGCAGGAGCTGGCACTCCGTGTGCCACAGGGACATGGGAGATGCCCATCTGAGCCCACCTGGGGCTGTCCCAGGGCTCTGCTGCCTCTGAGCGGCTGCTCCAGGTTCTGAGTGGCTCCGGTGGCCTCTCCTGTGCGCTGATGTTCCCCGGGTGCTGCCCCGGTGCTGCCTCACCTGGATCAAGGTGTACATCAGCGTGTGCAGCAGGGGGATGATGTAGTGCCGCAGGTCCCCTCGCTCTGCCTGTGGGAGCAGAGGCAGGGCAGGCACAGTCAGCCCCTGGCAGGACCCTGCGCTGGGCAGAGCAGCCCCAGAGCCCCCAGCGTGGGCCAGGCTCCCTGGGTGGCACTGTCCCCTCCCTGGGTGGCACTGTCCCCTCCCTGAGGTGGCACTGTCCTCTCTCTGGGTGCCACTGTCCCCTCCCTGGGTGGCACTGTCCTCTCTCTGGGTGGCACTGTCCCCTCCCTGGGGCGGCACTGTCCTCTCTCTGGGTGCCACTGTCCCCTCCCGGGGGTGGCACTGTCCCCTCCCTGGGTGCCACTGTCCCCTCCCTGGGTGGCACTGTCCCCTCCCGGGGGTGCCACTGTCCCCTCCCTGAGTGGCACTGTCCCCTCCCTGGGCAGGCACTGTCCCCTCCCTGGGTGGCACTGTCCCCTCCCTGGGTGGCACTGTCCCCTCCCTGAGGTGGCACTGTCCCCTCTCTGGGGTGGCACTGTCCCCTCCCTGGGTGGCACTGTCCCCTCCCGGGGGTGGCACTCACCCTCTCCAGCTCCTTCACCAGGATGCTGACCAGGACACAGCTGGTCCTGGGGTTCTGGTCCATTCTTTTGTGCAGGGTCCAGCGCAGCATTCCTGAGGAGGGACAGCAGGGGTGGGACTCTGCAGGGGTGACAGTCACCCAGGGTGGCACAGGGTGACAATGCTGGGGCTGCACAGGGTGTCACACAGGGTGACAATGCTGGGGCTGCACAGGGTGTCACACAGGGTGACAATGCTGGGGCTGCGCAGGGTGTCACACAGGGTGACAATGCTGGGGCTGCACAGGGTGTCACACAGGGTGACACAGGGTGACAGACGCTGCTGGGGCACGGGTGCAGCTGGTGAAGGATCTGTCCCCTCGCGCAGAGGGCTCGGCAGGGCGGATGAGCGGAGTCAGTCCCCAGGCCCCCGGGGGCAGCGGGAGGAGCGGGGCCGGGGCGGGCGGGGCCGGGGCGGGCGGTGCCCGGGCAGGGGCCGTCGCTCACCTCGGTCGCTCTGGCAGGAGGGGTGGTGCCCGTCCAGCTCCCGCAGCAGCGCCCGCACCCGCCGCAGGATGTCCGACTCCAGCTCTGCAGGGGACAGCGACACTTGAGCCGGGACACCTGAGCACCCCCGGGGCGGGACAGCCCGGACAGAGCCCAGACAGAGCCCTCAGAGCTGTGATGGAAACTGCAGAGCTGTCCCCAGGGCCGCTGGACAGGGTTGGGAGGTGCCACAGAGTGACACAGAATGGCACAGACTGACACAGAGTGCCACAGTGCCACAGAGTGCCACAGAATGGCACAGAATGGCACAGAACCCCACAAGTGCCCACCCAGCCTGGAGGTTCTGCCTGCCTGAAGCTCGTGGCTCCAGCCTGTCTCACTGCAGCCTGTCTCACTGCAGCCTGTCTCACTGCAGCCTGTCTCTCTCACTGCAGCCTGTCTGTCTCACTGCAGCCCGTCTCACTCACTGCAGCCTGTCTCTCTCACTCCAGCCTGTCTCACTGCAGCCTGTCTCACTCACTGCAACCTGTCTCACTCCAGCCTGTCTCTCTCACTGCAGCCTGTCTCACTCCAGCCTGTCTCACTCCAGCCTGTCTCACTCCAGCCTCTCTCACTGCAGCCTGTCTCACTCACTGCAGCCTGTCTCACTGCAGCCTGTCTCACTGCAGCCTGTCTCACTGCAGCCTGTCTCTCTCACTGCAGCCTGTCTCTCTCACTCCAGCCTGTCTCTCTCACTGCAGCCTGTCTCACTGCAGCCTGTCTCACTGCAGCCTGTCTCACTCCAGCCTGTCTCTCTCACTCCAGCCCGTCTCACTCCAGCCTGTCTCTCTCACTCCAGCCTGTCTCTCTCACTGCAGCCTGTCTCTCTCACTGCAGCCTGTCTCTCTCCAGCCTGTCTCACTCCAGCCTGTCTCTCTCCAGCCTGTCTCTCTCTCTCCAGCCTCTCTCTCTCCAGCCTGTCTCTCTCACTCCAGCCTGTCTCTCTCTCTCCAGCCTGTCTCTCTCCAGCCTGTCTCTCTCTCTCCAGCCTGTCTCACTCCAGCCTCTCTCACTCCCTGCCTCCCAGAGCTTCTCCTGGCAGCCTACTCCTCTTTACAGGTTTGCAGAGGATAAAAAGCTGAACTTTCTCTTCATTATATCCCCTTAAAGATGGTATCACTGCCTCGTACATGTGGTTAATGAAATAACTGACTTCTTCATCCCTTTTTGTGAGCAAGCACAGGCCCAGCCTGCAGCTCCCAGCTAGGCTGGTTGTGCTAAACTTGATACCCCAAATGCCTACAGGCTCTCTGTTAGATCCCTCAGCTGTGTCTCTAAGCAAAGAGAGCTAAACACTTGGCTGAAATCTCAGTTTTGGCTCACAGATAAGTGTGAACCGTTCAGAAATTCCCCTTTGGATCCAGGTTCTGCTGCCTTTCCCACACAGGTGCCTCTGGGAATGGCTTTGGAGCTGTGGTAGGGAACAGCCCCAGGCTCAGGGCCAGCAGTGCTGCCCTGCTGAGGGTCTGTGTGTGCACAGGGAGCCCCATCCCTGCCGCAGCACCAAAACCTCCTCAGGACACGGCGTTTGTCTCCTTTAGGAGGTGTCATTGGAGAAATGTCTCAGAAACTCCTCTTTCCTCACCCTTGGTTTCCCCTCGGGGATTTTGGGAAGCTCCTGATGTCCCTCTCCTGTTTATTGGGAATTCTGCCTCAAAGGGCTGTTTGAAATGTGCTGCTCTTTTCCTTTGTGTGTGTTTGTAACTGCCAGGGGAGGCTTTTCCTGAGCACCGCTCTCAGTCCTGGCCTCTCCTCCTCATCAAAGCAGCCCCAGCGCTGAGGGTCCCTCACAGGGCAGAGCAAAGAGCTTGACCCAGCGCAAACAAGAGGCACTTTGATCTAAAAACAGCAAAAAATAAACCCAGCAACAAAGAGCAGCAGCTTGGAAATGGAATAAAACCTTTCAGCATTGACATCCTGAGCCTGGGAGATCAACAGCACCTCTGAAACAGCGTGAAAATGAAACATGGGGGAAATGGACTGAAATACACACACACAAAATAAGAGTAAAATATACTACTATAAAATTAAAAAAAAAATACTACTATAAAATGAAAAATAATAAAAATTAATAAAAATAATAAAATATACTACTATAACATATACTACTATAAAATAAAAAGTAATAATAAAATCTACTACTGTAAAATAAAAATAATAATAATAATAATAAAATACAGTACTATGAAATAAAAAATAATAATAAAATATACTACCATAAAATAAAAAATACTACTATAAAATAAAAAGTAATAATAAAATCTACTTCTATAAAATTAAAAATAATAATAATAATAAAATATAGTACTATGAAATAAAAAAAAAATAAAATATACTACCATAAAATAAAAAATACTACTAAAATAAAAATAATTTTAAAAAATAAAATACACAACTATAAAATAAACTGCTTTAAAACTCAAATGTTTTGTCAGCTGTGAGCGCCCCAGACCCAGCAAAGCTCTTGGCTGCCTCTGCACTGCTCTATGCCCATTTCCCACCTTCCAGCAGCACCTGGCAGCACCTTGGGCAGCGCCCAGGTGTTCGAACAGAGGGCGGGGGGTGTAAGGGGTGGGTGAGGGGGAATTGCCCGGCTCCCCCTCCCCGCCCCGGGGCTCAGCTTCACCCACCTGAGCTGTCCATGGCCGGGCCGGGCTGCAGCTCCTGGGGCACCAGCGCGGGGCTGCTCACGGCGCTGGGGCATGGCCCTGCAGGGAACGGGAACAGGCGGGCTCAGGGTGAGCTGGGGGAGCACGAAGGCTCCGGGACCCCCTGGGACCCCCTGGGACCAGGACAGAGCCCGGGGGAGCACGGGCGGTGTTTGGGGCAGAATCTCCAGCTCGGGGCTGCCGCCACTGCCAGTCCCGGGGCTGGAGCTGCTGCTGGGTGAGCTCGGACAACCCCGGAGCTCGGAGAACCCCCAAGCTTGGGAGACCCCCGGAGTTCGCACACCCCCAGAGCTCGCACACCCCCGGAGCCCGGACACCCCGGAGCTCGGAGCCCCCGGAGCTGTGAGACCCCGGAGCTTGGACACCCCCGGAGCTCGGAGACCCCGGAGCTGGGAGCCCCCCGGAGCTGTGAGACCCCCAGAGCTGTGAGACCCCGGAGCTGTGAGCCCCCGGAGCTGTGAGACCCCGGAGCTGTGAGACCCCGGATCTCGGAGCCCCCGGAGCTGTGAGACCCCGGAGCTTGGACACCCCCGGAGCTCGTCAGACCCCGGAGCTGGGAGCCCCCCGGAGCCCCCCGGAGCCCCCGGAGCCCGGACACCCCCTCGCTGCCCCGGCTCCTCTCGGCGCTCGCTGCCGGAGGAAGCAGCCGCTCGCTGAGTGCGGCCGAAGGTGTCGGTGGCTCCCCACATCCGCATCCTCTTGGCGCTGCGGGGGCGGGCGCTGCCGGCCACCCACAGCTTCCAAATTTAGCAAAGAGCCGCTGAGGCTGAGCCCACAGGGCACGGCTTGCTCCCAGTGCTTGGGTCTCCCGGGAAAATCCAACATAAAGAGACAGAACAGGTCCCCAGCAGGCTCAGAACAGTCACGCTGCCCAGGGGGACAGGCAGGAGTCGTGGGAGAGGGGGATGAGAGGACAGGCACAGGAAGAGGCTCTGAGGAACACTGGGGTCAGGCAGGGTCCTGCCAGCTCCAGCCACTGCTTCCCCCTGGCCAGGAGCAGCACAGGAACCCAAAGGAGCAGAACTTCCCCCTTTTCATGGGGATGTTCCTGACCAGCACAGGAACCCAAATGAGCAGAAATTCCCCTTTTCCCTGGGAATGTTCCTGAGCAGCACAGGAACCCAAATGAACAGAAATTCCCCCTTTTTCATGGGAATGTTTCTGAGCAGCACAGGAACCCAAATGAGCAGAAATTCCCCTTTTCCCTGGGAATGTTCCTGAGCAGCACAGGAACCCAAATGAGCAGAAATTCCCCTTTTCCCTGGGAATGTTCCTGAGCAGCACAGGAACCCAAATGAACAGAAATTCCCCTTTTCATGGGAATGTTCCTGAGCAGCACAGGAACCCAAACGAGCAGAAATTCCCCCTTTTCCCTGGGAATGTTCTCTGCCTGCTGTGCTCCCCAGGGTGGGGGCACTGCCCCTCAGCCCTGCTGTGCCCATCCCAGGCCCAGCAGGGCAGCAGGGATGATGCCAGCCCACAGGAATGGTGCTGGGCAGCAGAGCCCCGCTGCAGGCAGCCCCTCTGTGTGCCAAACCCCCCTGAGAGGATCCCTGACCCCAGCAACAGGAGCTGCCCCCATTTCTGGGGACGGACCCTACGCTGGTCCCAGCCCCTGCTGGACTCAGCCCCTTTCCCTGGAGCCCCTCCGTGCTCCAGGAAGGCTGGGAAGGTTCCCTGGCCCACCCCAGGAGGGCTCTGTGCCCTCTGTCCCCCTCATCCCCTGCAGCAGGCACGAGGCACAGCTCATCCCATCCCTGGGTGTTTTGCTGTCTGCCAGCTCAGCAAGAGCAGAGCCTTCTCTGCATTCATCCCACTTCTTTGCAGAGCAGCAAATCTCTGCTTCCTCCCTGCAATTCCTAAAATACCCGTGGCATCAGCTGGATTTTATTCCTTTTGCAGGGAAAAAAAATGAAAAAGGACGGGCAAGAAGAGTCGTCACAATTCTCCCTTCAGGTTTCAACAATTCTGAGATTCATAGGACAAAAATCCAAAATGACACCAAAACTGCCTTCCCCAAGAGTTTGGGGCAGTTTTGGGGAACACGTGGCTCTGTTCTTAAAAATGCAGGACTTGGCAGCGAAAGTGCAGCTCTCCCTGGACCCTGGCAGATAAATTCACGGGTTAAAGGGAAATGCAGGGTTAAAGGGAACCCTCCTGCTCCAAACTGCAGGAGACAGCAAGAGCGGGACCTGGCTGAGCACGGGGTGCTGAGCACCCCCCAAAGCCTCCTCAGCCCCTTCTCTGCAGGGCAGCAGCCCGGGGGCCCAAGGTCAGAGCTGTTTGTACCAGTGCCCCATCTCAGCCCCGCTAATCCCAGGGGAGGCTCTGTCCCATTCTGGGATCCTCCAGCCTCTGCTCCTCTCCATCCTCCCCCTGCTCATCCCACTGAAGCTCCTTCCTCCTAAGCAGGGATCCCCAGCTCGGGTCCAGGTGTGCACAAGGAAATTGTCACCTCCCTCCAGGGTTGTCCCTTCCCTAATCCTTACAGGCAGGGGGGAACACTGAGGACGCCACACTGAATGCTGGGGACACCATCTCGAGCACTGGGGACACCATCCCCCCGGTGCTGGGGACATCATCCCAAGTGTTGGGGACACCCCCCCGGTTCCCTCTCCCTTCTCTTGGGCAGATCACGAGCACCAAAGGCGCTGTCACCAGCTGGGTTCCACAGCTCAAACATCGCCCTGGTGGCCTTTGGGTGTGTCGGGGGGGTCCTGGGCAGCAGCAGGGACAGCCAGCAGGTCACTGTCCCTGCGGGGCCATCGGTCCCCGCACAGAGCCCAGGCCGGGCTGCTCCGTGTCCTCCAGGGAGGAGGATCCACATCCACCCAGCCCTGGGCTCATCCTGCAGGAGAGCACAGCCCCGACCCCACAAAGGGGCATCTCCAGCCATGGCAGGGGCTGGAGCTCAGCCTTGGGGAGCCCTCGGGGTGGGACTGGAATGGCCCTGAGGGATGGGGACGTGCCCATGCAGGGGCGTCACTGCAGCCCCACCGTGGGGCCTCAGGCTGCCCCGGGAGGTGTGGGGCTGGCTCCCCAAACCCCTCCTGCTCTGTGTCACCGGCTATGAGCACTCGGAAATCACTGAACGCCAACCACCCCCGGCCAGGTGAAACACAGAAATAGAGAGGCACAGAAATAGCTGAAGAGAGGCAGAAATAGCCACGGAAGAAACCCCAACCCCAAACCCTGGTTGGTGAGAGCTGGGCTGGCAGTAACGAGGCTCCCCTGGGAAGCTCCAGCATGTCCGGGATCCTCTCCCTGCTCCCGGCACACCCCAAATGCCAAACCTGGAGCCGGGCTGTCCCTGTCCCGCTGCCCGGGGCCAGCGCAGCCCCAGCAGGACGCGGAGCACATCCCCGAGCTCTCTCCCGTTCTCTTTATCCGCTCCCAAGGCGCCTCCCCACGCCTCCTGCAGCCCGTGTTTGGTTACAAACTCACCGCCCGGGCACGCCGAGCTTTTACCCCGGGGCTGTTTGTCAGCTCCGGGGCAGGGACAGAGAAAGCCGCGCCTCGCACGGGCACAGAGCGGCTCTGCCACCCCACCTCAGCCCTCTCCTAGCCCAGCTCAGCCCCTTCTGAGCCCACCTCAGCCCCTTCTGAGCCCAGCTCAGCCCCTTCTGAGCCCAGCTCAGCCCTCCGCCCCGCCCCGGCCCCAGCGAGGGGGGATCGCGCCGGTACCATCGGCAGCGGGAGCGGCTCTGCCCCAGCCCGGGGGGATCGCACCGGTTCCATCGGCAGCGGCTCCAGCGCCGGCGCGTCCTGCGGGAGCAGCGGGCAGCGCTCAGCCCGACCGGACGGACCCACATGGGCTCGGTGGCGTCACGGCACGGCAGCTGGCCTGGGGACAGCCCCGGCCCGCCCCCCGTGCCGCCCTCCCGCGCTCCTGCGGCGAGGCTGGGGCGCTGAGAGCGGCGGCAGAGCCTGGCACGGCCCCCGGTACCCGCCCAGGCCGGGCTGACTGCGGGAGCCGGCACGGCTGGAACGGGGTGGGATGGGATGGGATGGGATGGGACGGGACGGGATGGGATGGGATGGGATGGGATGGGGATGGGGATGGGATGGGATGGGATGGGATGGGATGGGATGGGATGGGATGGGATGGGATGGGGATGGGATGGGATGGGGATGGGATGGGAGCAGGAGGGGATGTGGCAGCTGAAGGGCCGTGTCCCCCAAGCCGTGCTGGGAATCTGACATTGCATCCTCTGGACTGCCCCAAACTGCAGCTGGCAGCTCCTGAACGCTGAGAAACGGCTCCTGCAGCATCCCTGGTCCCTTAATCCCCTACAGCCCTTGTCCCTTAACCCCTTACATTCCTCACACCCCCCACACTCTCAGCCCTGGAGCTGCAGGGGACCCCGGCAGAGGCTGATGCTGTGTCCCGTTTGTCCCCTCCTCTCAAAGCCTGTCTGTCTGTCCGTGCAGCCAAGCCCCAGCCCAGCTGCACTGCCAGCTAGGAGAGCAGGACAAGGCAGCTCTCCCTCCTCCAGTCCCCTGGCTCTGCAGGCAGCAGCAGCTCCAGGCTCCCCTGACCAAGGATAAACAGCCAGGGCAGGGGCTCCTCCTCTCCCTTCCCTCAGCTGCTCCCAGTTCAAACAAGAACTGGGCAAAACTTTGGCTATGAGACCCAAACCCCACAGAAAGATGCCCTGGCCCCTTCCTGGCCCCTTGGGGCTCTCTGCTGGAGTGGACAGACCTGCAGGAGAGCTGGCAGTGCCACACTGGGGCACTGGGGCCCAGCCTGAGCCCCTTGTGCTCTCATTTCCAGATTTAACTGCAGCCCTGGCAGGGCTCTGCTCCCACCAGCTTGGAGATGGAGGCAGATGCTCTCCCTGGGGCTCTCACTGCCAAGGGAGAGAATCTGGAGCCCAGACTCGGCTTTCCAGCATCTCCTTGAGGCTCCATTTGCCTGCTGGCTGCTGGGGGAAGGCTCAGCCCTGCCAGGGGGGTCCTGCCTGTGCAGGGGGGAGCACGCAGGGCCCCCGGGGCCAGTTCAGGGGTGAAACACCTTCACTGGCCCTGCAGCGAGTGCTCATCAGCCCCAGCTCTGCAGAGCCCCCGGCCTTTGCTGGAGCTGTGGAAGTCCAGCAGCTTCCTGGACACCACCGACTGTTTGGAGACTTCCTTGCCAACGTCACATTTCATTCTTCCTAAGGAAAGGAAAGAGTTTTCCGGAAACAGCAGCTTTTTAGATTTAGCATCTCTTTCCATCCCTGGAGTCGACTTTGGAAAAACAATCACAGGGAAAAAATAGGTGTGATCTGAGAGCCACTGCCAAGACTGTGCTCACAAACAGCCCAGGCAAGCACCTGAGGGGGAATAAGAGCAGGGAGGGCTCAGGGTACCCAACGCAGCCCAGCTGGGAGGGGCTGTGGGTGGCACAGCTGGTCCCTGCCTCCCTCCAGAGCCATTCCCTCCCTTGGACAGGACTGTCACCAGCACTGGGACACATCTCTGTGCCGTGCCCCAGGGCCCGGCTCCGTGCAGGGTCACAGCACTGCCCTCTCCATTGCCCAGCCCCTGCTGGCAGCTGCCCTCAGGTGACCACGGTGGGGGTGACCCGGGGAGGGCACGGAGGAACCACCTGGGGTGGCAGGAGGAGGGTGACCAGAGTGACCCCTCACGCTGTGTGTGGCACCCAGCCCCGTGTGCCCGGCCCGGGGGGCTCTCTTGGCACCCTGGGGAGCACAGACCCTGAGCATCTCCCTGCTTGCAGAGCTCCCGAGGGAGGGAGCAGCATCCCGAGCAGGTGAATGGTGATGGGGAGCTGGCTCTGAGCAGCCCGGGGACGCCGAGGGAAGCACTCAGGGCAGGAGCACAAAGCCCTGCGTCCTGCAGTTGGCTCCCGTGAGTTTGTTCGCAGCTCGGCCCGAGCCTGCAGATTTTTGCTTCCTTTCTGCACGGGGCCGCGCTCTCTGCTCGTTATCGCCGCTGCCATCGCTCTTTATTGCCCTGTCACCGCTGCTCGGCCCCAGGGGACAGCCGAGGCGCCGGGCCAAGGCCAGGGCAGCCACGGGACTGCACACGCAGCCAGTGCCAGCATGGGCATCACCCCGGCCGTGCCAGCACCGCCGGTACAGCCCCCGGGCGCGGGCAGCGGGCACAGGAGCCCGGGGGTGGCACTGCGCAGGTGACTGTCCCTGGCTGCAGAACACAACAAAGCTGAGCAGCGCGGGCTGGCGCCGCAGCAGCCCCGGCATGGGGCGGAGCTCACACACTCAGTGACACACTGACACACTCACTGACACACTGACACACTCACTGACACACCGACACACCGACACACTCACACACTGACACACTGACACACTGACACACTGACACACTCACACACACACTGACACACTCACACACTCACACACTCACACACTCATGCACACACACACTCACCCAGCCGGGCCGTGCGGGGCTGTCCCGGGGCCGGAGCAGCGGCCCCAAACCAAACCCGCTGGCTCCAGGGCCAGCCCGTGCCCGGCAGGATGCCACCGGCTGGCAGGGCAGCTGGCACTCCTGTTCCTCCAGCAGCACCGCCCTCATCTCCCGCAGCACCGCGGCTCCCTCCCCTCGTCCTTCCCGAGGAAAGGAATGGCTCTGCCCCAGCCTTGCCCTCCAGGCTCTGTCAGCCCTGGCACCCAGTGCTGGTGCCAGTCCCCAAACACCCAGCGCTGGTGCCAGTCCCCAAACACCCAGCGCTGGTGCCAGTCCCCAAACACCCAGCGCTGGTGCCAGTCCCAAACACCCAGCACTGGTGCCAGTCCCAAACACCCAGCGCTGGTGCCAGTCCCCAGACACCCAGCACTGGTGCCAGTCCCAAACACCCAGCGGTGCTGCCAGTCCCAAACACCCAGCGCTGGTGCCAGTCCCCAGACAAAGCCCTCGGCAGTGCCAGAGCAGCCCCGAGCGCAGCGGGGCATGGCGGAGGCTGAGCCACAGCGTTCTCCACGGCCAGAGCCGGGGCACCGCGCCCTCCGGGGCTCTTACCTTCGTCAGGCCGGGCTCGGGGGGCGCAGGGAGCCGCAGTCCCCCCTCGGGCTGGCGCGGGGGGCACAGCGGGGTCCCGCGGGGGACACCGGGCAGGGGGCGCGGGTGGCGGCGGAGCCCCGGCGGCTCCCGGGCTCGGCAGCCGCTTCAAAGCGTGGGGGGCAGAAGGGGAAGCGCCGAGTTCTTTCGAGACAACTTCCTCTTTGGCGGAGCGGTCCCGCGGTGACAGAGCTGTCCCCGTGCGCCGCTCGCTCCCCCGGCGCTCCCCGGGCTCAGCCCTGCCCTGGGCGCGGTCCCCTCTAAGCCGGTCGGGCTGCCCGGGGATGAGTCTGAGAGCCTGGCACCGCCCCTGGCAGCGGCCCCGGGCCTGGCACAGCCCCTGCTGTGCTGCCAGCCGTCCCAGACAGGGACAGTCCCGGCGCTGCTGCCGCGCAGGGAGGCAGGGAAGGGAGAGCCTGGATGCTCACAGCTCCCAACAAACAGCGTCGCCCCGGGACACCAGCAGTCCCTCCAAGGACTCCCCGTTCCAGGCACGGTGTTTGTGCCCCTGGCAGCGCCTCCCGCCCGCAGCATCTCCCACATCTGCTTTTGCTCAGAGCCCGCTGCCAGCTCGGGCCGCAGCCTGGGCATGGCCCGCCCCTCCTGGAGCAGCCTGACTGCCCCGGCCCAGCCTGGAGCGGGTCTGTGCTCAGCACGGTGCCATTGTCACCGCAATGTGACCCAGTGGCAGCAGAGCGGGGCTGAGCCCCGGGCCCAGGTGAGGCTGCCCAGGGCTGCGGGCTCCGGCGGCGCCCTGGCGGTGCCTGCACAGCGAGATCTGTTTGCAGGCTGGCACAGCCCAGGGCTGGCACCCGGGACACGGCACACGGGACACGGCAGGGCTGAGGGGACACGGCAGGGACACAGCAGGGCTCTGAGGACACGGCAGGGACACAGCGGGGCTGAGGGGACACGGCAGACCCGGCCCGAACACGGAGAGGAGCGCTGCTCCCCGTGGGATGTGGGGCAGGGCAGGATGAGCCCCCAGCTGTACCCAGAGCAGGGTTTGAGGTACCCAGCTTTGCTGGAGGAGTGGTTTGGGCAAGAAAATCCTTCTGGAGGGAGTGTGGGAACTGCAGCTGACTCTGCATCACTTCCCATTCCTTTTGCACGAGGAAAAGCCTTAGGTACCACTCTGTACCTGGGGCCCAGGTTTAAAAACAACCTCCTTCCTTCCAGAGCGGACAGAAAGGCAGGAGGAGGCAGCGAGGGCTGTCGGCGTCCCTCGGGCCAGCTCCTCTCGCTGCGCTGGTGCCAAACCCTGCATCCCTTCCCCAGCCCCGCCCTGAGCCGCCCCGAGGGAGAGCAGGACGGCTCCGAGAGCAGCAGCAGCGGTGGGAACACCCTCGTTCCCCTGCCCTGCCGTGCACCAGGGACACGGACACGCGGCCATCGGGCAGGTGGGCACGGCCTGGGCACACACGGGATGCTGTTTGTCCCTGGGTCACACACGGACGCTGCCCATCCCTGCCGGGGTCACACACGGATGCTGTCTGTCCCTGCCACGGTCACACACGTGGGACGCTGTTTGTCCCTGCTGGGGTCACACACGGGACTCTGTGTCCCTGCCAGGGTCACAGTTAGCACCTTCAAGAGCCCAGGGGAAGGTCTGGGGTCAGTAGAGCATTGTCCCGTGCCTGTCCCCCTGTCCTGATGCCACCTCTGTCTGTCCCTCCTCAGCAGGAGTTTCCCAGCGTGCAGGAGCTGTGACAGGGGCAGGAGCTGCCTCTGTCCCATTTGCCATGCAAATCCCAGAGGGAAGAGGCTCAGGAGCTGCCTCTGTCCCCTGCTTGCCATGCAAATTCCAGAGGGAAGAGGCTCAGGAGCTGCTTCTGTCCCCTGCTTGCCATGCAAATCCCAGAGGGAAGAGGCTCAGGAGCTGCCTCTGTCCCCTGCTTGCCATGCAAATTCCAGAGGGAAGAGGCTCAGGAGCTGCTTCTGTCCCCTGCTTGCCATGCAAATTCCAGAGGGAAGAGGCTCGGGCAGGGCTGGGCTGGCCCCACATTTTGCACAGGACAGAAGGGGGGGGCTGAGCTCTGGCTTTGCTGCATCCCTCCCTTGTTCCCAGGGATTTGCACTCCTCCCCTCCCCACTGGGCACTGCAGGCCCCAAACCTTCACCATCCCCTATTTGTCCCCAGAACTGGGCTCTGTCCCCCTGCACAGAGAATGGGGAGGCCAGAGAGCTCCTCAGCCACTGCCCACAGCACACACCCAGCACCTGCTCATTGCAACCAAACCCAAAAATCCAGTGCACTGAAGGGTCCTGCTGGGACCCTTCATCCTCACCCCAGCCCTTCCCCTCCTGCCTTTCCATCTCTGTGAGAGCACCCTGAACCCTCCTCCTGCTGTGGGGCCCCATCCTCGTGGCAGCCCGTGGAAGGGGCACCAAGAGCTTGGTTCCCCACATTTTCTGATGTCATTAAACACCAAAACACAGCAGACAGAAACCCTCCGAGCAGCACAGGGAACTGCCAAATTCCCCCAGATAACGTCAGCTCCCAGCCACAGAGAGAGGAAGAGCCAGGTGTGACCCTGCTCACACAAAGCCTTCAGTCAAAGGACTGGGGGAAAAAGGGAAGAACCAAACTGAGGCAGAGAAAGAACCTCTTGTGTGGCAGTCGAGGGACAAAGCAGCCCTTTGTCCCTGTGGGCTGGGGCTGTGCTCTGGGATTTACAGCTATTTTGGAGCCCTACCTGGTCACTTCAGTGCATGGGTGGGGTGCAGGGAGGTTGTGAAGCAGCTGGAATCTTCCTCACATGGAAAAACTCTGTCTCCTGAAGGGATCTCCTGATACCCCGAGGGAAGGAGCCCCTCTGGAGCCAGCCTGGGACACCTGGGGGTGCTCACCTGGAGAGGAGAAGCTCCAGGGAGAGCTCAGAGCCCCTGCCAGGGCCTGAAGGGGCTCCAGGAGAGCTGCAGAGGGACTGGGGACAAGGGAAGGAGGGAATGGCTCCCACTGCCAGAGGGCAGGGCTGGATGGGATCTTGGGAATCAGGGATTGTTCCCTGGCAGGGTGGGCAGGCCCTGGCACAGGGTGCCCAGAGCAGCTGGGGCTGTGCCAGGGGGGCAGCGAGCAGGGCCAGGAGGGCCAGGGCTATTCCTCCAGCCCCAACCCCAGCCCCAGCCCCAATCCCAGCCCCAATCCCAGCCCCAGGGACTTGGAAGGGAACAGGTCACAAACCAAACACTTCTGATGCTGTGGCTCTATTTTCTACCCTGGCCTTCAGCCCAGTTCTATTTCTAGTCCAGCTCCAGCAAATATAGAAGATGAGGGAATCTGGGGAGAGGGAAAGCCAAGCTGGCAGTGTGGTGGCATTGAAGTTGCCGTTTTCATTTCTCTAAACTGAGTCATCTCCAATACTTCTCTCTCTCTCTCTTTTTTTTTTTTTTTCTTTTTCCTTTGGTTTTTTTTTTTTTTGTTTTTGTTTTTGTTTTTTTTTTTGTTTGTTTTTTGGTTTGGTTTTTTTTTTTTTTTTGTATTGAAAAAAATCATACTAAGGGGATAAAAAGATGTTAATAATAAACCATGGAGTGTTCAAGTCCGGGCAGCACCTCAGGCTGTCCTGTGAGGGTGGAAAACACCATTTAACTGATAAAGACTGTGCAGGTTCTACCTGCAGGTTAACCCCAGGACACTTTGGAGCACCTGAAGGAAAAATCCTGGTGCTGTGGTGGGTCCTGGAATTGTCTCTGCCAATGACTCTCAGCCTTTTCCTGCTCCCAGGTCAGCTCCTCTGGGGAGTTTTGGAGCCTCCTCCTGTGCCTCCCACCCACCCAGGAATTCCTTGGCCCAAATACTGCTCCTGTACTGGAAATAAATCAACTTTTAATATTTTACAATTACTTTAAAAGTTCTCTGCACAGTATTTTACAGATCAGCACAGACTTTACACAGATTTGCTGAGGCTACACAAATGTACAGAAACCACCCCAAAGAGCCCTGGAATTCTCTCATTTCCAGAAAGCATCAGAGGCCAGAACCTTCACCAGGATTGGGAGTCTCTGGAGTTTTCTGGATGGGATGGGAATTCTCTTCTCCAGGGCTGCTGGCGGGCCAGCTGAACCCAGAGGGATTTGTGTCCTGGCATGGATCCATGGCACGGAATTGGCCAGGGATGCCAATGAGCAGCGTTTGACAGGACAAGGCGCTGGTTCAAAGCCCTGAACAAGAACAACCCCCTGCCAAATTCCAGCCCCACTGCAGAGAACTCATCTCTGACCTGCCTGGGGAGGCAAAGGCAGAGAGAAAACCCTTTGGGGACCTCAGTGCTCAGGCCTGGGCCCAGGCTAAGCCATCCCCAGCAATGGAGCAGAAGGTGGCCAGCAGCCAGCAGAGCTGGGAGCAGAGCCAGGGCACAGGAGGGGTCCCAGCAGGGCTGGAGGAGTCCAGCAGACACACCTGACCCCTCTCCTCGGAGCCCCCAGGAGCTCTGGCCCCTTCCCTGGCAGACTGAACCCCAGGTGATGCTGCTGCTGTGCCACCAGGCCTGGGGACAGCGCCAGGAGCTCAGCAGCTCCTGCTTCCTGCAGGATCCCCCTGCACTGAGCCCACTGCGGCTGAGCCCTGCAGCCCCCAGCAGTGCCAGAGCTCCCTTGCAGACACATCCAGGGAGCACAACACTGGGATCAGCTCCTTGGGGCCTGCAGCAGCCCTTGTGCTGCCAGCACTGCTACAATCCCCAAAAACCACCCAGAAACAGCCCGAGGCTTTTCCACTCTTATTTCACAGAATCACAGAATTTCTAGGTTGGAAGAGATCTTCAAGATCATCGAGTCCAACCCATGTTCTAACACCTCAACTAGATCATGGCACCAAGTGCCACATCCAGTCTTTTTTTAAACACATCGAGAGATGGTGACTCCACCACCTCCCTGGGTAGATGATTCCAGTATTTGACCACTCTTTCTGTGAAAAACTTCCTCCTTAATTCCAGCCTGTATCTCCCTTGGCACAGCTTGAGACTGTGTCCTCTTGTTCTGTCTGTTGTTGCCCAGAGAAAGAGACCGAGCCCCAGCTCACCACAGTCACCCTTCAGGACGCTGAAGAGAGTGATCAGGTCACCTCTGAGTCTCCTTTTCTCCAGGCTGAACAACCCCAGCTCCCTCAGTTGTTCTTCATACGGCTTGTGTTCCAAGCCCTCAGCAGCCTCGTTGCTCTCCTTTGGACATGCTCAGGCATCTCAACGTCCCTCCTAAACTGAGGGGCCCAGAAGCCTTAAAAATAGAAAAACTAAAAATAAAACTTAGGTACAAAATAAAATTAAAAAAATAAAATAAAAACTTTAAAAAAATAGAAAAATTTAAAAAATAAAATTAAAAATAAAATTAAAAAAATAAAATAAAGACCTTAAAAAATAGAAAAATTAAAAAAAAATTTAAAAAATAAAATAAAGCTTTAAAAATAGGAAAATTAAAAATAAGAATTAAGTAAAAAATAAAATTAATAAAATAAAATAAAAAGCTTTAAAAATAGAAAAATTTTTAAAATTAAATAAAAAATAAAATTAAAAAATAAAATTAAAAAATAAAATAAAGATTTAAAATATAAATATTAAAAATAAAAATTAAGTAAAAATTAAAATTAAAAAATAAAATAAAGCTTTAAAAATAGAAAAATTGAAAATAAAAATTAAGTATAAAATAAAATTAATAAAATAAAATAAAAAGCTTAAAAAAAGAGAAATTTAAAAAATTAAATAAAAAAATAAATTAAAAAAATAAAGATTTAAAATAGAAAAATAAAAAATAAAAATTAAGTAAAAATTAAAATTAAAAAATAAAATAAATCTTTAAAAACAGAAAAATTAAAAATAAAAATTAACTAAAAAAATTAATAAAATAAAATAAAAAGCTTTAAAAATAGAAAAATTTAAAAAATTAAATAAAAAATAAAATAAAAAAAATAAAACAAAGCTTTAAAAATAGAAGAATTAAAAATAAAAATTAAGTAAAAATAAAATTAATAAAATAAAAAGCTTGAAAAATAGAAAACTTTAAAAAATTAAATAAAAAAATTAAAAATAAAATAAAAATTTAAAATAGAAAAATTAAAAATAAAAATGAAATAAAAAATAAAATGAAAAAATTAAAATAAAAAGCTTTAAAAATAGAAAAATTAGAAATAGAATTAAGTAAAAAAAATTTAAAAATAAAATAAAAAGCTTAAAAAATAGCAAAATTTTAAAAATTAATAAAATATAAAATAAAAAATAAAATAAAAAGCTTTAAAAATAGAAAAATTAAAAATAAGAATTTAATAAAAAATGCAATAAATAAAATAAAAAGCTTTAAAAATAGAAAAATAAATATTTAATAAAAAATAAAATTAATAAAATAAAATAAAAAGCTTTAAAAATAGAAAAATTTTTAAAAATTAAGTAAAAAATAAAATTAATAAAATAAAATAAAAAGCTTTAAAAATAGAAAAATAGAAAAATTAATAAAATATAAAATAAAAAATAAAATAAAAAGCTTTAAAAATACAAAAATTAAAAATAAAAATTTAATAAAAAATAAAATTAATAAAATAAAATAAAAAGCTTTAAAAATAGAAAAATAAATATTTAATAAAAAATAAAATTAATAAAATAAAATAAAAAGCTTTAAAAAAAGAAAAATAAAAATATAAAATTTAATAAAAATAAATTTAAAAAAATAAAATTAAAAATTCATGAAAAACAAAAAAAAAACCCGTAAAGTCCTGTAAAGTACCATAAAAGTTCCATAAAAGGTAGCACCGTAGAGGGCGACTGTCGTAAAAGGTGTCGTAAAGCGCGACTGTCGCAAAAGGGGCCGTAAAGCGCGACTGTCGCAAAAGGTGCCGTAAAGCGCGACTGTCGTAAAAGGGGCCGTAAAGCGCGACTGTCGCAAAAGCTGCCGTAAAGCGCGACTGTCGCAAAAGGGGTCGTAAAGCGCGACTGTCGCAAAAGGGGCCGTAAAGCGCGACTGTCGTAAAAGGTGCCGTAAAGCGCGACTGTCGTAAAAGCTGCCGTAAAGCGCGACTGTCGCAAACGCTGCCGTAAAGCGTGACTGTCGTAAAAGGGGCCGTAAAGCGCGACTGTCGCAAACGCTGCCGTAAAGCGCGACTGTCGCAAAAGGGGCCGTAAAGCGCGACTGTCGCAAAAGGGGCCGTAAAGCGCGACTGTCGTAAAAGCTGCCGTAAAGCGCGACTGTCGTAAAAGCTGCCGTAAAGCGCGACTGTCGCAAACGCTGCCGTAAAGCGTGACTGTCGTAAAAGGGGCCGTAAAGCGCGACTGTCGCAAACGCTGCCGTAAAGCGCGACTGTCGCAAAAGGGGCCGTAAAGCGCGACTGTCGCAAACGCTGCCGTAAAGCGCGACTGTCGCAAAAGGGGCCGTAAAGCGCGACTGTCGCAAACGCTGCCGTAAAGCGCGACTGTCGCAAAAGGGGCCGTAAAGCGCGACTGTCGTAAAAGCCGCCGTAAAGCGCGACTGTCGTAAAAGGGGCCGTAAAGCGCGACTGTCGCAAAAGCTGCCGGAAAGCGCGACTGTCTCAAAAGGGGCCGTAAAGCGTGACTGTCGTAAAAGGGGCCGTAAAGCGCGACTGTCGCAAACGCTGCCGTAAAGCGCGACTGTCGCAAAAGGTGCCGTAAAGCGCGACTGTCGCAAAAGGGGCCGTAAAGCGTGACTGTCGTAAAAGGTGCCGTAAAGCGCGACTGTCGCAAAAGGGGCCGTAAAGCGCGACTGTCGCAAAAGCTGCCGTAAAGCGCGACTGTCGCAAAAGGGGCCGTAAAGCGCGACTGTCGTAAAAAAGCTGCCGTAAAGCGCGACTGTCGCAAACGCTGCCGTAAAGCGTGACTGTCGTAAAAGGGGCCGTAAAGCGCGACTGTCGCAAACGCTGCCGTAAAGCGCGACTGTCGCAAAAGGGGTCGTAAAGCGCGACTGTCGTAAAAGGGGCCGTAAAGCGCGACTGTCGCAAAAGGGGCCGTAAAGCGCGACTGTCGTAAAAGCCGCCGTAAAGCGCGACTGTCGTAAAAGGGGCCGTAAAGCGCGACTGTCGCAAAAGCTGCCGTAAAGCGCGACTGTCGCAAAAGGGGTCGTAAAGCGCGACTGTCGTAAAAGGTGTCGTAAAGCGCGACTGTCGTAAAAGGTGCCGTAAAGCGCGACTGTCGCAAAAGGGGTCGTAAAGCGCGACTGTCGCAAAAGGGGCCGTAAAGCGCGACTGTCGCAAAAGGTGCCGTAAAGCGCGACTGTCGCAAAAGGGGCCGTAAAGCGCGACTGTCGCAAAAGGGGTCGTAAAGCGCGACTGTCGTAAAAGGTGCCGTAAAGCGCGACTGTCGCAAAAGGAGCCGTAAAGCGTGACTGTCGCAAAAGCTGCCGTAAAGCGTGACTGTCGTAAAAGGTGCCGTAAAGCGCGACTGTCGCAAACGCTGCCGTAAAGCGCGACTGTCGCAAAAGGGGCCGTAAAGCGTGACTGTCGTAAAAGGTGCCGTAAAGCGCGACTGTCGTAAAAGGTGCCGTAAAGCGCGACTGTCGCAAAAGGGGTCGTAAAGCGCGACTGTCGCAAAAGGGGCCGTAAAGCGCGACTGTCGTAAAAGGTGCCGTAAAGCGCGACTGTTGCAAAAGGGGCCGTAAAGCGCGACTGTCGTAAAAGGGGCAGTAAAGCGCAACTGCCGCAAAACTGTCGTAAAGCGCAAATGTCGTGAAAGGGGTCGTAAAGTGCGAATGTCGCAAAAGGTGTTGTAAAGCACTTTAGTAGTATCTCCCTCCGAGATTTGGCTGCCGTGGTGCTGGTCCTGGCTTGCTGGGCGCTGGTTGAGCTCTTTGCCGCAAGGGGGCGCCCGCAGCTGCTGCCGTGCCGAGCTCTGCTCCTGCCGCGACTCCGCCCCCTGCTGCCGCGAGTCTCCAACGGGACACGCCCCCCACCTGCCCATCGGACCCCACGGCTCCGGTACCGCAGTCTCGCTGATCCCTGCCGCCCCGCCCCCCGCCCTCGCGGTCCCGCCGCCCTTCCGGACCTCGCGGCCCCTCCCACCGCTCCCGCCATCCCCGCCTTTGCCATCCCGTCGGTCCCGGCTGTCCCGGCTACCGCGGCCCCGCCCCCTAATCCCGCCTCTCCGAGCCCGCCTACCGGCGCCACCGCAGCCCCGCCCCCTCCTGCCGCCGCGGGTCCCGCCGCTTCTGCCCCCCATTACCCGCGAGTGCGGCCGCTCCTGCCGCCCCCCACGTCCCCTCGCCCCCTTTGCCGACACAGCGGGGCCGGTGCTGGCCCAAGTCCCGTCGCTGCTGCTGCGTCTTTGCCATTCCCTGCGGCTCCCGGATCTGCGGTGCCGAGCGCGCCTGGCGCGGCCGCGCTGCGCCCCCAGCGCCCCTGTGCGCGCTGCCGCGGGAGCCCGCCCCCCCCGCCGCGGCGTTCCAAGAGCACGCAGCGCACCCCGAGCTGCCCACGGGCCCCGCCGCAAGGCAAACGCCCACGGCAGACCCCGTCCCTGCCGGCGTTTGGGCGCAATCCCCATGTTCCGGCACGGCACGGCTTGCGCTGGGACCGGGGCGCCCCAGCCCGCACAGCCCCGCCGTGCCGGCGCCGCGGCGCCTCCCCCGGTGCCTGCAGCCTCTGCCGTGCCTGCTGCCGCTCCAGCGCAGCCTCTGCCGTGCCTGCGGCCGCTCCAGCCCCGCCTCCCGTCAGCACCGCTCATGCCGCCCCCCCCCGCCCCCGCAGCAGACTGCCGCCGCCTCCACGCCGCTCCTCCCGCCTCCCGCCACCCCGGGATCATCTCCCGCTGAAGAGGGGCCGCTCCGCCGCCGCTGCATGGCTGGCCGAGCCGCGCCTTCCGCACCGCGGCTCCCCGCTTCAGAGCTGCTGGATGGCGCGGCTCCGCCGCTGCATGGCTGGCCGAGCCGCGCCTTCCGCACCGCGGCCCCCCGCTTCAGAGCTGCTGGATGGCGCGGCTCCGCCGCCTCCTGCAACCACGGGCGTCCCGGCGTTCCGTTCCACAGCCGCAGCCCCGTTCCCGCGGCTCCGCCGCCTCCCGCACCCCCCCCGGCCCGCCCGCCGGCATCAGGGCTGTCCCCACGTTGCCATAGTGACGCACCCCACACATGCGCAGTTGCTACAACCCCAGCACCAGCGATATCACTCCGCGCCGGCTCATCCAACCACAGCGCCGCTTCCGGGATCAGCCGCACGCATGCGCAGTTCCATCTCCACGGCCCCGCCGCCACCCGCCGCTGCTTTGGCCGCAGCTTTGGCACAGCCCGGTCCCGGTTCCGGTTCCGAGCCGCTGCGTGCCGCTGTCCGGCCACAGCCGGCATCCCTGTGCCCTGGCACGCCGCTTCCGCCGCCACCGGGTCTATACACGGCACCAGAGCAGGCGAAAAATGCAGCGCCTTGTATGTATCCTTCCGTACCTGGTCACTTCAGTGCATGGGTGGGGTGCAGGGACGTTGGGAAGCAGCTGGAATCTTCCTCACATGGAAAAACTCTGTCTCCTGAAGGGATCTCCTGATACCCCGAGGGAAGGAGCCCCTCTGGAACCAGCCTGGGACACCTGGGGGTGCTCACCTGGAGAGGAGAAGCTCCAGGGAGAGCTCAGAGCCCCTGCCAGGGCCTGAAGGGGCTCCAGGAGAGCTGCAGAGGGACTGGGGACAAGGGAAGGAGGGACAGACACAGGGAATGGCTCCCACTGCCAGAGGGCAGGGCTGGATGGGATCTTGGGAATCAGGGATTGTTCCCTGGCAGGGTGGGCAGGCCCTGGCACAGGGTGCCCAGAGCAGCTGGGGCTGTGCCACGGGGGCAGCGAGCAGGGCCAGGAGGGCCAGGGCTATTCCTCCAGCCCCAATCCCATCCCCAGCCCCAATTCCAGCCCCAGGACCAATCCCAGCCCCAATTCCAGCCCCAATCCCAACCCCAGCCCCAATTCCAGCCCCAATTCCAGCCCCAATCCCAGCCCCGGGGGATTTCCATACACTTGGAAGGGAACAGGTCACAAACCAAACACTTCTGATGCTGTGGCTCTATTTTCTACCCTGGCCTTCAGCCCAGTTCTATTTCTAGTCCAGCTCTAGCAAATATAGAAGATGAGGGGATCTGGGGAGAGGGAAAGCCAAGCTGGCAGTGTGGTGGCATTGAAGTTGCCTTTTTCATTTCTCTAAACTGAGTCATCTCCAATACTTCTCTCTCTTTTTTTTTTTTTTTTACTTTGTTTTTTTTTTTTTTGTCTTGAAAAAAATCATACTAAGGGGATGAAGAGATGTTAATAATAAACCATGGAGTGTTCAAGTCCGGGCAGCACCTCAGGCTGTCCTGTGAGGGTGGAAAACACCATTTAACTGATAAAGACTGTGCAGGTTCTACCTGCAGGTTAACCTCAGGACACTTTGGAGCACCTGAAGGAAAAATCCTGGTGCTGTGGTGGGTCCTGGAATTGTCTCTGCCAATGACTCTCAGCCTTTTCCTGCTCCCAGGTCAGCTCCTCTGGGGAGTTTTGGAGCCTCCTCCTGTGCCTCCCACCCACCCAGGAATTCCTTGACCCAAATACTGCTCCTGTACTGGAAATAAATCAACTTTTAATATTTTACAATTACTTTAAAAGTTCTCTGCACAGTATTTTACAGATCAGCACAGACTTTACACAGATTTGCTGAGGCTACACAAATGTACAGAAACCACCCCAAAGAGCCCTGGAATTCTCTCATTTCCAGAAAGCATCAGAGGCCAGAACCTTCACCAGGATTGGGAGTCCCTGGAGTTTGGGCTTGGTTTTCTGGATGGGATGGGAATTCTCTTCTCCAGGGCTGCTGGAGGGCCAGCTGAACCCAGAGGGATTTGTGTCCTGGCATGGATCCATGGCACGGAATTGGCCAGGGATGCCAATGAGCAGCGTTTGACAGGACAAGGTGCTGGTTCAAAGGCCTGAACAAGAACAACCCCCTGCCAAATTCCAGCCCCACTGCAGAGAACACATCTCAGACCTGCCTGGGGAGGCAAAGGCAGAGAGAAAACCCTTTGGGGACCTCAGTGCTCAGGCCTGGGCCCAGGCTAAGCCATCCCCAGCAATGGAGGAGAAGGTGGCCAGCAGCCAGCAGAGCTGGGAGCAGAGCCAGGGCACAGGAGGGGTCCCAGCAGGGCTGGAGGAGTCCAGCAGACACACCTGACCCCTCTCCTCGGAGCCCCCAGGAGCTCTGGCCCCTTCCCTGGCAGACTGAACCCCAGGTGATGCTGCTGCTGTGCCACCAGGCCTGGGGACAGCGCCAGGAGCTCAGCAGCTCCTGCTTCCTGCAGGATCCCCCTGCACTGAGCCCACTGCGGCTGAGCCCTGCAGCCCCCAGCAGTGCCAGAGCTCCCTTGCAGACACATCCAGGGAGCACAACACTGGGATCAGCTCCTTGGGGCCTGCAGCAGCCCTTGTGCTGCCAGCACTGCTACAATCCCCAAAAACCACCCAGAAACAGCCCGAGGCTTTTCCACTCTTATTTCTTCACTCATAGGGTCAGGTTACCCCTAAATATCCTCAAATATTGCACCTTTCTGTACCTACAGCCTGACTGTAGAGAGGGGGAAGAGGTTGGAATGTTTTGGGGGAGGATCTCAAATCCTGCTGTCCCTTGCAGCCGTCACTCGGTGGGTTTGGAGCTGGGTCCCCCTCCAGCAAAGGTCACTCTGCAGTGGCCCTAAGGCAATCCTGGTGCTTTCCCCAGTCCTTCCCTCCCTGCAGGCAGTCCAGCACAGATCCTGATGGATTTCCAGCAGCTCCTGAGGGTTCAGCCCTGGGCTGGCTCTGGCACACAGGGCTGGGAGCAGGATGCACGACCAGGGGCTGGACTGGGAGTGCAGCTCAGTGCTGGGACCCTGCAGGAACTGGGAATTCCTCTTCTGGGTGCACAGGAAATACACGGATCCACCAGCAGCTGTGCTTGCCCTGGCCTGGTGCACTCAGTTCCCTGTGACACAGCCAGCCCACACTGCAGGATCCCTGCTCTGCTTCCCTGCAGGACACCCCACCTCCAGAGGGGAAGGGAAGCCTTGAGAAACCTGTCCCCATCCCAGAAAACTGTCCTGAGCATCCTCGCCGTGTGACAGGTGAAACACCACCGGGACTGGGGTTATTTCACCAATAGCAGGGCTCTGTAATTGCCCTGCACTGACAGACACCCGACACCACTGAGCGGAGGACATTCCTATCCCCAGATATCCCCATGAGCTCACCCTTCCCCACCTGGCAGGGAATATCCCTGTCCTTGCCCTGCCCTCCCACCAGGTGCTGGATCTGCTGACCCCCAGGAACCTTCTGAGGAGCCCCCAGGGACACCAGAGCACAAGGATCCCGTTTCCCTGAGCCTGGAGCAGCAGCTCAGCCCCCACAGCGACACCACGGTGACTCTGCAGCTGCAGGAGCTCGGGGACGAGCTGGGCTGGGTGTCCTCTTCCTTCTCCTGAGCCTGGACTGGTGTGGCACAGTCTGCTCTGCAGGGACACGGCTCCTCTAGGGCAGTGCCCCGCTGAAGGTGGCAATGGGCAAACACAGCAGGGACTGGAACTCGGAGGGGTCCTGCGGAGCCACGGGGGAGCCCCTCGGTGCCAGGGGGTCACAGTCCCTGGGCTTGTAGCACACGGAGATCTCACACCTGCAGGGGAACAGCAGGAAACAGCCCCTGAGTCAGGTGGGGACTGAGAACCCTCAGGGGTAGTGGGAATGGAAACAGGGCTGAGAGCCCAGCGGGAACGGGGCTGAGAACTGAGCAGGAATGGGAATGGGGCTGAGAACTGAGCAGGAATGGGGCTGAGAGCCCAGTGGGAATGGGAACAGGGCTGAGAGCCCACTGGGAATGGGAACAGGGCTGAGAGCCCAGGGGGAACAGGAACGGGGCTGAGCACCCAGCAGGAATGGGAACGGGGCTGAGAGCCCAGGGGGAACAGGAACGGGGCTGAGAGCCCAGGGGGAACAGGAACAGGGTTGAGAGCCCAGCAGGAATGGGAACGGGGCTGAGAGCCCAGGGGGAACAGGAACAGGGCTGAGAGCCCAGGGGGAACAGGAACAGTGCTGAGAGCCCAGGGGGAACAGGGCTGCTGGTGTCTGAGCAGGAGCCTCCATCCCAGCTGGGCTCAGAGCCCGGGGCTCCCATGGGTGGGTCAGGCTGCCCCGTGCCGGCAGCTCTGGCTGCAGCTCCCACCTGGTTACACTCTGCAGGATCTTCTGCTCGTCCTGGTCCAGGCACACGGCGAAGGAGGACTGGACCCCGATGATCTGGACCTTGTCCACTTTGATCTGGGACACGCTGATCTGCTGAGAGCAAAGGCTGGGGTGAGGGAGCTGCTGCCTCAGCGCCTTCCCTGGCCTGGGCAGGGCAGCTGGGGGCAGCAGCAAAGGGATGCCCCGAGAGCTGCTCCCTCCAGCCCTGCTCCCCTCCCATCCTCCCCAGATGTAAAAGCTCCAGGGTTGCAGTTACCTGATTGAAACTCTTCTTGGATTTGGAGTTCTGCCTCTTGACCACCTCGGTCATGGTTAGGTTGAGACATTCTGTCTTGGAGGCTGCAGGAGAAGGAAGCTGCCATGGCCTGGGGCTCTGCTGGGACTCAGGAAGTCCCTGCACCTCCCAGAGCATCCCAGAACTGGAGCTCCAGCAGGATCCCAGAGCTGGGGGAATGCAGAGCAGTCCCAGCTTTCCTCCCCTCCTGCTGAATGTGCTCTGCAATTCCAGCTGCTTTCCAAACACAGCGGGACAGAACATTGAGCCCCCATGGGCTGCAGACCGGAGGAAATCCATCGCCCATTGCCATGAGGAAAGACCTCCCCAATGGGCAACTCTCCCCCCGTGGCCTCTCCTGAGCCCACCCAGAAATAAATCAGAAGTTATGAGAAAGATTCTTCTTTTGAATGTGGATGAAAATATTTAGATGTAATACAGAAGTCCACAGTTTTAATATCTTCAGTTAGACATCTATATTTTAATATATTTATGCTATAAGGCGATTTTATGGTACCTAACTCTTGTTATTTCTTCTTGAAATAATTTAAGTGCCTTTAGGATTTTTGAATGCATTAGAAATGTTCTTAAAGCAAATATTTCAGTCTAGGTGTAGTTTAAACAATTGCAACTGTATTTCTGTTACTTTAACAAGCTGCTCAAGGTGGGCAGGGGCAGCTGCTCCGGGTGGGCTGCAGCAGCTCCTGGTGCCTGGGATGACAGTGACATCCCGTGGCCAAAGTGCGGAACGGGAGAACCACGGGGCCAGGGGGATCGGGTTCCTCTTGGAGTGATGGAGATTCACAGAGAGGAGCTGAGGGCGCCCCTGATGCCAGCCCTGAACGAGAGCAGGAACATCCAACTCAGCCTTCAGAGGGGGTGACAAACCCATTCCTGATGCTTTCCTCTCAGCACTGGCTCCAGGGATGGGCAGGGGCAGGAGGGACAGTGGGGAGCTCCACGGAGCATCAGGGATGTCTCCTGCTTGGTGCAACACCCCGATTATCCTGCTGACAAACACCTGCTGGGCACAGGCACACGAGGAAAAAGGACCTGAACCCCCTCAGCTGTCTCAGAACTGCATGTGTCTGAGGGCCAAACCAGCAGCTCTTAAACAAGAGCAAACCAAAAACACCACAGAGCCAGAGCCTTGGATCTTTTGAAAGGCTCAGAGCCTGATTAACTGGACACCTGATTAACTGGAAACCTGATTCGAACAAAGGTCCTGAGGCCAGGCCAGGTGGCTGGGAGCTGTGGCTGAGCTGCAGGAAGGGAAGCAGGCTGCAGGAAGGGTGTGCTGAGGGCACATGTGAGGCAGCTGCTGTGGATGCAGGACCAGCACCTGGCCCTGGTCCTGCTTCACCTGCAGAGTTTTACCTGCTGTTCCTCCTTGCTAAGCAAGTGCTGCCCAGTGACAGCCTGTGTTTGAGCCATCCCAGCCCCATCCCTAGGGGATGTTCTCCCAGCTGGAGGCTTTGGGACAGTGGCACAGGACACGTCCTTTGTCCCCGACGTGGTGCTGAGGACTGGCACACACCCAACACTACAGCACAGCTGAGGGAGCATCAGGGACTCCCAGGTGTCTCCTGCATTCTCACCTCCCTCATTTTCCAGCCAGGAGATCCACAGGGTTCCCTGCCCCCCCAGTGCCCCCCGCCTCCCCTGGCACTGCCACCTCGTACCCACCGAGCTCCTCGTGCCTCCTGCAGGCCTTGCTGAGGTTGACAGACGTGCAGACCTTCTCCACGTCATTCCAGTGACTCCTGCCACTGGCAGCTGTCTGCAGGGAGCAGCCAGAGCCCAGCAGAGAGAAGCACACAACCATTCAGCTTGGAAAAGGCCTTTCAGGTCACATCCAACCCTAAATCTAACCCTACCAAATCCTTAAGCACCAACCCCACATCTTTTAAACATCCCCAGGGATGGTGACTCCACCACTGCCCTGCACAGCTGTGCCAGGGCTGGAAAGTCCTTTCAGTGAAGGAATAATCCCTAATATCCAATCTAAACTCCCTGTTCCCCCTCCTCCTGTCCCTGTTCCCTGGGGCAGAGCCTGACACCCCCTCCCTGGCTGTCCCCTCCTGTCAGGAGCTGTGCAGAGCCACAAGGGCCCCCCTGAGCCTCCTTTTCTCCAGGCTGAGCCCCTTCCCAGCTCCCTCAGCCCCTCCTGGTGCTCCAGCCCCTTCCCCAGCCCCATTCCCTTCCCTGGGCACGCTCCAGCCCCTCCATGTCCTTGCCATGAGTGTCCCAGAGCTGTCCCCAGCTCTGGAGGTGCCCCAGCAGTGCCAGCACTGACCTTGCTGTATGCAATCTGTAGTGTCAGTGGGATTGCTTCCCTGTCTCCATCTATTCCCAGCCTTTTGCTGCCTGGACCTGCAGGGAACAAGGAGCAAACATCACACGGGGGATTGGCACAGCAGCACACCCGGGGCGTCAGGAAGGGGAAAAGGGCTTGCTGAGCACAGCTGTGGGCCAAAAGGGCAAAACTGAGAAAAGGGGGCTTAAAAGCTGCAGAAAGCAAAGAATCCAGGGAGGAATTACAACACAAAACCACTCAGCAGAACTGAAAGTGGCTCTGGCTGAGCCGGTGCAGAAGGGTCAGAGCTCAGGGAAAACACAGAGCAGCAAAGGCCACAGTGCTCCCCCTGCTCCTGTTTGCTCAGGCAGGTTTCTGCCCACGTTACGTCAGCCTGAAACACTGGGCTGACACTTCCTAACTGTTCTTGTCCCCCTGGATAAGTTTTTGCAGCTGTGAAGCAGTGCCAGACAAGCCAAGGGCAAACATCGGATTCAGCACTGGGGGTGTTTCATGGCTTGGGGCTAAGAGCTCTTTGCCCCAGCCTGGTTTTGGGGGAGCAGGGGGGTCACACTGCATAGGGGGGAATTTCATGGGCTCTGCTTTGAAGGACAAGCAGAGCTCCCACCAAAGCAGCTGGTTAAAGCCCCGAGGAACGCGTTCGGGTGCAGTGCTGGGGCTGGCCATGAGGTGTCTGTGTGAGCTGCGCTTCAGCAGAGCATCCCGGGCTGGGTGCCCGAGGAACTGCAGCCAGATGTCCCTGCCGCCGCTTCTGCTCTCTGAACAGCACTAACGTTACAAATTTGTGACATAAAAGCACGAAAAACGACACCCGGAAGGCTCCAAGCACACACACACAAATCTGGCTTCGCCCAGGAAAACAAGGAGATGAAAAGAGGGATTTTATCAGTGACACTTCTGGACAGAGCACAGAGAGCAAGCATAACAAGGAGAGATAAAGAACTGCATTTGGCAGGTGCTGATGAGAGGAAGGAAACGGGCTTGGAGGTGTTTTATTGTAAATCCATTCTAGAGTTCAGAGCAGCACAAACAATCAGGCATTGCCATGCTTTCACTCCTGGAGGGAATACAAAACTGGGATGTTTCTCTCCCAGACCAGTGAAAAGCTGTCTGGATCCTTGCTCAGCCTGGTTCAGACACCTCCTGCAGCCCAGGCTTCCTTCCCTTCCCAAAACCTTCCCTTCCCTTCCCTTCCCAAAACCTTCCCTTCCCTTCCCTTCCCTTCCCTTCCCTTCCCTTCCCTTCCCTTCCCTTCCCTTCCCTTCCCTTCCCTTCCCTTCCCTTCCCTTCCCTTCCCTTCCCAGCCCTGGTTTCAGCCCCCAGGGCAGCTGGGGGTGCAGGAGCAGTTACAGACCTGAGGCCTTGATGGCCCTGGTGGCTGCTGAGTGCCCCAGCTCCAGGGAGTGGATGAAGACCTCTGTCCTCTTCTCGCCCCCGATGAAGGTGAGCTGCCAGGGGGACAAGAGGGGACACGTGGGGGTGAGGGGACGCAGCCTGGCCAGGCAGCCTTCACCCTTCTCAGTCCTTAGGAGATGGGTCACTTTGGGAAAGCCCTTCCATGTTCTCAAAGCACCTTTCAGCAGCCTGGTGGTGCCTGCCTTTAGCTGGACCCCAAAACAACCCAAACCCCTCGTTTTCACTTAAAACTCCATTGGAAAAACCCCAATGAGCCAACAGCAGGGTCTGGGAACTGCTTTGGGAGCACAAATCCCACGTGGCTCTGCTCACCAAGCCCTGTTTGGTCCCCAGGCACAGCCCCAAAGCAGGGGCTGCACCCCAAATTCAGCCTTCCCCACCACACCTGCCCCAGGCACACAGCAGGGTGGGGAAAAGTCGCCTCAGGGAGGGGCTTGCTTTGGGACGCAGAGCTCTGGAGAGATTCCAGCGACCTGGAAAAGCTGGCAGCAGTGCCAGGCACTGCCTTGTGCATGGGGAAATGTGCTGGGGTGGAAAACTGCTCGGGGTCAGGGCAGGAGCCGCTCTCAGTTCTGAGCCAGGAGCATCAGCCAGGGCACCAGGGACACCGGGGACCAGAGGGGACCGAGCTCTGCCTCAGCAGCACGTGGTGGCCGTGCCACGTCCCCGCTGCTCCACAGCCAGAGCACCCTCCTCTCCCTGTGCCCACCTCGGTCTGGTAGAGCTGCAGCAGCACGGGGCGCGAGGCGAAGCGGCAGTAGTAGAGGATCATGTCTGCCAGGATGGGCAGCTGCTCCTGGGCATCCTCCTGGGGCTCAGCCTCGGCCTTGGCACACTGCAGGGGCACAACGGGTCAGAGAGGTGATGGGGTAGGGGGCACAACAGGTCAGAGGGGTGATGGGGCAGGTGAGAATGCAGGAGACACATGGGTGGCACAGTGGGTCACAGGGGTGATGGGGCAGGTGGCACAATGGATGATGGGGTGACAGGGTAGGTGGCACAATGGGTATGAGGGGTGATGGGGTGGGTGGCACAATGGATGATGGGGTGACGGGGTAGGTGGCACAATGGGTATGAGGGGTGATGGGGTGGGTGGCACAATGGGTCAGAGAGGTGACGGGGTAGGTGGCACAATGGGTGATGGGGTGATGGGGCAGGTGGCACAGTGGGTCTGAGGGGTGATGGGGTGAGTGGCACAGTGGGTCTGAGGGGTGATGGGGTGGGTGGCACCTCCAGCCACACCTGCCCACCCACCCTGCTGGGGATGGGAACCTCCTGCTGATCAGCAGGAGCCCCAGCTCCATCCCATGTCCGTGTGGCACAGCAGAAGGTTCTCCAAACAGCTCCCCAGCGCCCTGGGGAAGGGGCACACCCCGCCCTGCCCCTGGCACAGACGCACCTGGCACAGGACGCCCATGGGCAGGCTCATCAGCCCCAGCACGTTGCGCTCGTACCAGGGGTCCAGCAGGCCGAGGTAGTGGGAGATGTCGTTGGTGCTGCTCTCTGTCCCGGCCGGGGAGGGCTCCTGGAACCGGCACCGGGGTCACCCCGAGGGTCCCCAGCCTGCCCCGGCTCCCACAGCACCCCCGGGGAGGGCTCACCCACCTGTGCCCGGGGCGGGGGCTCCCCCGGGGCCGCCGAGGGGTGGTGATGAGGATGAGGATGAGGGTGATGCATCTGCGGGGTCGATGGAGCCACGCAGCTCCTCTTGACGGGCACGTAGAAGAACTGCAGCCTGAAGTACCGCGTCAGGGAGGGGCAGGAGCTCTCCTGGAGCCTGGCGAGGAGCAGGGGCTGCGCTGAGCCCAGGGGCCGGGCAGGGCGGGCACCGCGGCCCCCGGCTCACCTGGGGGGGCACACCTGGGGGGGCTCACCTGAGGCGGCTGTAGGCTCGGGCCACCTTGCCCGAGATGCGGTCCGAGCCGAACACCACCACGCGCAGCGTGCCCGCCTTGGCCTCCTCCTCGTCGCAGCTGAGGAAGGGGCGGCGGGGCAGCCCCAGGGGCCGGGGGGCGAGCGGGGCGGGGCCGGGCCGGGCCGGGCCGTGCTGCGGCAGCGAGAGCGCGCGGCGGGAGCGCGCGGGGACGCGCGGCTGCGCCGGGGGCGCGCACAGGCTCTCGGCGCGGCGCAGCGGGAGCGAGCACGGCCCCGGGCAGTCCCGGCGCTGCACCAGCTGCTGGCCCTTGCTCTTGAGCAGTCTGTAGAGCCGGTTGGTCAGCGACTGGCGCTGCTTGGGCAGCTCGGGCCGGCCCGCCGCCTCCACGGAGCTCTCGTCGCTGTCCTCGGCGTAGCCGCTGTCCATGCAGTCCTTCAGGCTGGACACGAAGGACTTGAGGGACTTCCTGGAGACCACGGTCAGCTCCGAGATGGACTCCTTGGGGGAGGCGAAGAGGGACACCCGCGGGGGCTTGGAGCCCTCCTCGGCCAGCACGGAGTACACGGAGTCCCCGGGGAGGGCACAGAGCGGGGCCAGCAGCGAGTCCTGCCCGGGGGAGCCGCCGTCCGTCTCCACATCCTCCTCCTCTTCCTCCTCCTCCTCGTCCTCGTTCTCCGAGGCCAGGGGCTCGGCAATGCTGCACTCCTTGCTGAGGACATCGTTGAGGATGTCTGAAAGCGACCGGAGGGAGGAGGTGTCTGCCACGGCTCCAGCAGAGCCACTGCAAACGTGGTGACCCCAGACACCGCTGCCGCTGCCCCTGGCCAAAGCTCTCCTCCACCCTGGTGTCGAGCAAGGAGCTGGAAACCTCCTCCCCAAAGGTTTTAGATTTCCAGTAAAGGCTCGGATGCAATGCAAAGAAAATTGTGTCTCTCTCCTCGAGGTTCTGGCTGGGTTCTCAAAAGGCAAACTCCAGCTGGGCTTTTGCTTCCTTCCCACCCAGCTTCCACCACATCCTCACGTCTGATCCAGGTTTAACTGGAGCAAAGCCAAGCCTTTGGCCGATCAAACCCGCCCTGACCCACCCTGGCTCCCTGGGGCCAGCAGGGAAGGGCACAGAGCCCTCCCAAGAACAGACACGGTCCTTCCAGGAATGGGGAAGCACCAGCTCCGCACAAGGGGAACCTTCTACTTCTCCAAAGCTGCTCGGGGCCCAGCTGAGAGCTGGGCCAGGGCCCTGACTCACCGAAGTTGTCCTGGTCCCAGCTGTAGGTGTAGCAGCGTGCAGGGGGAATGGGGAAGGGGTGCAGCTTGCGGGGCTGGGCCTCGCCTGCAGAGAGAGGAGGGACAGCAGCTGGTTTGCAGGGTCCCCCAGGGCCAGCCCTGCCAGCTCCCCTGGCCTGGAGGTGCCACCCACCCACCCCCGTGTGCTTTGGGCAGCCCAGGGCACGCTGCTGTCCTTGGCTCAGGACACGGGGACACTTCACACCTCCACGGCCACCAGATGTCACAGCTAGAGCCAGTTTCTGATTTAACGCTTTCACCTCACCCCTCAATGTTCAAAGGCTGCACAACTCGTTTGGTTGCTGTTTAAATGACACCATTTGTGGCTCAGGTGTGGTTATTGAACAGGACCTGGGGCGGTGCTTTTTTATCGCAGTCATTGCACTCGGCTGAGACTCTGCAAAGCCTCTCCCCATTGCTGCTGCAGGGGCTGAGCCAGCAGAAAGCCCCGGGGAAGGAGGCAGGGCCTGGGGATGCAGGGCAGAAAGCCCCGGGGAAGGAGGCAGAGACCCGGGGGATGCAGGGCAGAAAGCCCCGGGGAAGGAGGCAGAGACCCGGTGGATGCAGGGCAGAAAGCCCCGGGAAGGAGGCAGGGCCGAGGGAAGGAGGCAGGGCCGGGGGAAGGAGGCAGGGCCGGGGGAAGGAGGCAGGGCCGGGGGATGCTCACCTGCGATGGCCCCGGGGAAGGAGGCGGCCCCGGCGATGTCGCGCAGCACGGCCTGGAGCCGCTCCCGGGCCAGCGCGGGGTCGGGGCTGGCGGCCGCCGCCTCCTGAGCATCGGCAGCGCTGGCGTAGAGCTCCGAGAGCTCCTCCAGGGGCTTGGACTGCGGAGCAGAGCCGGGGGCACACGGTCAGGGGGTCCCTGCACTGGGCAGCATCACTAACGGGGGGCTCTCCCCCTGCACTGCCCCCGCCTCCCTCAAGTCCCGCCAAACTTTTCCAATGTAAATAAAAATAACTTTGAAAACACCCCAGGGGTTTCCTTCATGGCTTTTTTTTTTTTTTCCTCTCCCCCAAGCGTTTCTCTGGTCAAACAAACATTTCTGCTGCTTTTCAAATCTGGGGCCCTTCCTCTCTCCGCTGCGTGATGGGAAAGGAGTGGCAGGATCAAAGATCAGAGAGCCCTCTGCACGCACCTCACAAAACACCTCAGACCTCAGGTCTAACCTGAGGAGGGGAAAAGGTGCATTTTTCCTCCAAGAAGTGTTACCCAAACTCTTTTCCTTTGCCAAACCAGTGGCGCTTTGGGCAGGAAATGACTGCAGCAGGCCCTGCACAGAGCTGCTCCTGCAGCAGCCCAGGGTGGGCACCGCCCCTGCCCACCTGGAGCAGCTGCCCCTGCCCACCCTGAGCAGCTGGTGCTGCCTCTTCCCGCTTGGAACAGCTGCCCCTGCCCACCCTGAGCAGCTGCCCCTGCCCCTGCCCACCTTGAGCAGCCGGCCCAGCCCATCCAGGTCGCAGTGGGTGCCGAAGGTGGCCTGGTAGAGGTGCTGGAGCAGCAGCAGCAGCGTGGAGTGCTGGGCGGGCTCGCTGGAGCTCAGCCTGCGGGCGATGGACAGGAACTCGCTCTGCACCTCCGAGCGGTTCAGCAGCAGCACCGTCCTGGGGACAGGGACACGGCTCAGGCCGGGCCACGGCACACAGACAGCCCTGGAGCCCAGCCCGGCCCAGCCCTGGAGTCCAGCCCCAGCCCTGGAGCCCAGCCCCGGAGCCCAGCCCAGCCCTGGAGCCCAGCCCACCCTGGCCCAGCCCGGCCCAGCCCCACAGGACACGAGGGAGCCCGGAACATCTCCCTCCTGAAGCTGCAGCTCTAAGGAGAAGCTCTAAGGACAGCCCAGGCCCATTCCCAGCCTCATTTCCCTCCTTGCAGATGAGGACGGCAGGGACAGGCTCAGCCCCCGAAGAAGGAGCAGAGTCTGCCTGCTCAGAGCTGCAGGGCTGGGAGGGGCTCCCTCTGGCTCCTGTGGGGGTGGTGGCTCCCAAAATCAGGATCTCAGCGTGTCCCACTGCTCTGCAACACCAGCAGCTCCCTAGGGAGGGGACTTTGCCTTCCCCACATCTGCAGGGTCACTGGCATGGGGAGCTCACAGACCCTGTCCCAGCCTCTGGAAATGGCCCAGGTGCTCTCCTCACCCCTCCCACGGCTCAGCCCAGCCCTCCTGCCCAGCCCCTGGAGATGCTGCAGCAGTGCCAGCCCCAGGGGATGTCCCAGGGAGCCCCAGCAGTGCCCCTGGCCACACTTACACCGTGGAGCTCTGGTAGTTCTTCACAGGCAGCCCCTGCTCTGTCCTCACCAGCCTCTGGAAGGTGATCCCTGGGGAGGGAGCAGAGCAGTGAGGCACTGGAGCCCTGCAGGATGCCCTGCCTCTGCCCCCAGGGCACTGCTGGGCTGGCAGAGCCCCTGCCTGGAGCAGGAACAGCAGCACTGAGAGGCCTCGTGGGGACCAGGCACAGCCTCTGTGTGAGGGACCAGTGCAGGGGCAAGGGAACCCAGGATGTGAAGGGTAAAACCCAGAGAGCAGCAGAGCAGCAGGGGAAACACCCTCACAAAAACCCCAGCCCCAGCCCCAGCCCCAGCCCTGCCCTGGGCTTTGTCCCTGCTGCTCCTGTCCCAGTCCTTGCCTCCCTGGGAGCACACTGTCCATGCCAAAGCTCAGCTTTTCCAGGGCTCAGGACCCTGCTCCCCCCCTCAGGATGGTGGGCCCGGGTGGTCCAGCACAAGGTGGGCCTGGTTCCTCTGGAGGAGCAGGGCAGGCCCTTGGTTTTGGTGTGTGCAAGGAGCATGCCAGGCTCCCCCAGCTGTGCATCAGAGGCAATTAGCCACATGGCTAACCCTAACCCTAACGATTTCCTGGCTGACTTTCAGTCTGGAGGGTCCTTTCCCCCCAGAGCCCGTGGTGGCTGCTCCCCCAGGCTGCCCTTTGTGTGAGGGACAGGAGGGGGACAGCAGCAGGGCCATTCATGGCCATCAGGGTGGCTGGAGCCTCCGAGGCTGCTCTTCCATGGGGATTTGCACAGGGCTGAGGCACTCCCTGCATTGTTCTTTCCTGCCCAGACACACCTTGTGACCCAGCTCTGGGCACAGGCACGGGCAGCACCAGTGCTCCTCTTAATTAAGGGCTCCTTGTGGATGTCCTGTGGTTCCCAGTGGAGCAGCTCTTCCAATTATTTCTCAAAGCCTTCTTGCCTGCTCTCCCTGCCTTTCGGGGGCTTTTGAAGGGCTGTTATCACACAGAGCACATTGCAGGCCGGGTTTGATCCTGGGCAGGCTTTGGGAGGCCTGGGAGGGGATGTGCCTGGGGCTGGGGGTGTTCCCCACCCCCTCAAACTGGGAAGGTGCTCGGGGGCCCTGGGGGATGGGAAATGCAGGGTCTCTGTCAGGGCAGCTGTTCCTGTGAGATGGGAACCTGGGGATGGGATGAAAGGTGCTTCCAAAGGAACAAAAAGATGGGAAAAAATCCCAGCCTGAGCTCTGGACTGGCTGCTTTAGCCCCAGCACAGCTGGCCATGGCCACCAGGCAGGGCCTGGCTGTGTCAGCCTTGTCTCAGAGCTGCAGGGCCACAGGGACATGGGGACACCCGTGGTGGGGCTGTGCCCTGCTCAGGGCTGAGCTTTGCCCACCTCCGGAGGGCGCTGGTGCCAGGGGGGGCTGCTGCCCCCGTTCCTGTGCCACCCCCAGTGCCCCAGGCCGTGAGTGGGGACCTTGGCCCTGGAGCTCTCCCCTCCCAGCGCCGTGGGTTTGCTCCCTGCCAGAGGTGCTGGGTGGCAGGGCTGCCCTGGGAGCCCTCAGTGAGGTGTGTGCCCTGCTGCTCCGCTGCCAGGACCTTCCACCTGTTCCAGCCTTGCTTCACCTGCCCCTGACCCGCTGGGGGCTGAGGCCAAAGCTCTTTATTGTGATGAGGGCAAAGATTAACAGAGAACGAGCCGCTGTCAACACTGGCCAGGAGCACAGCAGCTCTGATCTCACCCTGGGGCTGACGGCCCTGCAGGAGTCGGTGCTGGGTGACCTGTGGGGGCCAGGGTGGCCCCCGTGGGTGCAGGGCTGGGGGATGTGGCTCCCTGCATGGATAAGGGCTGGGTCCTGCTGATGCCATAGGGTTTCCTGTCCTGCTGAGGGGTGACAGGGCTCTGCTGATGTCACCCGGTGTCCTGGGGACAGTCCTGGGGGCCCCAGGCTGTGGCTGTCCACAGCAGCCTGTCCTGCATCAGTCTGGGCTCTGTCCCTGCAGGAGGGGAGGTGGCAGTGACCTGCTGGCCCTGTGTGACAGCCTGGGGGCTGAGGCAGGTGGGAGCAGCGGGGAAATGCCATCCTGGAGTCCCCATCCCACACAGGCAGGGGGGCAGCAGGGGCTGGGGCTGGAGCAGGTCTCCTGCCCCATCCTGTGGGCATGGAGTTGGTGCTGGGGCAGGGGTAGGTTCGGTGTCAGTTTTGGAGCTGCCAGGGCTGGGGTTGGTGCTGGCAGAGCCTGGGGCAGGGCTGGGTTTGGTGCCGGGTTTGGAGCGGGCAGGGGTGAGTTTGGAGCTGGCAGGGGTGAGTTTGGAGCTGGCAGGGCTGGGTTTGGTGCTGGCAGAGCCCAGGACAGGGCTGGGTTTGGTGCTGAGTTTGGAGCTGGCAGAGCCCGGGGCAGGGCTGGGGTTGGTGCCAGGTTTGGAGCTGGCAGGGCTGGGTTTGATGCCAGGTTTGGTGCCGTGTTTGGAGCTGGCAGGGGTGAGTTTGGAGCTGGCAGGGGGGAGTTTGGAGCTGGCAGGGGGGAGTTTGGAGCTGGCAGGGCCCTGCTGGGGCAGGGCAGGGCAGGGCAGGGCAGGGCAGGGCGCTCACCTGGCGCCTTGAGCTCGTTGCTGATGAAGGTCAGCAGCTCCCGGGAGGTGTCGCAGTAGGGCACGGGCCAGGTCAGGAAGCCGTGGTAGACGCTGGCGGCTTTCAGCAGCAGCTCAGAGCCGGGGGGGAGGTGAGGAGCCTGCGGGACAGGGACAGGACAGGGGTGAGGGCACAGAGACCCCGAGTGCTGCCTGCAACCCCAGGGTTTGGGCTGGCAGTGCCAGGAGGAGAAGCAAAGCAGAGGGTGCCCTGTGCCACCCCATCTCCTCCCAAGGAAGGGCACAGGATCCCCCGGGCACAGCTCCAAGGAGCTCCTTCCCCGCCTCCCCAAGCGGGGCTCACGTGCCCAAGCCTAAATATAAATTCCTTTTTAAGCCCCTCAAGCCGCAGAGATGAATTCCACACAGCCTGTGCTTGTGCAGGACCTGGCAGCAATGACTTCCTTGGGATAATGATGCATTGTGCTGGGAATAATAATCATAAAAAAAAGTATTTCCTGGGAAGGCTCTGCTCCTTTTCATTCACGTTGCCCGTGTGTTTTGCCCAGCTATAAAGGGTAAAGAAAAGAATTCCCCTTTATTGTCCATCTCCCTTTCTGATTAGCCCAGCCTTTAAAAAACAGCTTCCAAACTCCTGAAGCTCATTCCCTTTGTCTCCCTGCTCGTGCAATTGTTGCTCGATCCCGATCCCTCTGGATTCATACAGAACCTTTCTTTTTGGGAGGAGCTGATGAGAGCAGGCTGGGAAGTTCCAGCCAAAGCCACTCTGATTTTGGAGCCTGCCCCGGGCTGGGATGGGTGCAGCAGCCTCAGCACTTACATAGAGCACGGCTGAGTAGAAGAGCAGGGCCAGGGGCGTCACCAGGTCGTAGTCACACCTCTCCTGCACCTGTGGGAACAGCCCGAGGGCACAGGGATGAGCTGCTGGCCTCGAGCACCACCCAAAATATCCCTGGAGGTGCCAGGAGACTCCAGCCCTGCCATCCCATCACCACACCCTGGAGATTCCCTCATCCCTGTGGGTGATGTGCATGGTGCAGTGCAGGGCAGACCCTGCCCCTGGTCCCCGGGTGCCAGCCCTGCAGGGCACCTGGCACAGCCACAGCAAGGCCTCCACCAGGAACAACAGGAAATGTTCCAAATGCTTTGGACACGGCCAGAGAAGGGCTGGGGAAGGCTGGAGGAGCTGCACAGAGCCAAGCAGGGCCTGGGGGGATCAAAGCCCATCCCTGGGGACCTGCAGGGCTGCCCCAACAATGGCGATGGGCTCTTCCTTGTGGGACACACAGCACTGGTGCCACCAGAGCTCTGGACCTGCTGACCCAGCCCCCGGCACTGATGCCCAGCAATATCTGATGAGCCCAGTCCCCTGGCAGCTCTGCCCAAGGCCATCATGGAGCTGCCAGTGCCCCAGAGCCCTCAGCTCCCCCGCCAGCCCCCCTCACCTCCTTGGTCTTGGCCAGGATCTTCTCCACCAGGATGAGGTAGTTACCAGCGTCCCGGCTCACCAGCTCCTGCAGGCTCCAGCAGTTCAGGCACAGCCCGGCTGTGGGGACAGAGGCATGGTCAGCCATGGTCACTCATGGCCCTGCGGTCACTCACAGAGCCACGGTCACTCACGGCCCAGCTGTGGGGACAGAGCCATGGTCACTCATGGCCTCGTGGTCACTCATGGCCACTCATGGCTTCATGGCCACTCATGGCCTCATGGTCACTCACGGCCCAGCTGTGGGGACAGAGCCACGGTCACTCATGGCCTCATGGCCACTCATGGCCTCATGGTCACTCACGGCCTGGCTGTGGGGACAGAGCCATGGTCACTCATGGCCCCACAGTCACTCTCAGAGCCATGGTCACTCATGGCCCCGTGGTCACTCCTGGCCCCAGCCAGCAGCGCAGGCAGCCCAGGGCACACCCTGTCCCCAGCTGGGGCTGGGGCAAGGGCAGGACTAAGCTGGGCTTATCCCAGCACCCCACAGAGCGTGACTGGACTAAGCCCAGCCCCTGAGCAGCAGCAGCAGCTGGGCAGGGCTGCCCAGGGAGCTGGGGCTTGGCTTTGGTCACCAGCAGCACCAAAAGGCTCACGGCAATGCCAAAAGGCACACGGCAATGCCAAAAGGCACACGGCAATGCCAAGAGCGGGCACGGCACACGGGCACAGCTCATGGCAGCACCCAGAGTGGGAATGGCAATGCCAAGAGCAGGCAAAGCACACAGCAATGCCAGAGGCACGTGGCAATGCTGAGAATGGGCACGGCAGCACCGAGAGCGGGCACAGCACGGCAATGCCAAGAGGCACATGGGAATGGCAAAAGGCACACGGCAATGCCAAGAGCAGGCATGGCACACAGCAGTGCCAAGAGGCACACAGCAATGCTGAGAGTGGGCACAGCACATGGCAGCACCAAGAGCAGGCACAGCACACTCAGTGCCAAGAATGGGCACCGTGCACAGCAGCACCGTGGGCGGCCTCGGAAGGATGAGGCTTTGCCATTTCTTTTCTAAGAAGTGCCCCAAGCGCCCTCTTCCTCCTCCGCCTCCCAGAGCAGCTCCTTCCTGGCTCAGGGGGTGGCATTTCCCCTCAGAGTGGGCACCGGGCAGAAATCCAGAAGCACCGAAGCAGAAACGGCACCCCCTGAGCTGCCCTCGCCCACTGTGCTGGGCACGGGCCCCTGGTGCCACCAGAAGTGACACCCACGGTGTGGGGGGAAAGCAGAAGACTCAGTTTCCTCCTCCCCCAGAGCCACTGGCACCATCTCCTCACCAGGGGGACGTGGTTTCTCCTGGCACTGCCCCAAGGAAGGGCCAGCTCGGGGCAGCTGGGTCAGGGAGGGGCCCAAGGACTGGCACAGCCCTGCACCCTTGGGGAGGGCAGCAAGGCAGCCTGCAGCTGCTGAGACACGGGAGGTGGATGTGGGTGTCCAGCACAGGGCCCCTCCTGGCACTGCCCCCCGGCCTGGGCAGAGATTTCCACAGGAAAACCCAGCACAAACCAGGAGAAATCAGCTCAAAGGGGAGAACCTGCCAGGTCCCCAGCACCACCAGAGCCAAGCCCAGCGCCCTCCTTCACCAAAAACTCCTTTTTTTATTTTTCCTGCTCACCAGCAAGCAATCAAACATTTTTCTCGCTTTTCACATTCTAACTTGACCATGGTCTCCCCTGCAGCACAAAGCAAGGCCGGCCCTGAAGAGGCTCCTCCACAAGGAGAAGGTTTTCCTCCCAAGCACTTTTCTAATGGGGATCTTCACGAGTCACACACAATTCATTTTGATTTGGTTTCTGCAATAAGTTCCACAGAAAAATCTTCTATTTACATCCACCACGGGCTCACCCAGGCTGTAAATCTGGGATGGCCAAAGCCTCACAACTCCTCCTTGCTGACTTCACAGCCCTCAGCTCCTCATCCCTTACTCAGGGGGAACAACGTGTTGGAAACGATTACTCACCCTCTCTGGAGCAACCTTGTGTGAAAGTTAGCACAGAAAAATAAAGCTTTAAGTAATTTATGAAATTCAGCAAGATCTCAGCCAAAAAGCTGTGACATCATGTGTGTTATTTTGGTGTGTGGAAAGGGTAAAATGAGGGGAAAGCAAAGGAACTGGGAAATAGAAGTGAAAAATGAGGAAGGTGAAGGTTCCAGCCCAGCCAAGAGCAAGATGAAAGGATTCACTGCCTTGAGGGGATCAACCCTGCCACAAACAACAGCCTGGACAGGACAGCAATAATGAAACTGTCATTTGTAGCTTGGGGAAGGATGTGACAACATCTCTGCCCTGGCTCTGAAAGGCAGCAGGGGACAGCTCTGAGGGCAATGCTCTCCACTTTCCCTGAACCTTCCTGCTGCCAGAGACCAAACCCTGCCAGCCCTGCATGCTGGGATGGGACAGCAGCCCCTCGGAGGCTGCAGGGGCAGGGAGGGGCTCTGGGGGTCCTGGGGGTCCCCAGCAGCAGCAGCACCGGGGCTGGGGCACAGCAGAGCCACCAACAGCCACCCAGGGCGTGCTGCGGATTTCTGGCAGAGCAGGAATGATGAGGGGGAGATTTCTGAGGTGCAAAAGGCCCCAAATTCTCCCAGGAATGCCAGCTCCTTCTGCAAAGGCCAGGAGAGGCACAGGAAGGGTCTGGGAGCCAGGGGACATCACTGGGATGGGACTCACGGGGGGTCAGCACAGCCCCCAGCCCCAACCCCTGCCCTGCACACCCCAAACTTTGCCGACAAGCTGCAGAAATGATGGAGGTGAGGGGCTGGGGTGAGAGCTGTGAGTGACACAGGAACTGATTGATGCAATTACAGCAAGGTGGGCTCTGGGCACTGACCTGCTCTCTGGGCACACACTGACCTGCTTTGGGGGCACAGAGGGCACACAGGGCTGCTCTGGCCACGCTCTGTCACCGTGCCAAGCACGAGGCTGCTCTTCCAGGAACCAGCAATGTGGGTCACACTTCAGGGCCTGCCTCCCAGAGCAGGGGAAAGGCAAGGACACGGGAAACTCGGGCAGGACTGCCCCAGCTGAGCCCCCAGGTGATGCTGCAGCAGGGAAATGGCAAAGCTCCAGCGGTTGTGAGGGGTGGCAAAGGGAATCCTCTGGGAGCTGGCAGCAGGTGGGATCCTGTCTGCAGCTCTTTGTTGGTCTTGGTGGGGAAAAGAAAAGCAGAAAGGGTTGAAAGAACTGCACAGACAAGAAGGAATCAGAATCTGACAGCCCCCAGATTTCATCCACAGATGGGTTTGGCAGTGGTTTAATCTCAGCTCACAGCTACGAGGCAGAAAGGTCAGAATGACATTGAGGAATTATTTCTGCTCGTTGCTGCTCTGCCCTCACGACGCCAGCCCCAATCCTTCACAGCCCCCTCAGCAAGGCTCAGCTCTTCATGGCCACCACCAAAGGTATCTGAGCCAGGGCTGGGCTGATAACAACATCCCTGTGCTGATAACAAGATCCCCGTGCTGTGTGTGACAATGCAGCACGATCACAGCCCTGCCCTGGGGGCAGCAGCACCAGCAGGGCTGGCTGATTGCACAGAGGAGCTCTCCTGGGCTGAGCAAAGCCCTCTGCTCTGCCCAGCTCACTCAGGGACAGCCGGCACCAGCACCACTGCCCTGCTGATCCTCGCAGGGCCAGGCCTGTTCAGGGTCCTGGAACACCCTCCTGCTCCAGCAAATGCCCAGGAGCGCTGGCCAGGCTGGATGCCACCTCTGACTGAGCACTGGAAGGGGAAAGGCCTCCAGCAGCAGCAGCTCCTGTGACCCAGAGAGAGCCCTGGGTGAGACACCCCAGCAGGGACAGCACCAGCAGCTGCTGTGACCCAGAGAGAGCCCTGGGTGAGACACCCCAGCAGGGACAGCACCAGCAGCTCCTGTGACCCAGAGCCCTGGGTGAGACACCCCAGCAGGAGCCCAGGGCACCCCAGAGAGAGAAGGCCATGGTTAAGGTCACCTACCAGCCCATCTGCTGGCCACAGCATCCCTGCCCAGCCCGTGCAGACACCGCTCCAGCGCGTGGTGGATCCTGTCCTCCGTGCACGTGGTGTGCTGCATTTTAACTCATCTCCTGGATTGAAGGGGAAAGAAGGAGGAGAGTTAATAAAGGGTTGCCCTTGATGGCTCCAGTGGTCACTGGCCAAGGTCACAAACCCACCCCAAGTGGCAAGGAAGGCTGCACAACTGTCCCCTTGCTGCCACACGGCCACTGTGAAGGAAATTCCATGTGCCCTTGTGGCAATAGTGGAAAACACCGAGGGGATGTGAGCCCAGCACACGAGGACATTGTGAAATTGTGCCTGCAGCCCTGCCACATCCCACTCTGCTCCGGGGCCCAGGTTGCCCGCTGAGCCTTGGCTGGCATGGCCTGTGCTGCCCAGGAAGGTTTTATCCCAGCCAATCCACATCACGTCTGGGACAGCAGGAGCGGTAACGGGGATGTTCCTGACCTGAGCAATCAGAGGTGCCCAGGTGCCCATTCCCTCCTGCCCTGGGGCAGGTATTCCCCTCTCCCAAGGCATAGAGAGGGGTCCAGCCCACACATTCTCTGCCTCTTGTTTAGAAGCAACAGAAATGCACAAAAATATTTGAGTAAGAAGAAATAAAAGCTGCCAGTGCTACAAAACTACCTGCAAGGCAGCCCTTGCTTTCACCCTGGACAGCACCCACGCCACAGAGCCATATCATTCCCAGAGATCCTAAAACACCCAATTCTCTGCCCATTTGGCCAGGATTTGGGGCCACCACCCAGCAGTGGCCGTGCCCATCACAGCCTCACCCACCCCTGCTCCGGAGCCACTGTGACCTGGGCAGATGCTCCAGAGCCCTCCCTGCCCTGTGTCCCCAGCACAGCCACCTCCACCCAGCCTCCACTGCCAGCAGCTCCTTGGAAGGGCTCAGGAGAGCTGAGCCTGGCTGCTGGAGCTCCCTGGGAGTGCAGGGAGAAACCTCCCGCCCTGCCCCTGCCCCAGAGAGAAGCACCAGCAGCTCCCTGGAGGTGACAGCAAACACCCTGAGTGCCACTGATCTGCCCAGTGCCCTCCCTCCCCTCACCCCAGAGGGGCTCCTGGGCTCCTCCTCACTGCCAGAGCCTGAACCAGGCCCTGCAGCAGAACCTTTACCTGTGCCCGGTGCCAGGAGCACCAAGGAGCACCAAGGAGCACCACGGCACCGCGAGGGAGCGCGGAAATGGAGCCCAGCCCTCGGCCAGGCTGGAGGCAGGAGAAAGGCAGTGAGTAAGAGCCCAGGGTGACTCACAGACACCCCTGCAACAGCCAGCTCAAAAACCAGCTCAGTCCTCGGGGGGGACGGGCTCCTCACCCCACACCAACCCCACATCCCTTCCCGCGTGCCTTGGCACACAACGGGAGGGAATGTGAAATGAAACCCCCCCTGACACTGCTGCCACTTTCACACCACAGAACGCACTCTTCCTGCTGTGCCACGGACCACACAGCAGCCTGGGCCTCCTCTCCCAGGGCAGTGCTTATGGAAGCATTTCCCGTGGGAAAGGCCTGGCTCCGTCCACCACAACGCAGCAGAAACTTTGCTGCTGTCCCCTCCTTGCCACCCACGCTGAGCACGGTGACAGAGGACAGCTCTGGAGAACACAATCTGACTTTCAGGAGCCCTGTTAAGCATCTTGAGAAGACCAAGAAAAACAAGTGCTGAGGTCAAGGGTTTGGAAAATGCCTTGCTTTTTGTGAGGGTGTTGAGCAGCTCCACGTGGCACCGCCCCAGTGATGGCCCAGCCCTCTCCACGCAGCAGGGACAGTGCCTGGGTTTAAGAGCCTCAAGTCCTCAGAGAAACCCACCTGCCCCAAGGCTTTGTCCTATTTTCAATAGGTGCCCACAATTCCCAGAGTCAGGGCTCAGGGCAAGGTTGAACCCATCCCCTCTGAAGGTGTGAGTGTCCAAAAGGGCAATTTATAATAATTAATTATTGTAAAATATTTATCTTTAAAATTATTTAGTATTAATTATTATCATAAATCACAAATTATTTTCTTAAAAAACACTGATTAAAGTGAGTGAGGGAAGGCCCAGCACACCAAAGCTCAGCTTGGGAAGTATCCCAAGATTATCTGTGAAGTTGTCCTTGCATGGGTGCCAGACCCTTGGGGAATTTCCAGCCAGGATTGCTTAGTTAAGAGGCTTCATTCAACTCTGTGGGACACAAAGGTGAGCAGACAAATTAAATATTTCTGTTAATTAACACCAACCTAGTAAACATTTACCCTGTGGTGGGAGGTGGGATCCTGCTGACCTACTGGTTTTAGATTTTCCCTTGTCCTGCTTGAGGCAAAAGGTTTTTAAAAACAAAAAAAAAAAATAGTTTTGAAACAGTATGAAAGAGAATTATCAACAAAACCCATCTTTTGCTGCTGAGCTGTGAAGCCACAAGAGGTCATGGGAAAGCCTTGGGGCATCACAGCTCCCTGACAAGGACTTTCCACTCAGCTGGGACCCGCTGGGGTTCCCCACTTGCCTCCGTGCCCTGGGACCTTTCCCTGCCAGGGCTTTGCTGCTGCTCAGGATCTGCTCCATGCCCAGGAGCAGAAGGTGCCTCGGGAGCCAAGGTGACACCAGCAGCTCTGCAGGGCTGGGACAGGGTACAGAGCTGCCTTTCCAGCACGGACAATCCCTTCTCTTGGGCTGAGGTCCACCCGAGCCCCATCTCCAACACCCAGGGGACTCCTCTGAGCTCCCTCTGCAGTGGTGGAGCCCAGGACCAGAGGGGAGAGCTCAAAGAGCCAAAATGAAGCAGTGGAGAGGATCAGACCCCCCTGCAGGACCCCTCTGACCCCCCAGCACAGCAATCCCTGGAGCCTGGGGGCTCCACCAGCCCTGGCAGGAAAGGCTCCAAAAGCCAGGAGAGCAGGGCCAGGCAGACACGGAGCGAGCCAGGATCTCCCCTCCCGCGGCCAAGCCCACCAACATCACCTGGGGACAGAAAGGAGCTGCCAAGGAGCTGCCAAGGACCTTCCAGAAGGGGTCCTGCAGCTCCCCCGGCACCTGGAAACCCGCGGGTACCCTCGGGCCAGGACAACGCCCTTTCCTGCCCCAATTGTTCTGGGGCTGAGCATCCTGAGCAGGAAACAGGAGAGGAAAAACAAAGCCCTGGGCCCGCGGGAGCAGCTTTGAACGCACTGCACAGGTTTGGGAACAGTGGCAGGGAGTGCAGGGACACGGATGCCTCACCTGGGTTGGTGCCTGGATGTGGCTCAGCACCCGGAGGGGTTTGGGCACCAGGGGAGCCAGAACAAGGAGCCCGATGAAGCTGAAGGAAGCAGGAGCTTGGGTTGATGCTGCAGAAGGAAAATCATTTGGTCTAAAGCAAAGGAATCCTAGCCAGCGATGTTTTCAAGGTGAGATCCTCAGAAAGGAGGGATCACCAGCTCCTCTGAGCTCCAGCGCAGCTCTCTGCCTCCACCAGCTCATCCTGGGGGGGCAGAACAGGAGCTCTGGGAGATCCTCACAGCAGAGGAAGGGCTGGACATGGAGCTGGGCCCTGGACATGGAGCTGGAACCCTGGACATGGAGCTGGGCCCCTGGACACCGAGCTGGGCCCCTGGACATGGAGCTGTGCCCTGGACACCGAGCTGGGCCCCGGGACACCGAGCTGGGCCCTGGACACCGAGCTGGGCCCTGGACACCGAGCTGGGCCCCGGGACACCGAGCTGGGCCCCGGACATCGAGCTGGGCCCTGGACACCGAGCTGGGCCCTGGACATGGAGCTGTGCCCTGGACACCGAGCTGGGCCCCGGACACCGAGCTGGGCCCCGGACACCGAGCTGGGCCCTGGACATGGAGCTGGGCCCCGGGACACCGAGCTGGGCCCTGGACACCGAGCTGGGCCCCGGGAACTGAGCTGGGCCCCTGGACACCGAGCTGGGCCCTGGACACCGAGCTGGGCCCCGGGACACCGAGCTGGGCCCTGGACACCGAGCTGGGCCCCGGGCACTGAGCTGGGCCCCTGGACACCGAGCTGGGCCCTGGACACCGAGCTGGGCCCTGGACACCGAGCTGGGCCCCAGGACACCGAGCTGGGCCCCGGGACACCGAGCTGGGCCCTGGACACTGAGCTGAGCCCAGCAGTGCAGCAGCACGTGCCTGGTGCCTGCTCCTCCAGTGAAACTGTTTTTCTTAGATTACAGAAGAAAACCTTGGGTTTCAGCTGTTTGCTTGCAAGGTTTTGCTGCCTCCCCTCCACCTCGCAGAGGAGCCAAAGATAGAAAGCCGGAGCGAGGGAGGGAGGGAGCAGCTGGAGGAAGCCTTTATGGGGCACGGGGCAGTGTGGGGAGAAAGCTGCGATTTTCAAGAAAAACTTCACCCCGGTGTTTGTGAGCGAGTGAGAGCGCTGCACGGAGCAGGAGATGAGGCTGATAAGATGTTTGCTGAAACCACAGCAAGGCAGGGTACCAGGGGATCCGCGAGGCAGCTGGGTTGACAAACATCCTCCCAGGGTGCCTGCAGAGGAGGCTGTGCCATCCAAAGCCCGGCTCAAACAGGGCCGGGGCACGGGCTGCTGTGACACTGAGGGTGAGGACATACAGCAGGGACCGTGAGGGACATTCCCTCCCTGTCTGTGAACCCTCACTCCAGCGAGTCCCCACTCCCTGAGCCAACGGGGGAAGAGGCAGCAGAGGAGGAACACAGGGAATCGCTCCCAAAGAGCGCCTGAGGCAGTGATTTCATCTCAAAGCAGAAGATAAAACTCCTGACACAAGAAGAAAATTTACTTCTGGAATAACGAGAGTGCCTGTGCCTGCAGGATAATGGTGCTGAGGGGCAGGAACAACACGGGACATCCTGCTGCTCACAGGAGGAAACGAAATCCTGACTTATGAGTGGGAAATGGTGTTTTGGGAAGAGGAGAGGTGCCAGCCTTGGGAGAAAGAACAGGAGCAAGCCCTACCCAGGCAGCCTTTCTGAACTGCAATTCCTCATTTACACCAGAAATGTGAGAACTGGGGAGCTCTCAAAGAGCCCCAACTGCAGAGCTCCCCCAGAGCCAGAGATCAGCTCCTGCTCTCGCTGTCTCTGAGAGCTGGGCTGCAGGAGAGGCTCCCACCGCGGGGCAGGGAAAGCACCTAACTAACGTGCAAAGCAGTTTCGGAGTGCTCCGAGTGTCAAACAGCACTTACAGAACGAGTGTCAAACAGCACTTACAGAACATGATACTACAGGGGCACGGCAGCACCAGTGTCACACCCAGGGCTGGCTGCCTGCTCCCCTGTGCCAGCAGCAGCACCAGTGTCACACCCAGGGCTGGCTGCCTGCTCCCCCCGTACCCAGCATCTTGTAGCCCCAAGCAAGGGCACCCAGCAAGCCCCAGATCCGCGGCAGGGCAGGGCTGACCGTGCTGTGGGAGCTGCAGAGGGCAGAGGAGGGGCTCGGGCCCAGCCCCAGCCCGCAGAGGCAGCGCTGTGCCCCCTCAGCACCTGCGGTTTCATCGCCGGCCCCTCCCGGCCCCGGGATCAGAGCAGGAAACCCACAGGGGCTCAGAACAGCCTAAGACGAGTCAGCCCCACTCAAAGCCCTCCATCCCAGCCCCGGGTGTCGCTGCCAAGGGGTTATTCAATGGGATTTCCCAAATCCCAGCCCCAGGATTACCTGCATTAGCAGCCACAGCTTAAGGCTGGGCTCAGGAGGTGAAGGATCTGTGAACGCCAAAAAATAAACCCGAGAGTGAAAACGAGCAACAACAGCTCCAAAGAGCAACCACCTTTTGGGGAGATTTGGAGATAAAGGCTCCACTGAAAGAAAGGAAAAAATCCAAAATATCGGGAGCAGGGTCCCAGCACTGCCCACCCCAGCTGCCCTTGGCTCTGGGATGTGCTGTTCTCCAGCTGATAAAGGCACAGAGAGGCTGCTGTAGCATCAGGAGCAGGACTCACAGCACCCCCGGTGTGAAACAAGCCCGTGGGGGCTCCCAGCATCACAAACCAGCTGCCAAGGGGGCACCTCTGCTCCATCCCTCCACAGGAACAGCCCTGGTGATAACCGAGATGCATGACCCCCAATTTAGGACTGAGCTGTCCCGAGGGTGTGCAACCAAAGATGCAAACTGAACCACAGGAGGAGCAAAACCTTGGGAGAAAGGGCTGCAAGAGACTCAGCAAAAAGAGTAAAATAATCCAAGAAACTTTTCTGAGGTGAGGGAATTCCTCAGTGAATGGAGAGGATGCCAAAGAAATCAATCTGCCCAGAGGGTGCACAAGGAGAGAGGTGGAGAGTCTCAAGGAGTCAGAACAAAACCATGCAACTCATCATCTCAAAACAGTGTTTGCCCTCATCTGCCTGTGATTCAAAAAGCAAAAATTGAGCCAGAAAAAAAATGAAACTTCTCATTCCTGATCAACAGAGACATTTTGCTCCACACACCAGTTTAGATTCACACAGCACAGAGCAGACCCTCAGCAGGCCAGCCCTCCCTGGGAGCAGTGGGACCCAGGTGTTTCACCTGCCCCCAAGGAGGGTTCCTGCCCTCCTGCAGCATCCCTGAGACATCCCAAACCTGGAGCTCCAACTGCTCCTGTGTCTCCAGAGCTCCCAGTCACTCATTTCCACTCCCTGTGGAAACACTGGTGGCTCCCTGAGACCAGGAACAGCCTTTAACCCCGTGTGAGGGCAGGTGAAACCCCTGGCTCAGAGTGGGGAACCTCAGCAACCCCTGCACAGGAGGCAGAGCTTCTGCCCTGGGCAGAGACCAGAGAGGGGCTGGGGTCTCCTCCCTGGGGAGCTCAGGCCGGTGGGTTATTTCACTGGGTGGGTTATTTTACCAGAGCTCAGGCCGGTGGGTTATTTTACCGGGTGGGTTATTTTACTGGGTGGGTTATTTTACCAGAGCTCAGGCCGGTGGGTTATTTTACCGGGTGGGTTATTTCACCGAGTGGGTTATTTTACCAGAGCTCAGGCTGATGGGTTATTTTACCGGGTGGGTTATTTTACTGGGTGGGTTATTTTACCAGAGCTCAGGCCGGTGGGTTATTTTACTGGGTGGGTTATTTTACCAGAGCTCAGGCCGGTGGGTTATTTTACCGGGTGGGTTATTTTACCAGAGCTCAGGCCGGTGGGTTATTTTACTGGAGCTCCCGGCTGCCCCCGGCAGGGATCAAAGGACACCGGAGCTGATGGGGGTCCCAGCTCCCTCGGGAATGCCCCGCGCTCTCCAAATTAACACGGGAGGTGTAAAGACACCGCTAATTAGCCGGCCTGGCCCCTGCGCGATTAGGGGCAGCCAATTAGTGGCAATTCGCTGTCCCAGCGGTGGCTCCGCGCTGGATGAACGCTCACTGCTGCTCTGGAGGGCAGCTCCCACGGGGAGAAGGGCAAAGTGCCCTCGGTGCCTGCTCTGAGACACCGCGCCCGTGTTTCTGCTCTCCTCCCCAGCCCTGGGACACCTCTCTGGTGTTTCTGCTCTCCTCCCCAGCTCCGAGACCCCTCTCTGGTGTTTCTGCTCTCCTCCCCAGCTCCGAGACCCCTCTCTGGTGTTTCTGCTCTCCTCCCCAGCCCTGGGACACCTCTCTGGTGTTTCTGCTCTCCTCCCCAGCCCTGGGACACCTCTCTGGTGTTTCTGCTCTCCTCCCCAGCCCTGGGACACCTCTCTGGTGTTTCTGCTCTCCTCCCCAGCTCCGAGACCCCAGAGCTCCTTCCCAGAGCCGCTGCAGTTCTGTCAGCACACCCGGGGGCAGCGTGGGAGCTCCTCCTGTGCCGGGCACTTCGCTGCTTGGCACAAACATCCAAAACTGAAATCAGTGACCTGCCCGCAGTGTTCTGGGAGCGAGGAGCTCTTTCAGCTTGAGGGGCACCCTAAAGTTCCATGTTTAAAGAGTTGTTGGGTTTGTCCCTGCCCCAGCTCCATCTGTGACTCAGCAGCACCAGGAGCATCCCCCAGGCTCCCCGGGTGTCCCAGTGCCCAGCAAGGGGGGACAAGGACCCAGCACTCACCCCTAAAGGAATACAACACAGGCTGCTGCTGTCCAGAGCTCCCAGAGGGACCTACAAGTCCATGATCAAAGCCCAGAGTTGGGTGAGACCTCTCTGTGCCTCAGTTTCCCCTCCAGCAGGAGTGGCCGAGGCTCCTGCTCAGCAAAGTCCCTCAGCTGCAAAGGTAAAAGTGAAGCAGAACTTTCTTACATCCTCTCACTTTTATCTCCTACTGTAATCTTCTCAATCCCATTTATAAACCTGGCAGAGCAGGACATGCCAAAAAAGCGTTTTTATAATAAAACATCCTAATTCTTCACCGAGGTTATTTCTAACCCACAAGAACCACTTGCCTTAACCAAGACATCCTGCCACGGGCACCCAGCCACCCATGCTCAAAGTCTCTGAGCAGCAGAACAATGACACAGAGCCAGAAGTGCCCATGCAGCAGCAAATTGCAGAAATAAAGCTGCACACGAGAACACCACGTGTTCCCAGCAGCACTGCAAGCAGGGGAGCTGTGGATTTGACCACTGGGACCAGAACTGCCCTGGAACTGCTTTGTTTTGTTTTGTTGTTTTGTTGTTTTTTTTTTTTTAAATCCCAAATTTCTCAGAAACAAAATACAGAACTGCCTTGTCCAGAGCCCTGCTGCTGCAGCAAGCGCTCAGCTCAGTAAATCTAATTAATGAGCCAGGAAAAGTGTCACTCGTTTGCTAACTACTGCACCCGGGGCTGCCAAACAGACAGATAAAGGATTTAGCTGGGGCCCATTCCAGCCAAAGGAGCTGGGAACCTGGCAGGGAGAGCAGGAGATTAGAGGGGGCTGAAAAGAAAAGGAGAGGAGGGGGAAAGAAAAACCATCCCACTAGATTAGCACTTTGCAAATGCAAGCATGTAAATCAGCTTAGGCTGGCCATAATGCCACCCTTGTGAGCATCTGGGCACAGCAGCAGGCAGGGCCTGCCCTGAGTGGGCTCAGAGCCCCAGAGAGCAGCTCCATCACAAACAGCAGCTCCCTCCCAGAGCCCAGCCCTGCTCTCAGCAGCTCTCAAGTTTGCACAGGAAGCCAATTAGGGGAGACCTGGGAACAGAGGAAGATTCATAATTGCAATTAAGGCTTCAAAGGGCTGGTCCCAAGCGCAGCCGTTGCAGATAGAGCTGGGGGAGGGAAAATCCCAACAAACTCTTTGAAACACGGGGCTTTAGGATCCCCCCAAGCTGGAGGAGCTCCTCACCCCCAGAACAAGGCATCACCTGGCAGAGAAGGACTCAGCCCTAAGGGGTCCAGCAGAAGCAGGAGATTTGGGGTTAAATCTGCCTCAAAGGGATCCAGCATTTGTCCCTTACTGCTGCTGACCCTGATCCTCCATCCCATCCCATCCCATCCCATCCCCATCCCATCCCAAGCTGTGCTCGTGCCTCTGGCCCCAGCCATGGATCTGCTGCTCCACCATGCCCCTGGCAGGAGAAAGGGCTGAGAAGAGCTGAGAGAAAAGGAAACTCACCCGAGGTGCCAGGGCCACCCCTGGGGACGTGGGCAGGGCACAGAGGGGCTGCAGCGGCTCTTGTGCCACTCAGGATGGCTCCACTCTGCCCGTGCCCGCTGCCAGCCCTCACTGGCACTTCCCTGTGCTGGCACCTCCTCTCCTCACACACTGCCAGCTTCCCTGCAGCCCCTCCCAGCACCTCTGAGCAGCTGGACAACACCTGGCAGGGGCAGGGCTGGGGCAGGGCTGGGGCAGGGGGCTCGGGCAGGGGCTGGGGCTGGGGCTGCTCCCCTGCTCCTTCTCCCTTCCCGCAGGCCCCCAAAGCCCCAGCAGCTGCAGCAGGAGCCCCAGCCCAGCCCAGGCTCGGGGCAGTGCTGCTGTGGGACCCCAGAGCTCACAGGGACAAGGTGACCCCCCCAGTCATCCACAGCATGTCCCAAACTGCTGCTGCTCTCCCCCACAGGTCCAACTCCTCCTCCTCATCCCCCTCGGCTGGCCTGGGGAGTTGTTCCCAGGCTCAGAATCTGTGGTGTGACCTTGGAAAGTCCTTTGTGTCTCTGGAAATGCTCTGGGTGTTTTTGCATAAGCTCCTTTCCCTGGGATGTTTTGCCCTAGTGCTGAGCACGTAGGGCTGGGTAACCAAATGAGGTCAAAGAAAATTCCAGCCAAAAGCCCGGCAGCCTCAGTGGAGCGGCCAAGAGCATCCCCAGGAGCACAGGCTGGGGGCTGAGCAGCACCAGACAATCTTCCCGAGGTGGGAATACTCCTGTGGAAACCCCAGCAGCACTGCACGGGATCCAAACCGACCCATGGGTGAGCAGGGACATGGGATGGTGCTTCCCAAGGGTGGAAAAACAGGAGAAGGGAACTCCCCAGAGCCAGCAGCCCCCTGTGCCGGGCTCTCCTGCCATTCCAACACTTCCCAGCTGAGGAGGAAGCCCTGGGCCCGGAGCTGGATCCCAAATCCATCCCCACCCAGATCCCAAATCCATCCCACCCAGATCCCAAATCCATCCCACCCAGATCCCCCTCCCCAGCCGTGGCTGGGCCCTGTTTCCAAGAGCAACCCACACTTCTGCAATTTCAGAGATCTTCTTACCCCACCTTCCGTGTGCTGCCCCAAAAGGAGAAGTGCTCGGGGCCAGGGGGAAGTTGTGGCGCCCTTTCCTATCCTGGAGAGGATTTCAGGCTCCTGCCACATCCGAGGGGCAGCTCTGGCCACGCTGCAGGGCTGGCACTGCACAGGGCCCTGCTTTGGGGCGAGCAGTTCCAGGAACATCAACAGTCCAGAGCAAGGAAACACAGAAATAAAGCCCAGACACAAATGATGGGGCAGAAACGACCAGGCTGCCCCTGAAATAAAGCCCAGACACAAATGATGGGGCAGAAACAACCAGGCTGCCCCTGAAATAAAGCCCAGACACAAATGATGGGGCAGAAACGACCAGGCTGCCCCTGGCAGCCACCAGATACCCCAGCAGGGCACGTGGGCATGGAGGGCTGGGCAGGGAGGGGCAGGAAAGCAGCTCCAGGGCCAAGCCAGGACTTTGGACTCTCCCAAAGGATGGCACAGCTGGGCAGTCCTGGGCCTTCCCCCCTGGTTTGAGGGGTCAGCTCCCCCCAGGCAGCAGCAGCAGAGCCAGGAGAGCCTCTCCTCCCTCCCTGTGTGTGCCCACCTGGACTGAAAGAACAGCTCCATCCTCAGCAGCTGCTGCCAGAGCCGGGGAGAAGGGTCCTCCCACCCTCCATCACCAGAGCCTGCGCCCTTTGCTCAGCACGAGGGCTCTGCCCTCCACTCTGGAGGGGACTCAGTCATCACTGCTGTCCTCTCTCCACTCTGGAGGGGACTCGGTCATCACTGCTGTCCCCTCTCCACTCTGGAGGGGACTCGGTCATCACTGCTGTCCCCTCTCCACTCTGGGGCACACTCAGTCATCACTGTTGTCCCCTCTCCACTCTGGAGGGGACTCAATCATCACTCCTGTCCTCTCTCCACTCTGGGGCACACTCAGTCATCACTGCTGTCCTCTCTCCACTCTGGGACACACTCAATCATCACTCCTATCCTCTCTCCACTCTGGAGCACACTCAGTCATCACTCCTGTTCTCTCTCCACTCTGGAGCACACTCAATCATCACTCCTGTCCCCTCTCCACTCTGGAGCAGACTCAGTCATCACTCCTGTCCTCTCTCCACTCTGGAGGGGACTCGGTCATCACTGCTGTCCTCTCTCCACTCTGGAGGAGTTTCAGTCATCACTGCTGTCCTCTCTCCACTCTGGGGCACACTCAGTCATCACTGTTGTCCTCTCTCCACTCTGGGGCACACTCAGTCATCACTCCTGTCCCCTCTCCACTCTGGGGCACACTCAGTCATCACTGCTGTCCTCTCTCCACTCTGGAGGAGTTTCAGTCATCACTGCTGTCCTCTCTCCACTCTGGGGCACACTCAATCATCACTCCTGTCCTGCTCTCCACTCTGGGGCACACTCAGTCATCACTCCTGTCCTGCTCTCCACTCTGGGGCACACTCAATCATCACTTCTGTCCCTGCAGCCACCAAAGCCTGGATTTCTGCTGCCACGATGGAAATTCCATCCTGGTGTAGAGGGAAAGGTCTCCTGCATCCCTTCCCCAGGGGGATCAAGCCCCGTTAGCAGAAGCTTTCTCCAGCACACCAGAGGTGGCTCGGGCCTCATTCACTCTTTACAAGTTCCTTCTGGAACTATTTCCAAGTTCCTTCTGGAGCTCATCCCCAGAGAGGCACCCCAGAGAGGTGATTTCAGAGGGACTGTCCTGAGCACTGGAATTACAGAGCATTAATTAGCACGGAGAGCATCCCAGCAGTTCCAGGGCCAGAACACAAGGCCCAGAATTCACACCTGGTTGGGAGTTACTGGGGGAGCAGCACACAAGGTCTGCCACTGCTAAGGGCTCCCATCCCCCTGAACAAGGGGGGAAATCGACTTTCTCAGGGGGACCAAGTCCTCGGGGCTTGCAGAGGAGGGCATTCATCAGGAAAACCCAGTTCCCCTCCAAAAACTCCCCAGAGCACAGCTGCTCAGAGGGAGAAACCGCTGGGGGCTTAAAGTCCTCGCTCAGCAGCAGCTAAAGAAGGAAAGTGCCCTTGCTGCCCCACAGAATATTGATCTCCACGGGGATGCAGCTGAGTGAGGCTGTCCAGAGCTGGCTGGGGCTGGCCAGGTGCTCCCTGAGTTTATTCACGGCTGGGGCTGGCAGGAACCCTCTCCAGCCTGAAACCTTTGTGAACTTCTGCCCAGCCAACACTGCTGGTGTCCTGTTCCTTACAGCACCAGAAACTGCAGGGTTATCATCCTGAGCCCCAAAAAACAATGGAGCCCAAGAGAGGAAAACCAATAAACCATGCAGTGACTTTGGAGCGCCCCATCATCTCTCTGCTCTGCTGGGGAGCCCTGTGGTGGCTCTGGGTCTGTCCAGGAACAGGAGCCATTGCCTCCAACAGCCAGCCTGGATGGGATGGAGGGGCCACCCAGGGCATCAGCACCCCCAGCCTGGATGGGATGGAGGGGCCACCCAGGGCATCAGCACCCCCAGCCTGGATGGGATGGAGAGGGCACCCAGGGCATCAGCACCCCCAGCCTGGATGGGATGGAGAGGGCACCCAGGGCATCAGCACCCCCAGCCTGGATGGGGATGGAGAGGGCACCCAGGGCATCAGCATCCCCAGCCTGGATGGGATGGAGAGGGCACCCAGGGCATCAGCACTCCCAGCCTGGATGGGATGGAGAGGGCACCCAGGGCATCAGCACCCCATCCCCACCCCTGGGCTCTGGGAGTTTGGCAGAGCTCAGCCAGCTCTGCTCTCCTCCTCAAAAACCCCAAGGGCAACAGAAATGACACAGATCTGATGTGAGTAAGAGCTGCCCAGTTTTATAGCTCGGTTTTCAGAGAGGAAATGCTCTTGTTCCTGGCAGCAATTCTGAAAACCCCTGGCCACATGATGCAAGAGTTAATTTTAGCCTCTAGCAGTCATTGTCAGCGCAGGGGAGGCTGAAGTTCCACCGCACATCACAGGCAGTCCTGGCTCCAGGTGAGACCCAGGAGCGGGGCTGGGGACAGCCTGGTGTGGGCACAGCCTGACAGGAGCTGGGTGTCCCCAGCAGGGTGGCATGGAAGCCCCAGGGCTCCTCTCCAGGGGAGGTGGGAGCTCAGCACAGGAGTTCCTGTGTGCCACAGGGGAAAGATAAAAAATTCAGCAAGTGCATCATTCAGAGAGGGAAAAAAGGTGCTTCCCAAAGTGCAGCAGCAGCCTGAGCTGTTGGTGCTGAGGAGGAACTGAGGGACTCAGCAGGGGCCAGGGACCCCTGCCAGCACTCCAGGGACAGACACAAGGGCAATCCCTGCTGGGAGGGGGGTCTGACCCCACTCACAGGGCAGAGCTGGTGCAACCCTGGCTGTGTTCAGGCTGGGATCAGGAGGGTCCCAGCACATCCCCCCAGCAGCTGCCCCACACGGGGCCCTTCTGTGGCCATCCCTGGGAAAATCCCTTCTCACTGTGCAAGGACGTGTGTGGGTGGCACTGTCACCTCCAGAGCACAGGGAAACACCAACACTGCCACACCAGGAGAGCAGCTCCTCACCATCCTGTGCTCCCCTGAGCCAGCCCTGCCCCTCCAAACCCTTCCCAGGTTCCTGTCCCCACAAATGTCCTGTGGCTCCTGACTCTGCCCCCCTGGCTCAGGGGAGGGCCAGGGTTGGGTCTGGTGGGTTTTTCCTATACAATAAACATCTCTGAGCCTGCATGGGGCCAGGGGCCATCCCAGGTGGCACAGGGGTCCCTCCCAGAGGGGACCCCAATCCCTGCCCCACTGCCCTCCCCTTGTAGCTCCCTCCTGTGCAGGAGCTGATCCCAATTCCTCCTGGCTATTTGGAAAAACAAGTTTACATGTGAGCTTTCAATTGGATCTGGCTCTGCTTAACTCCTCCAGCTGTGACACAGAGTAAGTGAGAGACAAACCTACAAACAAGCAGCGTGACCATTTCTGAGGGCTTTTTGTGAGCTCTAATGCCAAACCCACTAAACAGATTAACTTCCAGCATAAACAAGCAAGTAAATCTTTCCCCCAAGGCCCTGTGTATCCAAAGGAAGCTTTAGAAGTTGCTTCCTGCCATTGTGGAGGCCCTGCTGGGAACCCAGGAGCCTTTTCAGTCCCTGGCTTGGTTGCCCAAACCCTGCAGATTGCTCCCAGCACCGCTGGCTGCAGCACCACGAGGACAGATGGTGGCAGGGACATTTCTGTCCCCATCGCACTCAGGCCAGGCTGGATGTCACAGACCTGCCAGGAGGGTGTGAGCCCCACCTGGGGGGTACAGCCACAGCACCCCCGTGCCAGCCAGGGGAGGGAGGGAGGGAGGGAGGGAGGGAAAGAAGGAAGGAAGGAAGGAAGGAAGGAAGGAAGGAAGGAAGGAAGGAAGGAAGGAAGGAAGGAAGGAAGGAAGGAAGGAAGGAAGGAAGGAAGGAAGGAAGGAAGGAAGGAAGGAAGGAAGGAAGGAAGGAAGGAAGGAAGGAAAGGAAGGAAAGGAAGGAAAGGAAGGAAAGGAAGGAAAGGAAGGAAAGGAAGGAAAGGAAGGAAAGGAAGGAAAGGAAGGAAAGGAAGGAAAGGAAGGAAGGAAGGAAGGAAGGAAGGAAGGAAGGAAGGAAGGAAGGAAGGAAGGAAGGAAGGAAGGAAGGAAGGAAGGAAGGAAGGAAGTCTCCAAAGGAGGGACCCAGGCAGCCCAAAATCCATGGAGAGCACGAGGCAAGAGGTGCCCCCTTCTCCACGTGAAGAACCCGGCCATGACTCTCTGTCCCCTCTCCCCAGCTCAGGGACTCATCTGGAGGTGACACCACAGCCACAGGTGACACCAAGAGCAGCCCAGCCCTGAAGAGCCTCCAGCCAGGCTGGCACAGCCCTGACCTCAGGGCAAGCTCCCAAATCCCCCCAGGCACCCAGAACAGGAGCAGGGAGCTCAGCACAGCAACTTCCAGCCCCGGGTCCTCCCAGGATGGACTGGAGCTTCCTGGCACAGGGGCTTTTCTCCAAAAGGGGCAGGAAAAGGGCACCTTCATGCCAGCCCTGTTCCTGGGAGCTGAGCAGCCCTTCATGCCAGCCCTGCTTCATCCCAGCCCTGTTCCTGGGAGCTGAGCAGCCCTTCATGCCAGCCCTGCTTCATCCCAGCCCTGTTCCCAGGAGCTGAGCAGCCCTTCATGCCAGCCCTGATCATGCCAGCCCTTTTCCTGGGAGCTGAGCTGACAGTGATGTGGACACCCCATTTCCAAAGGCTGCTCCTTCAGCCTAAAGCACCACCCTCATGGTGATCCCTGCTTGGAGCCCACCTGGAGCAGGTGGGACCGTGTTTAATGCTCAATATCCTCCATCACTTCTAAACCAGCTCCAGGATCTGACAGCTCAGGGCCATGGAGTTCCCAGGCCATAAAAGTGGGGTTTGTGTTCGCAGCCATTGCTCCACACCCTGGAGTTCCCCAAGGTAGCAGCCTCTGGCATGGAGACCAGACCAGCCTGGGGACAATTCCCAGTTAATGAGCAGCCCTCGGGGAACTTTGACCTTGTTGGCTTTGATTGCAACCCAGCTAATTGATCCAGGGAGCCTCAGGCAGGCAGGACCTCCCACAGCTGGATGAGGAGCAGCAGGGCTCCCCCACAGCTGGATGAGGAGCAGCAGGGCTCTCCCACAGCTGGATGAGGAGCAGCAGGGATCTCTCCCGGGCTGGAATTCCCTCATTCCCACAGCAAAGCCCCCACACCTGAGAGATGCTGTGAGTCCCCAGGCAGCTGCACACCCGTGTGTACCCATTTAGGAGCTCCATCAACACAAAGACACCGAGAATGAAGAAACATTGGTGGGGTTTCACATGCACAGACTGCCAGAAACAATGAGAAAAGGGAAATGCCACCTGAAAGGATGGGAGCTTGTTTGCCGAGAAGCCTCTGGGCTGAGGGTTTAAATAGACACAGAGCACGGGGGAAGCAGCTGAAAGGGGAAGCGTTTCATCCTAATTTGAGACAACAAAGAATAGGCCTTTGTGGAAGGGATGAAAACACTTCTGCAGGCCCGGAGCAAGGCGCCTTTCCCGAAGCAGCAGCAGCAGCAGCCGTGCCCCATCCGCACAGCCCCGCCTGGAACGGGCAAACACGGCAGGGAAAACAGCCGGAGCAGCCACACAAAGCCCGCAGCAGAGCTCACGGCCACGGCAAATCCTCCCCCGGCAGCTGCTGGGGCAGCCACAGCATCGGGCTGAGCCGAGCCCTTCGTGCCAGACACAGCAGCCGCCAGCGGCGGGACCGGGACCGGGACCGGGGCCGTGTCCCCTGTCCTGGCCCCTCCCATGGGCTGCTCCTGCCAGCTCCGCTCGCTTCTGCTTCGGCCCACCCCAAAACCGGCACCTGCAGCGTTTTGGGGGCGCCCAAGCTGCTCCCAGCCCAGGCACTGCGGGGATTCTGAGCAATGAAACAGCATTCGAGGGGAGCCAAGGCGCAGCCCCACCTCTCGTACAAACACAGACAGAGCCCCTGCGGCACCAGTCACTGACAATTGTCACCCAGAATCGTCACCGATCGCTGTCCCAGCGCCACGGCACTGCCCCGAACAGCCAGGGAGCGCTGTCCTGTGCCCTCCTCGCTCTGCCAGCGGCTCCCGTCTGCCGGCCAGAGCCACCTGCGGGCCTTTCCCGGTCCGGGCACCCCGAGGGCTCCAGCCCCGTTCCGGGAAGGAGCAGCCCAGGTGGGAGCGCTCAGCCACAGCTGCCCGGGCAGGTCCGGCCTCCAGGCTCGGCTTTACCAAGCCAGAGACTGAATCTGGGTGAGCTCTCAGGCGCTGCAGGTTCAACAGAGCTGAAGTGAAACCAGCCCAGCCGCGGGCTCCCGGAGCATCGCTGTGCTGCGGCTGCACAGCCCCAGCCTGTCCCAGGCTCCCAGAGCATCGCTGTGCTGCGGCTGCACAGCCCCAGCCTGTCCCAGGCTCCCAGAGCATCGCTGTGCTGCGGCTGCACAGCCCCAGCCTGTCCCAGGCTCCCAGAGCATCGCTGTGCTGCGGCTGCCCGGCCCCAGCTCCCCTCCAGCCGCACATCCCTGCCGGCCCTTCCCGCTGCACCAGCAGCCGAAGCTGAAGCTGCTTTATTTTTCTTTTTTTTTTTTCTTTTTTTTTTTTCCCGTGGCAGAGCTTGAAATCAGAGATGAACAAGTCTGAAGGAGCTCCTGCCTGGCCTCTCATGTATTCCAGATGCACATGCTCCAATCGCCGCTTGCCAAACAGGATACGAGGCGCAAGGAAATAAAGCATTTTATCTTCAAGCTTTTCCAAGAGGGTATTAGAAACAATGGGGAGGAAATACAAAATTAACACTAGAGAAGAGCAATTGGCAGTGCCCTCGCGAGGCTGTTCTTCATCACAAGGCTGCCTATTCAGCGGCTTTCATTAGGAAAACCACATCGCAGAGCCATTCCCAACAGTGTCCCTATTTCCTAATTAGGCTTCGCCAAAGAGCTGCATCTCTCAGTTCCCGCCCGGCGCACAATCACAACAATTACCATTTCACTGCACCCGGCCGCCGAAAACACCGCAATTAAAGCATCTGAGGAGTCACACGGGCGCGTCAGCGGGGAGACAAGTTCTCACGTCGCGCTAATTGGCGGCCAGAGAGGGATCAGAAGGACGGGAGCGGCGGGGTTCGGTCTCCGCGCTGGGAAAGGCGCTCGGGAGCTGCGGCCGCGCCCCGGGCTCCCCCCAGGAGCCGCGGACGGGGAGCGCTGGGGACAGGCCCCGGCCCCTCTCCGGATCCCCGGAATATCCTTGGGTCGCACCCCGTCACCAAAGAGCCCTGCCCCAAATCCAGGGGACGCAGCCCTGCGTGGGTTGCAGATGTCACCTGGAGCCCCGGTGATGGCTTTGGGTGGGTGGGACCTGTCCTCACACCGGACATGAGGGACGGGGAGTCCTGAGCCTCGGAGGGAAGCGAGCAAAGGAGAGGGAGGGAAAGAACTGCAGGGCCTGGATTGCACCCACAGCTCCCATTTCCTCCGGGCAGCGACATTTCCAGCCCGAAGCAGCAAAGCACAGAGCTGCAATGTGGGCAGCAGTGCGATGCCCAGGCAGTTTCCATTATAAACCTCATCCTCCCTCCCCATCCTCTCACCTGGAAGCTCAAACCGGTGCCGGGAGCAGAGCTCAGACACAGAAGGAGCCTCTCGCTGCTCAAAAGCACCTGGGCCACTCACCTGAGTGCCACCCTCAGGCACAATTTTCCCCTTGCAGAATAATAATGCAAAATTGGGCAGCCCCAGTGCTCAGCAGGCACCCAAGAAAGAGAAGTGGAAACTGCTCCAGGGTGAGCAGCAGCATGGCAAGGTCCCCGTGCTGTGCTGGGCTGTCCCTGGTGCCCAGCAGAGGCAGAGCACTGATGCTGGCAGCCCTCAGCGCCGGGGCTGCCAGAGCAGCTCATCCCGCTGGAGCAGCCGCTGCTCCTCTCTGCCAGCACTTCCCACTGCTCTCAGTTCTTCTTTCTCAGTGCTAAGCCCACATCTTCATTTTCACATTCAGCAAGAAGGCGCTCGGGGCCACTTCTGGTTGGTTTCTGTCCCAGCTGGATGCCCTGATCTCCACGGGGAGGAGGGAGGAGCCAGCGGCACCGTCCCACGGCCAGAGGTGTGGGGCTGCCCCTCACCGGGCCAAGGCACAGCAGAGCCCCACCTGCTCCCTCCAGCACGTCCCACGCCCTTTCCTCTGCCCTGAGCAGCTGCAGAGCTGTGGGAGCAGGACAGGGGTGCCCACACAGGGCCAGGGAAGGCAGAGGAGCACTGAGCTCACATCCAGCTCCCACTGCAGCACACCTGGAAAGCTGCAGAGCACCCCCGGCATCACCTGAGCCCTCGGACCTCGCACAGTCACCGTGGCTGAGGGACAGAAGCACTGCCACCACCACAGCCGGGCTCTGCCTCCTTATCTTCTCACCTTTCTATGTTTGAGCTCTAATCTGAGCAGCGCCCAGAGCTCCAAACCACTTTGCAACCAGGTTTCAGAAACACTTCACAACTCCACCCGAGTGTGTGCTTTGAACGAGAGAAAAACCCAAACACCAAACCGAGACCTTTCTGGCAGCAGGAAAACCAAAGCCTTGACATCCTGCATAATCCCTGGGGTTTGCAGCGGGCCGAGATTTAGAAAATTGACCTGAATGGGAAAACAAACCAAATGGCAGCTGTTCAGCATCAGGGCAGGCAGCAGGAGCAGCCCCAGCCTGCAGCTGCCTGAGCAGTTTCGCTGCCCCGGGAGCAGCACGGCCGAAACCAGCCCTGAGCACAGCAATCGGTGCTGGGGACAGCAGCCGGCTTGTCACAAACATCAAAACAAAGGGCTGAAAGCTCTTTTCTCCCGCTTTCGTTAGCGATTTCAATCAGCAGAGCCTTTTTCTCCCTCAGGGCTCACACCTCCAAAGCAGCTCTGGGGCAGCCGGGCCGGGCACTGCCCGGGTGGCACTGGTGGCACTGGGAGGCCACAGGAGCACCCGGTGGGAGATGCCCTCAGCAGGCACAGCGAGCAGCACGGGCTGCTGCGGGAGGCAGCGCGGGCACGGCCCGGGGCTGGAGGGGTGACGCTGCCGAGCTTGTCACATCCCAAACCACATCCTGTTGCCAAAGCAGAGCCTTCCCTGGGGCTGCACCTCAGCCGCTCGGGCTGCCCAGCCCCAGCTGAGGGAGCGGTCGGTGACCTTTGGGTCCCTTCAGATCAGGGCTCCTGCTGCAGGGCCCGGCTGAGTCACTCGCTGCCCGCAGCCCTGCCAAGGCCCCGCGCGGGGAGTGGAGAGCCCCCGGCATTTCCCGGGGACCCCGCCGCGGCACGGGGGTCCCCTGGGGCGGGCAGGGCCCCACACCTGGCCCCGAGCGGCAGCTCCGTGGGGCCACGCGGGGAAAAACAAACACAGAGTCCCGAAATGAGTCACAGCAGCCGGGCTGTCCCCACCCGGGCTGACACCGGCTCCTCCTGGCCAGGCACGGGCTGCAGGGACATCCTCCAAGGGTGCCAGAGAAAGCCCAGCGCGGGCAGTGACACCCCGCTGGTGGCTTTGAGAGGTGTCCCCAGTTACACACGAGCCCCGCAAGCCGCCGCTTTCTGTCTCCCCATTTACAGCGAGCCCCCGCCAGCGGCACTGCCCCCTCCGGGCACGGCCGTGCCCAGCGCACCAAGCCCCAACCCGCGCCTTTCACGGGCACCCCGGGAATACAAGAGAGCTCTTCCTTCATGTACACGGGGTGTACGGAGCCCCCCACCCCGGTCACCCCGGGCTCGGTGCGTGCAGTTCCCTCTGTCCCGCTCACACGGTCACCCCGGGCTCGGTGCGTGCAGTTCCCCCTGTCCCGCTCACAGGGACACCCCGGGCTCGGTGCGTGCAGTTCCCCCTGTCCCGGTCACAGGGACACCCCGGGCTCGGTGCGTGCAGTTCCCCCTGTCCCGCTCACACGGACACCCCGGGCTCGGTGCGTGCAGTTCCCCTGTCCCGCTCACACGGACACCCCGGGCTCGGTGCGTGCAGTTCCCCTGTCCCGCTCACACGGACACCCCGGGCTCGGTGCGTGCAGTTCCCCCCGTCTCGGTTCCCCCCGGCTCTCCCACCTGCGGGGCGGCTGCCGCCGGGGCTCCGTGCCCATCCTCGGCCGGCCCCGCCGGGCTCTCGCCGGGCTCCGCTCCGCGCCGGGCGGCACCGGCGGCACCGGGGCGGGCGGGGCTGGCGGCGGATCCGCCCCGCACATGTGCGCGCCCGCCCCGCCCCGGCCGTGCCCCGGCACCTGCCCCCTGCCCCCGCTTCCTCCGCCCGCCCAGCCCTCCGTGCCTCCCTCCCTCCGTCCGGCCATCCCTGTTCCTGCCTCGCTGCCAGCTCTCTGCCATTCACCCAGCCAGCCATCCATGGATCCCCCCCTCCAGCCACCCATGGATCCCCCCGTCCATCCATCCATGGATCCCCCCGTCCATCCATCCATGGATCCCCCGTCCATCCATCCATGGACCCATCTATCGTGACACCATCACCACTTTCCCTTCCACCCTTCACTCTTCCCTTCATCCACCCCTCTTTCTACCCCTTGCTCCTGCCATTCTGCCCCTCATCCATCTGTGCTATCCATCCACCATCCTGCTATTCATCCACCTGCCCTTCCCTCCATCAATCTCTCCTTCTTTCCATCCATCCATCCATCCATCCCTGCACCTTTCCAACCCTTCACCTGCCACTCCATCCATCCTCCATCCATCCATCCATCCATCCATCCATCCATCCATCCATCCATCCATCCATCCATCCATCCATCCATCCATCCACCTCTCCATTTCTCCCCCCTCTCTCTGTTCCTCCATCCTGTGTGTGCTGTTTTCCTTTCCTCCCTGCACTGCCCCGTGTCACCTTTGCAGGACAAGCCCCCAGCCCCTCTGTGCCAGTGCCAAGCCCAGGCTGGTGACACCAGGCTGGGACGTGCTGCTCTGGTGGCACCTGGGAATGGCCTTTCCCGGTTGCCCTGTGCACTGCTCCAGAGCAAAGGCTGGCCCCAGCCTGGTTTCTGGCCCCACAGGGCTGGTCCCAGCCCCATACCTGTCCCCTGTCCCTGTCCCCGTCCCCGTCCCGGTCCTGCCCAGCCGGCCCTGAGGCAGGAACCCGGGCGGGTTCCTCTGCGGATTTCGGTTTGTTGAAGAGAGTGACCGCTGCCTCTGCTGCTCCGAGAGTCGAAACCTGCCCGGGGGCCAAAATAGCTGTGGGTTCAGCAGTGAAATTCCAGTGAATTTTAAAAAAAGCAAACGCAGTCAGAGCCGAAATCCCCTTTCGTTGGTGGCCCACGGAGACAAACGCCTCTGTGCAAAGCACGCACGCAGTGCCTGCGTCACCTGCGCCAGGTGAAACCCCAGGGAGGGACATGGGCCCGGCCTTCACCAGCTGAGCGGCCACCAGCAGTTCAGAAGAAATCCTGAGGCAGCAAAAATAGCGGGACAGGGAAGGTCAGGTGGCAATGTCACGATGTCACGGTGCCACCTGCCCCAGGGCGCTGACCTGGGAAACAGCCAAGGGCTCTGGCAGAGCTCAGGGTCCCAGCTCCTCCTGCCCGGAGCTCTCCAGTGGGTGCCAGTCTGGGATGCCAGTCTGACCTTTCCCACCCCTCCTGCCCATTCCCACCTCCTCATTTCAGACCCAGCTGCTCAGGCTGTGAACTGAACTCCTCCCTGAACTGGAGGAGCTGGGAGGTACCTGAAGGGCCAAAGCTGCAGGGACCAAACCGCTCTGGCTGCTGGGGCCGCAGTGTGTCTGCCCCTCCTGTCCCTTCCCTCCCCACCTGAGGCACTGGCAGCTCCTTGTTTTGCTCCTGGGGGCCCGGGGCAGCTGAGGAAGTTACCAAACATGGGCTGGGGGGGCTCGTGGCGGCGGAAGGAAGCGGAGGAGGGCAGGGAGGGGCCGTGCCAGGGCTGCAGCGGTGACAAACAGCGCGTGGGGCCACCGTGCCGACACAGCCAGCTCGGGGAGAGGGCGCTGGAGCAGGGCCACCTCCAGGACATGTCAACATCAGCAGGGAGCTGTGTTCCTCCTTATTGCTGGCTGGTCCGAGTTCAGGGGAACCCGGGGACGCTGGTGCCACAGCAGGCAGTAGGAAGTGATCCCAGGTGGCTTTTGGGGGCACACAGAGAGCAGGAATGGCATCCCCAGTGGGTGCCCCCCAGGAGGAGGGGTAGCGCTGAGTGTGGCAGTGGTGACACCAACAATGATGAAGCTGTTGGAGCTTCAGCCAGAGCAGGCCATGGAGCACCTTCAGCTCTGGCACATCCCAGCTCAGCTCCTGCCCCTGGAGCTGCCACCCAGCCCCAGCAGGAGGAGGGAGCTGAGGCTGTGCTCTGATGAGCTCATTTATTCCTCTGGGTTCTCTGTGAACACCCCAGAGACAAAGAACGGGTTGGGTTGGAAAGGACCTTAAGGGTTCTCTTATCCCAAACTGTTGGCAGGTGAGGGGACACCTTGAACTGAACAAGGTGCTCCAAGTCCCATCCAGCCCGGCCTTGGACACCAAGGTTCACCTTACACTGAAGCTCAGTTCATCAAAGCCTTGCTCCCATTCCTCTCTGCTCCACACCCAGACACACTCCCTGAAACAGCATCTCCACCCCAGCCCCACCCTGGGAATGGAGCATTTCAGCCCCCCAAAAATGCCATGAAGTCACCAGCTGTACACTCAGGGCGAGCTCTGCAGACTGCAGCCAGCACATCTCCCCAGGGTGCTGCTGGTGCCCAGAGCAGGGGTTTCCAGCAGCTCTGGGATGCTGACCTGTCCTTACACAGCCCCGGGGCTGCTGTGAGCTGCACGGGCTCCAGGTGAGCCTGCTGCTTCCCCGGCCCTGGGTTCCCCCAGGAATGGGATCCCAGCCCTGCAGAGCCGCTCTCAGCCTCCCCCTGCTCCTGTCCTTGGAAGGAAGGGGAAGCAGCATCATGAAAAGGGAACCTTCGTGTCTCTGGTTTTCCCCACAACTTGTGTTTTTCATTTCTCAGAGCACACTCAGAGGATCCTGACAGACTCTTCCGCAGCCCTTGAGAAATGAAACTGGGGCAGAGCCCTCGCTGTGGGCAGATCTGACCCCAGACCTTCCCCTTCCACCTGCCATGGAGGAGGAGGCAGCAGAACTTTGCATGACCCAGTCTGCTGAGGTGTGGAAGGTTTTGTGGCCAGTTCTGGGCTGGGAGGGCTCCAGAGCTGCCCCACTTTGGGCGGATGAGCCTGATCTGCCCTGCTCTGGGGCTGCCGGCACTCCCAGCGCTCCGCTCAGCCCCGGCTCCTCCTTCGGGCGGCGTTCAGGAGCCCTGTGCTCCCTGCTCAGCAGGGCATTCCTGCCCGGATTCCTGCCCGGATCTGTGTCCGGGACCGGGCGGGGCACGGGCAGCCCCGGGCAGGCGCAGAGCGCTGGGCAGAGCCGGGCCGGGAGCGGCTTTCCCGCGGGCTGAGGTTTCCACCCTGTGTCCTGCCGGAGAACTGCACCGATGGAGCGGGCTCAGCATCCCCCGGGCCGCAGCTCAGCCGGCCCTGCGCACCCAGCCGGGCAATGAATCCCCGGAAAACGCTTGCCAGGAGTGCTCTGCCTCTGGCAGCGCCCCCGGCTCAGCCCAGGGCAGCAGGGACCATGGGAGCGCTGGATTCCGTGGGTCCCGTGCTGTCTGTGCCTGTGGGGACCCTCAGCCCTCTGGTTCGGGCACCTCAGAGTCTCCAGAGCTGGCAGCACCTTCACCTCCCAAAGCAGCACAGCTCCTGTGAGCTCCTCAGCCATCGAACCGGGCTCTGGGAGCTCGCTCTGGGCACTGCCAGCTCGGCTGTGCCCACAGGAGCTCAATGTGGGCACTGCCAGCCCGGCTGTGCCCACAGGAGCTCAATGTGGGCACTGCCAGCTCCGCTGTGCCCACAGGAGCTCTCTCTGGCACTGCCAGCCCGGCTGTGCCCACAGGAGCTCGCTCTGGGCACTGCCAGCCCGGCTGTGCCCACAGGAGCTCGCTCTGGGCACTGCCAGCTCCGCTGTGCCCACAGGAGCTCGCTCTGGCACTGCCAGCTGGGCTGTGCCCACAGGAGCTCGCTCTGGGCACTGCCAGCTCCGCTGTGCCCACAGGAGCTCGCTCTGGGCACTGCCAGCTCCCCTGTGCCCACAGGAGTTCGCTCTGGGCACTGCCAGCTCGGCTGTGCCCACAGGAGTTCGCTCTGGGCACTGCCAGCCCGGCTGTGCCCACAGGAGCTCGCTCTGGCACTGCCAGCCCGGCTGTGCCCACACCAGGACTCGCTCCAGCTCCTGGTGGCACTGCATAAATCTGGGCAGAAAGGAACGAGCCTGGGCAATGCCCGGAGCTGGCTGCACGCTGGGCCTGTGCTGGGCTCCCCTGGCCTGGGCACAGCTGGACACGTCCCCGGGCAGCCCCACACGCCCAGGGGCGGAGGGGGCAGCGTTCAGGCTGTGGGAGCAGAGCAGAGCAGTTCGTTGTCCTTCCCCTGTCACAGCCCTGCCACCCAGCACAGCCACCAGGGCACCGAGACTGCCCTGCCCAGCCGTGCCCCGCCCCTCACTGCCACCGCCCCTCCGCTTTGGGTGCGCGTTTTATGATGGCCAAGGTGTAGATCAGGTGTAAATCAGGTGTAAATCAGGTGTAAATCCGGGTAGAAATCAGAGTCCTGCACGCCTCAGGAGCTAGGCTCTGCCTTCCCAAATGCAGGGGCTGAAATACTTCAGCGAGGGACATCCCAGAGTGTCACTGTGATATTTTATGGAAATCCTGTCGCTAGGATTTTTCTCTTGAGAAGCTGAGAAGCCTCAGGAAAGAAATATAAACAATAACTATCTCATGGCTGTGGAATATGGGCTGGAGATGGTTTACCAGCAGGTGCATCTTTGGTTGATCTCATGTGAATTGAATCTACTTGGTGACCAGTCATGGTCCAGCTGTGTCGAGGCTCTGAGCAGTCACGAGTTTTTATTATTCATTCTTTTCTAGCCTCCTGATGTGTCCTTTCTCTTTCTTTAGTATATCATTATAATATAACGTAACGTAACGTAACATAACATAACATAACATAACATAACATAATATAATATATCAGCCTTCTGAAACATGGAGTCAGGATTCTCATCTCTTCCCTCGTCCTGGGCACCCTCAAACACTGCCACGCCAGAGGAGCAAGGGACAGCCAAAATCCTCAGCTGGGACACTTGGGGCTCTTTGGGGTTTTGCTCAGGCTGCAGCGGGACAGGGCCGGGACCACAGAAACAGGACGGGGACCCCGTGCCCTTCCCCTTCCCGGAGGGCTCCTTCCCCCGGCCAGGACCCGTCCCGTCCCCATCCCGGCGCGGCGCTGGGACCCCAGCAGATGGCAGCAGGGCCTCAGGGTGAGCTCCTGTGGATCGCTCCTTCCCGCGAATTCCCTTTTTCCCGGCTCGCTTTAAGTGAGAGGGCAAAATCACCCCGTGCAAATCCACTGCAGGTACACCTTGGGATAAGCTGGGCTAGGAGAGGGACATTTTACCGTACCCCGGCGTCCTCTGCGGGCACCCGAATGCTGCGCCCACATCAGCCGTGAGGAGAAAACGGGGTTTGCGGACAGGGTTTATCTCACCCTCGGGTAAATGGGAAAAATAGGACAAAGTCTCACCCAAGGCAAGCAAAAGAGGCTGGAAGCAGGACAGAGCCGGGCTGGAGCGGCCCGTCCCCATCCTCCTTTGGGGACAGCAGGGCGGGCAGGACGCGGGGAGGTGCCCAGGTGGGCACAGGTGAGACCTGCAGCCACCCGGGCTGAGGTTCGGAGCTGCCTTTCCTGCCTTCTGAGCTTTCCCAAGGCCGCGAGCAGCGCTCTCTGCTCGATGTGCGGGGAAACTGAGGCTGACCCCGAGCGCTCCGTTCGCCTTCTCCCACCCCCCTCCATCCCCGTCCCTTCGTGCTTCCCGTGCGCTCTGCTCCGGCATCCCGGGCTCGGGCACGCCGGGATCGGCTTCCAGGCGGGCGGCGGTGCCGCTGAGCAGCAGGAGGCAGCAGGAATTCTGCCCAGGGCCCCAGCCAGCCCTGGGGCGAGCAGCCGCGGGGCCGGGCCGGAGCGGGCCGGGGGTCACGGCTGGGCTGGGGACGGTGCGGATCCCCGGGCACACAGGGGATGGGCAGTGCCGGGGGTCCCGGCTGGTCTGGGCATGGTGCGGACCCCCCGGTCCGCACACAGGGGATGAGCCGGGCCGGGGTTCTGGGGTGACTCTGAGTGAGCCCAGCACCGGCGGCGGTGGCTCTGAGTGAGCCCAGCTCTGGCAGGAATGGTTCTGAGTGAGCCCAGCTCTGGCAGGAATGGTTTTGAGTGAGCCCAGCTCTGGCAGGAACGGTTCTGAGTGAGCCCAGCTCTGGCAGGAATGGTTCTGAGTGAGCCCAGCTCTGGCAGGAATGGTTCTGAGTGAGCCCAGCTCTGGCAGGAACGGTTCTGACTGAGCCCAGCACCGGCAGGAACGGTTCTGACTGAGCCCAGCACCGGCAGGAATGGTTCTGAGTGAGCCCAGCTCTGGCAGGAATGGTTCTGAGTGAGCCCAGCTCTGGCAGGAATGGTTCTGAGTGAGCCCAGCAGCGGCAGGAATGATTCTGAGTGAGCCCAGCACCGACGGGGGTGGTTCTGAGTGAGCCCAGCTCTGGCAGGAATGGTTCTGAGTGAGCCCAGCTCTGGCAGGAATGGTTCTGAGTGAGCCCAGCTCTGGCACGGGCGGAATGAGGGCTCCGTGTCCCGGGAGGGGGCACTGGAAGGTTCCTCCATGGAGCTGCGGCCCCGTCCCCAAAGCCCGGCCGGAGCCGCTCCCGCCGCCTCTCCCCGAGCTCCTTTAGAGGGTTAGAGCCACTCGAGGGCCACTTCATCCCCGCTTAATGCATCCTTCATTATAATTAGGTTAGGATGGCTGCCAAAAGGAGCCCGAACGCTGCGCAGCGCCCTGCGGAAGGTCCTGGAAAGATAGCAGGGCTCTGCTCAGGGCTGGGCCAGGGCTCGCTCCCAGCACCCTGATTTTGGGGTGCCAGGAAGGCCCCAGCACTCACCGTGCCCTGTCTGATTCCAGAGGACACCTCCCTTGAGGAAGATGCAAACCCAAAGCCTGGATGGGGCTGTACCCCCTCTGCCCTGCCCCAGCTCCGCTGGCTCAAGCCCTGCAAATCCCCGCTCCTTCCCTCAGGGAACAGGATGCTTTCTGGAATATGTTTCTTTTTATTACTTCTAAACAAAGAAAGCAACAAAACGGCCCCTTCATCTGCAATGCCGAGGCAGAGCCTGCCCGGGACTCCCCCAGCTGCAGTCGGAGCCCACTTGTCAGTGCGGAGGGAACGCTGGAGGAGGATGAATTGTCTGGCAAAGGGAGTTCCCAGGAGCTGGCAATCCAGAGGCTCTGGGGATCCGTGTTTCAGTAATCCTGCTCCTTAGGTAGCTGAAATCCACCCAGCCCTGCCTGCCCTGGCCCCAGCCTCTGCCACCCTCCCTCCCTCTCCCCTGGAAGCCCAGGCCAAGTTCCACCTTTACTTTACACCAGCTTAAGGAGATCGAATTCCTTTTCCCAGGGAGGAACAATCCCGCTGAGATCAGGGTCTCAGCTCCACGACCTTCCACAGGTCCTGTATAAAACTGGGATCGAGACAGAAAATCTCTGCATGGGCCCCTTTCTTATGCCAGAGCCAAAAAATCTCCTGCGTGGAGCGACACCAGTGGACACAACTGGGCAGCAGAGCCAGGCAGGTGCTTTGATAACCTAAAAATAAGATCTGCAGAGTGGCACCAAAACCTCAGTGAAGTCTCTCTGAATTCAATATTTTACTGAATAAACTGGATGCCCCCATCCCCTCCTCTGCACACAGATCCCCGGCAATATTTGTACAGAAATCTGCCTTCTCCAACCCCAAACCTGTTTCCTACACCCCACATCTCCCACACCTCAGCCTGGCAGCAGAGTCCCGCAGGTCCCTGAAACCGGGGCTGCAGGAACACGCAGGGATGTTCCCTCCAGCAGTGCAAGGGGTCCCCCAGGCCTCCATCACTTCAGAGCAGGGAGGTTTCTCCAGCCGTGCCGAGGCATTCCCAGCGCCCCAGCTCCCCGTTCCTTCGGGTATTTCATTCCCCTGGAGCTCGGGGCATTGCTGTGAGGTCACCAAGCCCCTCTTGTCCCATCCTTGTCATGTATTGCTCAGAACAGTAATTTGGACTTGGAAACAGCTTCCAAATGTAGGAGCCTGTTTTAAAAGCCAAATGGCTTCGGATGCCCTTGTTCGGGGGGCGGGAGGGGCTGGGCAGGAGGGTCTGCTCTGCTCCTGGACCCGTTTTTCCCTGGATGAGCCCCCGGCAGCATTTCCCAGTCTAAGCTGCCTGCTCCGTCTGCACCCGCCCAAACGAAGCCGTTGTTTCTGTAGGGAAGCACACAAATAAATCAAAGGGTTTGACAGCGCTGCCACCCAGGATCGCCCCTGTTTTCCTGGAATATCTGGGAACCGCGGCGCTGCAGCGCCTGGATCCACCTGCGAGCTCCCGGCAGTGCCTGAGCTGCTCCGGACAGCCCTGGCTCCTCTCCTGGCTGCTGGTGTCCCGCGGCTCCGCTGAAAATAAATCAAATATTACTCACCGAGCTTTCCAGCCCGCCCGCCCTAAAGAAAACATTTTGCAAGAGGAAATATAGTATTCCGGAGGCTTATCTCACTTGGTGGCAATTGTGGGTGTATAATTGAAAACCGAGTTGATCATTAGAGGTTCACAGAGATGCTGAATAGCCCAGTGTTCAGTGGTCTCCGCCAGCCACGGCCAATTTACATTAAAGGCTTGATTCCTTCTCCAGCCCACTTCTCAGCCCCTGGGAAATCTCCTCGGTGCTTATTCCTGTTTGCAAGGACTGTCTAGTGCGAGGGAAGCCTTGCCTGCCTCTGCTGCCCAGGCTCTGCTGACCGTGGGCCTTTGCAGGGGATTCAGCATCAACCCCACGTCCAAAACTGAGTCAGGCTTGGCCCGCCGTTCCCTAAACGGTTACTTTTTAATGAAAAATTCCTTCCATTCTTTTTTTTTTTTTTTTTCCTATGAATGAGAGGAGCCAGAGGTGTGGTCTCCCGGGAACTGAAGAGAAAACTGGATTAGGGGCCAAGGAGCTACAAAGCGATCGGGGAAATTACACTTGTTTGGGAGCAAAGCGTAAATATTAGAGCGACAATAATAACAATAACTGCCTGCCGGGAGCCACAGAGCTTTAGGGTAGAGGATTAAATGTCATGTGCAAATGTTGTCATCTGTGCTGGCAGAGAGACATCAGTCCGGGAAGAGCCAGAGGTGCCTTTTTCCCCAATTCCCTCGGAACGGGTCTTTCTCCCCTTTCTCCGCGGCGTTTCTGTGACCCTCCAAGCCAAGGAACGCGAACCGAGTTAGGGATCAGCATCCCTGCACGATCCCTCGCCCTCCCCTTCCCTCTCTCATGGCAAAGGCGCGACGGGCTGATCATTCTGGCATCCCCGCGGCGGCCCTTCGGAGCTGCGGGAATTCGGGAATGCCCCGGGCTGGCTCCGCGGCGGCTCAGCTGCCGATGAACCTCTGCAAACGGGTCTGGCACAGCGGGGCTGCTGCTCCCTGCGCTGCGGGACCGGCGCGGGGGTGACCGAGAGTCCCCGGGACGGGAGCGGGGAGAGCCGGGCAGTGCCGGAGGGGCCGCCGGAGCCGTGAGCGGCACAAGCGGCCTCAGCCCCGCTTCAGCCCCGCTTCAGCCCCGCTTCAGCCCCACGCGGAGCCCGCCGGAGGTGCGGGATGCGGCAGCGGTGCCGGAGCCGGGCCAGGGGAACCGGAGCGGGACCCGCGGCCTCTCCTCGCTCGCTCCGCCCGGCTCCGGCCGCCGCTGCCCCCGAGCGAAGTTTGGGGGGTTTGAGGCGAGCAGCCCGGGCCGCCCGCCGTGCCCGTGTTTAAAAGATCGCGGAGATATTTTCACACCTCAAACCGCCGCCCCCCTCTCCCCTCCAGCCCCCATCGCCTTGATTTAGCCCTTGGTAATTAATTTGGCATTTCAGAATAGCTACTGGGCTGGATAATGGCCTCATTCATCTCCCCAGCCTAATCTGAACAGAATCTGGAAGAAAAGCTTTCAGAAAGACAGAAACTGCCATTCGGCAACTGCTCAAAAGAACTGTCACTCCAGGGGAATAAATCGCTCCTGATTATTTCAACCCGGGTCTTCTCTGCTTTTCCAGCCGCTCCCGGTCCCGCCGGGGAACGGCCCCCCGAGAGCCGAGGAGGAGAGGAGCCGCTCGGGCTCTCCCCCTCCCTTCTCCGGGCCCGGGCGGTGCAGGGGGAGGTGGGCGAGCAGCAGCACATTGTTCCCGGCGAGGAGGACGAGCTCCGGCGCCCGAAGCCATTTGACTTTTAAAACAGGCTCCGAGCGCCGGGGCCGCCTTTCCCGCTGTCCCCGGTGCGGCTGAAGTCAAACTCTTCCCGGTTCTCCGGCCCCGGGGCTTCTCCCGGCCCGAACGGGGACGGCTCCGCTCTGCCCCAGCTCGGCCCGGCCGCTCAGGCCCCGGGCCCGCACCTGGGGCCGGCCGCGCTCTCGGGGAGGGACCGGGGCACCGGAGATGATGCCCCGGTGTGGGCCCAGCGGTGTTTCGTTCCCGGTGTAGGCGCCGGAGATGCTCCGGTGCTGGTACCAGCAGTCTGGTACTCCTCGGTTCTGGTACCAGCGAGGCTCCGGCCCCGGTGCTGGTACCGGAGATGTTTCGGCGTCTCACCGGGGCTGACCTGGGCAAGGATCCGTCCCCTCCCGAGGCAGGACAGGGCCGGGACTGGCTGGTGCTTCAGGACAGGAAAATCAAATTCGAGCTGGGGCCGATCTGTGGAGGGCACGGCCCGGTTCCCCGAGCATCCCCGTTCCATCGTCCCGGGACAGCCCCGGGCCCTGCCCCGAAGGGCTCGGCAGACTCGGGCCCGGGCCCGGCGAGCTGCGCCTCGGTCCCCGCCGAGCTGCTTACATGCATTTAATAGCTCGAGGGCGAGGTAATTAGAGGAGAAAGCCTCAGTAAATCACGTTAATGACCGCAAGAGCCATTACAAACCCCGGGGGTTGTGAAACGCCGAATAAACCCAGCGAGAAGGGCAGGAGGGAAGCGAGAGCCGCAGCCCCGGGAACGCCGGCGGGCAGCGCGGAGCCCCGCTCGGGGCAGCGCCGGGAGGTTGTTAAATTAACACCCTGCTAATGGGATTAGGCAGCACCTCGGCTTTGCGGGGCAGCTCCGCGGGGCCAGCTTTCCTTACATTCGCCCCAGTTTTCGCCGTGAGGCGGTGAAGGAACCGTGCGGGCTTTGAGGGGTGGCCGGGCGACCTTTAGAAACCCTGGCGGATTTTAAAGAAACGCTGAGATTTGAGCCCTGCCCTGCGCACCGGGGGCATTCCCGAGCGGCGGCCGGGCCAGCGAGAGGGTCCGGGAGCGTCCGGAGCAACCGGGGCCAAACCCGCACCGAGGGTCCCGGCAGCGGCACCTGCTGCGTCCCGAGCGGGCCCCGCGAGTCCCTCCGGGCACAGGAGCTGTGCCCTGTCCCTGTCCCTCCCGTGCCGGCCCGGACGCTGCCGGACCGGGAACCCGCGGCGGCCGCTGCTCCCGAAGGCGCGGGGCCGAGGGAAAAGCGCCGGGCGAGTAAAGCGGGGGATCGCAAACGCCGACGGAGATGCTGATGGCGGCACCTGCAGGGTCTGCGGGCCCGAACCTGGGGCTCTGGGCTGCGGATTCCCTTCCCCGGGGTCGCACAGCCGCGGCCGCCGCTCTGGGAGAGCCCTCACGGCCGGAGATGTCCCGGGGCTTCCCCGGGCCTCTGGCCCGGCCTGGCCCCCACGGCCCGGGACAACTTAGTCCAAATTATCCCCCCTCCCTCCCTGAGGTGCCCTCCCAGAGCTGGACGGGAGCTCACACCCCCATCCCAATTCTGCAACCAGGGCCGCGATTCAGGAGTGGGGTTAAAGCTTTCCCCGGGGCTGGGGGATCCCGGGACTGTCCGTGAGCGTCCCGGGTGTGCCGGACTGCGGCCGAGTCCCTGGGTGGCTCGGGGGGGACCAGAGGGACAGGAGCTCCCCCAGCCCCGGCCCGGCCGCATCCCCATCCCCATCCCCGCACTCTCCTCCTCTTCCCCCGGCCGTGGAGGCGCCAGGAACGGGACGGAGGGGCCGTTTCCCGGGGAAGAGTTAACAAATCCCGGGAGCGGCGGGACTGGGGGGCGGCTGGGGGGGTCCGGGGGGAGCGATGGGGGCAGGGAGGCTGCGGAGCCCCGCTGCCCTGCAGGGAAGGCGGTTGCATTGCCAAAGACGCCCCGCTGGGCTAGCAGGCCCGGGAGCAGATTAATCAGGCACTAATTCAATTTACAACAACCACTTTTATTCAGCTCGGTGGCAAGGAATTCAAAGAGGGAGAGGGGCGGGCGGAGGGGAGGAGGCGGAGGCCGGCGCGGGGCTCGCCGCTGCCCGGGCAGCCCCCGTCCCCTCGGGCCGCCCCGCCGCCGCTCTCCGGGGAGGGCACCGCGCCGCCGTGCCAGGGCCCGGCCGCTTGAGTGACACGGCGTGGGCAGCGCTCCGAGAGAGGGCACCTCCGTTGGAAAAATAAAAGTGCCCTTTTAATCAAAGAGGGAGGGAAGGGGGGCGAGCGCGGCGGCCGGGAGCCCAGGCGGGGAAGCTCCGCTCCCTCCCGGGACTCTCTCCGGGGTGTCGGTACCGCCCCCCGGGCTGCGCCCCCGGCCGGGATCGCAGCGGAGCCCGGCGGGTCCGGGGGCAGCGGCCGTCGGGGGCGGCCCCTCGGCACCGGGGGTCCGGGTGGGTGGGAAGGGGAGAGCGGGGCTGGGCCACGGCCCGGTGCGGGACAAGTGTCGCCCTTTAACCCCTTCCTCGCCTTAACGGGAGAGCCGACAAACTGCAGAGCGAGGTCGGGGGCGGCAAGAGGCGCCAGGGCAGCCCCTTGTGCCCGGTCTGTCCCGGGGCTGTGATAGAGACACTGCCCCTCTTCCCCGGGACCAGCCCCCTAAAATCACCTGCCGGGGGTCGCCAGGCCCAGCAGCTCCCGTGCTCTGCTTCCCCCGTTGACCTTCCCCGGCACAGACTTTGCTGGCCCAGGGCCGGGGGCTGCGGGAGCCCACTCGGGCCGGTGTCCCTTCCCATCCAGCTCAGCGGCCAGTCCCCGTCTGGCCCGGTGGACGGGGGAGGCCAGCAGGGACCGGGTGGGACCCGTCCCCGTCCCGATCCCCCCGGCGTCCCCACAGGTGGGCGTGGGGCTCCTCCGGGCCGCTTCCCCCCTTCCCGCTCCACGCCCACGGAGCATCCCCAGCTGCGGGGCGCGGGCGGCCCCGGCTCCCCCAGCCCCGTCGGGGGCACGGGGGGCGGGGGGAGCGCCAGGACCCTCGCCCGGCTCCTCGGGGCGGCTCGGGAGCCCCGCGCCCATCACCGCGGTGTCGAGGCGGGCTCCGTCCCACTCCCATCCCCCTCCCGCCCTCCCCGAGGCCTGTGCGCGTCTCTGGCTGAGCCGCCAGTGGATGTCGTTGTTCTGTTCCTTGAGCGCGATGTCACTCCTTTAGCATGACCTCAAACGCGGCGGGGGCTGGGACCGCCAGTCATTCTCCGTGCGAGGGCCGGGGCGGGAGGCAGGCGGGACCCAGCCCCGCCGCCAGCCCCACTTTTGTGGTGCCGCCGCCGTCGCGGTCTCCCCTTTCTCCGCGGGGCTGGCCGCGGGGCGGGCGATGCTCCGGGCTCCCTGAGCCGCCGCACCGCGTCCCCGGCCGAGGTGCCCCGCGGAGCGGCGCGGTCGAGCGGCGGCTCCCGGCGCGCCCCGTGTCCCCCGGCCCGCCGTCCCCAGGCCGCGCGGAGGTCGCGCAGGATGCCGCGGAGGGGAGCGGAGGCGCCGCTGGCCCTGCTGCTGGCGGCGGCGTGGCTGGCGCAGCCCCTGCGCGGCGGCTACCACGGCGTGAGCATGTTCGCCGTGCAGAGCGCCCAGCCCGACCCCTGCTACGACGAGCACGGGCTGCCCCGCCGCTGCATCCCCGACTTCGTCAACTCGGCCTTCGGGAAGGAGGTGAAGGTGTCCAGCACCTGCGGGAAGCCGCCGTCGCGGTACTGCGTGGTGACGGAGAAGGGCGAGGAGCAGGTCCGCACCTGCCACCTCTGCAACGCCTCCGACCCCAAGCGCGCCCACCCGCCCTCCTTCCTCACCGACCTCAACAACCCGCACAACCTGACCTGCTGGCAGTCCGACAGCTACGTCCAGTATCCCCACAACGTCACCCTCACCCTGTCCCTCGGCAAGAAATTCGAGGTGACCTACGTCAGCCTGCAGTTCTGCTCGCCGCGCCCCGAGTCCATGGCCATCCACAAGTCCATGGACTACGGCAAGACCTGGGTGCCTTTCCAGTTCTACTCCACGCAGTGCCGCAAGATGTACAACAAGCCGAGCCGCGCCGCCATCACGAAGCAGAACGAGCAGGAGGCGGTGTGCACCGACTCGCACACCGACGTGCGGCCCCTCTCCGGCGGCCTCATCGCCTTCAGCACCCTGGACGGCCGCCCCACCGCCCACGACTTCGACAACTCGCCCGTGCTGCAGGACTGGGTGACGGCCACCGACATCAGGGTGACCTTCAGCCGCCTGCACACCTTCGGCGACGAGAGCGAGGACGACTCCGAGCTGGCCCGCGACTCCTACTTCTACGCCGTGTCCGACCTGCAGGTCGGCGGGCGCTGCAAGTGCAACGGGCACGCGTCGCGCTGCGTCCGGGACCGCGACGACAGCTTGGTGTGCGACTGCAAGCACAACACGGCCGGCCCCGAGTGCGACCGCTGCAAGCCCTTCCACTACGACCGGCCCTGGCAGCGAGCGACGGCCCGGGAGGCCAACGAGTGCGTGGGTGAGTCCCGGCCGCGGGCGCGGACACGGCGGGAGGAGGACGGGGACGGGGCGCGGAGGTCCCCGGAGGGGAGGCGGAGGGAGGGCAGAGCGAGGGAGCCGCGGGGGACGGCAGCGAAAAGCGCGGGGACATCCAGGGACACGCCGAGCGGCGCGGGGACGAGCAGGGACACGGAGAACGGGAGAGGAGGAGGACACTGAGGTACCGGAGACTGTAGGGATGAGGACGGGACACCGAGGGACCTCGGAGCGCGGAGCGGGGATGTGAAGGCACTCGGGAGCGCAGGGCATGGGACGCTGAGGTACTCGGGAGCCCGCTGGTGACAACACCGAGGGACCTCCAGGTGCAAAGCGGCGGGCACAGGGAGCCTGGGACCACAGGGCAGGCCACAGGAGTTTGGGGCAGGGGATAGCGAGAGCCGCGAGGCCGGGGGATGGGGACACCGGAGGCAGCCGGCGGCGCAGGACGGGGTTAACGGGGGACTCCGATGAGCAGAGCGAGGGGAAGCTCGGAAACGCGAGGCAGGAAAAACCAAGGAGCTCAGGAGAGGGGATAAGGAGCGTTCAGGATTCCGGGAAAACGCCGTTCGTGTCCGGAGGAGCGGGAAGGGGCCCTGGCTGGCCGGGCAGGGGCTCCCGTCCCGCGCAGGTCCCGGCCGGGGGCCCGCAGCGCACGGCCCGGGGATCCCGGAGCTCGCAGCAGCCCCGCTCCCCTCCCCGGGACCCGGCTCGGAGCCGCCCCAAGCCCGAGAGGCTCCGCGTCCGGGCGGCGCCGGACCCGGCTCCGGCACCGGGCCGGGCTCTGGCCCTTTCCGGAGAGGGAAGGCGGCCGGGAGCAGGGCAGGGAAGCCGGGCAAAGCCTGCAGCTCCGGTCCCGGCATCCTCGGGATGTGCGGGCGGCCCTGGGAGGCGGCGGCGGGGACTTGAAGGAGCCCCAGGGCCAAATGAGAACCGGGCAGCAGCCGGTTCGTTCCATCTGGAGCGAGAAACGCGCGCCGTGCTGGCTGTCCCGGCCGGAACGGAGGGTCCCTCGCCTCTGCCGGGGTGGACAAGGGTTAAGGGCTCGGGCAGCTCTTGCCCGTGAGTCCCACACACCCCGCCGAACGTTCCCTCCGATCTTCCACCCCCGCTTCCCAGCGGGATCCCCGCGCGCTGCGCTCCTCTCCTGGCGGTTCCGGGGGCCGGTGCTCAGCCGTGTGCCCGTGGGGACCCGGCCCCGGGCCGGGATGGCCCGGCCTGGGCTCCGCTGCCCGCGCCGGGACCCCCCGGCCCCGTGGAGCGCAGCCCCGGCCCCGCCGCCGCCGCCGCCGCCGCCGCCTTGTTTACACGGAAAACACGGCCCCGTCTTCCAAAATATTTGCAGCTCCGACTATAGGAAAAAACCCTCGCCGAGCGGCCGGGTTTGGCTGCCTTTTTTTTCTTTTTTTTTTTTTTCCTTTTATTTTGTTTTCTTTCCCTTCTTTTCATTTTTTTATTTTTTTCCCCAAATCACAATCAGATGTGTGCCTTGCAGAGAGCGCAATTTCTCCGTCGGCGTCTTCACCAGGAAGGCACGGCCAGAGCGGCTTATCTGGCCGGGAGGGCGGCCCGGTGGCACCGGGGCACCCGCGGTGGCGGCTCCGGGGGCCCGGCAGCCTCGGGGCGATGCTCGGATCCCGTCGGGACGGGGGAAGCGGCCGCGTCCCGATGCCCGAGGCTGCCGGGGTCAGCTCCGGGTTCGCTTTTCCGCCGTCCCGCGGGTCCCGCTGCCCGGCAGCGCTCGGGCTCGGAGCTCCGCGTTTCGCTTCCGTCCCAGCGCTGTCCTTGCCCAGCAGCGAGGCCGGGGTGCAGGAGGGGTCCGGCTCTCCCGGCCTCAGCCCCGCTCCCTGCCTGCAGAGTCACCGCTATCAGCGATGCCGTAAATTTCGGGGCGGTCTCGGGGTGCTATCGGACCCCCGGGCTCCTCTGCAGGATTCCCAAATTCTCCTGAAAACGCTTCTGTTCAGTTATTGCGCTGGCGCCGTGCTCCTACCATCCTTCTCCCTTCCAATGTATTTCCAATAAAAGGGAAGCAAGTTCCCAGTTTCCAGTAAAATATGTCACTTTTATGCCAGGCTTTGCATTTCAGACCATGTGCGCTCCTCGCCGCGTCAGACTTCTGCAAACGAAAATCGCTCTGTTTTTTCCTTTTCCACCGGCTTTGCTGGGAAGTGAATGTTTTGCAAGGATGAAGCTACCGTAGAACAATTTTCCGCAGCCCAGTCCCGCCGCTCCTTCCCCGGGGCCGCACCTATCAGTCTGTAAAACCAGCCACGGCCAAACCCCCGCGCTGCCCTGCCAAGCCCACACCGCCCGGAATAATCCCCCAGATAGAGATCACAATAACCCCATTCAACTCCCACCCACTCGCTCATGACCGTCGGCCCACCCTGCTTTCTGTCCCAAACCCCGAGAGAAAGTCAGGCCCCGGGGCAGGAGCTGCTGCCGGAGCCGCCGCTCGCCCGAGGCTCCTTCCAGGCAGCTCAGGGCACCAGAGCGGCCGTGCTGAGGGAAAGGGGCATCAGCCAAATCAGCTGAGTTCGCATCGAGGAGCGCTGGGAGAACTGGCTGCGGGTTTTTTTGGGTTGGTTTCTTTTTTTTTTATTGAATTTACTTTTTTCCTTTCTGGAAAATCGTTGGGAGTTTTATTTTTCTCTTTCTTTTAATCCAAAGAGAAAAATGATAGAATGTGTCTGCTTTGCTTAAAAATTTGGGAGTTTTCTTTGGTAAGCCCATTCCCCCTGCCAAAACTGAATCTTTGTTCCTATTCATGCTTATTTGGGGCTGAGAAAGAAATGCTCTGGAGTTTCTGACAGAAAGTCAAAATTTCCCATGGGAACGCTTTTTGCCAGCCAGATCGAATTTTTCTTTAGAGCTCCTTGCGAGACCCCAGCGCTGCACGTGGAGAGCACAGGGCTTGTCCCCAGGGGCTGCTCTCCAGGGATCTGCTCCTGCAGAGCTTTCACAGCCTCAGCTTCCCGTCAGCTTTACCTGGCAAGTGTCTGCTCCACGTAGAGCTTGGCCTTGCAGTCCAGCTTTGGCCAGGCGCCCGCGAGGGCTCCAGGGAGGACCGGGCTTGGAGAGGAGCTCGGAGGTCTGTTCTCCATCCTGCCTCTCTCCAGCGCCGCTGGGCTGGCTCTTTGCTCAGGGCTGGTCCAGCCCAAGCCCCCTTCTCCAGCCCAGCCTGTCCTGATGCAGCTTCCAGCTCCCCCAGGAGAGGAATTGCAGCTGGGAAAGGTCTGAAGTGAAACGCTGTCAGAGCTCAGCTGCTGGTGAGCTCGTGTGGACGCAGGAAAACGCAGGCAGGGTCTTTGATCAGATTTAACATCACTAAATTACACGTGCACCATTCCGCAATTTCTCCAGAGCCGCGCTGTGGTTCGGAGTGCTGGGAATGAGCCGGAGCAGCCCCGTCCCTTCGCTTTGCCCCTTTGCCTCTGCCTGGACAAGGCACGGCTGGCCGGGCCCGGGCTGCATCGCGCTGCCAGGCGCTTGGAGAGCCGCAGACTCCGCTCCAGCGCGGGCTCTGGAGCCTTTCCCCCGGAGCCAGGGGATGCTCCCGGCGCCTGCAGGTGTTCCTGACGTCAGCCTGGCCGCAGGTGCCGGGCCCCGCTCGGCTTCGGCCCTCGGGAGCGTTGAACAAAGCCGGGAGCGAGCGCAGGGCGAGAAAGGAAACACATTGTGCTCCCAGATAGGGGATTTGGCACGGGCAGCGCGGGGCGCCTGGCGCTGGGCAGGCTCTGCCGCGCTGCCCAGGGTTCCCAGGCTGGGATGTGTCTCATGTCACAGCGATTTCCCAGCAAGTTCTTATTCGGCGGAAAGGAAACTTCACCTCCGACAAGGAGCTGAGCAGGGGCTCTGAGAGGAGCGCCCACCAAACGCTCCCAGGGAAAAACTCCCGGCCAAACCTGGGCCCTGGCACCTCCGTGGTGGTCGGGGGAGGCATTTGCAGGGCAGTGCTCGCTAAAATAGCACACGAGGCCCCTCCACCCTCGCCACAGCCAGGGAAATCAGATCCTCCCACACAGCCCTGCTCCCTCAGAGGGACGGGAGGGGTTCCATGCAGGCAGTTCCTGGTGTCCCCTTTAAAATTCAGGTTATCCCTTTCCTTTACCCTGCATTAATCACCTCCACATCAAAAGCTCTCCCAGCTCCCACCCTGTCTGTGACCATTTTCCCCAGGCACAGTGGGGTACTGGGGAGCCTCAGGAGAGAGCTCCTTCCTGTTCTCCTTGGCCTCCAAATGGAAGAAGAAGTCAAGCTGGTGGTGACTTTGGCTCTGTCCCACTGGCCGGGCCCTGCAGGAGTTGCTTGTGAGCCAGTGCCTGTCTGCAGAGTCCAGGCACCCCCGAGAGGGCAGAGCAGGGAGCCAGGGCCAGGCCTGGGCCACCAGGGGCTCCCAGGGGCTCCCAGGAGCTCCCAGTGGCTCCCAGGGGCCAGGAAGGGCTCACATCCAGCCAGGAAGGGCTGGGCTGGTGGGAGATGTCCTTTCTCTCTGCTCCTCTCCTGTGGTGGTTCAGGGCTTTGCCAATGGTTTATCCTGAGAGGGACAGAGGGACAGAGGGACAGAGGAACAGAGGCACTGGCTGCAGCACTGGGGAGTGTGGGTGGCACTGGCAGAGCTGGCAGGGACCTGGTGACACAAGGGCACGTCCACTGCTCCCTCGGTTCCCTGGTGGGATGGGAGTCAGGCAGAGGAACAAAGTGGCTTTGCAGATCCCTCTGGGAGGAGAAAAGGAGTCTGAGTGTCCCCGTGTCCACCCTGCTCATGGCCACGGCTGCTCCAGAGGGATGGGGAAGGTGGCAAACACCCATCCCTTAGTGCATGGAGAAACAGCCACACTCCCAGCCTGGGCACAGAGGCTCTGAGCAGGACCAGGCTGCCCCTGCAGGATCCCCAGGGTCCCAGAGAGGATCCCCAGGGTGCCATAGAGGACACCCAGGGTGCCATAGAGGATCCCCAGGGTCCCAGAGAGGATCCCCAGGGTGCCATAGAGGATCCCTAGGGTCCCAGAGAGGATGCCCAGGGTCCCAGAGAGGATCCCCAGGGTGCCACAGAGGATCCCCAGGGTGCCATAGAGGATCCCCAGGGTCCCACAGAGGATCCCCACAGTGTCACCTCCTCTGTCCACCCCAGGCAGGTGCTGGTGCCTGGGTCTGGCAGCACAACTCAGCTTGGCCTGTGGCTGGATCCAGCCGGGATTCTCAGCTGGTTCTCAGGGTTCTCAGGGGCATTTTGGAGCTGCTCTGTGCTGGTGCTGCCCGTTACCTGCTGATGGTAACAGGAATGCCCATCATGTCTGATGTCCAGGTTTGCCCTGGGCCTCAATTTCCCCACATGAAGGGAGCAAAGGGAGGCTCTGTGAAACCCTTTGGATTTGGGTTCAGAAGGACACCAAGCATTACTGCAGCATCCTCGTGCTCAGGAAACTGCAGCTGGGGCAGGTTCCCCAGCAGCTGGAGCAGACCCCGTGGGGGCTGCACTCCTCGTGGCTCCAGGTGCCATCCATGGAGCCCCAGGCCCTTTCCAGCCCCGCCCGGGCAGCTCCCATGGATTGTGCTGCATGGGGAAGCACAGAGCAGGGGTGGCTGTATTGCTGAGCTGATGGGTGCTGTAGCCATAGAAATTCGGGCCCAGGAGCTGCTGAGGCTCCCATTGTAGCCTCCCAAGGGAGCCTCGCATGGGCAGAGCTTTCTCACAGGCTTTTATTCTCAGGAAGCTTAAAGTTAAACTGATTTCCAACAGAAAGGTTTTTACACCAACAAACAAACAAACAAAAAAGCGCAGTTAAGGCTAAAACAAAACCAGGCTTGGCACTCCGGGTTGGACACTTGCCTTCCCTTGAGCTTGTCCACGGCTAATCTCTGCCCTCCTCTTTCTGGGCCAAATCTTGTCATCCTTATTCAGCCTCCGCTGTCCTCGCCTCGCAAACCCGCTGTGCCTGCCCGGGGGGACGTGCTGCTCTCCAGGGATGGAGCAAAAAGCACCCGAGGGCTCTGGAATCCCCCCTGCCTGTAAAAGCACTCCCAGGATTCTGATTTCTGTCTGGGAGCAATCGGGAACACGAATTTGTCTCCATATTCTTAATTTATCTCCCCTTCACGCTCAGGGATGGGAGATGGATTTTTGTGGCCACGGAGGGTTGATGCCTTTTTGGCCCTTGGTCTGTCCTGCCTCCCTTTTGTGACACCCAGCTTCTTGGCAGTGGTTTTGGAGGCTCTTGTGCTTTTTATGGGACTGCAGGATTTCATTCCAGGGAGTTCCTGGTGTCTCTTATTAAATTTAGGTGATTCCTTTTCTCTGCCCTGATTGATCACCCACCTCAAGTGCCTTCACAGCTCCCATCCTGTCTGTGGCCCTTCTGTGGCCGGGCTGTGCAAGCAGAGTTTTATTGAGGGCTTCCTGGAGGATTTCAGGGCGCTGTGTTGAGGTTTTCCCCCAGCAGTTTTGTCCTGGGGGACATCCAGGGCAGAGGGGATCATGGATGAGGACGGCTGGAACAGCCTGGGCAGCTGCCTGGCATCGCAGGGGCTGTGGAGCATTTGGCCACTTGAACCCACAAACCCAAATCAGCCCCAGGACCCATGAGATCCAACATCCACCTTTTCCTGGGCAGCTCTGGCCCGGCTGCCTGGAGCACAGGTGCCCAGGGCAGGGCTGTGTCCCCAGCACAGGGGGGTTCACGGGATGATTTATCTGCAGCACGTTCCCGATGGCACCGAGCAGATCCATCAGAGACAAGGGAGGGATTCGCTGCAGGATCAGCGGCTGCAGAGGGCTCAGAGCCGGCGCTGGGCGCTGGCACAGCCACATCTGCTCCGGCCCCGGGGCGCCTCCGGAGCCGCGGCTGCCGTTTGGCCTCTGCCGCTGCGAGCAGCAGGGAACGTTTGCTTTGCATGGCCCGAGCTCCCGTCCCGAGCATCCCTGCCAGATCCCCGCTGCTCCCGCACGGAGCGGGCACGGCGGCCCGGCTGGCACGGAGCGGGCATGGAGCGGGCACGGCCCGGGCTGGCACGGAGCGGGCAGAGCTCAGGCTGGCACGGAGTGGGCACGGCTCGGGCTGGCTCTGCTGCCAGGCGGGACAGGGAGAGGCGCCGTGTCTGAGCAGGGATCAGGGACAGGGACACGGACACGGACAGGGAAACGGACACGGACAGGGAGTGGACAGGGACAGGGACAGGGACAGGGACACAGACACGGACACGGACAGAGACAGGGACACGGACACGGACAGGGAGGGGACCGGGACACGGACAGGGACAGGGACACGGACACGGACATGGACACGGACACGGACACGGACACGGACACGGACAGGGACAGGGACAGGGAGGGGACAGGGACAGGGACAGGGACACGGACACAGACAGGGACAGGGACACGGACACGGACAGGGACACGGACAGGGAGGGGACCGGGACACGGAAATGGACACGGACAGGGACAGGGACACGGACACGGACAGGGACACGGACAGGGACACGGACAGGGACAGGGACACGGACACGGACAGGGACAGGGACACGGACACGGACAGGGACACGGACAGGGACAGGGACACGGACACGGACAGGGACACGGACAGGGACACGGACACGGACAGGGACAGGGACTGGGACAGGGACACGGACATGGAGGGGACAGGGACACAGACAGGGACACGGACACGGACAGGGACACGGAAATGGACACGGACACGGACACGGACACGGACAGGCTGCATCCGCAGCCGGGGCAGTCCCAGCTCTGCCCGCCGCAGACTCATCCCCGCTGACCGCGCTCCAAAGAGTCCGCAGAGCTGGGCCGGGGCTGGCTGGAGTGACAGGCAGGCTTTTAAAAAGATACCTGTGTAATGGATTGCGTTTATAAGGGGATTAGGATGCCCTGGGGACTGATAAGGAGACGGGGAGGCTTTTCCTGCTCTCAGCCAGGGCAGCACGGAGCTCTGGGAGGGAACGGAATGGAAACGCCGCTCCTGATCCACCCCAGGCAGCTGCAGAGGGACCGGCGGCACGGAGGGGCTCAGCCTCACAAAGTGAGAGTTTGATTTGGGATCAGCAGAAACCAGGGGATCGGTGGTGGGGAGGGGAAAACCCTGTCATCTTTTGGGAGGTACCAAAGAAACGTTCTGAGCCGGGAGAGCACGGGAATGGAGGAGACACTCAGCTCTGCTGGGAGATAGGTTTATGGAAGTGGTTTGTGCTGCTTTCAGTGCAGACTGGAGTTTAAAAACCGATGGAGGGATGTGGGCAGAGGGGTTATTTTGTTCTGGGGCTCAGCTGGCACGGGGGGCGTTGACAGCACAAAGGGGGCACAGAACAGGCACCTCCTGCACCACGGGGATGGCAGAGGAAGCAACAGGCAGGGAAGGAACCTGGGCTCGTGTCCCACACACAGCTCTGAGACCCTGGAAGAAATCTCCCTGGGCAGACGTTTCCACAGGCAGAAATTTTCCTCTCCAACCTTTTCAAAGTGTCTCGTGAATGATGGGAGGGTTGAAAATTGTGCCTGCATCCCCCAGCTGGACAGAGCGTTGGAGAGCAGGGAAGGAGCAAACGTTTATTTCACTCCCTCCTGGAAGTACAGAGGTTTCCTAATTGTTCCGCAGAAAGGCTGGAAGCGGCCTCTGGCTCTGCCCTGCGCCTGTTGTCACCCAGGCTGTGGTTGCTGGTGGAGAGGGGTCCCCTCGGGCCGAGGCAGGACTTGGGGGGGCTGCACTGGCAATCACAGCCCCCAGGCCGAGTCCTCTTCCTCTGGGGATGGAGGGGCTGCTAATGGATGAGCCCAGCAGTCCTTGGCCCTCTTCTGCCAAAAATAACCAGCAAAGAGGATTGTGTGGGCAGGTGAGTGGAAATTCCAGCACAGGCAGGGAGGAGCAACCTTGGAAACCTCTGCTTGAGGGTGAAAGCTTCTGCATCTCCCGTTTGGGGAGAGGATGGAGAGCCCAGGCCTGGACCCAGCACCCCAAATTTCCCCTGGGAAAGGGCAAAAATGCCATGAGGGGCAGGAGCAGGCAGTGCAATGGCACAGGCTGGGAGCAGCCCGGCTCTGTGCGGTTGTTTTACAGCAGATTTGTCCTTTTTGACGTGCTGGGGGGGGGGGGGGGGAACTCTCTCTGCCAGCGAGAAATAGGCCCGGATTTGTCCATGGTGCCTCGTGGAGAGGGGACAGCGCTCCCAGTTTGTCATGGCACGGGGGAGGGAGGGAAGGAGGGAAGGAGGGAGCGTCCTCCCCGTGTCCCGGGTGGGAATTGGAGGCGGAGCACGGCACGAACGCTGCTGGCTCAGCCGGCCCCGGCTCCGGGCTCGCTGCCACGTCCGTGCGGGCTCCGTGCACTCCCAGCCCCGCCAGGAGCAGCCCAGCTGCTCCCCCGACCCCATCCCCGCAGCCGGTGCGCTCCGAGCTCGGGCCCGGCACGGGAAGATGGATGAGGTGTCCGGGTCACCTTCCCTGCGGTATTTGGGGGCCATCCATCACCCAGAGCCCTGCCAGGCTGCGCGGGGTCATCACTGCGAGCCGTGCTTGGCTTTGACCAAGGCAGCAATCTCCATTGGAATTATCATTAATTATCCTACGGGAACAATTAACGCCCCTTAATGGCAGCTCTGTGGGTATTTGGGGTGCAGGCTCAGGCAGTCAGAGCAGAGTGGGTGAGGAGAGAATGGACGGCACGTCAGATAGGAAAAGGGGATTTTCACACTCACTGGGGACTGTCCCAGCACTCGCTTTGCTCTCACAGCCCCAAAAGGACTTCCCTGCAGGCTCTAGAGTGGAATTCCTGCCTGCTCAGGAGATGCTCTGGGGAGAGCTGAGCTCTGCGTGCAGGGAGAGGAGGGAGGGGCAGTGCAGGCAGGTGAGACCCAAATCCCCCTGTCCGCAGCCTCCTCTCCGTGCAAAACCTTCCCCGGAGGGCTGGCCCCGGCTCTTCCTGGCCGCTGGCCGCCCCTGCAGGGAGCGATGCCCGAGCAGGAGGAGCCCGGGGGCGCGGCAGAGGCTCCAGGGCGCTGGAAATGGAGCGGGGAGGAGGGAAGGTAAAGGACGGGAAAGGCCGCGGACAGGGGGAAAATGTCTGGGTGCAAAAATCAGGGTTTGTGGTGCACGGGAGCCCCGAAGAGCGTCCTCGGGGTGGGTAAAGCCGCTCCCTCCTGGCGCTGCCTGTTGTTTTCCAGCCCCATCTGATAAACGGCGCAGAACCAGCCCCGCGTTCTGCCTTCCTCCATCGGCGCGGCCCGTCCCGAGCCGTGGCTGTTCGCTGCCTCATCCCCCCCCTTCTGCGAGAGGGAGTCAGTTCTGGTTAATGTTGGAGATCGGAACGTGATTACCGAAAGCCTCGTGAAATTAAATCCCTTCTCTTCAAAGCGGCCGGGGAGGGAGAGCGGGAGGGAGGGCGGGAGGGAGGGAGGGAGGGAGGGAGGGGAGCGTCCCCCCGGCAGCGGCGGTGGCCGGGCGGACATTGAGAGCAGCCCGGTGGCCACAATCGGGCTCTGACAGAGGCACGGCAAATACAAACAGCAGCTTGTGTTTGCACACAAAGGCTCCGCGCCCCGCCGGCCCCGGCCCGGGCTCTGCACCCTCGGCTCTTGGGCAGAAAGTCCTGGGAGGCTTGGAGGGAGGGAAAGGCGGCTGAATATTCAGGGATGAATTGAAGTGTGCAAAGAGCCTTTGGGAAGCTCGCGGTGCAGCGCCTTGGATCAGCTGCCCGCCGGGGCTGGAACGCAACCGCTGCGCTTGAAAGGGCGACTTTCACGCTGAAGCAAAACGGGACAAAGGAAGATAAATGAAACGGGCTCCCGGCAGGGTTTGGTTTGTTTGTTTTTGTAACTCGGCTAATATTCCCGCATTGTTCAGCCCAGCGGCCCAGTGTCTGTCCTTCACACGCTGCTCGTAAATCGGGGCTGGGCGGGCGGCGCAGGCAGCGGGCGGTGCGGGAGGGACCAGCGGGACAGGGACGGGACCAGCGGGACAGGAACGGGACCAGCGGGACAGGGATGGAACCAGCGGTGCGGGAGGGACCAGCGGGACAGGGATGGGAACAGCGGGACAGGGACAAGAACAGCGGGACAGGGATGGGAACAGCGGGACAGGGATGGGAACAGCGGGACAGGGACGGGACCAGCGGGACAGGGATGGGAACAGCGGGACAGGGCCAAGAACAGCGGGACAGGGATGGGACCAGCGGGACAGGGATGGGACCAGCGGGACAGTGACGGGAACAGCGGGACAGGAACGGGAACAGCGGGACAGGGATGGGAACAGCGGGACAGGGACAAGAACAGCGGGACAGGGATGAGACCAGCGGGACAGGGACAAGAACAGCGGGACAGGGACAAGAACAGCGGGACAGGGATGAGACCAGCGGGACAGGGACAAGAACAGCGGGACAGGAACGGGAACAGCGGGACAGGGATGGAACCAGCGGGGCAGGGATGGGAACAGCGGGACAGGGATGGAACCAGCGGGACAGGAACGGGAACAGCGGGACAGGGATGGGAACAGTGGGACAGGGATGGGACCAACGGGACAGGGACAGGGACAGGGACAGGGACAGGGACAGGGACAGGGACGAGCGGCTCCGGCCCCGGCCCTGGTGACCGGGGATCGGCCCCTGCGGCTCTTGCCGTGCCGGGAGTTGGGAGCCCGCGGTCGCACCGCGCTGAGCTGGGCAGGGCTGAGCCCGAGCGGGGCTGCTCAGCCCTGGGCACTCCCAGCTGTTCCTGCCATCAGCCAGCGCCGGGTTTGGGCACAGCTCAACATCAGGAGAGCCGTGTCAGGGGGGTCTGTGCACCAGCAGAGCTCTGCTGTCAGTTCATTCCTCACCTGAGCGGGGCATGTCCTGGTGATTTTTCACTGAGCTGGCAGCAAATCTGCCGGGATTTTCCAAGTGGGGACACCCCAGGAAAACCGTGGGGCACTCCAGGCAAACGGTGGTTACCAGCGCTGATGTGTTAGCCCTCTGCATCCCATCCATCCCATCCCATCCATCCCATCTCATCCCATCCCATCCCATCCCATCCCATCCCATCCCATCCCATCCCATCCCATCCCATCCCATCCCATCCCATCCATCCCATCCCATCCCATCCCATCCCATCCCATCCCATCCCATCCCATCCCATCCCATCCCATCCCATCCATCCCATCCCATCCCATCCCATCCCATCCATCCCATCCCATCCCATCCCATCCCATCCCATCCCATCCCATCCCAAGGAACAGCCCTCATCCCCGCCGTGCCGGGGATGGATCCCTGCGGAGCTCAGAGCCTGCCCAGGGCTGATCCCGGGGGATGGACGTGAATTCGGGATTAGGGATCACAGGATGGACACAGCCAGGTTGATACAGGCGCTCGTTTGATTGTAAGGATTAGAAGATTCCCAGTGCAAACCTCTTGAAATTTCCCTTTCCCTCCGGATTTTAGGCAAAGCAGGTTTAACACCACAACATTTCTCCAGTGTGAGCTGAGTAAGCAAAATTTAATATTCAGCTGCATGATAGTTTAGCTCAAATCAAAGAGCAAGAGCAGCGTCGCCTTTAAAACATTTGAATAACATTTAATATCCTCTGTAGCATTTACTTTTCACAAGCCTCTGCAAAACTCTGCAAATGCTCGCAGAAATTTGGCAAACTGACTTCTGCACAAATCCAGCCCCCCAGATGAGCCGTTTCTTAGTCTCCACTTCACAAAGTTTCACCCAATCAACAACAACAAAAAAATCCCAACAAAACCCCAGACAGCGCCTCACGTGCTGGGGGCACCAAAGAAATCCCCTGGTTTGGGTGACCAATGAATGTCCCCAGCAATGAAAAGCGAACAATTTGTCGGCAGCCCCTGCACTTGAAAACGAATGATCCAAATTATTCAGCGAGTCTCCCTGGATAGTGAATCCATTGAAAGGGGATCGAGACAGAGTCATAAATTATTCATTACCCCGAAGAGAATGAAATGCATATAATCATAACAATAATAATAACAACAACAATCGTTACACTAATAATAGCAACCAGAGCCCAGGCAGCTCTGCCCGCAGAGCCAGGGAGCCATGAAGCCTCCCAGACTTTATTTTCCATTTATCCCAGCCCCTGTTTAGAGCGGCTGTGTTAAATAAAGGAATGTAAAGTGGGTGGACATTTGGAATAAATGTATTTATCGCCGATAATTGGGCTCGCTCGCCTCGGCCGGGGCCGATGGACTTTGTGCTCGGGTCCGTGGCAAGGAGCAGCTCCATGAACTCCCACTCATCCCTGGTGATTGCTCGGTGCAATGGATTGCTCCGTGGCCGGGCTGCTTTTAAGGAGCCCTTGGCAGTGGCTGCAGCGAGGCACGTCCTGTCCCCGCGTCCCTGGAAAATTTATCGGTGTCCGCGGGCTGAAAGGGAAGCGGGAAGCGCTGGCCAGACACACATCCCTGGGCTCCGGCTGCTCCTGGCTGCCGTGGGACCGCGATTGCGGAGCCATTGAGCGGAGAGGCCGCAGCATTTGTCACCCGGCCCGGGTTCCCCGCAGTCGCTGCCCCGCCGGGGTCCGCCCCGCTCCGGAGCCTTTCAGCCCCCGGCAATTCCCGGCAATTCCGCTGCCCTCGGGAGCATCCTTGACTTGGGAGCTCCTTCCAGCAGCCCCCGGGGGATTTTCTGCGCGGGGAGCTCTCTGCTGGGCGATATGGGACGTTCGAACGCATTTCCATGCCCGCACGGCGCTGGAAGGAGCCCGGCTACCCCTTTGGCATGCAAATGAATCCGGGCCGTCCGCAGCGCGGGGCTCGGCCGTGGCACTGGGCCATTCCCGAGTTTCCCACAGGTCACAAGGAGGGCTCGGAGGGGCCCGAGGCTCCTTCCTGAGGCTGCCTCGGAGCTTCCTCCACCTGCTGCTCTCCGGGAGGACGGGGGAGAGCTCCTGCTGTTCCCTGCACGCCGGGAAAAATGGCATTTTAAAGGGAGCAGCAGGCTGGGCCGGGAAGGGTTAAAGCGCTGGTGGGTCCGGCTCCAGCAGCGTTGGGGCTGCAGGGGGGGGCTCAGCACCCACAGGGCTGGGTTTGGGGGGTCAGTGCTGCGGGGGGGGCTCAACACCCACAGGGCTGGGTTTGGGGGGTCAGTGCTGCGGGGGGGGCTCAGCACCCACAGGGTTTGGGGCTCAGTGCTGCAGAGGGGGCTCAGCACGCACAGGGTTTGGGGTTCAGTGCTGCAGGGGGGCTCAGCACCCACAGGGTTTGGGGCTCAGTGCTGCAGAGGGGGCTCAGCACCCACAGGGCTGGGTTTGGGGGGTCAGTGCTGCAGAGGGGGCTCAGCACCCATGGGGATGGGTTTGGGGGGTCAGTGCTGCAGGGGGGCTCAGCACCCACAGGGTTTGGGGGCTCAGTGCTGCAGGGGGGCTCAGCACCCCCAGGGCTGGGTTTGGGGGTCAGTGCTGCAGGGGGGGGCTCCGCACCCACAGGGCTGGGTTTGGGGGGTCAGTGCTGCAGGGGGGCTCAGCACCCACAGGGCTGGGTTTGGGGGGTCAGTGCTGCAGGGGGGCTCCGCACCCACAGGGCTGGGTTTGGGGGCTCAGTGCTGCAGGGGAGGCTCAGCACCCACAGGGCTGGGTTTGGGGGGTCAGCACAGCCAGCCCATGGGGGCATTTTGGACACCAGTGCTGCAATGGCCTCACAGAGCTGGGTTTGGTTCGGTTTTGGTTTTGGTTTGGTTGCTGAGTTTATCTGCAGCTCAGGCTGAGCTACCCCAGGAAGGGGTGGGAAGGGGTGGGATGAGGCAGGGCAGGCTCCGGGGCTGGTGCTGAGCCTGGTGCCACCAGCCGGGCTTGGGGACACGTGGGACATGCGGGGCCCTCCCCGTGTCACGGCGGGAGGGCTGAGCTCGCACATCCTCTGCTGCCGGGCAGCTGCAAGGCAGGGAGCAGAAGATGGAGTTCCTGCTGGCATTTTTGTTGGAAGTCGCCTGAGTATTAAGTGGAACACGGTTTTCATTACCAGCTCCGCTTTGGTGCAATAAATCACGAACTAGAAACACACTTCTGGCCTGGATTCTGCCCTCAGCTCTGAGTGGCAGTAACCAGAGGCGAAATCCAGCCTCGGCTGCAGCCTTGCAGCCCATATGGTCACCTTTTGGAATTCATTTCTTCCGGTAATTTCTGTGTAATTAGACAGCACTGAAGGCTGCTTCCTCTCCTGGACAATGAATGGTGCCGATCTCGTGCCAAAGGTGCCCTTCGCCCCTCACAAACCCGTGAGGAGAGACCAGCTCAGCCTCCGGGGCACAATCGGGACCCTCAGCAAGGGGATCCCGGACACCCCCGGAGTGCTGGGAGGCGATGGGGGCACGGAGCAGCCACGCAGCGCAGAGCCAGCCCTTGCTGCTGGGCTGTTCAGAGAGCTCGGGGTGCTGGTGCGAGCCCCAGCTGCCGCTGGAATCTCTGGGAGCCCATCCCGCCGAGCAGGACCCTGTAACTGCAGCAATGCGCTCCGGCAGCGCCGCTCCCCCCTCCCCGGGCAGCAATCTAATTTATATCTCATAAGACAGTTTTATTTGCGGGATTACCGACGGGTTCCGTGCCAGAGAGCCCCGCGGGCTCCGGCCGCTGCCGCACCAGGGGGAGTGCGGCGCTGGGAAGGAGCCTCCTCGTGCTGGGTTATGGGGCCATAAAATTATCCCTGCTAGGAGCCGGCCGCCCTTCCAAAGGAGCCATTTAAACGGAAAACAAAGGCAGCCCCTCGCCCCCCTCGCAGCTTCTGTTCCAACGCCGAGCGTGGACGGGAGGAGAGCGGCAAAGGAGGGTGCGCTGGAGCCGGGCTCAGATGGGGTTTGCTGGAGCCGGGCTCTGTGCTGGAGCCCGGCTCTGTGTGCTCGGATATTGCTGCTGCCGGGATCCTTTCTGTGCAATCGGCTCCAGCTCCGAGGGATGGGGAGAGCCTGGAAGGGTTTGTTGGAGCCGGGCTCAGATGGGGTTTGCTGGAGCCGGGCTCGGATGCTGCTGCTGCTGCTGTTTGATCCTTTCTGAGCAATCGGCTCCAGCTCCGAGGGACAGGGGGAGAGCGGGAGGAGGAGGAGGAGGAGGAGGAGGAGAAGCCATTTCTCTCCTCAGCGCTGCTTTCCTCGGGCGGGGATGGAGCCCTGTTCCCCCCGGATGTTCGGATGGGAGGGCAGCCCTGGCTGATGGATTTGCTCCTGTTCTGCCAGGGGCAGCAGCACAGCCCCGAGCGGGACAGGGAGCAGAGGGGAAGGTGCAGCCTCCAGGAGCGTGGCTGCCCCGGGTGCTGGGAGGGCTCCTGCAGCCCCTCCTCTGCTCTGGGCACCCCCAAAGGCAGCCCCAGCAGCTGGCAGCTCGGTGGGGCACGGCGCATGCAGCCTCCAGCTTCCCCCAGCTCCAGCTGCTCTCCTGCAGCTGCAGGAGCAGGGATTTCACCTCCCTGGCTGGCTCCTGGGGCCAGGGAGACAAAATGGGCTTTTTGAGTGGTGCCCTAGCCAGGTATAGCCCCCTGCTCTGAGACTGACTCTTGGGAGGAAATTGATAGAGAACTGGGGGGGAAAATGTTCCCTTTTTTTTTGTTTTGTTTTGTTTTTGCATGTCCTGTGCATCCAGCTCTGAAAATCAGAAAATCAGACTGATTCGGTCAGGGGTGTGCAGCCGTGTTGGGGGAACATTTCCATCCGTGGGAAGCACTCTGCAGCTCAGTCCCCATCACAGCCGTGCTCAGCTGCTCGTGCTCAGTCCCGGTGTGAGATGCCAGGCAGGGAAGTGCTCCTCGAGGCACGGGTTGTGACCGGATTGCAGAGATTGTGAGCACACCCGGGCACGGTGAGAGCAGCTCGTCCTTGTCCTTGCCCCGGTAGCTGGGGCAGCACCTGCCCTTCCCAGAGAGTTCCCCCAACTTCCCAATCTCATCTCCCATCTTCCCTCACTCCTTCCTCTCAGGGAAAGCAGGAGCTCAAACCCTCTCTGGCAAACAGAAAACAATGCCCAAACCCTCCGGGGAGAGAAAACCCCTCTGGTTTCACCCCCCAGCAGCACCCGGAGCTGGGGCTGGGCCGGACCTGAGCACTCTTGGGGGACACAAAGGGACAGTCCAAGGTCTGTCCCCACCGCAGGGTGGATGCTGGGGAGGCAGCCCCAGCCTCTAAACAACTCTCCGAGCTCCCAGCCTCCTGAGAGTTCAATTTTTGGGAAGCTTTAACATCCCCAGCTTAGCGAGCTCTGAAAGAAAGGTCAGCTAATCCCTCCGAGCGTCTGAATGAATTCAGGCCCAGAAGAGAGATTACTGAGCAGGGGAGGGGAGGCCAGGGAGCTGCATGGATGCAGGGACCCTTCCCAGAGTCAGGCCTGGCTGGCTAAAGAAATGAGAAATGCACCTTTTATTGCAGTTCCCAGCCCCTCAGCGGGAGGGAGGGGTGGGCAATGCTCCCGGCTCCTCCCCAGCAGCACGGGGTGGTGGAGGGGGGCCCTGAGAGAGACCTGGGGTCCCCATCCATGGAGGGACAGCAGGGACACTGGGGTGTCCTGTGGGCACAGAGCAGCACCCACGGCCTTTGCTCTGGGTGTCAGCTCAAGCATTTAGGGAAAAAAAACCCCAAACCCAGGGTCCTCACGTCCCTCTTTGGCTGCTTGGGCTCCAGGTCCGTGTCTGGAGGCACCGAGGTGGCAGCAGGCACCAGGCACAGGGTGGCACTGACAGAACGAGGAATTCAGGGCACTGTGGCCGTGCTGTGGTTGAGGTGGCCTTTGTGGGACACCTGAGCTGTGTCTGGGCTGAGCAGGGTGAGGTGGGCACCGGGGAGGGCTGCGGGGCAGCGCGGGCACCCCCAGCCTCTCTGTGAGCCCCGGGGGATGACACGGAAGCAGCGCTAAGGACAGCAGCACTAAGGACAGCAGGACAGCAGTGCTAAGGACAGCAGGACAGCAGTGCTAAGGACAGCAGAGCTAAGGACAGCAGGGCTAAGGACATAAGGACAGCAGTGCTAAGGACAGCAGGACAGCAGAGCTAAGGACAGCAGTGCTAAGGACAGCAGTAAGGACAGCAGTGCTAAGGACAGCAGAGCTAAGGACAGCAGGACAGCAGCGCTAAGGACATAAGGACAGCAGCGCTAAGGACAGCAGCGCTAAGGACAGCAGAGCTAAGGACAGCAGTGCTAAGGACAGCAGGACAGCAGAGCTAAGGGCAGCAGTGCTAAGGACAGCAGCGCTAAGGACAGCAGCGCTAAGGACAGCAGCGCTAACGACAGCAGCGCTAAGGACAGCAGCACTAAGGACAGCAGTGCTAAGGACAGCAGGACAGCAGAGCTAAGGACAGCAGTGCTAAGGACAGCAGGACAGCAGCGCTAACGACAGCAGCGCTAAGGACAGCAGCACTAAGGACAGCAGTGCTAAGGACAGCAGGACAGCAGTGCTAAGGACAGCAGGACAGCAGAGCTAAGGACAGCAGTGCTAAGGACAGCAGCGCTAAGGACAGCAGGATAGCAGCGCTAAGGATAGCAGTGCTAAGGACAGCAGGACAGCAGTGCTAAGGACAGCAGGACAGCAGAGCTAAGGACAGCAGGACAGCAGAGCTAAGGACAGCAGGGCTAAGGACAGCAGCGCTAAGGACAGCAGCGCTAAGGACAGCAGGACAGCAGCGCTAAGGACAGCAGCGCTAAGGACAGCAGCGCTAAGGACAGCAGCGCTAAGGACAGCAGGGCTAAGGACAGCAGTGCTAAGGACAGCAGCGCTAAGGACAGCAGGACAGCAGCGCTAAGGACAGCAGGACAGCAGAGCTAAGGACAGCAGCGCTAAGGACAGCAGAGCTAAGGACAGCAGAGCTAAGGACAGCAGTGCTAAGGGCGGCAGCGCTAAGGGCGGCAGTGCTAAGGACAGCAGCGCTAAGGACGGGCTCCTCTCCTGCCAATGCAGGGCCCTCTCCGTGCAGAGCAGCAGAGCAGAGCCCCTGAGAGCAGCAGGAACAGGGGATGGCCCGGGGTGAGCCACAGTAACCTGGCTGCAGTGTGCCAGCCCAGACACCCCGGGCCCAGGCCCCTGCCAGCTCCCCACAGGGGCATTCAGGCCACAGGGGCTTCTCTGCTGGCCCCAGACTCTGCTCTGCACGGCACAATCCTCTCTCTTCTCTCCTGGTAGCTGCACAACCGGCAGCTTGCACTTGGAAGGGTTCATCCCACTGCAGAGAGCCGGGGGCTCAGCCAGGAGCTGCTGCCCAGGGGTGGCCCTGCACCCTCAGTGCCCAGGGACAGAGGTGGCCCTGCCCTCTCAGTGCCCAATGGTGGCCCTGCACCCTCAGTGCCCAATGGTGGCCCTGCCCTCTCAGTGCCCAGGGACAGAGGTGATTCTGCACCCTCAGTGCCCAGGGGTGGTCCTGCACTCTCAGTGCCCAGAGACAATGGTGGCCCTGCCCTCTCAGTGCCCAATGGTGGCCCTGCCCTCTCAGTGCCCAGGGACAGAAGTGGCCCTGCCCCAGTGGTGCCCTGGCCTGGCAGGAGGAGCGCAGGGCTGTGCCAGGACTGAGAGCAGGGCACAGCGCTGTCCTTGGCAGGGTGAGAGGGTCCATCCCGTGTCCCTGCTGTCCCCTCGTGTCCCAGCCCTGGCTGAGCCCCCCTGAGCCTCCCCAGCCGCCCCCTCCTCAGCTCCCGCCCCTCCAGACGCTGCCCCCGGCCATTCAGGCTCTCTCCGGATCATTAAACATATTGAGCAACACCAGTCCTGTGACTGGTTAATTAGTAAAGACCTGACTAATTAGTTAATCGTGTTTACGAGCGCTTTGAGAGCGCTCAGTGTCATTATCTGGAGTTCTGAGCGGCCGCGGGTGCCCCTCCCGTCCAGGGCTCCCCAGCCTTTGTCTCTGCTCCCCCGGCCTGGGGGCTGGGATGGCAGCTTGGCCCTTCTCCCCTGTCACAGGGGTCCCACACAGCCTCTGGAGGGGTCAGAAAAGCCCCTCACAAGTGTCCCTGCACCCGGGCACACTGAGCTGCTCTTCCAAAGCCACCCCTGGAGGAGGCAGGGCTGGCTCTGCGTGCTCCCCTCACCCCACAGCCCCCTAAGGGACGATCAGCCACGTCCAGCCTTGTTCTCCCTCCCCAGTCCCAAATCCAGCCCCCAGTGCCGTGGACACCTCGGAGCTGGGAGCCTCCCGTTCTTTATGAGAGAAATCAGATTCCCAGAAAAAGGCAAAACGAGAGGAGAGGAGAGGAGAGGAGAGGAGAGGAGAGGAGAGGAGAGGAGAGGAGAGGAGAGGAGAGGAGAGGAGAGGAGAGGAGAGGAGAGGAGAGGAGAGGAGAGGAGAGGAGAGGAGAGGAGAGGAGAGGAGAGGAGAGGAGAGGAGAGGAGAGGAGAGGAGAGGAGAGGAGAGGAGAGGAGAGGAGAGGAGAGGAGAGGAGAGGAGAGGAGAGGAGAGGAGAGGAGAGGAGAGGAGAGGAGAGGAGAGGAGAGGAGAGGAGAGGAGAGGAGAGGATCTCATCTGCCCAGAGGAACGGGAATGGGGTTTGTTAGTCAGGGAGGGTCTTGGCATCCCTGAAGAATTGCCAAGTCTGATCTCCTTGGGACTGTCCTAATTCATAAAAATGTCATCAGCTCGTTAAGCACCCTCATAAAGAGCCCCAGGCACCCCCTTATCACTGTGGGATCTGCAGGGGAGGCTGCCAGCACCAGCTGCAGACACAGCCACCCCCAGGGAGCACCTCAGCAGAGAGGGAATCTGCCTCTGGAGCTGCCCCAGCGCTGTAAAATCACCCAGGGCTGCCACAGGAGCAGGGCTGGGGAATGTCTCTGTCCCTGGGAGCTGGCGGAGGTGCACATGGCCACTGACAGTGACTCTGCTGCTGCCTTCACCCCAGCCCTGCTGTCCCAGGCTGCAGCTGGAGCTCCTGGGTTCTGAAAGCTCCCAGAGGCGAGGTCAGGGCCTGCCAGCCCCAGGTGCCACTCGCCTGAGGGGGGATGCTGCTGCAGGAGCTGCTGGCTGCGAGGGGGAGCAGTTTCCCTTTGCACCCTGAATTTCCTCCTGGAAATCCTCCCTGCCCTGGGGGCTGCCAGTGAAGCGCAGGGCAGCCCAAAAGGGGCACCAAGCAGAATGGCACTGATAGTGGGGATGGAGCCCAGCTCAGGCTCTGGGACTGGGCCTGGCACTGGCCATACTGGTCCAGAGAAGGCCCCTGTGGGTGCAGGGTCCTGCTTCCAACGTGAGCAGCACCAGATTGCCTGGGGGGTGCTTGAGTATGGAGCAGGTGGGGTTTATTTTGTAGTTTGGGGTTTCTCTGTCATTTGGGGTTTCTCGGTCATTTGGGGGCTTTCTCTGTCATTTAGGGGATCTGAACCACAGATGGGATCCTTGCAGTTCATTTTTGACATGTATCAGTGGTAAGAGTGGTTTAGTGGCTTCCATGGGTCACACACCCAGGACATCTCCAGTGGTTTATATGGATTAACTGCTACGGGAGAAGGGCTTAGAGGAGGGTGGGACCATTTAGAGTCTGGAAATTCGATTCTCAGCTGTGCTGCATTGCTGTCCCCATGTGTAAAGGTCAGAAGGGGCCCTGGGCCCTCTGTGGGCTGTGGCCCCAGCTGTTGTCACCCCCAGGAGGGAGCCCAGGGGTTACTGGTGCCTGCAGGAAGGGCAGGAGCAGCAGAGCTCAGTTTGGGTCCTTGCACAAGACAAACTTTCCTCCTTGTCCGACCTCCTGCCCACCATCCTCCTGTCAGAAGCCGTTTCTGTGCTCCTCCTGCACACCAGGAGCCTTCCCCATCCTCCCACTGCCGGGCTGGGGGAAACTCCTTTCCTGCCAAGTGCTCCTGGGCCAGGCAGGGCCCGAGCCCTGCTCTCAGCCTGGGGGCTGGCACGGTGTCCCTCGGTGTCCCTCGGTGTCCCCTGGGTGCCAGAGCTGTCCCTGTGCCCCAGCATTCCCAGGCAGGAGGAGAGCAGAGGCTGCTCCATCTCTGCCTCAGGCAGGCAGGCAGGCAGGGAGGCAAACAGGGCTGCACCTGGGACGTGTCAGGGTTGGTTTTGCAGCTCCACACGGGCAGTGACAGCAGCTCCGTGGGGGCGGGAGCAGGCGCAGCAGGGCAGATTTATGGCCGTGGGTCAGGCCCAGGCTGAGCCAAACCTCCTGCCTAGCATCAGTTTTATGAACAAGATGAAGTGCAGAGCCTCCAGCGCGGGCGCCCTGTGAGAGGAGAAACGCAGGAGAGGAGCAGCAGGGGGTTCTGTGAGGGGCCAGGCTGCCCCTCCCTGCCCTGCTCGGGCTTTGGGGTGCAGGAGCAGCACTGAGCAGCCCCAGCAGCTGCGGGGCCTGGTCCCACAGCCCCGGAGAGCTCATGGGCTGGGAGCCATGAGCGCAGCAGCTGGAGGCTGCAGGAAGCAGGAGGAAAGGGCTCCCCTCGTTCAAACAAAATAAAATTCACAGCAATTCCCAGCCCTGCAGAAGGGAGCAACGCCAGACAGGGAACTGAAACCTCGGAGACAAATCCAAATCCAAATCCAAATCCAAATCCAAATCCAAATCCAAAACCAAATCCAATTCCAATTCCAATTCCAATTCTAAATCCAAATCCAATTCCAAATCCATCCCCAGTTGGGCATGGGGCAGCTGGGCCAGGGAGATGCTGTGGGCATTGTCACAGTACCACAGGACACCAGGGCCAGGCCAGGGCTTCCCTTCCTGGCCAGACACCCAGACTGAAACTCTTGTAAACTCAGAACCTCATAGAAAAGATGAAGCGAAATTCCTGGAGGCTCCCGGCTCTGCCTGAGATCGGCGTGGGACAGACCTTTGTCCCAGATGTGGTGAGATTGTCACTTCATCACCGTCTGGTACTGAAAGCTGCGTTTCAGCTGGGCTTTGACGGGTAATTGATGGATGGTGCAATGGTTGTTGTGCCTGCAGCCTTGTCCTCTTTGGCAATGCCTTTTGATGTCCCTCTTCAAAGGACACATCCTGCCCCTTCCCTGCCAAGGGGTGACCAGGAAAATCTTGGCAAACACCAGGAAAGTGCCTGTGGTGTTGAGGCTGCTCCTCCTTCGCTCCATCCCGAGGCAGGCGAGGTCAATTTTATTTCTGACACCTTTTCTCTATTGGGGCAGATCCCAGGTGAATTGGGGGGGGTCAGTGCAGTTCTTTGCCAGGGGGTGCTGGGTACCCCCACAATGCCCTGGGCAAACAAAGGGCACGGCTCAGTGGCTCTGAGTGAGTTACAAATCCTCCCCTTGGATCCGTGATCCCGTGAGAATGCTGTTATTTATTTATTTATTTACTTACTTACTTACTTATTTCTGTATTTATTTATTGATGGGACTCCAAGGACTCGATTCATGCAGGATAAAGCCTGTGCAGGAGCTGGTGGCAGCTGCTCCTCTGGAGCTCATGGGGACGTCCCACTGATCCCAGTGGGAGCAGGGCAGAGCTGCAGGGGAAACGCCAGGGCTGGGATAGGATTCCTGTGCTGAGGATGAACCCAGGCAGCTCCTGCTGCACCAGCTGCAAAGGGCACAGCTCTCCAGGCAGCTCCAGGTGCCCAGAGGCTTCCAGCCACAGTGGGGTTATTTTCCAGGGAAGCCACAGTCAGAGCTCAGCTCCCTCTGCTCCACTCCAGCTTTCACTCTCAGTACTGCTGTGTTGAGCACCGAACACCTTCTGGCTCAGCAGGGCTGCCCAGGACCCTCACCAGAGCCTGCTCTGGGGCTGACAAGGAGAGCAGGCACGCTGCTCCAGCCCAGGCAGGCACGTCAGGGATGCTGCTCCAGCCCAGGCAGGTCAGTGATGCTGCTCCAGCCCAGGCAGGTCAGGGATGCTGCTCCAGCCCATGCAGGTCAGTGATGCTGCTCCAGCCCAGGCAGGTCAGTGATGCTGCTCCAGCCCAGGCAGGTCAGGGATGCTGCTCCAGCCCAGCCAGGCAGGTCAGTGATGCTGCTCCAGCCCAGGCAGGTCAGTGATGCTGCTGCAGCCCAGCCAGGCAGGTCAGTGATGCTGCTCCAGCCCAGGCAGGGTGGGTGGTGGCTCCTCCAGCCAGGCAGGTCAGTGATGCTGCTCCAGCCCAGGCAGGTCAGTGATGCTGCTCCAGCCCAGCCCAGGCAGGTCAGTGATGCTGCTCCAGCCCAACCAGGCTGGTGAGGATGCTCCTGCAGTGGCTGTGCTGAAGTTTGGGAGCAGCTGCTTGTCCTGCAGCTGGATTTGAGCCTGGTTCTGGCTGGGAGGGCTCCACAGCCCTCAGCAAAGCCCGGCCTGTGCAGGGAATGGGGCAGGAGGAGTCTCTGTCTGGGGAGGGGGGGCTCCTTGCTGAGCCCTGGAGCCACATCCCGACAGCCCTGGGAGGGGACACGGGGCTGGGGGACACTGCAGGGACATCAGGACTGGCGCAGGAGGGGGTGAATGGACCAGGGGCATCCTGATCCAAGCCAGGTGTAAGGATTCCGTCCTTCCAGCACTGTGGGCAGTGGAGCTCCTCACACTGGGATGGATGCAGAGGATGACAGAGGATTTGTGGCTGTGGGGGGAAAGGGGGGGCTCAGATGCTCCATGGACATGGAAGGGGAGCTTGACTCCCCCTTTGTGTTTGTGCTGGCAGGAGAAAACTGAGCAGCGTCTGCACACCTTGGGACTGGGAAGGGACTGGGATGGGGCTGGGAAGGGATTGGGAAGGGATTGGGAAGAGATTTGAAGGGAGTGGGAAGGGACTGGGAAGGGATTGGAAGGGACTGAGAAGGGATTGGAAGGGACTGGAAGGGACTGGAAGGGACTGGGAAGGGGCTGGGCAGGGATTGGGAAAGGACTGAGAAGGGATTGGAAGGGACTGGAAGGGATTGGAAGGGACTGGAAGGGACTGAAGGGGCGGCAGGCTCAGCCGTGTCCCTCGGGAGCAGAACCCAGAGCGGGTGTGCGGTTCAGCAGAGCCCAGAGCCCGTTCAGCAGAGGAAGCCGTGTCACAGCAGGACCTAAAGGCAGATTACAGGGAATTCCCGGGGCGGCACTGAGCCGCCCCAGCCCGGCACTGGCGTTCATTCATTCGTTCATTCGTTCATTCACTCGTTCATTCGTTCGTTCATTGTGCCGCCCGCTGCCCCGGGCTGCCCGCAGCCCCTGCGCTGTCCCGCAGCCGGGGACACGCTGCCCTTTGATGCACGCACACCAGGGCTCCCCAGGACCCTTTCCCCAGCATTCTGGTGCCGCAGGTTGTCAGGGATGCCCGGAAAGGGCCGGGCTGTGCCGCGGGGTGCCCGGGCTCCGGCAGAGCCGGGTTCAGCACAAGAATAACGCAGCCAGCAGGTGGGACACGGAAACCCCTAATCCCAAATCATTTTTCTTGCCGGCATCCGTTTTTTGTTGGGAACGATGATGGTTGTGGGCAGCAGCAAGGCGTGGGCTCGCCCCTGGGAGAGCGATATTATTCCGCTCCTTTTGTGCCCGGGCCGTGTTTGAATTGGGAAACAAAGCTGAGCAGCTTGTGCCTCCTGTTGGAAGCCTTCCTATCCCGCTGGGGATCCGGGACCTTTTCATCTCAGCCCTGCACTCCAGAGGCTTCTGCCTCTTCCCATCTTTAAGTCTTTAGTAAATATCAGAAAAGGGAAAATAAAGGCGATCCCCAGGGCTCGGCAGTGTTACCTTCCCTGCATGAAACAGAGCGGGGGGAAAGGAAAACAGATATTTATCCTCATTTTAGCATTTTTCATGTGGAGCTCAAAGAGAGTAAATAATACTTGGTCTGATTTTGCAAGCTGGGGACACTGTGGAGCTGGGTGGATTTTACTCTTTGTGTGAGTGCCCAGATTTTGGGGGGATGCAGACCCTGAGCGAGCCTCGGGAAGGGGAACAAAGCACTGCCAGGCAAATGCCAGCTCGGATGGGTGCTCAGTGCCAGGGATTGCCATGGGCAGGGCAGGCAGAGCTCAGCCCCCCAGAGCCACCTGGGCACAGCCCAGCTGCAAACCAGGCTCCCCAAAACTCCCCCGGGGTCAGGAGGGCAGCAGGCAGGGCAGGGAGGCTGTGTCCTCTAGGGCAGGAAGGGCCATTGCTGCTGAGAAAGGAACAGCTCAAAAACGTCCAGCTCCTCCTCAATCAATCCCTGCCTCAGGTTTGATGTGAATGTTTGGAGGGAACTCTTTCCTTTCCATGAAGTTTTTGATTATCTGATGGAAGGCAATTCAAAACAGGACAGGAATATTTCCCTTTTTTTTTTTTATGTTTGAAACCCAAACTTTTGGCTTGGCTTTCGAAACTCCAGATGAAATCATTGAAATCTGAAAGACACCCAAACATGTTTCTAGTACGTTTCGATGTTTTTCCTTGGCAAAATGAAAATTTTGCTCCCCCAGCCTCCATGCCCCAGTGATTTCTGTCTGAGGCTCTCGCTTTGCTCCAGGTCTGACACCCAGGCTGGCAGGGTGGCAAAGGCCAAGCTCAGCTGCCCAGCCCAGGCTCAGTGCCCTGAGCAGTTGCACAATTCCCTGTGGCTCCTCCTGCAGAGGAACTCCACAGGAAGAGATTCCTGGCACACGTTTGGGGGTGGCACTGCTTCCTCTGACTAACCATGCTCACATGTGGTTCATTCCTTGCTCTTTAGTGCTTCCTTTTCCTCCAAAGCCCTTTCCTGGCCAGGTTTGCAGCTGGGCTCCTCAGGGCAGCTGCTGTCCCTGGTTCTGCTGTCCCTGGAGGCTCTGCAGGGCCTGGGTGGCCCCAGGGTGGCTCGGGGGACATTCAGAGTGTCCCTTGCCTGCCCCCTGCGCTGTGTCCCCTCTGAGCAGAGAGCTCAGGAGCATTCCTCCCTGCCCAGCAATGCCAGCAGGGTGGGGACAGTCCCCAGAGCCAGGACAGGAGATGTGAGTGAGGCAGCTCAGGCCTGGGGTCACAGAGAGCACCAAAATCTGCTCCTGCCAGCCTTGGAGCCGTGGGGAGACACAGGAGGGGACAGAGCCACAATCCCACCCCTCCCCAGTGTCCAGGCCTTGGAGCAGGCACTGGGGCACGAGCCAGAGCCCAAATACACCCCACAAACAGCAGCGTGATTGGGAAAACAGCCCCTTCCCAAGGCAGCCCTGAGGAGCTGCAGGGCCTGAGCTCCCCCAGCTCTGATTTTCTGCTCCCTGGTCAGTGGGGCCGGGCCAGGACCCCTGGTGCAAATACAGGAGCACAATTAACCAGTTTGATGCCCTGGCTGCTCAGAAGAGCTCCCAGAGCCACCCCTGGCCTGGGAGGGCACAGGAGGCACCTGGGGCTCTCTCCATCACCTGTCCAGGGCTGGCAGTGACAAACACCCCCAGCAGCCCTGCTGGTGACAGAGGAATGCTCTGACTCTGGAGCTGTTCCTGGGGTGCTGGGGCTGATTTAGGGCTTTCCTGCAGGCTGTGAGGGTGAGGGCTGCAGCCAGGCATGCAGCTCCCTGCAGCTTCCCCCAGGGCTCCATCACTGCTCCATTTGCTTTGCTGGGCCTCATTATTTCCAAGTTTTGCAGCCCTAACGCCAAAGGAGGCTGTATTCGATGTAATTATTACTCAAAACTTTGAAAACTCAAAGGAGGGAAAATAGCATGAAAGGAGCAAGGAGCAGAGTAACAAGTGTGAATGGTGGCCCTGCCCTGTGGTTTGCCCCTGTGGTGGGTTTGTTCCACCCGTGGGGATGCTGGAGCAGGGAGGTGGAGTGGGCTTTGTTGGTCTCTGCTGTCAGAGGGGCAGAGTCCCCAGAGTGCAGATCTCCAGAGAAATGTGCCTCCCCTTTGAGAGGCAGCGCACATGCCCAGCTCCCAGCAAAGGACTTTTGTTCTGCTCTGATTTATACAATTCTCTGGGGCCAGCAGAAGTGGCTGTCATGGTTGCAGGGATTACTGGCCAGGGTGGGCTGTGCAGAGTGGTTTGTTCTCTTGGGCACAGAGATCCCTGTCCCCCTGTGCAGGCCCCGGTGCCAGCCCTCACCCACCGGGGGTGCTGACCCCAGGAACAGGCTGCCCTGCCAGGGGGTCCCTGTCCCCTCCCAGAGCCACTGAGGGGACACTCCTGCTGGGGGCCAAGGCTGGAAGGGGACACTGAGAGTCTCACCCCGAGCAGGGGATGCTGCCAGCAGCTCTCCCTGCGCACCTCAGAGCCTGCCCAGGGCAGCACCAAAGCTGACAGCTGCTCCCCATGGCTCTGGGAGGGATTGGGGTGTCTGGCTGCAGAATAACTCACGTGGCTCTGGAAGGGATTGGGGTGTCTGGCTCCAGGGTGGCTCTGGGAGGGATTGGGGTGTCTGGCTGCAGAATAACTCATGTGGCTCTGGAAGGGATTGGGGTGTCTGGCTCCAGGATAGCCCCCATAGCTTTGGAAGGGAATTGGGGTGTCTGGCTCCAGGGTAGCCCCCATGGCTCTGGAAGGGAATTGGGCTGTCTGGCTGCAGAATAACTCATGTGGCTCTGGAAGGGATTGGGGTGTCTGGCTCCAGGGTGGCCCCTGTGGCTCTGGGAGGGATTGGGGTGTCTGGCTCCAGAATAACTCATGTGGCTGTGGAAGGGATTGGGGTGTCTGGCTCCAGGGTGGCTCTGGAAGGGATTGGGGTGTCTGGCTCCAGGGTGGCTCTGGAAGGGAATTGGGGTGTCTGGCTCCAGGGTAGCCCCCATAGCTTTGGAAGGGATTGGGGTGTCTGGCTCCAGGGTAGCCCCCATAGCTTTGGAAGGGAATTGGGGTGCCTGGCTCCAGGGTAGCCCACATAGCTTTGGAAGGGAATTGGGGTGTCTGGCTCCAGGGTAGCCCACGTGGCCACTAAAGCAGCCTGTGGCTTCCCCCATGGCCACAGTTTGCTCATCCTGTGAGTGCAGCTGGAGCAAGCTCTGTCTGATCTCCATGAGCAGCATCCCCTGCACACCACGGCCCTGGCACAACCTGGGGTGAGGTTCCTGAGGCAGGGAAAGCCTCTGAGCCTGTTCCTGGTGTCCGGGGCTGTCCCCAGGGCTCCTGAGGAGCTGAGCACAGGGAGGTGGATGTGGCCTGTCCTGTGGAGCCCAGGGGCTCCATTTGTCCATCCAGGGTCACCTACCACCACCAGCAGCACCTCGGTCACTCCAGCAAAGGACAGACGTGCCTCCACTTATCTGCTCCCGGAATTTCTCTGCTTGTTTGTTTTGTTTTCATCCCCTGAGGAGGAGGAGGAGGAGGAGGGTGGTGCCTCCACACGCCCGGGGCTGGCCACCTCTGAACTCCAGTGCCAGAAGCCCTCTCCATGCTCTATAAATTTTATTGGAATATCTGTTTCTCTTGGGGGAGGGGGTGGTGCTGGTGCATTTCTTTGCTCTGCTCAGGCACCGTGAAAGGGCTCGTTAAACACCAGCTCCTGGCCCCATGAACCCCTCCAGGCAGGCAGAGGTGACACAGACTGATGGCATTTCCAGCCGGGCTGTCCCCTGGGACGGAGCAGACAGCTTGGACGGGGCCGAGGTTGCTCTTGGCTCCGGGGCTCGTTTGTGGTGGAGGAATGCCTGAGGAGCCAGGGAAGGGCTGTGTCCCCTGCAGGACAGGCAGGGTTGGCTCTCCTGGGCTCTGTCCCCTGCAGGACAGGCAGGGTTGGCTCTCCTGGGCTCTGTCCCCATCAGGACAGGCAGGGTTGGCTCTCCTGGGCTCTGTCCCCAGCAGGACAGGCACGGTTGGCTCTCCTGGGCTCTGTCCCCAGCAGGACAGGCACGGTTGGCTCTCCTGGGCTGTATCCTGGGCAGGACAGGCAGGGTTGGCTCTCCTGGGCTGTGTCCCCATCAGGACAGGCAGGGTTGGCTCTCCTGGGCTGTGTCCCTGCAGGACAGGCAGGGTTGGCTCTCCTGGGCTCTGTCCCTGCAGGACAGGCAGGGTTGGCTCTCCTGGGCTGTGTCCCCATCAGGACAGGCAGGGTTGGCTCTCCTGGGCTCTGTCCCTGGCAGGACAGGCAGGGTTGGCTCTCCTGGGCTGTATCCTGGCCAGGACAGGCAGGGTTGGCTCTCCTGGGCTGTGTCCCCATCAGGACAGGCAGGGTTGGCTCTCCTGGGCTGTGTCCCCATCAGGACAGGCAGGGTTGGCTCTCCTGAGCTGTATCCTGGGCAGGACAGGCAGGGTTGGCTCTCCTGGGCTGTATCCTGGCCAGGACAGGCAGGGTTGGCTCTCCTGGGCTGTGTCCCCATCAGGACAGGCAGGGTTGGCTCTCCTGGGCTGTGTCCCCATCAGGACAGGCAGGGTTGGCTCTCCTGAGCTGTATCCTGGGTAGGACAGGCAGGGTTGGCTCTCCTGGGCTCTGTCCCCTGCAGGACAGGCAGGGTTGGCTCTCCTGGGCTCTGTCCCTGCAGGACAGGCAGGGTTGGCTCTCCTGGGCTCTGTCCCCTGCAGGACAGGCAGGGTTGGCTCTCCTGGGCTGTATCCTGGGTAGGACAGGCAGGGTTGGCTCTCCTGGGCTCTGTCCCCATCAGGACAGGCAGGGTTGGCTCTCCTGGGCATGCCAAGGGCTCTGTCCCCAGGGTCACCAGCTGCTCCCCGGCTGTGGGAGGGCAGGGAAGGTGAGGGGGCACATCCCAGGTGCTCCCACAGATCCTGTGGCATGGGGCAGTGCTGGCTGAGGGTTCCTCCCAGAGCTCCTGCCTGCTCCAGGCTGTTTTGTTAACCTCGGGCTGCAGCCTGGCCCTGCCAAGGCTCTGATGTTCTTGGACAGCCCTGGGCTGAGGAGACACCTTCCCAAACAAGAGCTGATTAAGGGACTGCCCGGCCCTTGGCTCAGCAGGCCGAGCTCCCAGCACACAGCACCGAGGTGGAGCTCCCTGGATCTGCCACTCCCTGTCCCCAGCACTGCCTGGGCTTAGCACTGCAAACTCCACCTTGTGACCGTGTTCACAGGGGTCTGAGGATGAGGGAGGAGATGAGGATCTGACTCCATGTTTCACAAGGCTGATTTATTATTTTATTATAGATATTATATTAAAGCTATACTAAAAGAATAAAAGAAAGGATTTCATCAGAAGGCTGGCTAAGAATAGAAAAAGAAAGAATGAATAACAAAGGTCTGTGTCTGGGACAGAGTCCGAGCCAGCTGGGCTGTGATTGGCCATTAATTAGAAACAACCACATGAGCCCAATCCCAGCTGCACCTGTTGCATTCCACAGCAGCAGATAACCATTGCTTACATTTTGTTCCTGAGGCCTCTCAGCTTCTCAGGAGGACAAAAATGCTAAGGAAAGGATTTTCCATAAAACATGTCTGTGGCACCACCTTTTCCAGACCCTTCTCCACCTCTCCTGGCCAGCCAGACCTGCCTGGTGGTGCAGGTGCTGGGGTGCAGCAGCAGTTTAAGAGCTGTAAGAACCCCAGGGTAGAAATCCTGTCCTGTGCCATGCTGCTGGACAGCCCCAGCAGTGCAGCTGGAGGCAGGGGGAGCAGGGCTGTTCCCAGGCCGGTCAGGGACGTGCCTGGGGCCACCCAAGGTGTGCAGGATGGAAGGCAGACCCCGCTGAGGGCGTGCCAAGGTGCCTGAGCAGTGCTGGCGTTTCTGCGCTCACATCCAGCTCTGCGGCGACACCAGGCAGAGTTCCAGCAGCAGAAATTCAGAAATTCCCTGGCCCTGGCAGCTGCCCCTGCCCTCAGCAAACATCCAGCCCCTCCTCAGGCAGGCTCTCACCTCAGCCTGGCCTGGCACCAGCGAGGTGTGCCCGGCCCTGCCTCCACCTTTGCTCCGAGGGTCTCGCTGTGGTGGCCAAGAAACATAAATGCTTGTAATGCTTTGTTGGGCCAGGAGTAAAGGGAGTTTGTGGCAAGAAGGTTCCCATGTTATACAAGTAAGGCAAGGGGAGCTGTGTTTGCACTGGCACAGGGCAGCTGTTTTCACTCCAGCAGAGCCCAGCTCACGGCTGCTTCCTCGCTGAGCTCTTGTTCATCTTGGCCTGAGCAGCTCCAGGTCAGGGAGGCAAAGCTGTGGCTCCTCCGTGGGATGGGAGAGGTGCAAAGGGCAGCACAGGGCAGCCCATGTCCTGCCTGGTGGGGGAACTGGGGTCAGGAACAGCCCCTGCCAGCCCTGGGCATCAGCACAGGGTCCAGCTCCCAGCCCGGGGTGGGTCCAGCAGCTGCCCCGAGTTCCCAGTCCCAGTCCCAGTCCCAGTCCCAGTCCCTGTCCCTCCCAGCCTGGGAGATCTCTGAGCAGTGTCAGTGCAGCCTCTGAGCACCAATGCCATCCCCCTGGGCATGGCAGGCTCAGGGAGCAGAGCAGCACACCCACAAACTGAACCAGCCAAGGATTAGCCAGAGTTTCCTGTCCTCAGTCTTTGTAGCAGACCTGAAGCTGACCTGAAGAAACGAGACAGAAATGTGATGCTTGGCATAGGGAAGGTTTTGCAGTCCCTGCTGGGTGAACTCTTTCAAGAGGTTCATCATTGACCTTGGGACTGCAGAGATGTCTCAGGGGTCAGCTGAACCTGTGCCTCCCATTTCAGCTGAACCTGTGCCTCCCTTTTATAGCCACGATGCCCTAAAAGGAGCTTTCCCTCCCGGTCAAATGGAGAGCCTCATAAGGCTGCAGAAAAAATCAGATTGAGCTTTGCCAAAAACGCGGTGAAAGGCACAAGCTGTGGCAGGAGATGGGCCAGGAGAATTCTTTCCTCGATGTAGTCAAAACAGGGTGGCAAGAGCAGCATCAGCTCTGCCAACAACCCAGGGCAGGGCCTGGTGAACCTTTCCTACCCCTTCCTGAGGGTGCTGGCACCAGGAGCTGGGGCTCCTCACCTGCTTTACGACCTCAGTGTTGGATCAGGACATCTTAGTGGTGCAGCTGCTGCTAAGGGTTCCTTTGTTCAACAATTAACAGTCCTACGTGATCTGAGGTCAGACCTGAGCAATCCAGGTCGGTTTCTATCTATGATGAACTCTTCCCAGTATGAAAGGACAGGAAAAGTGAGGCCAATCCCACAAGCAAGCCTTCACCTTAAGTAATGAAAACAACTAAATTACAAAAGGCTATCACACCACACCTCACCCAAGAAAAGGACCAGCTAGCATGGCAGAGCCTGGGGGGCTGCAGCAGCCCCTGTGAAAGGGATGAACAGAGCATGGAGCAGCCCCTGTGCTAAAGGGATGAACAGAGCACAGAGCCTGGAGCAGCCCCTGTGCTAAAGGGATGAACAGAGCACAGAGCCTGGAGCAGCCCCTGTGCTAAAGGGATGAACAGAGCACAGAGCATGGAGCAGCCCCTGTGCTAAAGGGATGAACAGAGCACAGAGCCTGGAGCAGCCCCTGTGCTAAAGGGATGAACAGAGCACAGAGGAGCTGACGTTATTTCTGAGCTCTGGATTCATCCAGGGTTTACAGGCACGTTCAGCTCCAACCGCTGAGCTGAGCTGAGCTGAGCCGAGCCGAGCTGAGCTGAGCCGAGCTGAGCCGAGCTGAGCTGAGCTGAGCTGAGCTGAGCCGAGCCGAGCAAAGCTGAGCTGAGCCGAGCCGAGCTGAGCTGAGCCGAGCCGAGCTGAGCTGAGCCGAGCTGAGCTGAGCCGAGCCGAGCTGAGCTGAGCCGAGCTGAGCCGAGCTGAGCTGAGCTGAGCTGAGCTGAGCTGAGCCAAGCCGAGCCGAGCCGAGCCGAGCCGAGCCGAGCCGAGCTGAGCCGAGCTGAGCTGAGCTGAGCTGAGCCGAGCCGAGCCGAGCCGAGCTGAGCCGAGCCGAGCCGAGCCGAGCTGAGCTGAGCTGAGCTGAGCTGAGCCAAGCCGAGCCGAGCCGAGCCGAGCCGAGCCGAGCTGAGCTGAGCTGAGCCGAGCTGAGATGAGCCGAGCCGAGCTGAGCCGAGCCGAGCCGAGCCGAGCCGAGCCGAGCTGAGCTGAGCCGAGCCAAGCCGAGCTGAGCTGAGCTGAGCCGAGCTGAGCTGAGCTGAGCCAAGCCGAGCCGAGCCGAGCCGAGCCGAGCTGAGCTGAGCCGAGCTGAGCCGAGCTGAGCCGAGCTGAGCTGAGCTGAGCCGAGCTGAGCTGAGCCGAGCCGAGCCGAGCCGAGCTGAGCCGAGCTGAGCCGGGCTGAGCTGAGCTGAGCCGAGCCGAGCCGAGCCGAGCCGAGCCGAGCTGAGCTGAGCTGAGCCGAGCTGAGCTGAGCTGAGCCGAGCCGAGCCGAGCCGAGCCGAGCCGAGCTGAGCTGAGCCGAGCCGAGCCGAGCTTGGCCCATGAGGGACAGAGGCACCCACCACCTTGGGGGCACAGCTGGGGCTCCCCAGGAGCTGCTGCTGTTCTGCAGAGCAGCTGGGCTGCACAAGCAGCCAGAAAAGCTTCTGTGGGAGAGGCTTTGCACATCAGCCCCTGCTGCAGCCAGGCACTCTGGAGCGCACAGCCTGGCCTCTCCCAGAGCTGCAGGTTGGTTCTGGGGCCAGCAAAGGCAGTGGCAAGGCTGCCCCAGGCAGCTCTGGGTGGGCAGAGGGGTGTGGGGTGGGGTCTCCCATCCCAGGACAGCTCAGTGGCCCCAGGGGAGCCAGGAGTGGGCGAGTGCCGGCGGCTCTGGCCAAGCTGGGAACTGCAAAAGCTTTTCTGTCCGGAGGTGGGCTCAAGCTCAAGCCTGCTTCCTTTTCCCTGCCAAAGCATCTGCTGTCCTGTACTCTTCCCTTCCCCCTTCCCTGCAGCATTTCAGGCCATGGAAATGTTTGATGTGATCCCCCCAGCACTGCTCCCTGTGGTTGGATTCGCTGTGGTTTGACATCCCTCCTCTGGCTGCCTTGAGGTGACCTTGGCTTTGCAGTGTCCTTTCACACCGGAAAACCAAAATATTGCATTTCAGCATTGCCCAGACGGGTATTTCCAATGAGCTAACAGGAAAAGGAGCGGTTCTGCACAGCTCCACCACCCCGGCTCTGTGAGCAGCCCCAGCTGGTCCCAAGCTGCTTTAATGATCAATAATTTATTTGGTGGAAGTGTCCCCAGCCAGGTTGGGATCCCGCAGTCCTGGGGCCGGTGGGTCTGGGCCCTGGGGTGATCCCTGCTGTCCAGCTGTGGTCCCCGGTGTCCAGCTGTGGTCCTGTGCTCCAGCTGTGACCCTGTGGTCCAGCTGTGCAGCATCACCAATGTGACAATGGGGTGTAAGAGCTGTGAATGTGCAGAGGAGCCTCTGAACTGCTCCAGGCGCAGCAGATCCCAAGGGCAGGACCTGAGGTGCCAGCACGGGGGGTGCCTGTGAGGGAATCGTCTGTGCTGGCCACCTGGCCACTGCAGGGTGATCCCTGAGGCAGCTGGGGATGGAATGATGCCACTTGCCAGGTCAGAGTGGGTTTAAATGCTGCTCTGTCTGCGCTATCCCACTGAACCTCTGCCATGCTGGGTGGCACAGCCTGCAGCAGCGTGGGGGGCTCCCCTTCCCTTTGACCCCCCTCAAACCCCTCCTGGATCAGGGCTCAGGGGGTTCCTCCTGCTGCTCCTGCCGTGCCCAGCTGGCCCAGGCACGGGGAGCCCACAGCAGGAACCCCTGTGGCCCTCCAGGACAAGGGACAAGCAGGGATCTCCTCCTGGCTGGAGACCTGCGGGAGGAGGCGGCAGCGGGAATGAGGAACGGCAGGGAAACCACGGGCACAGCAGCACCAGTGCTGGGCTGTGTGTCTGAGCTGCTCAGCACCCTCATCCCAGCAAAGCCAAGGTCCCATGAGCCAGATCAGGCCCTTCCCTGAGCAGGCATTGTGATGGAAAAGCTCCTGAAGGGCCTGTGAAGTCACTGAGCCTGGCTCTGTGGCCACGCTGGAATGCACTAACCAGGAGTTGTTTTGAGGTCAGAAAGGAATAAGTTGTTTGCAGACAATTGATGTTGTTATTAAAAACATCCACGGCACAGAGGAGGGGGAGGGAGGTCCTCTTTCCTGTTTGGGAAATAGTTTTTCACTGCATCCATCAAACGAAAGAATTCTGTATGAAAAATTAATTTAGAGAAAAAAAAAATTCTGGGGCACACGCGCCTGAAAATGAACCACAGCAGGATCAGAGGTTTGGCTCAGAGCTACATCCCAGACTCAAAAGCCAGATGAAAACCCAGGACTGCTCCCAGGCTGTTGCTGGAACTGAGGAAATGCAGTTTCCTTCAGAGAAATGCAATCTCCTCTCTGTAACTTTTGGGCAAAATTCAGGAACTGCAGCTGAAGCCCGGAGCAGTCTCCCACTGAGACAGACTCGGTGTGAGCCTGGAGCAGCAGCTGGGCTGCAGGAAAGGGGGGATCACCAACAGAGAGCAGGAAAAACCTCTGCGATGGGGGGATTGGGCTGCCACCCTGCCCCACGTGGGGAATGTCCCAGCAGCTTGTCCAGCCCCGTCCTGCAGCAGTGGGATGTCACCTGAGGTGTGACCTCAGCAGCAGCCACCTCTCATGGAGCTGTCCCACCAGAGCCAGGTGACCCTTTCAGCATCCTTGGCACCACCTGGGGCGCTGGCACGGGGCAGGCCTGGCACAGCTGTCCCTGCTCCCAGCCACCCTGCAGGGTCACACAGACCACGGGGGGACAGCAGGAAGGACACTCTGGGCAGCAGGTAGCCCCTGCAGCGTCCCTGGTAGGTCAGGTTTGAGCTTTGGGCGTATTTTGGGATAGGAATTGGTGGGCACAGGGCCCAGGTCCTGCCCGTGCCCAGGCTGTGCCATGGCCCTGCAAGCCCAGCCCGATCCCTCCTGCAGGGTGGCCAGGGACCAGCACCGCGCTCCCAGGACAGGGGGGAGCCTCCCCTCATGGCCTGGGGCTGCCCAGGGCAGCTCCAGGGACACGGTGGCACAGCGCAGTGTCTGAGTGGCACGGGCACGTCTCTGAGCATCCTCCTCACCGTGGCCAGCGCTGTGCTCCCACCCTGATTGCCGGGAATGTCTGCAGCTCTGCGGGCCCCTTTGAAACCAGCCAGGCCTGCAGCCTGTGCCGGCAGCCAGCGCTAATTGCCCGTGATCAGCTAATTAAAGGGTCCCGATAAAATCTGCCTGGCAGGCACAGGAGCGCGTGGTGGCCCCGGTGTCCCCAGGGCAAGAGAAGGTGGCGCTGGGACACCCAGGGCTCCATCACTCCCTTCCTCCTGCCCTCAGGGGCTGCCAGCACCATTGCTCGGGGCTGGGCTGGTCTCTCTGCTGCAGGTGGCTGCTGGCAGTGACCCTGGGGACAGCTGGGACTTGGGCTGGTGGCAGTGGCTGCAGGGCCACAGCCCCGTGGAGAACAAGGGGCTCGGAAAATGGGGGTGTTTGGAAAGGGGGCACAGAATCCTGTACTCCCCCAGGGAACCCACTCCTGGGCATTCCAAAATGAAAAGTCAAGGCTTGCCACGGCTGAAGCAGCCTTTGCTGCCCTGCACAATGTGCAGCTTTTTGTCTCTGGCTGTCCCTGCCAGGCTCCTCTCCCAAGACCTGCCCGGTTTCCAGGAGTGCTGCCCCATCCAGGGATTTCCCATCCTCCTCCTGCAGTCCTGCTCTTCCCCGGCCTCCCTGCCTGGGAGGGAAGAGCAGCAAGGGCCAGGCTGGCCAAGGCAGTGTCCCAGGCATGTGCAGGAGGCCGATCCCAGCAGAAAAGCTGGGAAATCCCTGTGTTTGACCAGCTTTGATCTGCATTAAATCCCTCCGAGACAAACAGCAACAGCCTTCCCGGGGCTGTGTGCTTTGACTTGAAGCCATCAAAGTTTGCCCTGAGCGACCCTGAAAAGTGAGCAGGCAGCTGCAGGCTCCTGGCTGGGCAGGGAGAGCTGCTGCAGTTCCAGGTGTGTCAGCCTTGCCCGAGGGAGGCTCTGGGGTCACATTTGGACTCAGGACTGAGTAGGTGCCTGCCTGTTTCATCCTCAGTGCCCCACAGCACCTCGGGGCTGGAGGCAGGAGCTGTGTCCTCCCAGGGTGTCCTGGCTGCTGGCAGTGTGTCCATACCCACCCACTCCCCCTGGCCTGCACCACCCGGCATTTCTCCACCCAAACACTCGCTTAAGGCAGCCTTGGCTCGGAGTCTCTGCCCTACAGCAGTCCCATGACCCAAAGAGGTTTGTGTTTCCAGCCCAGAATTCTTTCAGTAGGAGCCTCACACGTCTGCTATCCACAGCCTTGGGTGCAGGAGCAGGGAGGGATGAGCACACACAGGGAAAGGTGGGCACTCACATGGAGGGATGAGCACATGTGGAAAAGGATAAACACACACATGGAGGGATGAGCACACACAGAGGGACAAACACACACAGAAAAGGATGAGCACCCACGGACCATGAGCTCCTGGACGTGGTGCACGTGAGGAGCACAGAGCTGCTGAACCAGCCTGGCACCTCCAGCAGCCCAGAGCCGTCCTGGGGGAGCTTCCAGCCAGCACAGGCCACGGCTGCTCACCGGGGAGCAGCAGAACAGAGAAATGAGGGGAAACAGAGAAACCCCATGGCAGTCCCAGGGAAAGCAAGCAGGGGAGGTGCCCCGTTCCAGGCGGGTGTGGGACCCGGGCTGGCAGCTGCTCCCTCCAGGGGAGGATGAGGCCTCAGATGTTCGGGTGCTGGAGTCAGGATGTTGAACACGGGCAGTGCAGGACGGTCCATTCCTGCATGGCTCGTGGTGCTGCATTCTAGGGAGAGCCCACAGGGGATGCTGAGCCCAGCCTGGCCTCCCTGAGCTCACTGAGCCCAGCACTACCACAATCCACATTTCTGCCCAGAGCCTGTTACAGAAAACCATTAACAGTAGCACAGCTGCCCTGATAAGGCAGGATAAGCCTGTCAGCTTTTGATAAAACCCCAATCTCCAGGAAAACAAAACACACCAGTGCCTTGTCGGGGTGCCAGGACCGCCCTGCCTGGCGCGGGGGCAGCAGGGCAGACAGCTCGGGCCAACACCTCCCTGGAATACCCGATAACAACGGGATGTCAGGCTCATCAGCCCGAGTTTTCCTTCCCTTCAGATGCCCCGATAGTGTCCCGGAGATAAGATAGCTCTGTTTACCCAGGGCACGCAGCAGAGCTTTGTCCACAGCCCCGAAGGTGCGAATATCCCTGAGCAAACACAGCTCTTCACACCTGTGGGGCTTTCCCAAAGCCAGCCCGGGTCCCGGTGGCTGCGGGATGGGAGCTGGGTGCTCACCCTGTCCTCCACCATGACCCGAGCTTGGACTGGGTTGCAGGATTAGCTGAGCTTTAGGGAAGCTTGGAAGCAGAACTAAAACCCATCTCTGCTGAGCTGTCCCAGCTGGAGCTGAGTTTTTATGTCACTCTGCAGATGCACGGACAATTCTGGCTCCTTCACCAAGAGCTCTCTGCCTTTGTCACAACAAAACCTTCCCAGGGTCCCTCTCCCTACTTCCAGAAAGGGAAACTGAGGCACGAGGGAGTTAGGCCAAGCCATGGCAGGGCCTTTCCTGCATCCTTGGAGCATCTCCTCTCCAAGGACAGGGCAGCAGTTGCTGAGCCCAGGCCGGGGGGGCTCCCGGGGCAGCCCAGGGCTGAGATCTCCACCCCAGGAAGGTGCTGAGCTGCCAACAGCTCCCCTGAGCCAGCTGGGCTCGGACAGAAACCAAAACCCTTCCCGAGAGCCCTCATCTGTCAAGCCTGGCTTAGTGTGCGGCACCTCGAGTGGCCAGGCTGAGGTTTGTCACTCGTGGGAGCTCCCAAAGCCACCGGGAGCTCCTCAGCCGGGGACAGACACAGGCTGGAGCAGCTCCCAGAGCTGCCAGAAATGGGTCACAAACCGAGGGGACCGTCCCCTTGGAGCCTCCTCCCAGGGCTTGTGTCCATGCTGGGATTTCTGGGATCTGCCTGCAGGATGAGGCGCTTGCCCAGCCCCAGGGGATGCTCTCCAAGGAGGTGTCACCCTCTGGCTGGGGATCCCCTGCTCCTTCTGCCACAGGATGTGGGGTCTGCGGGTGTGGATCCACAAGAGGCCACGGTGTCCTGCAGAGAGGAGGGAAGGCAGCACCAAGCCAGGGCTGGGGACAGGGCAAAAGGAGAGGGATGCAGACTCCAGAGGGAGATCTGCAGGAGCTGGCCCTCAGAGAGGTGGTTTTAAAAGGAGAATGATGCAAATTCCAGAGGGAGATCTGCAGGATCTGGCCCTCAGAGAGGTGGTTTTAAAAGGAGAATGATGCAGACTCCAGAGGGAGATCTGCAGGAGCTGGCCCTCAGAGAGGTGGTTTTGGTGCGGTGGCACTGTGGTGGGGATGCTGCTGGGTTTGGGGAGGGATGATGAGCCCTGGGTTGTGCCCAGCTCGTGCTGGGCTCTGGCAGCAGCCACAGGGTCCCTTCGGAAGCGGGGCTGGCTGGGGCTGGTTAAACAATTCCCCTGGTCCTGCTCCAGAGGAGATTGGGAAATGATCTGGGGTTAAAACAACACATCACGTTCCTGAAGGCTGCTTGTGAGGAGGAGCCCAGCACAGCCCGACCTCACAGAGGCTGAATTGGCAGGGAATGGGCACGGGAGCAGCAGCACTTTGAGCTGGGTCTGCTCTGGGGGAAGCACAGCCTGAGCTGGTTTAAAACCGCCTGCCTTTGCTCTCCCCCCTGCCTGGGGGGAAGCATGGCCAAGATTCCCGGCTCCCTGGGGCACTGATGGAGGCAGAGCTGAGGCTGTTTGTGTCCATGTCCTTCCCTTAATGGAAGCAGAGCTGAGGCTGTTTGTGTCCCTGTCCCTCCCCTGATGGAGGCAGAGCTGAGGCTGTTTGTGTCCATGTCCTTCCCTTGATGGAGGCAGAGCTGAGGCTGTTTGTGTCCATGTCCTTCCCTTGATGGAGGCAGAGCTGAGGCTGTTTGTGTCCCTGTCCTTCCCTTGATGGAAGCAGAGCTGAGGCTGTTTGTGTCCCTGTCCCTCCCTTGATGGAGGCAGAGCTGAGGCTGTTCTGTTTGTGTCCATGTCCTTCCCTTGATGGAGGCAGAGCTGAGGCTGTTTGTGTCCCTGTCCCTCCCCTGATGGAGGCAGAGCTGAGGCTGTTCTCTTTGTGTCCCTGTCCTTCTGGGCTGAGCAGTTTTAATCCAGATTTGAAAAGCCTTTGACTCTTTGCCGGGCTGGTTGCGTTATCAGCCTTGTGCATTTTGGGCAACCTTTGCTCTGAATGAGCAAATTCTTTCAGGATCTGTTTGTGCTGTGGCTGTAACACTGAGATGGCTGATCCCTCCTGGGGCAGAAATGTAGGAGAGCTGGTAGGAAAATGTCCTGGAGGATCACCTGCAGCTTTGGGGTGCTCAGCCCCACCACTGCCCTCCTGTTGAGAGCCCATTTCTGGTTTTACAGAAACACAAATGAGAGCAACTTTTACAGAAACTGATGAGAGCAAGCACTTGGGGACTGGGATGAGGATTTGGGGATGTGAAAAGCATTCCCTCAACGTGCAGCAGCTCAGAGCTGCCCGGAGCTTGTCAGGCTGGACAAAACCACCGAGATGTGGGACAGAGAGAGGAGAAATGTGCTGGAAAGCACCCCAGCCCCGGCAGCTGAGGGAAGCTGCTGCTGAGATCGGGACCAGATAAGAGGGAAACCACAAGGGCAGAGTCTAAGTGGGTAAATTGTTCCCAAGTGGATTCCCCTCCACTCTAAATAAACACTGACACCTCAGGAGCACCTTGGGGCTGGGCTGGGGGCAGAGCAGGGGCTGAGGGCTCTGGGCTGTCCCTGGTAACCCAGGGACTGCAGGGTGAGCTCTCCCACCAGCTCCTGCCTTTGAATGGCATCTGGATGAGTTACGGGATGCAAACAATTCATTTCAAAGGATTGACAATCTCAGGAGACTGGGCTTGGATGGTGAAATTAAACAAAGCAAGCTGATGACAGGCTGGTATCATCTCCCAGAGTGAAATAAAGGGTTCACTTCTTGACTTTTCCCTTCTTTAAAAAATGAAGGGAAAAAAAAGTATTAAACTCTTTCCAATTGGAGGTTTATCTACAAACCTTCTGCACAACACCTGGTTTGCAGAGAAAATCTCCTGGTCAAATCTAAATCAAATCCTGGTCAAAGCTTTTGCTGCATGTTTTAAGCTGCACCAGGGGAAGTTTAGGTGAGACATTGAAAAAACTTTGCTGCAAAAAGAATGGTTGGGCATTGGAATGGGCCGCACATGGAAGTGGTGGAGTCACCATCCCTGGAGGTTAAAAAAGCCTGGATGTGGCACTCAGTGCTTTGTGGTGTAGTGACAAGGTGGTGTTGGGTCACAGGTTGGACTCGATCATCTCCTAGGTCTTCTCCAGCCTTGTTGGTTCTGGAAAACTGTTCCTGCACTGTGCCAGCAGGACCTGGCTGTGGGAGGAGCAGAACAGACAGGGGACAGGCTCTGCCCATGGCACAGAGCAGCCTGCAGGTGAGGTCCCCTGGAACCCCATCCCAGCACTCAGAGCTGGCTCCTGGTGATGCTGAAGGCTCCCGGTGAGGCTGAAGGCTGATCCTGGGACAGCCCCAGAGCAGCTCTGGCCGGGAGAAGGCCCCGCTCCGTTCTCAGGGCAGCGCTGTCCCGGCGCAGCGCTCAGAGGAACCGAGGGCAGTTTCCAGCCCATTTCCAGGCGCTCGGAGTCCAACCGTGTGTGCTGCACCAGGGCAAGGCCGGCTTTGTGCTCCCATCCTGTGTTGAGTAAGAGGCTTTTGTCTGGGGAGAAAACGCCTTGGGTGAGAGGCTGCCACAAATCCCAGCATTGCAATGCAGCACAACGGGCCTGCGGGTTCCTCCTCCACCCCACGGCTGCTGATGGACCCTCAGCTGCTTGGTGGCTTTGGAGGAGCCCTGCAGGTCACTGGACATGTACCCCCAGACTCCAGCAGGGAACACAGAGCTCAGCTGGACCTCGAGGGCTGCCAGCAGCTGTGTGCCACGTGTGCTGCCTGGCACTGGGGAGAGCCTCCCTGCCCAGAGATTGTTCAAATCTGGCTCAAAATCCGAATATCTGCGAGCTGTAAATCTCCCAGGAACAAGTCTTGCTCTTGCCCCTCTGATGCTTCCTGTGGGGCCAGAAACTCCACGAGCGCAGGCAGGAAACAGCTCGGGAGGTTCTGGTGCTCCAGCCCAGGCTGGAACCAGCACATGTGGAAGCAGTTATGGAGATCTCTCCCTCCATGAAGTGAATCCAAACCTGGGTCAGACCCCAGTGCAGCAGGTCAAGCTCCCCGTGGTGTGTGTGGCTGTTGGGATCAGCTCCCGTGGCTCGCGGGGTGGAGGATGGAGGGGCAGCCTCAGTGCCTGCTGGGCAGAGGCTGCTGGGTGCTCTCCAAAGGCACCTGGAGCTGTTGGGAAGAGTTTTGGTCTCACCACACTGCAGAAAGTTGATAATTGCGAGTGTTGATAATTAACCCTCAGCAGCTGATCTGACAGCACTTGTGCTTTCCTCTTTGGGGCCGGCTCTGTGAACAGCTCTGGACTTTCTCCCTGGACCTGCTCTGAAAACCAGACAGCACATTTTGGGATGAGGCTGTGCCAAGCTGTCCATCTGCTGCCCGCTTTGGATGGGCACTGTTTGATCTGGCTCTGGGTGCTGATGGGCAGCTGGTTCACCAGGACAGGCCTGGTTTGCCCCTGTTGTCCCTGGGGTGAGGGCAATCCCAAAACATTCATGGCTTCAAGCATCTGCCAAGCTCTGCTGCTCAGCATTTGCTTCTCCTCCCCACTCCCAGCCTCTGCTGGAGCTCTCCCTTCCTGCTGCTGGGCCTGGCAATGTCCCTGCGGGGCTCCACAGCACTCCTGGGGTGATGGAGGGAACCTCAGTCAGGAGGGACCAGGGTGGCACTGCCACACTCAGCCCCTGAGAACCCACCAGCAGCACAGCAATCCCCTGCCCCACCTCCACAGGCCTGGTTGGGGGCTCGGTTTGGGCAGTGAAAATCAGATTTTCGGGGAATTTAGCTGCAGAACTCCATCAGCTTGGACCAAATGTGCCCCCATTTTTCAGTGACTGAGAAATGCAGCCAACCTTGAGCAGCTCATCTTAGAGACAGCAACAGACACATCCCTAGCAGAGAGCAGTGTTTTTCTTTTTAAGCCTTGGCTTCAAACATAAGGGCAATAGATTTTCTTTAAGGAAATAAATCCCCAAATTTGTTAGGGTTGGCACAGCACAGGATTTTTCACTCGCCTTGTTTCTCATTTCCAGCTGAATCATTTTAGCAGGGACTTTTCTAGAAACGCTCAGCCTGACTCAGACACTCAGTCTCAAACACTTCATCCCAAACACTGAGTCTGGCTTTTCTTTATGGAAAAGAGAATGGAGGTCTTATCCTTGGCAATCCCAGGCGGGTGTCAATGTTCTGTTAGCAGTGTCAGTGCCACAGAGAGCTGTTACACTTTGCAGAAGCAGCACTGACAGCGGGACATGTTCAGGGCTCTGTCCCTAAGGCATGAGGGGATTTGGGAACTGCCAAAGTGGGAAGTGAAGGGCACTTGGGCTGTGCGGCCTCCCCAGGGAGGCCCTGAGTCACTCTGATGACATCTCCTCCACAGCTTTTCCACAGAAATGCCATTCCTGAGGATTTTCAGGCACGCAGAAGAGTTCAGGTCCCCAGGCCCTTTTGTGCCGAGGGGGAGATGTCCTCAGAGTGTCCCTCGCCAGGCTCCTGCTCCCTTGCCCGTCCTGCACTGGCAGTTTGGCTGCTCCTGCTCTCAGGTGGAGCAGGGGCAGAGGCATTTGGGTTGATGAGGAGTGATCAGAGTGTGAGGGGCTCTCTCACCTCTCTCACCCCAACGGGGGTCCCAGCAAGGCCGGGGCTCTGCCTTTCCTGCGCTCCCCCCGTCCCCACTGGCTGTTCTGCAGGCCAGCTCTGTGGCTCTGGCCCTGGGGGTGATGCTGGCCACAGCTGCATTTTTGTGGTGTGTGCACACACTTCCCTCCATCCCTGAGCTCTGACTGGCAGGAAAACCTGGGTCTGGTGCAGCCCTGGTGTCTGCCCCTGGCAGCCACAACACCCCCTCGGATTTCCCCTCTCCTGAGCCACCCCAGCCAACTCCCAGCCTCCTCTTACTCACACTCAGCTGCTCACCCAGATGGATTTTCCTGAGCAAACCCTTTTTGTTTGGTGCTGGCCAGCTGGGGCTGGGGTGGGTGGGAGGGCATGGGGATGCTTGTCCTGTGAGCAGAGCTGGATCTGCCCTCAGTCCATGGGGCTCCAACCTCCTGGGGCCACATGTGGTGACTCTACTCTGCAGGATTCCACCACTGTTGCTCATCCTTGCTTGGCCATTCTGCTGCAGCAGGCACGGACAGAAACCCCCTCCCAACCTGGGGTCACCCAAACCCTGGGAGAGATCCCTGTGAGGTCACACCAGGCATGGACAGAAACCCTCTCCCATACTGGGGTCACCCAAACCCTGGGAGAGATCCCTGTGAGGTCATACCAGGCACGGACAGAAACCCCCTCCCAACCTGGGGTCACCCAAACCCCCAGGAGATCCCTGCCGGGCCACACCTGGAATCACTCCTGGGCACAGCCCTGGCAGCCTGTGCTGGACAGGTGGGGCCCAGTGACCTGCGGTGCTGTGAGAGCTCATCCACCATTTCCAGGTTCGTGCCCAGCTGCTCCAAAACCCGAAACCAGTTGGCAGTGGCCTGAAGGGACACTGTAGGGACACCCTCCTGCTGAGGACACCTGCAGGGATACTGTAGGGACACCCTCCTGCTGTCTCCATGGATTTCTCTCTACCTCCACTGGCTCTGGCTGCTTCACCTCTGCTGTCCCTGTGGCTGTTCCCTTGACCATTGTGGTCCTCTGAAGATATCTCTAGGGATTCTCTGGGAGCAAAGCCCCCCCAGGATGGGCACGGGCAGGGGGTCCCTCCCTCTCAGGGACGCTGCATGTCAGGATTTCTCCTGCAAAAGAGAAATAGTGGCTCAGGCTGAGCTAGCAATTTTCTGGGAAAAGAAAACTTGTTTGGGAAAAGGATAATTTTAAGGAGACTGAGACTGTTCATAAATTCAAGTCAAATTTAGAGATTACTTTCAGTCTCTGGATTCTTCCATCCTCCCCTTTTCCTTCCCCCCTCCCCCGAATTATTGTTTGCAAAAATTAAAACAAAATGTTTTGGGGTTTTCGTTTGTTTAAAAAGCAATTTGCATTTTAAAAATTGCCAAAATATAAGCTTTGGGAGGGTGGGGTCTTTTGAAAGGGCAGCATTGTCATTGCTGAATGAAAACCACGGAGAGGAATTCGTCCTGGGAGACGCAGGGCGCTGGGGACGTGGTGGCAGCACAAAGACCACAACCACAGCTCCCAGAGCACAGCCCCAGCCTGTGCCTCCATTCATGGCCCTCCTTTGCTGCTCCCACATGGAAAATCCTGCCCACCTTGACCTCCCAGAGGGATTCATTTGACCGAAATGAATTTGGTTTTAACACGGAGAAGATTCGCGATGTTTTCTCCGCCTGGCTCCGAAGCACAGCTTTCCTCTTTCCCTCCTCAGCCTTTCCAGGTTTTGAAACATCTGTGTTTAAATGAAATCTGCCTACCCAGAGCCGGGCCTGGCAGCTCAGGTAGAGATGCTGTGATGGAGCTCTGCACATCTGTGCACAATAAAGTCAGGGAACAAAAGGCTTGTGAGGTCCTTGGCAGAGTAAGGGAAGGAAGAGAGCGGGAGACAGCAGGACTGGGCTCAGTGGAGCAACTGGAGCCAAAAGCGTTCCTTGCAGAGCCCTCAGCACCTGGCCAGGTTCTGCTCATAGCTGGGCCTGCAGGGGTGCAGGGGCGTCTTCTCCACCAGGTGCAAAGCAAAGCTTGAGGAACGGACATGATGCCAGTCCTGGGGGGTGATTTTTATTACAGCCCTCAAAGGCATTCATAGAAAGAAAAAACGGGTTGCTAAAGAGCCACTTGAATTCAGGGAAATTCAAACCAAGAAGCAGTGGCAGAAAATTAAAGCCAGGCCAAGTCATGTTAGGAACAAGGCAAAAGGCTCCAGCACAGCGGGGGATTAACCTCGGGCCGAGCAGAGGGAGGGCGGGAGCCGCTTCCTGAGCGCCTCTGCCCAGGGAAAACGTGCCCGGGGAGCCACACGCCCCGGGGGCATGCACGGATCTGGAGCGGCACCCAAAACCTCCCCGACCTGCTGCTGGGGCCGCTGGTGTGCCCAGGCAGTGCCCACACTCTGCCCCTCCAGAGAGATCCCGCCGGGCATGTCCCAGCCCTGTCCCCACAAGGGCTTTGTGACGCCTGCCTGGGACAATTCTTGCATTGCTCCAGTTCCTGTGTCCCTGTGTGCCATTGTCAGGAGAACTGGGATGGGGATTTTCCTTCAGTCCTTCCATCCCTGTGTGCCATTGTCAGGAGAACTGGGATGGGGATTTTCCTTCAGTACCTCCATCCCTGTGTGCCATTGTCAGGAGAAATTGGAGGAATATTTTCCTTCTGTCTTTCCATCCCTGTGTGCCATTGTCAGGAGAAATGGCCACTCCAGCCCAGGCCCTCAGGGTGGACACAGGACACAGTAATTGCAATTAAGTTTGGCCCCTTTTGACTGCAGAAACAGGTGGATCGGGAGGGGTGGGTGGTGGAAAAGCAGCCAAGTGTATGGGGCAGGGAGGGAATCAGTGCCCAGCTGTTTCCAGCTCTTTCCTTGGTGCCCTGGGAGTGGCAGGAGGAGACAGAACCAAGGCTGAGCTGATGGAGCCAAAAAGAAGCTGAGAGGTCCCAATGGAGGGGTGGCTGTGGCTCCTGGATGCCTGTGGGGAGCTCGAGGGAGGCTGTGCTGGTGATGGAGTGAGGCTGGAGCAGACCATGCCAGAGGCTGTGCTGGTGATGGAGCACGGCTGGAGCAGACCATGCCAGAGGCTGTGCTGGTCATGGAGCAGGGCTGGCTGGAGCAGACCATGCCAGAGCTGTGCTGGTGATGGAGCAGGGCTGGGGCAGACCGTGCCAGAGGCTGTGCTGGTCATGGAGCAGGGCTGGCTGGAGCAGACCATGCCAGAGGCTGTGCTGGTGATGGAGCAGGGCTGGAGCAGACCATGCCAGAGGCTGTGCTGGTGATGGAGCAGGGCTGGAGCAGACCATGCCAGAGGCTGTGCTGGTCATGGAGCAGGGCTGGCTGGAGCAGACCATGCCTTCCCCAGCTCACCCACTTCCTCCCTGGAGGGTTCATCCCCAAGGCATCCACAGTATTTAGGTCGTTGACTCTGGATGAGGACAGGGTTGGCTGTTTTTAGAAGCTCCTTGCAGCTTCTTGTGAGGTTCAGCTTCTTCCCTACTTCAGGATTTTCCTGTCCCTGGGACACCAATGGAAAACTGATCCTGGGAGCAGAGCTGGGAGGGAGGAGCTCTGCACACTCCACTTATTCCTCCACATTCCTGTGCAGCTCTGCTCTGGTGGCACCAGTGGAAATGTTAGCAAAGAACTCGAGAAAATCCCCAGAGTTCTGTTTTCCTGGCTTTGCAAAAACATTTCTGCTTATCAAGCAACCCAAAGAAATGTGAAGATTTTCACTCACTCTTCGTGTGGGCTCAGCTTTGAATTTTAAAAAGGGATTTGCCAATGCAATCTTGCAAAATACTCCAGTGCCAAGTCCAGCTCTCCTAAAATACAAGTTTTAGGAGGAGGTGAGCTTTCATTCTCCTGGGAAAACATGAATTTCTGACAGATTTGAGGGAGAACTAAGGCTTCTGTGAGGCCATGCCGCTCCCTGGAGAGATGCCCTTTCATGTCGATCAGCAGGGACCAAATCCTGTGGTTTGTGGCACCAAAGGCAGAGCTGCTCCTGAGCCTCAGTGCTTTGAATGATGGAGGTGTGCCCACAACCTACAAGAGCCTTCAGGCTGAGGGATTTTAATATTTTTCCTCTGTTTGAGCCGTGCCCAGGGCTGTGCCATGGGTACAGGTGCTGCCTTGGGGTTAGGTGTGGCCAGGAGATCATTCCCTGTGTCCCAGCCCTGTGTCCCAGGGAAGGCTCTGCCCGAGGGCAGGAACCAGCCCTGAGTCCTGCTCCTCCAGGAAAAGGGTTCAACCTCGCTTGGTCCCCTCTGTAAAACAAGGGCTGGGAAATTCAGACCCCCACGTGCTTCCCAAAAGCTTTGCCAGCGCATTCTGCAGGGCAGGAATCACCTCTGAACCCCTTTGTGTGGTGGGTCCGTGGTGTGGGCCGGGGCTGCTCAGCACGTGTGGGGTGAGGAGGAAGCAGAGCTGAGCAGCTGCTCCAGCAGGGCACAGCAGGCTGCTCTTCCTTGAGCTTTCCATGGAGGGGGAAGCCCCGAGGGGGGACACACAAGCGCCTGGTGCGTGCTCCCGTGCTGCTTTCGCCGCTAAAAGCGCAGCTTCAGCACATGTGGGAGCGGGCCAGACCTGAGCCAGCCGTTCCCTCTGGAGGCAGGAGCGCTGCCTCCGGCTCCCTCACGGTTGGGCCCTGGTGGGGAGATGACAAAAGCTCCTGCAGGCTGCTGGGCTCATCCCAGGAGGGCCAAATGGCGGCTCAAAGCCTGGCCCAGCTCTGCAGCAGGAATCTCTGTCCCTCACGCCTGGCAAGGCCGCTCCTGTCACCATCAGCACGTCGGTGGCCGCTGCTCCAGCTCTGCCAGCCCCGCTGGGGACGTGAGGCTGGGCCTGTCCGTGTCAGCCGGGGGAATTGTGATGGCAGAGCACGGAGACAGCGGCTCCATCCCGCTGGGGGCGTGGGGACGGGGGTGCTGCTGCTCTCCCCTGAGCTGTCACGGCGTGCCTCAGCCGGGGATTGCTCCTGAGAAACACTCCCTGGGCTGAAATTTGATAATTAAGCAAATACAGCGTGGCTTTGTGTTGGGAGAGCACCATAAGGTAAACAGGAAGGAATGAGGGATTAAGACGTCTCTGCTCTGAGGGAAGGTGACGAGGCCGGAGCTGTGACACCTCCGTGCCGGGGCGAGGGGCCCAGCTGCGGGCTGGCATGGCACAGCTGCATTGTTCAGGGGTGAAGAGCAAATAAAAGCCACGGGAAAAGAAAACAAGCTATAAAATTCTCAGCAAAGCACAGAGCCCCGGCAACTGCGTCCTGATGGCCCCGTGACAGCTCTGGGGAGAGGCGGGCGAGGGGTCGAGCGTTTGAAGTCCCGAAGTTGTGCTTTGCAAAGGCCCCCTGCTAGAACAGGCCCGGTGTTGACTTTAGGCTGCATATGGTGGAGGAATTGGACAGCTCAGTCACAGCAAGCAAAGCAGGGGGGCGCCTTTTGGAACTTGGCTAAGTGGGTGTCATGCCAGGTGGGATGGGGGATGCAGGGGCAGAAATGAGGATTGTCAGCATGGTCAGGGCTGCAGGTGAGTGGCAGAGCCTGCGGTGTGGAAAGCTGAGGGAGAAAGCAGCTAGGAAGGTCTTGGAATGGCATCCAGAGCTCAAAGATGTGTGTGTGTCAGAGCTGGGAAACTGGGAAGGTTGGGCAGGTGATGATGGAAAACCCTTCCCACAGGGACCAAGGGGCTTCCCAAGGTGCTGGGAGGTGGGGGTCCCTCAGCAGTTTGGGGACCTTTGCACTGAGCAGTAACAACACAAAGTGAGAGTGGATGGAAAGGGAGATGAGCAGTGCTTCCATGGGGAAAGTGCTTGTGAGAAAGCTGAAGGTGCCACAGGGGTTTGTGTGTCCCAACCATGGATGGTCCCCCATCCTCACAGTCCCCTGTAGCCCCCTCTGAGATCAGGGAGAGGCAAACCTGTAGTTAGTGCAAGTCAGGGCAGTGAAATGTGGCCTTGGCAACCTCGTTTTGCCCTCCAAAGAGCCGTGAGGGCAATGGCCCATAGCGATGGGCTCACAGGTGAGGATGTGAGTGAGCAGCTGGCCTCCCACAGCCAGAGTGCCACCAGGGCCTCCCACCCGTGACAGGGCACCCACAGAGGGGTCGGCAGCAGCTCCCCGGGGTTGGCACCTCCCTGCTGGGGCACAGATGGTGACGTTGTCCCCTCTTTGCCTCTCCCAGCCTGCAACTGCAACCTGCACGCGCGGCGCTGCCGCTTCAACATGGAGCTGTTCAAGCTGTCGGGGCGCAAGAGCGGCGGCGTGTGCCTCAACTGCCGGCACAACACGGCGGGCAGGCACTGCCACTACTGCAAGGAGGGCTTCTACCGCGACCTCAGCAAGCCCATCTCCCACCGCAAGGCCTGCAAAGGTACGGGGTCACCCGTGGGTGGTGGGAATGCCACAGTCCTGCTTCCCCAGCGCCTCCTGCAGCCCCGCTCCCACAGCTCTGCCACTGGCCCAGCTCCTCCCGCTCCTCCCGCTCCCAAACCCGGCTGAAATTGCTTTTTTTGCTGTTTGGAATGGCTTTTTTTGCTGTTTGGAATGTCTTCCCATGCCCCCATGTTCCCTGCTGTCACCTCTGCAGCCTCCTGGTGAGGACAAGGCCACCCACGTCCCCTGCCATCACCTCTCCCTGCTCTGCCCAGCCTCCTGCTGAGGATGAGCCCATGGAAATAGAGGTCCTCACTGCTGAGGAGGACTTCAAATTATTTCAGGGTTTATCACTTAGAAATGGTGCTTCATCTGCTCCTCCCTGGTCATCACCCTGCAAGGGCAGAGGGGCACAGAATCCCAGGTATGGGTGAGATGTAGAATTCAAACCAGCCTCCCCCAAACCCCGTCTCCAGCTCCCACCCTTCAGGCAGAGCTGAGCCCACGCACAGAACTTGTCACTCCTCCGGACGAGGAGAGAACAGAAAAAGGGGAAATGGGTTTATTTTGAGCTCGGAGTATTTTGAGGTTTCCTCATGTGGCCGTGGAGGCGAGCTGGGATTCAGCTGGGGTGGGAGCAGCAAGAAGAGCAAATCCTGCAAATGAACCCTTTTTACTCTCAGCTGCTGCTGGAAGAGATGGAAATCCTGAACCTGAGGTGCAGTGAGAGGAATCAAGCAAACATTCAAAAGCCAGATTAGAAAATGCTGGGGTTTCCCGCAGAAATGCTCAGCTCTTGTCTCTCTAAAGACTCGTTTCAACAAGAAATGGAAAGCTTTTTGCCTTCAGATCAGTATTTTTGGCTGGGAAGTTTGAAGTCTCCAGCATTTTCAATTTTTTTGTTTGTTCTTTGTTCCTTACTGAAAACAGACATCTTTTGCCATAGCAGAAAAGAAATCCCCTTTTCAGACAGTCCTACTCCCCCTTTTGAGCCTTGTAAAAACAATTCCAATGAGATATTTTCTGATATCTCCCAGGTGCTCATTCCTGCTTTTCCCAGCTCACCTCTGGAGCTGTTCCCCTGTCCTGTCTGTCCCTCCTTGCTGTCCCCTGGCCCTTCAGTGTCACTGACAGCGCTGAGTCCTGCCCAAAACCCGGCTGGGTGGCACCTGCAGGTGGGAGGCCTCTGCATCGTTCTGTGCCTCAGTTTCCCCAAGCAAGCACTGAGAAGACATCACTGGCCTCTGGAGGCTTTCAGGCTGAGCTCCCTGCTTGCAGGATCATTCTCTCCATTAAATCCTCTTTGCAATTGCTCTCTTCTCCTGCTCTGCCTCCTGGAGCCTCTCCCTCGCTTGAAGCTGGAGATGGCCAAATCTCAGCTCTCCTCCAGGCGGGTTGGTGACAAATCTGCACCCATCAGAGCTGCCAAACGAAGGTTTGTGGTAACTGTGCTGGACATGAGTGTGATTTCCCAGCCCTGAGGCGTTTTGGGGGGGCAAATCCACCACCCCTACAGCAGTGAAATGAATTTCCCCTCAGCATCCCTTTGAAAACTCCTTTTCCCGAGCTCTGTTTGTCACACAGTGGGGTTTATGTTCCCTGACTCAGGGTTTGTGCTGAAATCATTGTTGCAAATGGGCAGATTTAAACCCAATCCTCCCATTTAACAGCCCCAGCCACCTCCCCATTGATAACAACATTCATTTACCATCTCCCCAAACCAACACTCCCAGAGCCTTACCCCCACTGGACTTGGTAAAAATGAAGGAATTAGCCATCCTGAGCTCCTGCCACCTCCCTCATCACTGCCTGCACCCAGCAGAACCATATTATTTTCTCTATATTTTCCTCGATAAAACCTGATTCTTTAATCCATCACATCACTCTGATCATGCCCCACACATAATAAATTTAAATAAAAGCATCTCAGAGAGCCCTGGTGCCTTGGGAGCTGCTGAGGAGCTCGTGGCTCTCACCCACCCCAGCAAGGTCTCGGCTGATCTCACAGCAAAGGCTCCATGAAAGAGCTGCCAGAGGCATTTTTTCATTAATTCAACTCCATTTATTCAGCCCAAGTGACACATCCAGCTAAGCTGCCTCTCCTGTGCCTTGCATTCCTCATCTCCCACTCCATCCCATGCACGAGGTGCCTCCACTCACAACACATCCAACAGCAGCAAATTAAAGAGGCTGGAGTTGCATTGTTTGAAATGGTTGGTTTGGGTAATTATGCAAAATATGACATTGCAGAAATGCTTGCACAATGTCTCCTTCTTTTTAACTTGGAGAAAAGGAGAATTCCACAAACTTTTGCACGTGTTGCAGGGCAGGGGTGAGGCTCAGGCAGCAAAAGGTGAGCAGAAAGCAGAGCTGGGCAACACGCCCAGCTCAGGGCTGCTTGTGTTTCCAACAGCCACACCTTTAATAATTGATAAATAAAAGACTTTTCTAATGGTCTGAAGTGGAGATCAGCAGTGCAGGTGAAGGCTCAAGGAGCTGGGGTGTAAGGATGGTTCTCCCTGATGGCCAACAGTGATCCAGCCATGCCAGGTGCTTTGCTCTGTTCGCTTCCAGTGGTTCTCGTTGCAAAAATGATAAAAGCCTGGAAGTTGTCAGTGGCCAGAGATGCCCTGGGACAGAGCCATGCCAGGCAGGCTGTGGCAAGGAGGCTGCAAACCGCAGGCAAAGGAATTGATGACAGCTGGAGCAGGGATATTACACGGAGTGGCAGTGCTGGGTGTGAGCCAGAGCCTGCCAGGCTGGAGCTGCCCATGGAGCTGCCCATGGAGCTGGCCATGGAGCTGGCCATGGAGCTGGCCATGCAGGATGTGGCTGCTCGGGGTGGGTGGCCAGGCAGGCCCTGGGACACCAAGGCAGGGCTCCCCTGGCATTCCGGGGTCAGACTGCAGCTGGCTCCTGCCCCAGCCCTGGATCCCGGGCTGGAGGAGCCCGACGGTGCTGCTGCTCCTCCTCCAGGGGGTGGGTGGGCTCATCCCGGCAGGAGGGGAGCAGGATGGATGCCCTTTGTCCTGGCACACACATCCCACCCGTCCTGGGCACACCCCTGGTGCGCGGCTGGCCCGAGAAGCAACAAAACTCAGGGTATGAGAAATTTCCACGTTCATTTTTCAGACTCGGACAAGGATGAATTGTTCCTCTTTTCTCCCTGGCTTTTGAGAAATCACCAAGAGCTCCCAGCACGCTGAAGCCCCGCTTCCAGCTCCTTCTGCTTTCCCTCTGCTCCAAATGATGTTGCAAGTGAAATTCCACATCTGGGTCCTGCAAACCTCATCCACCCCGCTCTGTCATGGGCCGCTGTAAATCAGGGCCCTGCTGTTGGTTCTTTTGATTAAACTCCCTCCTGATATTTGCCAGATTATTGGCACTAATGTAATTCCATTGGAGTGGAGAGTCTGCAGGGTTTTATAGCCTGGCTGTAAAGCAGCTCTGCGCTTCGGGGAGAGGCTTTGCACACTTTTTGATGAAAAGATGACAAACGAGACGTGCTCTGAATGCACTTGTGCTGAGGCTGCCAGCACAAACCCCTCGTGCAGGGGCAGGATTTGGCACCTGGAGAGGTCACATCCATCAGGGCTCAGTCTTTTGGGAGGAAATGGGATTGTCTGTGTGCCTGGTGCTGCTGCAGCCTGGGGAGCGTTCCAGCTGTGCTGCAGGATTTCATGCCTTGTGCAAACCCCAAAAAGCACTCCCGGCCTCCCTGCCTGTCCTGGCCTGCACCCACCAAGGGTCGAGAGTTGACATTTGCATTTTGGAGGCACTTGGGCTGGAGCAGAGGGAGGTGAGGGCTGTCCCCATGGGCTCAGCCTCCCGTCCTTGATGTCATGGGTGCACATAAAGGGATTTTCCCCACTCAGTCTCAGACATTGAGTGAGGCAGAACCCGAACCCCTTTGGCTTTGGGAGAGCCAAGCAGAGCCCCGGTGACAGGGACAGTGGCACCAGTCCCCGTGTCTCTCCAGTGACTATAGAGGGAGCTGCGTGACCAGCTTAGAGCTGAGAGCTCATTCCCTGGAGGCTGGGCCAGGGGAGATGGAACCTCTCTGTTCCTGCTGCTGGATCCCGCTGGGAGGCTGGGGCACAGGAGGTGCCAGGGGGAGCACCCACGGCAGACAGCAGAGCTGAGGATGGTGGCACTGCCACCAGAACAGAGCCTGAGGATGGTGGCACTGCCACCAGAGCAGAGCCTGAGGATGGTGGCAGTGCCACCAGAGCAGAGCCTGAGGAGGATGGCACTGCCATCAGAGTAGGGTCTGAGGATGGTGGCACTGCCACCAGAGTAGGGTCTGAGGATGGTGGCACTGCCACCAGAGCAGAGCCTGAGGATGGTGGCACTGCCACCAGAACAGAGCCTGAGGATGGTGGCACTGTCACCAGAGCAGAGCCTGAGGATGGTGGCACTGTCACCAGAGTAGGGTCTGAGGATGGTGGCAGTGCCACCAGAACAGAGCCTGAGGATGGTGGCACTGCCACCAGAACAGAGCCTGAGGATGGTGGCACTGTCACCAGAGCAGAGCCTGAGGATGGTGGCACTGTCACCAGAGTAGGGTCTGAGGATGGTGGCACTGCCAGCAGAGCAGAGCCTGAGGATGGTGGCACTGCCACCAGAACAGAGCCTGAGAATGGTGGCACTGCCAGCAGAGCAGAGCCTGAGGATGGTGGCACTGTCACCAGAGTAGGGTCTGAGGATGGTGGCACTGCCAGCAGAACAGAGCCTGAGGATGGTGGCACTGCCACCAGAGTAGGGTCTGAGGATGGTGGCACTGCCACCAGAGCAGAGCCTGAGGATGGTGGCACTGTCACCAGAGCAGGGTCTGAGGATGGTGGCACTGCCACCAGAGCAGAGCCTGAGGATGGTGGCACTGCCAGCAGAGGTGTCCCAGTGCTGGTGTCCTGGTGTAGCACAGGGACACCAGTCTGTCCATGGTTCCACTCGTGGTCAGCATCCCTCCAGCCCTGGAGATGTCCCCTGCCACCACGGTCCCCAATCCACACCTGGGGGGCAGACAAGCTCAGAGCTGAGGTGTGCCAGAGACATTGGGATGGCCTGGCTGGATCCCTGCTCCAGGGCCAGCAGTGGTGGCCCCTGCAGGGCTCTGTCCCCAGCCTGAGGGAGATGCTCCCCTCTCCAGAGCTGCCTCATTTTGTTGCCCATGTCTCGTCCAGCTCAGTTGTGGTTTTAAGGCAAATTCCAAGGCAATACTTTCCAGGAATCCACCCCGGGGAGTTGTCCTTAACGATCAAACCTGCCTCCCTTCCTTTCCTCCCTTTGCTCCTCCAGGATTCCAGCTGGAGCTGCTGCTGAGGAGAGAGGAGCCAGCCTGTGGTGCTGGCAGGGCTTGGGTTGGGCTCTTGTGTCAGGGCTTGGTCACCTCTGAGGAATCACATCCCTGGAGAAATCCCAAACTTTCCAGGCATTGATCTGCCAAGCACAGACTTCAAATTCTCCCCAGGACTGTGGAGATTCTCTTCCACTGCCACAAGAACGATTTTCTAGTTCCATTTCCATCCTGCATTTGTCAGTGGCTGTGCCTGAGTCACCCTTCCCCACAACCCCATAGTTCCTAATATTGATATTATTGCAAGCCCTGAGAGCTGATTTATGGCTTCTGCATGTACAACTTGTCATGACAGTCCCAGACTCACACAGACCATCAGAGAAGGTTCTGGAAATGCAGCTCTGAGCTGTCCGTGCTCACAGGTCGCTGTGGGAATGTCCTGGGGCAGCACGGGAGGCTCGAGTGTCACCCATGTCACCTCCTCCATGGCACCACCACGAGCCAGGGCAGAGCTGCCCTGTTCACCCAGCTGGGCTGGAGGGATCCCAGAGAAAAGAAGGGACAGCAGCATTACTGAAACTCTTAGACTGTTCTGAGTTTGCAGAACGAAACCATGGAAAAGCAGTGATTTTTTTGTTCAAGTAAGGCTCAAGCTCAACACAAAGCATCTCCCAGCCCATGCCAGCTTTTAAAGAATCCATTAAAATCCACATTTTAACGATGGATAAGCAGACACATCAGTTTAGGCAGCCGCCTCTGTGTGAGGCAGAGTGGGCAGAGTTTGCTGAGCTGTGGAATTCAGGGCAGGACGCTGCTGGATCCGTGAGGGGATGGAGGAGGCTGCTCAGAAGGAGCTGGAATCTCCATTCCCCCCTGGAAACCACCTCAGCACCTTCAGAGGAGAGACACAGCTCACAGCTGAGTCCCGAATGCATGGCAGATTGTGGATGGCCCAGCTCAATGGGAAAATGTAGACAGCATGATTTCCCAGACCAGAGCCGGCCCTGCATTCCTGAAAAATCACATCCTGGCAATGCTGGTGCCCAGCAGGGGTTTACTGGATGAACTGGGGACCGGCCACCTTCCAAACTGGGGCTTGGATTTGGGTTTCCAGCAGGGAAACATCCAGGAGCAATCCTGGAGGGCAGGTTGGGATGTGGTTTGTCAGAAGTGGTGACACAATAGAGGGGAATTTGCACCCTATTAAGAAAATAAAACCAGACTAAACCCCAGCTCTCCATTGCTGCTCTCAGACTAAGGACAAAAGTTGCTAAATTCACTTGCAAAGCCAGACCTTTGCATATCCACGAGACAGAGGAAAGAAAAGGAATAATTTGCCTTCCCCATGAATGTTTTCCAATAATGGAGATAATTTCCTGCTTCAGAGCAGTTCTCAGGAGTGGAAAGTGCTTCAGGCTCTCAGATCCTGAGAATTAAACCCAAGCTCAGCCCTGCTCATCCCCACACTCTGGTTTTCAGTGTACTAAAGTGAAAAGGGTTTTTTTTTTCTGGTAGGAAAGGATTTCTTTTCCACTTAAACAGATGCTTCTCCGAGCATTACAAACGAGGGCCTGGGATTTGTGCCCCGGGAGCTCTCACTGGGATTTCTCCCTGCTCTGGGGGTGCTGGGGACTCGCCCCACTGTGGATGCTTTGGTGTCCCATGGGGGCTGTGCACACCAAAAGGATCCATTTCTGCAGAGCTTCTCCCTCACCTTCCCCACTGACTCCTTTCCTGAGGCGTGTGGCAACCTCATTATCTCCGAGACTTCTGCTCTGCTGCCAGATTTGATTTTTATTATTAGAAGGAGAATGCACTTGTAGGAACCTCGTTTCCTCCAGAGCCAGGCTAAAAACACATCAGGAAGAGAAAAACTTTGTCTCTCTTTTTTCCCCTTCAATAACAGCATTCCCAACCCACTCCTCCTCATGCAACATCTCCCATGAGGGCAGGGGGAGCTGGGCTTGGCTTTAGGTCCATGAGGCCACCATGCCCCACTGAGCTGCTGCTCTTGGCCTGGCCAGAGCTGCCCCTGCAGCTGAATTTTGATGGAAAAATCAAAGGCATCACATCCTCCACAATAAAACCCAAATCTTCCCAGCAAAGTGGGGTGAAGGAAACCCCAGTGCTTCATCTCAGCATCCCTGGCAGCTCCTCCAGCCACGCTGGAAGCGCGTGGGAAGGGGAGCTCTCAGCGGACAGGGGAAGTTTTAACAGGTTTGGAACAAGGGAGTTTTCCAGCATTTGGGGGAGTGCTGCCATAATTGTCCCATTGTGTGTGTCACTAATGCCTGCCCGCAGTGCCCCTGCCCAAAAAGTGGATTTACAGCCGGGGTTCCAAGGCCCCTCCGGATTAGCGGCGACTCCGGCTCAGTGGAGGCTTTGTGGCCCCGTCTGTTCCTTGTTATGGAGAAGACAAAGCCAAGGTCTGATCTGTGAAATTTGGCCCAAACTGCAGGGCACCAAAGCCCTTGGCTCCCCCGAGTGCCAGCCCAGGAGGGGAAATGGGAGAGCCCTGAGAAGTGGTGTGGGAGGAGGGACAGCAGGAGACACCCAGAGATTGTTTGGCTCTGCCCAATAAAAGGAGGAATTCATGTTCTGCTGGCAAGAAACCTTCAAATCTCCAGGAGAATGTGCTGAGGGACACTGAGCACGAACATGATCCTCTGGAGGGCTAAAGGCAGCTCCCAGTGCGCAGACAGGCTGAGCAGCTCACGGCAGGGCAGTTCGTGGTTAATATTTAAAGTCATTATTGGTATTCAGAGTCAGCACAGAGACATTTCCACCCCTGCTTGTGCTCTGCAAACCAGCTGGGGCCGGACTGGGTGGGTGCACACCCAACTCCAGCTTCTTTTCCCCATCAATCCGGGGATTTGCAGGACGTGCTGCCCGTGCTGGAGATGCTCTGGCAGCGCCAGGGCTCTCCCATCCCCACGGGAGGTCCCCGGAGCCAGCACAAACCCCTCCTCAGCGCTCAGGTGCACAGGCTCTGCTCAGGCTTCCCTCATCCACCCACAAATGACCGGGATAGGCACCCAGAGGAAGGAGCTCTGCTTGTTTTGAATTGATTTCCCGAAGACAGGAGGCAAAGCAAAGCTGTGAAAACATCCTGTCCTCTTGGGACCACTTCAGGGTCACCTCTGGGATGGATTCCAGCTACGGGGACACTCCAGGAATTCTCACACCTTGAGTTCCCTGGGAAGATGTGTTCAGAGGGAGCAGGATTTAAAGTACCTGAGCTCCTAAAGACAGCGGAGCAGGAAAAAAAACAACTCTACAGCAAAAAACCTCACTTAAGCAATAATGCCAGAACCGCCCCTCTAAATGCTAAACCACAAGGTTAAGTGAGACATGTTTGCTGCATCAGGATGCGTTGTTGAGGCAACAGGAGAATTTAAATTGAATTTGTTTCGACATTTTGACAACAAACCTGGGTTTGCTGCGATTTTTTCCAGCAGAAGTTTTCTGTAGCCACTTTTTTTTTTTTCTCCCGTTGAAGTCTTTGGAGGAAGGAAGGGAAACAACCAAAGGGAGGCAATTCTTGGCCATGATTCTGGAAAAGCATTTTAAAGCCTGGTTAAATATAAATGTGCACCTAAGGCACATTGGCTACCTGGGATTGAATTTGTACTTCAGCCTGAGTGTGATTTCTGAATGCGGGAGCCTTCATCACTGATTATTGCAAATTAAGGGGTTTTTCCCAGTTTAATGCACTGTTGGGTTCCTGCTCAGTCCAGAGGCTGGATCTGGAGCCCTGTGGGGTTTGTGATCCTGGCACATCCAGGGTGACAAGAGGAAATCTGGACACCCTGGCAAATCCAGCCTTTTTTTCTTGTCCTGGCAAAAGGATTTTTCATCACTCTGAAAACTCCCAAGGAAGCAGCTTCCCTGGAAACAGGAAGATGCTAATTCTCCAAAAATGCACATCTTTTCAGGCACCTTCTCCATAAAGGTCACACTTGAGGGGAGTTGAGCCTGGGGATTTATCCCTGTGTTTACCTTTCCCCACACGGGGAAGGGGCAGGATTAGCGGCTGGGAATGCCTCCGCCCCCGAGCACCGGGATGCGAAAATATTTGCATTTTTGTCGTGCTATTTGTCAACCTTCAGCGGGGCAGAACCACCTCAGCAAGTTCAACCACCTGAACTGAAAAACCGAGGGTTTTTTTTGTCCCAAGCACAGCCCCAGGATCCTTCCAGGTGTTTTTTAGCCCCAAAACCTGAGCTGAAGCACAGAAAGGCGCCGCTGGCTGGGCTGGGGCGGGCGATGCTCTGCCTCAGCAGGTTTGTACAGAAAATCGGGGCTGATTCGGAAGCTCCAGACAGAGCCATAAAAGCCCACGGCAGCCGGTTGGGCAGAGCCTGGCCCCGGGGGAAATCTCCTGGCTGCAGGCGGTGAGGAGCTGCCTGGCAGCGCTTATATCCGTATATATATTAATCCCAGCTAATGTAACTACAGATGTTCTCATTCAGAGCCCTATCTAATCCTGTTGGGCCCTTGCCATGGTGTCTCGTAGCAGGAGTTCTACGAGTTAATTACGTGCGGTGCAAAGCAGCGTTTCCTTTTATCGCTGAAAAGGTTGCCTTTTCAAGGCCCTCAATGTCCCTTTGTTGCTGGCTTTGAGGAGCAGTGAAGAGGAGCACCTGTCTGACCTTCCCGGCGCTGCGCATTGCTTGGCAGCCCTCCACCGTCTCTTGGCAAGGCGTTCCGAATCTTTTCCGTGGGTGCTCTCCGTGCCTTTCACTGCGGCTCCCAGCTGAGGACGTGCTATTGATTTCTATAGTGCCCTGATATGAATTCAGAGTTTCTCTCTCCCCCTTTCACAGCACAGCCTCCCATCTTGTGGCTCTTCTGAGCTCCGCTGCAATCAGCCAGATGTTTCATTGAGTCCCACATCTTTTCCTGGAGTGGATGCAGTTAATTGGGACCCTTCAGCGTGGATGAGCCATCCTGTTCCCTCCTTCCACTTATGCCTCCTTCTGCGCTCCGGATTTTGGCTGCTGTCCCCCATCCACTCGGCCGCTGTCTCGCACAGAGCGCCGTGGTCTCCTCACATCTGGAGCAGCCAAGCTCAAGGTGCTCACCTGGGAGTGCTCTCAGCTCCCTGCTTTCCTGGTGGATATTTTATAGGGGATTCAGCTTCTGGGAGCAGAGGCAGCCCCACTGCTGCCCCCATTGCCCGTTAAAGCCTCCCCATAGATTCCTGCTCCTTGTTTTCTCCTCCACAGCCATGTTTTCAACCAAAAATAATTTCTTTTTCAGTAGGAATTCCTGGTCATCTCTGCCACAGACACTCAGCATAAATTTTTCTTAATGGTTTTTGGAAAAAACCAAAATCCTCAGAGTTATTTCCCTTCCCCCGATGTTCTGTGGGCATTTTCCTTGCTCCAGCATCATCCCCGTTTGCTTCTCGCCCATCTCACCACACCCTCTGTGGGGTGATCCTTTCAAGCAAGGCATGAGGAAAACCCCTCGTTTTCCTCCTTATCATCCCCGGGATGTCCCGGACACTTTCCTGTCCTGCTCACGGAGCTGCCCTCAGCTCCGGTGCCCCGAGGGCTCTGCTGAATTTCTGCACTTCGGTGGGGGATGAACAAATCCTCAAATCCCTGCGCCCAGGGAAGGGCAGGGATGAGAGCCAGGCAAGTTCAGGAATGCAAACGTGTTCTGTGAGTGCCAGGGTGCCCATCGGAGATGCCAAAGGGGCGTTTGCAGCTATCACCCCCCCGCTGGCATCCTGGTGCACACTTCCCGCAGTTTGGGGCTACAGCCCAAAGGAATTTGAACCGGATTGGGAAAATCAGCGTCAAGCACCAGCAGCCCGGCCCTCCGTGGCTGGGGAAGGAGAAGAGCCTGTAATTGCTGGCTGCAAGTGTTTGCACTGGCCGAGGAACGGTAAATTACCTTTAATTGCTCCTAATTGCTGGCGCTGGTTCAGTTTCTCGAGGACAGGGACGGCAAATCCCCATCTGCAGGCACGGGGAGAGCCCCGCCTGCCTCCCCCGGCGGCAGCGCTGAGCGCCCTGGCTCCCGGAGCTTGGGAACCACGGGCTGGGCCCAGGGGACGCTGGGGACAGGTGACACGGGTGGCACAGGTGACACAGAGCCCGTCCCGTCACCCAGAGCGGAGGATTTCACCCTCGGCGGGGCAGAGATGGCCGGGATCTCATCCCGGTGAAATCCGGGTCCCCGACCCTCTGCCACTCGTGCCCCCTGCAGCCCGGGACACATCACATCACACACGGGGCCACCAGAGACCTCACAGAGCCCGGCCTGGGGGAACCGGAGACAACCTCAGAGAGATTCGGCTCTGAAAATAACCCGGCAGCTCTGGGTGAGCTGGCCGAGCCACTGCCTCAGGAGGGGAGGAAGCAGCAGCATTTGATTGATTGATTGATTGATTGATTGATTGATTGATTTCTGTGCTGTCCAGAGAGTGCTCGGTGCTCTCACTGTGGCCTCAAGAGCCTGGGGATCTTACTCATCACCAGGACTTTTCCCCCTCTTTCCCCTCTTTTCCCTCTTTTGCCTCTTTTCCCTCTTTCCCCTCTTTCCCCTCTTTTCCCTCTTTCCCCTCTTTCCCCTCTTTTCCCTCTTTCCCCTCTTTTCCCTCTTTTCCCTCTTTTCCCTCTTTCCCCTCTTTTCCCTCTTTTCCCCGGTCCCACTGTAAGGAGGGCGATCCCCTCACCCGGGGGCTCCTCACAGGATGGGCTCTGCCTGGAGCAGCCCCGAGGGCACGTCTGAAACACGAGGCTCTTCTCCCCATCCTCCTGCCCTTTGCCTCTCCTTGGGTAACCCTTCCCTGATTTGCTTATTTTTGTGTTAACTCCTGACTCTCTGCTCTTCTGTGACGCTTTTCTCTCCTGTTCCTCCTTCAGGCCTTCTCTTAACGTGTTTGGATTTCCTCTCTCCCAGCATTACCTGAGCCATTGGGGCTGCAGCAGGAAGGTTTTCTCACCTAAGCATCCCTCTGCTCATCACCAGCCACGCTGATTTCCCGTTAAAACGTTTCCAATCTAAATTAGCTTTAGAAAAGGAGATTTCTGCAGTGGGCAGGTTTGCAAGCAGCTGTTTCCCAGTGGCAGCTCGGGGCAGGGGGGAGAGAGGTACTTTTAATCAAAAACGCCAAATCAGAAGTGTTAGGAAAAGAGGAGGAAAGGAGCAAAGGCTTTGTCGGTCTCTTGAGGGGTTTCTTTCCCTCTCATGTGAAAAATTACTGGGTTTTGGCAAGGCTCTGTCTCTTCCCACCCAGCCCCTCTGGGGGCAGGGCTGGTGGCAGTCTGGAGTTCTGGGGTGTCCCCAGGGAGAAGTTGGACATCCCAGAGCAGGGGTGCTCCAGGCACCACCCCAGCCCTGCTGGGCAGGGACCAGCCAGGAGCTGCTGCCCAGGGAGGTCACACTGGGCTGGCTTGGAGGGAGCCTCCAGCCAAGCACCAGCGCTTGGGAACCCAAACCCAGCGTGGGATGTGCTCTGCTGTCCCCACATGAGGCACATCTGGGGTGTTTGAGAGCCGGGGATGTGCAGAACAAACCGAACAGAACTGCAGGGTCCAGGGAAAGCCCTCTTGGGAGTGGTGTGCCCAGTCTGGGGGCCTTGGGGGGATTGAGCACTGGTGCCCTTGGGGACACTCGCCCTGCCCTGACCCCACTGCAGCCCCGTCCAGGACCCAGGCAGAGGGACAGGCTTCCCCCAGCCCCTGTTCCTGGCAGGCAGCTCCCCTGAGGGGCAGGAGCAGAGCGGGATCAGCGCTCCCCAGGGAGGGATTTGGCTGGCTCCTTCCCGGGATGCTGCAGAAGAAAAGGAAAGTTTCCTGCCTGCCTGCCTGTCCCTGCCACGGCTCAGCAGGGGCAGCCCACAGTCTGGCACGGCGCTTGCAGCTCTTAGAAATCAGGGCTGTTAACAAATGTGCGAGGCCGTAATCCTTTTGGAGCACTGATGATAACAAGCCCTGATGCTTTTTGCTTTTTTTTTTTTTTTGGCTTTTCTTCTTTTTGCCTTTTTTAAATTCCCCACCCCCCCCCCCCCCCCCGGCAAACAGCTGTGCCGGTGAAGTCCCACTGCGGGAAATGAGATGGTGAATGTTTGAATGTTTTCAAGTGCAGTATTTACATCCCCTGCCAAACCCTTCACATCTGCCCGGCTCTGCCGTCAAGGCTGCATCCATCTGGCCGGGAACAGCAGGTCCTCAGCCCGCCTGCATCCATCCATCCATCCATCCATCCACCCATCCCACAAGGGCATTTCCTTCCTGTGCCCGCAGTGCCAGCTGCCAGGGATGCTGCTCGGCGGGGAGGGCTCTGAAAGGACCGCTTTGATTTTTCTTGGAGTGCACGTGGGATGAATTCCCGAGCGATTCGATTGCTTCCTGCCTGAGCTGAGGGGTGGCGGGACCCTGCTGGCTTTGCACCTCTGTACCGGCCCTGCCACCGCCCCCGGGCTTTGCGGCTGCTGGCTGGGGGCAGTGGGTGACGCTCCCCTGCCTTTAAATCCTGCAGACTCCTGGTCCCAGCGCTGGTGGGGTGAGCAGCTGGGTCCGTGGGATGCACCCCCACGCTGCCTCCCAGGATTTGTCATCCTGGCTGCACTTCTGTCCCCGCAGCGGGGCTGTGACAGGGCCACCCCCTCTCCGGCGCTGTCCCCAGCCCCTGTGCCCAACGCCACGGCTGGTGCGCCTCATTCCGGGGCTTTGCCGGAGCGCAGAGAGCGCGGAGCGGTGCCGGGGCAGCTGCCCCGCTCCCCGCCGATGCCGCACCGCCCCCGTGCCCTGCCCTGACCCCGCTGCCGTGTGTGCCCCGCAGAGTGCGACTGTCACCCCGTGGGTGCCGCCGGCCAGACCTGCAACCAGACCACGGGCCAGTGTCCCTGCAAGGACGGCGTCACCGGCATCACCTGCAACCGCTGCGCCAAGGGCTACCAGCAGAGCCGCTCCCCCATCGCCCCTTGCATAAGTAGGTGGATCTTCCTTCTGTGGGGTAGGGATTTTAACCCTTAAAGACCTGCCGGAGCTGCTGCCCGGGCTGGGCGGTGCCGAAGCGCACAGCGCTCGGGGTGGGGGCTGCCTGGGGACCCCTCTGCTCTGCCCAAAGGGGGTCCAAAACCCACAGCGGCTTCCAGCAGCTCTCCTGCCTCCTTGGGGGGAGTCTGTGAGTGCATCTACAGCCAGGTGTGCTGGGAATTCCATTTGGTTTCATGGAACAGAGGTGCTCCAAAAGCACATTTATTCAGGGGTGCCACATCAGGGCTGGATGCTAAAGCAGATCACTACAAACACGTTCTTTTCTCCAAAATCAGGCTGTGCTGCACTGGCACAGAGCTCAGACCAGAGCAGCTGCTCCTTTGACTGAGTTTCCATCACATCTGAGAGCCCCTGGGCTGCTGCAGGGGCTCTTGCACTCACACAGCCCTGCCATGGCTGGGTTTACCCTTGGCTTCCTTGGGTTTGCTTTTCAATTTGCCTGCCCAAGGCAGGTACAGCTCCCAAAACGCCTCCACTGCAGCCTCGGCTCTGCAAACACCTGGATCCCCTCCCTCTCCCTGCCTGGGAAGGTGGGGTTCAGTCCTGTGCCCCTCTCTGCTGCCCGTGGGGTTTGCTGCTCTTGGACCTTCCAGTGGCTCATGCTCCTCGTGGGACATCCCCACCTGCCCTAACAAAACAGAGCATCAAAATCAATGTGCCAGGGATGGGAAGGAGGAACTGCTCCCCTAAGGGGCGATTCCCTGATGCTAAAAGGAGAAAAAGGCCCAGCAAGAAAAGTGAAGGTTAAAAGATTCCAGCCTTTGTTGGGGACCCACAGCCTGTTCCCACACCATTGCCCCCCCAGCACAGCCATTGCCAAATTCTGGGGCAGAGACCCTTTCTCCACCTTCTCCTGCTGAGGAAAACAGACATTCCAGGGTGGTTTGGGGCCACTTGAGATTCATTTTTCCCCGTGTTGCAATGGGACAGCAAGAGCCCAAAGCAGAGGCTCGCTGTCCCCAGGACCTCCAGCCGTGGCTCCAGTCTGCTCTGCAGCAAGTGTGCACAAAGGTTTATCATGAATCATTCCCCAGGGCCAGGGGAAAGCAGAGAGTAAATTGTTCCTTGCATCAGCTCCCTCAGGATTCATGGCATTTATAAATACAGGCCCAGGATTTCAACATGGCCCATCCAGGGTTTGGAGCTGGGCACAGCCACTCCCTCATTTACTGCTGCTGGTAATTCCCTGTTCCCAGGGACTTGTAGCCATGAAAAGAGCACCTTGGGTCTGTGTCAGGCCTGGCTGAGCACCCCCAGCACCCCCAGCTGTGGGATGGTATGCTGGCTCCCAGTGCTGCCTGCCCATGCACCGTGGCTTGTACTGTGTTCCATTGCATGAAGGTGAGCCACCCCAAAAATCACCTGATGCCCTATGAGCTGCTGCCACACCGCCAGCAAACCCTGCCTTGGTGGGTGTTCCCCCCCAGGACTCCAGGAATGCAGGAAGGACATCCAAAGGGAGCATCCTGCACAGCTGGGACCGTGCAGCTCCCTCCCTCCCTCCATCCACAGTCCACCCTCCCAGCAAACACAGCCAGGCCTGGGAACGAGTCTCCAGAGCACGATGTGGTTCCAGCTCTGCAAAGCTGGCCCCAGATCAGAGCCAGGGAGCAGGGAATTGGCACCAGATGTGTTTGTGTTTCCTTTAAATGCGGGAGGCACCCCCTGCACCCCAGCAGAGCTGCAGTGCTGAACCTGCACCCTGCCTCTCACCAGGGGAGTACCAGCACTGCCTCCGAGCTGGTGGCAGCAGCTGCAGGGGACAGCCCAGGGACACCAGTGACAGGGGCTGGGCACCGTGCAGCACGCAGCCAAAAGCCAGAATGTTTTGTTCAAACCCCCTTTGTGACAGCCTTGAGGGACGCCCGGTTCCCCAGTTCCCGCTGTACTGGTTTGGGGGCTCTCGCTGGCGCACACGGCTGGGAGGGGCAGCTGCAGCGTGGGCAGGGAGCAGCTCTGGGGTTTGCAATAACTTCTCCTTCCTCCTCCTTTGTCTCCTGTGTGTCCCCTGTGCCCCGGCTGTCCCGCAGAGATCCCGGCTGCTCCGCCCACCACGGCCGCCAGCAGCGCCGAGGAGCCCGCAGGTACGTTCATTCCATTCCCTTCTTCGCAGGTCCGTTCATTCCATTCCCTTCTTCGCAGGTGCGTTCGTTCCGTTCCCTTCTTCGCAGGTGCGTTCGTTCCATTCCCTTCTTCGCAGGTCCGTTCGCTCCGTTGCCTTCTTCTGGAGCATCTCGGTGCTCCGTGTCTCCTCAGCAATCACCTCCCTCGAGATAAATTGCACCAAAGCCATAAATCCTGCTGCTCGTACCGGGACCAGGGGTTTCCTTTGATGCCCAAACGTGCTGGAAACACGTGGCTGGCAGCATCCTGAGGGCCGGCTGTTCCCCGGAGGGCAGGGAGGTGCAGGAGGATTTCCTGCCGAACCTGAGAGCACAGGGGCATTACCCAGTGCTGGATCCGAGTGGAAGCACAGCTGTCCCCCCGTGTCATCGAGGGACCCCGATGGTGCTGCCCAGGGGATGGCAGCAGGAGCCAGAGGGTCCCTCAAGGGCTGACTTGTCCTGGGCTGCTGCCTGGAGCTTCCCGGGGTATTTGAGCCCCAGCTCTGAAGGACAGGAGGTGGAAAAGCTGTTTACTCCTGTCCCAGCGGTGCAGGAGAGTTCATAAATTAAGGGCTTTGGACTAAAAGTGACAGATGTCACCTTGGATTGATCCCTGAGTTGAGTGCTGTAGCAGGGATTGTCACCCAGGCCCAGGAGCAGGGGACAGCCCTGGAATCTTCAGTCCCAGTGCTGGTATCCCAGGGGGTGTGTGGGACTGACTGAAGGGACAGCTTTTACCCCTGCAAACACAGCAGACCCCTGCAGCCTGCCATGGGAGAGGGGCTGCTCAGGCTCTAAAGCCCAGCTGATAACTGAGAACTGCATGAAGCTGATAACCGAGCACATCCCAGCAGGGCCAGAGCCCTTCCTTAGCTCAGGAGCCCTGGCTGGAGGCTGGGGTTGGTTATGCATGGTCTGGGAGGGATGGGAAATGCCTGCACAGTGCCTTGTGGATCCCTGTGTCCCTGGAGGGCCACATGTCCCCATTCCCTGCCCAGAGGGGTGACCAGGGACCCGGGCATCCCCTCAGGAGCCTTCTCCCAGTGAAAGCCCAGCAAAGGCTGAGCTGAGCTGAGCAATCCATCAGGCCCAGAATCCCATCATAATTCTTCTCGCTGGGATTTTGTTTTGGAGTTTTTAAGCACTGCTTTGTCCAAGGAGCTTGAACCCTCCATATTTCATCCCTTTTCCTCAACGGGGAGCATCCAGCAGTGCTGTGTCTTGGCATCTCTCAGCTCCCACCCCCACCCTGCTGAAATCTGGGGGGTTTTTCACAAATCCCTAAATCAGTGTCTGCGAGCCAGAGCTCCCATGCTATGGGAGGAAAAGGGTTTGGAAACAAGATGGGAAAAGCAATTAGTGAGAGACTTTGAGTGCAGGCAGTTGTGGGAGAGGTGCTGCCCCATTTCCTGTGCTCGTGGCCACGAGGGACAGAAAGTGGCCAAGAGCTGAGGGGCATCAGCACAACCTGAGCCATTGCAGAGACCACGGGCCAAGCTGGCCTTGGAATGAGGGGTGGGACAATGTCAGCTCTGGTGTGGGGGGTCCTGCCTGGCTCTGCTTTACTCTCAGGGGTCCCAATCAGTTTGGGAAAAGCAGCCAAAAGTGGATTGTTTAGATGAAATGCATCCATGCTCTCCCATGCTGGGAGATTGGAGGAAGAGGAGGGGCTGCTCCTCATCTCTGCTGCCAGGCAAGAGGAGCTTTTCTGGTGCTTTTTTGGTCCCTCTCTGACAGAAGAGACCACAGTGAAAGGGCAAACAAAAATAGCAGGGGCGGGGGTTTACAGAGGTTTACAAACCTGCCAGTCAGTCCTTGTCTTATCTGAATCAAATCCAGATTTTCTGGGGAATGATTATCTGAAATGGATGATTTCAGCCAGGGGGCTTAAATAAAACCAGGTGATTGGATTGATGCAGCTCCCCATGGTTTTCCCCTGGAAATCAACCTCTGCAGTTTCAAAACCAGATCTGGCCCTTCCAAATGTCGTTTTGGGCCCTTTTGTTCCTGGCTGGTGGGGAAGAGGCTGGATGTAAGTGCAGGAAAGGGAAAAGCCAGCTCTGAGGGCTCCCTGGCCCTCCCAGACCCAGAGCAGCTCTGGCTGCAGGTTGCAGCTTTCCCTGAGGGCAGAGGAGACCTGAGGCAGAGCTGGCTGCGTGCTGTGGTACCCAAATCTCAGCCTGAATCCTCCCCAAGAACCAGGAGCGGGGAACCCGCCCTCCCTGGTGAGCTGGAGCTTGTTTCAGCACTGACAGGGAGAAAAGCCCGAGCCCTTGGCTGTGTCAGCCGTCGAGAGCCGGGAGCATCCCGAGCCTGGGAACAAAGCCCTGCCCAGCTCCCTGCGGCGCAGGCGGGAGGGGAAATCCTCATTTCATTCAGCCCGGGGTAAATCCGGGCTCGGCCTGGGAGTCTCCAGCTTTGTGCCCATCCAAAGGAGGAATTCATTCAGCCCTGCCCGGGCTTTCTCTGCCTTGTCCCAGCTGTAAGCGAGGTGATGGATTGGCTGCGTGATTGATTGAGTGATGGATTGATCAGCGGCATCCAGCTCCCTCTGAAAGGTTTCTCATGGTGATCTCAGTGAATGGCTGGGAGCACAATGGGGGAGAGGGGCTTCCAGTGAGCGAGCTCCTGGTCGCTTCAAAACAGCTCAGAAAGTCTGAAGGAAAAAACCTAAAACAACCCCCAAAACTGCTGAAATTCGGATAAACTTCATGCACAACGGCACTGTGCTCTCATCATCCCAGTGCTGGGCTTCCTGCAGTTCCACATCCATGCATTCCTCCTTCCCTGCATCCCTCCAGCCCCAAATCCCTGCATCCCTCCAACCCCACATCCCTGCATCCCTCCAGCCCCACATCCCTGCATCCCTCCAACCCCACGTCCCTGCACCCCACTCCCTCCGTCCAAACCCTTCCATTCCTGCACCCCCTTATTCTTTCATCTCCACATCCCTTTATCCCTGCAACCCTTTATCCCCACATCCCACCACAGGCAAGCCTCGAGATTCAGAGTCAGGACTGACAAGTTCCCTCTCCCCACCCTGGGCCATTTCCAGAGGCTGATTCCCCCTGGAGACACGAAGCTCTTGTCCCAGCACCAGCTCCCTGTTTCTGCATCTCTGCTGAACAGAAAACTGTGATTTTCCCCCTGGGCTGGGAGGTGCTGTCAGGCAGGGATTTATGGGGTGCTTGGCTCCCAGGGACAAGCGTTTTCCTAGGAATGTATTTCAGTGTTGGCAGTGGCTCTTGGCAGGGCACCCCTGGATTTGTACCCCACGTCCCCAGCGTGTCCTGGGGCTCAACACTGGATAAATCTTATGGGAAGGGATAGGAAATGTGCAGCTCAACACTGGATAAATCCTGCGGGAAAAGACGGGAAATGTGCAGCCAGCCCCGGGAGAGGGCTGAGCAGGGGACAGAGGTGTGGAAGAGCTGTGAAAGCCCGTGTTGGTGGGGAATGTTCCAGTGAGGTGTTTTCCAGTTCACTGCTTGTTTTCCAGTGCAGTGCTCCCAGCGCAGGCTTTTCCAGTGCAGCGTTTCCAGTGGGTGTCCGGCACAGCTGGACTGTCCCCAGCAGCCATCTCCTGCTCCCGTTAGACCCGGGAACATGGGGATGTGCCTGTCCTGAACCACCAAAAACCCCTCGGGCCGTTCATCCCCATCCCCAAACCGGCCCAGGCAGCGCCGGGGACAGGCAGGGAACTCCCCCCGGGCGCTGGGGGCTGCCTGCGGTGGTGCCGGGGCCCAGAACTGCCAGGGAGGGACCAAAGGCACGGCAGCCGGGACCGGAGCGGCCGAGGAGCCTGCGAGGACATTGCCGGGATGTGGGGGGACAGCCCGGTCACATCCTGGAGCTGCTGGTCCTGCTGGACCGCTGGGGTTGGGGCTGAGGAGGTGGAAGGGGCTGAGGAGGTGGAAGGGGCTGAGGAGGTGGAAGGGGCTGAGGAGGTGAGAAGAAGGGGTCGCGGAGATGGGAAGGTGCTACGGAGATGGGAAGGGGCTGCGGAGGTGGAAGGCGGAAAGGGGCTGAGGAGATGGGAAGGGGCTGAGGAGGTGGAAGGTGGAAGGGGCTGCGGGCTCCGGGAATCCCTCGCTGCCGCTTTCCAGCCGCTCCAGGCGAGAGGCTTTAATCTAATTACATGCTTTATTTGCGCCAATTTGTTTTTCAATCAATCTTGCTCAGCCAGAAGAAAGGAGGCTACTGTGGGCTCATTTGCACCTTCTTGTTCCAAGGGAGAGGTTAATGGCCGTTATCCGCTGGGATCGGCGCTCCCGGCTCTGCCTGCCCGGGAGCTCGGGACCCTCCCGCAGCACAGGCAGCGAGGTCCCAGCCTGGCACGGGGCACTGGGCAGCACCCTCGGGACACGCTGGCTGTGAGGAGCCGCTGCAGGCAGGGCTCGGGATGCTCCCAAGGTGCTCCCAAGGTGGCATCCCGCAGGAAAGGTTTTGTGTGTCCATTGCCAGGGATGGCAGCAGGGTGCCAGGGGAAGGTTTGGGTCTGCAAAGCACCAAAACAAACGCGTGAATACGAGTGGAAATTACTCCTCCCGCCTTCCCTGCCCTGCCGGGGAGTGGCACGGCTCCGTGCCGTGGGGGCTGTGCCCGGCACAGGGCAGGGCTGCCCTCGGTGCCCCCGCACTCCTGTGCTGGTGCCAAGGCTCCTCAGCCCGCTCTGCAGAGCAGAGGATGCTCTGATGCCCAGCAGGTGCCTCTGCCTGGGCAGAGTGGTCACAGTCCCCCCTCAGCCGGTGGGACAGTGAGGGGCAGCTCATGCACAGAGAACTGACCAGGAACTCTGGGGAGGGAGAGAAAAGGGCAGGAGCCCCAAAGCTGTTCAGCACAGCCTCCCCTTGCATTGCAGCAAACCCAAGCAGCCCTGCTGGTCTGCCCTGCCCCACTCCGGGGGTGTCTGGGACCCCAGGCAGACCCCACTCCCGTGTTCTCAGTCCTGCTCTCTCTGGTAAGAGAATCTCAAGATTTAGGATTTGCTATTTGGGGCTGCACCTTCCTTTAGTGTCTCAGTCCGGCTGCACATCCCCACCAGTGACAGCAGGAGATGGGGGCACCCAGACCCCACCTGCAGAGCCCCCAGAGAGCCCAGCCCTGGCAGGGAGGGCAGGACAATGCCCCTCACCCCAGTGCTGGGCTCAGCCTGTCAGGGCCAGGGCTCCCTCCTAAGCCACAACACCTCCACCCTGGATCACAGCCCACAAAGGCATTTAGGGCCCTACCTGGGGGAAATCAATAGGAATTTAGCTGCATAAATTCGGATTAGAAATCTGAATCCCCTTGGGGATCTAAGCCTTATATCTGCATTTCCAGTTAGGTACCCAGGCCAAGAAATGTGGCTTTAATCGCTCTATCATGTCAGAATCAAGGGGCCTTTAATTTCCGTTCCCGACATGTGGCTTTTGCAGCGGCTCAGAGCTCAGCTTGGAGCTGGGAGTGCAGCAAGAGGCGCCTGGTGCATGCAGGGCCTTCCCTGCAGCAGCACTCAGCACCCACAGCTCTGCTGCCAGCACCTCCCTCCTGCCCAGCCCCGCAGCATCAGCGCCCTGGGCAGAGCAGGATCCATGAACAAATCACAGGATCCATGAACAAATCATGGGATCCATGAACAAATCATGGGATCCATGAACAAATCACGGGATCCACGAATAAATCATGAGATCCATGAACAAATCATGGGATCCATGAACAAATCACAGGATCCATGAACAAATCACAGGATCCATGAACAAATCATGGGATCCAGGAACAAATCACGGGATCCAGGAACAAATCACGGGATGGGCACTCAGCACCCTGCAGCTCTCAGCCTCATCACAGCAACCCCAGACAACCCCCAAACCAAAGATGTTTAAACAGAACAAAATTCAACTTTCTGCAAAGGAAGAAAAAAAATAAAAGAAGAAGAAAGAGAGAAAGAAAGAGAGAAAGAAAGAGAGAAAGAAAGAGAGAAAGAGAGAAAGAAAGAAAGAAAGAAAGAAAGAAAGAAAGAAAGAAAGAAAGAAAGAAAGAAAGAAAGAAAGAAAGAAAGAAAGAAAGAAAGAAAGAAAGAAAGAAAGAAAGAAAGAAAGAAAGAAAGAAAGAGAAATTAAGTTAAACAAAGAAGGTGTTTAGCTGTGAAAAGTCCCTGCCCAGCCAGAGAATTAGCTCTGTCGAGGGGATGGGCTGAGCTGCAAAGCTGCTGAAGGCTGTGCTGACACGTTTTACTGAGCTGCGAGCGACACGAAGCAGCCACCGCCACCTGCTCCCCCTGCGAGCCAGCGGCTCCAGCGCCTCTCCCGTCCCTCCTGCTCTGCTCATCGCGGGGAGCTGCTGCTCCCCCGGCCCGGGGCATGCAGGATGCAGGGCTGGCCCAAAACCCACCCAGGGCTGGCTGTGTTTGGGCTCGTGGCTCTGGAACCGGGATTTGCACTGGAATATTTGTGCAGCTGAGCAAGCCCGCAGGAAAGGCTGGGATGTCACCATGGGATTGTCCTGCACCAGGGGCTGGGTGCTTCACAAGGGTGGCTGGGCTGGACATGGGCTGAGAGGGGCTCAGACGGTCCTGGGTCTGTTCAGAGCAGGGCCAGCAGGAAGGGCAGGACAGCAGCAGTGTGAGCACCAAGCCCTGCTCTGCCCCCTGGGCAAGGGACACTTGTGCAGCACAGCGGGACAGGGAGCTGGGCCCATCCTGCTGCCCCCTCATCACTCCTGCAGGACAGGAGCTGGACACTGACCCCCAGAGCAGAAGGGTGTCCCTCAGGCAGCTCTGGGAATTCCCAGCCTGGCTTGTGGCTGGGCTCTGGCATCACCTCCCACGGGCAGGATGTCCCAGGCTGCAGCCTCATGGAGAGGGGAGAGAAGGACCTGCAGGACAAGGAGCCTCTGGCACAGCCAGGCAGCACAAGCCTTGGCACTCCTGAGGTTTGTCACATAAACATTTGGGGACAAATTGTGCAAGAGTCTCACATCGTGTGTCTCCTGTCAGATGAGAAAAACAAATGGGGGGCACGAGTAGCTGGAAGCCCTCAGGCATCAGGGTTTGGAGGGGCCTTGGCCAGGCTGTAGCTGGGCACAGATCTCAGCTGGGGCTCTGGCAGGGGGAAGATCATAGGGTTTGGGTTTGGGTTTGGGCCTGGCTGGGTCATGCTGGAAGAGCAGGAAGCCTGGTTTGCCTGAGGGTGTCTCCTGAGGAGCAGCAGCAGCAGGGAGCCATGGGGACTGTGCATGGCCACATGAGAGGGGCTGGGGCACACAGGGGTCACAGGGGTTGGTGCTGAGGGGGTTCCTCATGGTCTTGGCACCCAGTGTGAGCTGGCCATGGCACGTCAGCAGCATTGTCACCTTCCCCACAGCCCCCTGGGGTACCTCAGCAGGTTCCCCATCCATGCCCCAGCAGTGGCTGGGGAAGGAAAGACAGTGCTGGGAGAGATGGAGGCCTCCAAGGCTGTGCCTGTGCCAAGGCCTCCTCCATCCCTTCTCCCTGGATCAGGGCATTCTGTGGGTGCTGAGGAGCTGTGGATGGGCATGGGCAGCACGTCCACGAGCCCACCCCAGGCCTGCAGCTGGCATGGCCCAGCCCCTCTGCAGCCACACCAGCACAGCCCTGGTGCCATGGAGCTGTGCCCAGCAGTGACCAGAGGGCACTGCCCACCTGCTGCAGGGCCAGCAGCTCCCAGGGCATGGCTCGGTGTCCCTGCAGCTCCCAGGACAGGGCTCGGTGTCCCTGCAGCTCCCAGGGCAGGGCTCGGTGTCCCTGCAGGCTCCAGGGCAGGGCTCGGTGTCCCTGCAGCTGCCAGGGCAGGGCTCGGTGTCCCTGCAGGCTCCAGGGCAGGGCTCGGTGTCCCTGCAGCTCCCAGGACAGAGCTCGGTGTCCCTGCAGCTCCCAGGGCAGGGCTTGGTGTCCCTGCAGGCTCCAGGGCAGGGCTCGGTGTCCCTGCAGGCTCCAGGGCAGGGCTCGGTGTCCCTGCAGCTCCCAGGGCAGGGCTCGGTGTCCCTGCAGCTCCCAGGGCAGGGCTCGGTGTCCCTGCAGCTCCCAGGGCAGGGCTCAGTGTCCCTGCAGGCTCCAGGACAGGGCTCAGTGTCCCTGCATCTCCCAGGGCAGGGCTCGGTGTCCCTGCAGCTCCCAGGGCAGGGCTTGGTGTCCCTGCAGGCTCCAGGGCAGGGCTCGGTGACCCTACAGGCTCCAGGGCAGGGCTCGGTGTCCCTGCAGCTCCCAGGGCAGGGCTCGGTGTCCCTGCAGGCTCCAGGGCAGGGCTCGGTGTCCCTGCAGGCTCCAGGGCCCTGCCAGTGGCCCGTGGCCCACGGCCAGCAGTGGTGGCAGTGCCATGGGCCCGTGCCAGGCTCCCGCCGGCCGCCCGGGCCAGGCCAGCGTGTCCCAGCAGTGGGGGCCCATTAGAAATGAAATGTTCCCCCTGGGGTATTTTATTTGCACACTTCAGTAGAGTGGACACCAAAAGGCTTTGCTAATGCTTCATGGGCTGCTAATTTCCTCCGTGACCCGCATTGTGGCGGGCTGACCCCGGCCCGAATCTGCCGGCAATGAATGCCAAAGGCTGACACCGGCCCGGGTTAGGGGTGACAATGGGGCCTCTGTGGGCTCCGGGCAGGCTCCAGTGGGAGCTGCAGAACAGCGGGAATTTGTGTGGCTCTCAAAAGCTCTGGGTGGCACAATAAGGGAGGCCCCCGGGTCTCCCAGGAAGACAGAGGCGGCCGGGGAAGCCGGGCCGGGGGAGGCGGAGGAGGCCGGGCTCCTTTGTGAGCAGCTTTCTTTAGAAAGGAAGGGTTTCTCAATGGCCCCATCCCGGCAGATGGATATCACAGGCACGCTGCTTATTCACGGCAGCCCGCGGCTCGGAGCCGCTCCCCTTCCCCCAGCGCTTTCTGCATTTTCAGGCTAATTTGTTTTGTTAATGTTTTCTTGCCCTCCCCCTCTCCCCGCTCAGATTGCGACTCGTACTGCAAAGCCTCCAAGGGGAAGCTGAAGATCAACATGAAGAAGTACTGTAAGAAGGACTATGGTGAGTGTCCCCTGTGCAGGGATGAGCCATGGGCATGCGGGGCAGGTGTCCCCAGGGGGTGTCCCCAGGGTCACAGCCGTGCTGCCTGCGTGCAGGTGTGGGAGCGCCAAACCTTGCCAGGTGTGGAGGGGCAGCGATGCCCTGCGTCCCTAGGGATGAGCACACCCACGTGTGGACCCTCGTTTGGGGGTTGTCCCAGCACCTGCAGGAGACTCACGTTTTCCAAGTGTTTTCCAGTGTCTTCTGGTTATGATGACACCATGTCCCCTCTCACAGTGCTGTTATATCGCCACGGCATTTGAATATTTGAAAATATTTTAAATCCTTTTTGCTGTGGGGATGAGCAGCAAGCAGTTCCCTGTCACCTGTATCCAATCCCCATAATTCCCAGGAGACTTCAGAGGGTGGTGCAGCCCTGGGACAGCTCAGGCTGGGTTCTGTTGGAGGTTTGGGTGATGGAGGTTTGAGTGACATTACAACCAAATCTTGGAATTTTGTGTGGCACTCACACTCGGATCTGTTGGAGGTTTGTGTGACACTCACACTGAGTTCTATTGGAATTTTGGGTGACACACGCGGATCTGTTGGAATTTTGGGTGACACTCACACATAGATCTGTTGGAATGTTGGGTGACACACACACGGTTCTATTGGAGGTTTGGGTGACACACTCAGTTCTGTTGGAATTTTGGGTGACACTCCCACCTGGATCTGTTGGAATTTTTGGGTGACACTCACACTCAATTCTATTTGAATTTTGGGTGACTCTCACACTCAATTCTGTTGGAATTTTGGGTGACACTCACACCCGGATCTGTTGGAGGTTTGGGTGACACTCCCACCTGGATCTGTTGGAATTTTGGGTGGCACTCACGGTTCTATTGGAGGTTTGGGTGACACTCACATTCAGTTCTGTTGGAATTTTGGGTGACACTCATACTCAATTCTATTTGAATTTTGGGTGACTCTCACACTCAATTCTGTTGGAATTTTGGGTGACACTCACACCCGGATCTGTTGGAGGTTTGGGTGACATTCACACCCAGTTCTGTTGGAATTCTGGGTGGCACTCACACCCGGTTCTGTGTAGGGCTGCCCTGTGGGCTGCAGCAGATCCTGGGGATGTGTGGGTGGCTCAAGAGGGGTCTCAGGCAGGAGATCCCAATGAATAGAGACGAGGTGCCCCTGGAGCAGGAATTAGGGGAGCTGCAATGAGCTTTTCCCTTCTCTTCTCACTCAGCATCGCTCCTGCAGCTTCACCAGTGAGCCAGAGCCGTGTGCTTGGGCTGGTTCAGGTGCGGGGACACTGTCCCAGTGCTGGCACTGGGGTGCTCCCACCCCACCCTCCTGGCCATGGAAGGGTCCCCCACAGCCCCAGCCAGCCCCACAGCCACGGCAATTTTCTTTTTTGAGAACAAACCGCGCTGCAGAGGCAGCGGGGTGAGCGGTGCCGGGGCAGCCCAGGCTTTCACCAGGGCCAGGGAGGGAAGAAAGGGTTGAAAAGGTGCAGGGAGGGATAATAAAGACTTTGGGACTGACACCCCAGCAGGAAGCCAATTAGGAGGCTCTTTTCCTCACCGTTCTGCTGGCACCGCTGGGCTGAATGTCCTAAAAGGCCCTAATTAGCTTGAACAGAGTTCCTTCTCCCGCGGGCTCAATCGGAGCTATCATCCGCCCGCTCCTCAATGGGGCTTTTTAGCTCCCCGCTTCATTCAGCCTTTCAAAGGGGATATTTTCCCTTATTTATTTTTCGTATCTGTTTGTTTTTGTCGGGTTTGTGGTTTTTCTCCTTTTTAGTTTAATTCGGGCTTTTTCCCCGCGAGATGGGTTTGGGTGCAAATATTTGGAGTGCGGCAGGACAGGGGAGGGCGGGCAGGAGATTCGGGGAGGGGGAGGCAGAAAAGCCTTTTCTGGGATTTTTTGGCTGCGTGGGGGAGCGCAGGGCCGCCCAGCTCGCGGAAAAGGAGGAGAGAGGAGGGGTTTGCTGGGGTGCGGGCACTCAAATCCCGGGGAAGCAGAAGGGATTCCGGCTGAACCCAGCGAGGGTGGGGACTCCCAGAAGGAGAGGGGGTTATCTGATGAGAGCAGGTGATGCTGCTCCAGGTGAGATGTGAACGTCCTGTACTCCCTCAGGGCCACATTTTCTGCCCGATTTTGGGGGTGTTCCAGCTCTCTGTGGGTGTGACTGTGGTAAAGGAAACCTGGAGCTTTTAAATCTCCATTTAGCTCCTGGTGCTGAGCTGCCTGTGCTGCAGCAGGGCTGATCCTGCACGGGTGATGCTGGAACAGTTTTGTACCAGCACTGTGGTCCCGGGCTGGCCCTGCATCCCCATCCCAGCACTGGGCAGGGAATGGGGCTGAGGAAGAGAATCCTCATCCGAAAGGTGAGATCATCTGCTCACTTTGCCCTTTCTTGGAAAAAAAAAGTAAAAAAATCCTTCCTTCAGTGGAGCCTTCTCTTAGTCACCCCCTTTGTCGAGAGGAGCTTGGCAGGGGCTGCTGGAAAAAAGCAAAATGTGTTTTCAAAAGGCAGCTTGAAAAGAGGGAGGGAGGGGGAGAAAAACCTGAATCCCCAAAAAAACCCAGGGCAGGGGGGAAGCACCAGCCCTGGCACTCAGAGCCCCTTGCACTGCTGGGAAGGGGGAGAAATCCCATTCCTGGGGCTGAGCATTCCCTGCTGCAGCCACGTGCTGAGGGAGAGAGCCGGGGCAGCGAGGGTCCCCCAGCAGCAGGGCACACCCAGGGATTAGGGATCATAAATCTCCAATATTAAACCAGTAGGAAATTGGCAACTGGAGCGAGGCAAAGCCGCCGCCAAATAAATTAAAAACTGAAAAAAAGGGGGGGAAAAAATCCCATTTTAACACTTTGCTGCAGCGAGGAGCCAGCCCTTTACATTCCCAAAGCCAGATGGTGTCGGGGTCACCTTTTGCTGCTGGTTGGAATAGAATCCACATGGACCCCAGTCCACTTGTGTGTGCAGTGAGAGGGGAGCCAGGCCTTTGGAGAGCCCTGCCTTGGACTGGGACATCTGGGCCTGCCAGGGCTGTCCCCTCCCACCTGGCCAGGTGAAATACCCTCCAGGTGCTCTGGCCTTGGGATCTTACCGGGGCCAGCCCAGCCATGGTTCCCAAACTCCCACAGACAGGTCTGTGCAGGGGATGTGTGGGATGCTCCAGGATTCCACCACAGCATGCACAGGTTTGGCCCTGCAGCCCAGCCCTGAGTCAGCCTCAGCAGGGGAGGCCTTGAACTCGGGAGATTTATCACAAACAAACCCCGAATGTAAATTTAAAAAGTAATTAAATAATTAGGTTTTCCCCAACCTCCCTGTTTTCATGGCAGCCTCAGGAGTCTGGGGCCCTGACTCACGATCTCTGAATGCTGCAAGGCACTGCTGTGCTTTCAGCCTTCAGCAGCTGCCCTCAAACGCTGTTTTGAGGCTTTGGGCTGGGTTTTGTTTTTATTAACATCAAACCATCCACCCCTGGGCTTTCATCTCCAGCTTCCAGCCTTTGGGGCTTTCTTGTGGCTGGAGGCTCCCAGCCAGGCCTCGAGGAGCCAGGAGCATCCCTGAGCTCTGGGCATGCAGGAGGGGACCAGGGACCCTCCCTCTCCTCCCCCAGCCCGGGGACCACTCTGTCACCTTCTTCTGGCAAAGCACCAAACTGTGGTGAGGGCTGGAAGGCACCATCCACGTGGGATTGGTGGGTCAGGAGTGTCAGTGTCAGGTGGGATTAGGTTCCTGGGCAGCCCCTGCCCTCACCAGGCCCCAGCTGTGCCCCTGCTGTCCCCCAGCTGTGCCCCAGCTGTCCCCCTGCTGTCCCCCTGCTCCCCAGGCCCCTTTGCTGCCTGAGAGCTCCCTGGGGAGCAGAGCAGGCTGCAGGGAAATGAACCTGGAGAACAATCCCTGCATCTCTGGAAGTTTGCTGAAACCAGCCTGGACCAGAGCCCATCCTCACTGAAACCAGTGTGACCAGTGTGGAGCAGAGCCATCAGTGAAACCAGTGTCACCAGTGTGAACCAGAGCCCATCAGTGAAACCAGTGTCACCAGTGTGAACCAGAGCCCATCAGTGAAACCAGTGTGACCAGTGTGGGCCAGAGCCCATCAGTGAAACCAGTGTGACCAGTGTGGAGCAGAGCCCATCACTGAAACCAGTGTGACCAGTGTGAACCAGAGCCCATCCTCACTGAAACCAGTGTGACCAGTGTGGACCAGAGCCCATCCTCACTGAAACCAGTGTGACCAGTGTGAACCAGAGCCCATCCTCACTGAAACCAGTGTCACCAGCTCCAGCTGGAGCAGTGGAAGCTGCAGCTCCTTTGATTTTGTTCTCCTGCTCCCAGGGGACCACAGCAAGGGCAGCACCATCCCCAGGAGGAACCATCATCCCCTGTCACCTCCCTCCATCTGCTGCCCCAGGGGTTTTGCCAGGGATGCAGAGACAGGGACAGCCTGAGCAGGGGTTCAGTGGAACATCAGCCAGGGGAGAGCAGCTCAGCACAAAGCCCAGCCTGTCCCAGGAGAGGGCAGCTGAAGGGCAGCACCAAACCCCAAAGCCAGCTCTGCACTGAGGGGCACAGCTGAGCCAGAGCCCCAAATCAGGACAGGACTGAAACCTCCTGCATGAGAAGGGAGTGTTTAAATCCAGCCTTGGTCCTTCAAAAATTCATCCTGGCCCATTTCTGCCTCTCTGCATGTCCTGTGTCCCCTGGGAGATGCTGGTCCCCCCTCAGCACTGGAAGAGCCAGACAAACACCCCTGGAGCTCGGGAGGAACTGAGCTCAGGAGGAACCGAGCGTCCTGGACACGAAGCTGTGGGCAGAAATCCGGCTGTCAGGGCAGGCAGCTGTGCCTGCCCCAGCCAAGCCTTCCTCAAAGCTTTCACTCCTTCCACTTCATTAATAAAAAGGGAAAAAATAAGAGACAGGGGCCTTGACATTAAAAAAAATACAGACTGTGTGTTTTAGAGCAGAGTTTCCTGTAACCACCTCTCTCCAGTTCCTTTTCATTCATTTTCTCCATTTTGTCAGTGTGGACCCAGGCAGGTCAAAGGTTTAAGCTTTTTTGGAAAGATTTGTTTCCAAAAAATAAAAATTGGCTACTCTTCACATTTTGTTACCTTCACACCAGACAGGGAAATACATGGTCAGAGCTTAGGGTTGTTTTTTTTCCTTTTTTTTTTCCTTTTTTTTTCCCTTTTCCCTTTTTTTTTTAATGAAAGCATCTGGCCTCCATGACACGCTCTGAAAAAAAAATACCCCATATATTTTGCAACGTGTTAAAAAGCTGTGCTGGGCTGCAGAGCTCTGCTTCCTCCCAGAGCCTGGAATCACTTGGTTTTAGAGACAGGGGGATGCTCCTCCACCACCAACCCAGGGGAGAAAACGGGACTGTTACAAGGCAAGTGACAGCAGAGTTTTCCCTGAGGTTTCTGGGAGTTTCTTCTCCCTCTGTTAATTTATACAAACAGGACCTGTCCCACTGGGGCAGCTGAGACAGGCAGGTGACTGGGCAGGGGTTTACAGCTCCCAGGGCATGGAGGGAACAGCAGGGAAAAGGGAAAAGTTCCGTGATTTGGCTAAAAAAGCTCTTTGTGGTGGTGCTGCACCAGCCTGTGCAGGGCCTGGCTCCTGCTGCTCTCCCAGCCAGGCCACTCTCACCTGGGGCTTCCCTGGGTCTCTCCTGGTGGGGATTCCTCACCCACAGCTGGAAACAGAGCCAGGAGGGCTGGGCAGGCCCTGCCTGGGCAAGGCATTTCCAGGGAGCTGATTTTGAGCCCAGGAAAGAGCAAGGGCTGAGGTGTCCTCAGGCCATGGCTACAGAGGGGGTTGCACAGCATCAGCCATGGGAAATCATCATAATCCTCCTCACCATCACCATCATCAGCATCACCTTGTGCAGGGATCAGGGCTGTGCTCCCACTCCCTCTGGCTGTGGGAGCTGGAGCTCTCCCAGTGCTCCGCCAGGACACCAGGACATCTCCCTGGAGCCCGGAGCTGCCACCCAGCCCTTGCAGAGATGTTTCAGTGACTGCCAGGCGCAGAGCTGGAGAGCATCTCCCAAGCCTGTGGTGCTCTTGGAAGCTCTGCTGGGCCCTCAGATGCAGCAGTGGCTGCTCCTGTTCTTGGGAGGTTGCCTGGGGACAGCGTTTTGGGGCATCCACACCCCCTGGCTGCTGCAAAATCCCTCCTCCTCACACAGCCCATTAGGTAAGGCTTGAAGCTCATTTTCTGCTCACCAGCCCAAGCAATAACACCTTCTCCTCTCTTGCCTGTGTGTTGTTTTTCTCCAGCTGTCCAGATCCACGTCCTGAAAGCAGAGAAGAACGCGGACTGGTGGAAGTTCACGGTGAACATCATCTCCGTCTACAAGCAGGGCAGCAACCGCATCCGGCGCGGCGACCAGACCCTGTGGATCCACTCCAAGGACATCGCCTGCAAGTGCCCCAAGATCAAGCCCATGAAGAAGTATTTGCTGCTGGGCAACAACGAGGACTCTCCCGACCAGAGCGGCATCATTGCGGACAAAACCAGCCTGGTGATCCAGTGGCGGGACACGTGGGCCCGGCGGCTCCGGAAGTTCCAGCAGCGGGAGAAGAAGGGGAAGTGTAAGAAAGCCTAAAGGAGGAGGACGAGGAGGAGAGGGAGAGACTGACTGTGCATGCTGCTTTGTGTAGAGCTGGGGCGGGCAGGGGCCAGCTGCCAGGGCGGGCTGGGGGGACGGGGGGCAGCGACCATGGCTGGGGGTGCTGGGCTTGCACCTCATATTCCAGGGGAAACGAAACCCAACAGGACTCAACAGAACCCAACAGGACCCAATAGGACCAAACAAAACCCAACAGAACTCAACAAAACCCAACAGAACTCAACAGAACTCAACAAAACCCAACAAAACCCAATAGGACCAAACAAAACCCAACAGAACTCAACAAAACCCAGCAGAACTCAACAAAACCCATCAAAACCCAACAGGACCCAACAGAACCCAACAGAAGTCAACAAAACCCATCAAAACCCAACAGAACCCAACAGGACACAACAGAACCTAACAAAGCCCAACAGGGTCCAACAAAACCCAACAAAACCCAACAAAACCTGACTGCACACACAGACAGAGCCCACGAGTGGGGTGCAGGCGTGCAGCACCTGGGGCCCCCCAGCTCCCTCCTGCCCCGTTGCTGAAGAACTCAGAGACACCAAACTGCCTTCCAGCTGCCAACATCTGCTGCCTCCAAAGCACGGCATGGGCACATCCACCCCGTAAGAAACTAATCAACAGCACCGCTGGAAATTAACTCCCCATCCCCAAAACACGTACTTGCAACTTAGGCTGACTGAGAGAGCTCTTGTAGAGGAAACTAAACCGAGACTTTTGCTGAGGACAGACCCTAGGATCAGCCCAGGGGGTCCTGGGGGGCTTTGGTATCCCACAGCCATGGCCACCGCCTGGGGTGCCTGGGGCTGTGATGATGCTCTGGGTCCACTGTAGGCACAGCCAAGAGGGGACACTGCTGGTGGGGGATTTCCTGCTGTGCATAACTCTGGGAATGGCTCCGTGCTCAGCCCCCAGCCCTGAGGATGCTGCCCCAACACACTGAAGGAGTGAGAGCCCACAGGGCGCCCTGTCCCCCTCCAGCCACGCACTTACAAGGAGTCTATAACCAGGATCCCCAAGGAAACACCCAGACCTGACAAAAAATGAGTTGGCATCCAGCTCCCACAAAGTGCCCTGAAGATCCTGCCAGTCTCAGTCCTTGAATCTCCACTGTGGCCACCTCTGAACCTCCTCCATGGGCTCGGTGCCCTCTGCTGCTGTCAGCACACCAGGAACCCTCAGAAGGTAGAAAATCCCTGCAGGGGACACCAGGGTCCTGGCTGGTCACTGGTTTCACTCCCAAACCCAGAGCAGCTCTGCCCTCACTCCCTCTGGAGCTGCAGCCCCTGACATCCCTGTGAAGGTCTTGGAGACAAAGCGGGGAGCAGAGGGTGCCAGGGACTGTCCCCTTGGGCACGGGGCCAGTGCAGAGCCCACACAGGGAAGGGGTCTCAGCCTGGAGCAAGGTGTGACCCACCTGGAGCTCTCCTCCCTCTGCTGGGGGGGGGGCATCCAGCCAATTTAAAATTCCCAATTTCCATTCATGAATGCACTGAGCCCAGTGGAGGCTGCCTCACCTCAGACCGGAGCATCCTCCCCTGGGGCACCCTGTGGGCAGGACTGGATTGGGAGCTGTGAGCCCATGCCAGGCTGCTCCCCCCGTGCCAGGCTGCTCTCCCCGTGCCAGGCTGCTCCCCTGGCACATCAGCCCCTGGGGAATGGGGATTTCCAATTCCACCTCATGCAGGGAGAGCAGGAATGGCTGGGCAGGAAGGCAGGGAGGGCAGGACGGTACCTGGAGGAGAAGCAAACATTAGTCGCTATGAAAAGCAAAACCTCCCTGCTATTTTTCCTTTTAGGAAACTTGGAAACATCTCTTTTATGACATTTTCCAGTGGTTTTGCCTTGTTTTATAGCAATTGACAATATTTATATAATGACATAAACCACCATAAAGCAGGGCAGCCATGTAAATAGGTGCAAAGAGGAGGCTCCCGGGGCTGCTGGAGACACCACCCGGAGGGACCCAGCTCTGCTGAGCCTCTCCTGCCACCACAAGGCCCCCAAAATTAATCTGGGTATGAGGAGAAAAATCCCACCCTGGACATCAAGCAGCTTCCCCCACCAAGTCTGTGTTTTCTCCCCTTTCCCAAACTGGACCTGGTTTTCCTTATCTCAGAGCTCAAGGAGAGCTGAGGGTTTTGCAGCCAAGGGAAGTGAAGCCACCAGGTTCTGAGGGATAAAATCTGACCTTAAGTGTCCAAATGGAGGCTTAAAGCCCTGAAACGGGGCTTGGATGCTCTCCTGCAGTCACCATCAGCTGCTGCCAGGGTGGGGACAGCACATCCCAGGCAGCTGGGATGTCCCCAGCCCTCAAATGGTGCCTGAAGGTAACAGAATCCAACCCAAAGCCAGTTCCCCACGTGGAGAGCAGGAAGGAAAGGCCAGGGCACCTGGGGACCCGGGAACTGCCCATAGCACACCTGGACACCCAAGGCTCACTCCCAGTTTCCACCCTTGTCAAGCACAGCACTCTCCCAGCACAGCTTGGACACCCCAAACCCCCAGGGACACCCTGCAGCCCCTTCCCTGCTCCCACTGCTCCTGGAAGGCCCCCAGCCCCTGATCCCACGGCCCTGGCACAGCCTGGGGCCTCAGAGGGAAATGAGCTGGCACAGCAGCCTGGATGCTGGCACAGGAGGGAAGCCCCCAGACCTGTCCCTCCATCCCTGCTGGAGTTTTGTGCTTTCCATCAGCCCAGGCAAACCAACCTGCACTCCATCCATGGCCCCAGTGCCCTTCATGTGCTCCCAGTAACCCTGGCCTGCTGGAACTGGTGCAGCTGGAGCAGCCTCGGCTGGGAGGGCACAGCAGCCCCATTTCAGGCTCCAGAGGGGCAGCTCCTCCCTGCAGCACCCCTGCTCCAGGACATCTCCAGGAGGACACCCCCAGGACACCCCCATGAGGACACCCCCAGGACACCTCCATGAGGACACCCCCATGAGGACACCCCCAGGAGGACACCCCCAGGACATCTCCAGGAGGACACCCCCAGGAGGACACCCCCAGGACACCTCCATGAGGACACCCCCATGAGGACACCCCCAGGAGGACACCCTCAGGAGGACACCCCCAGGACATCTCCATGAGGACACCCCCAGGACACCCCCATGAGGACACCCCCAGGACACCCCCAGGAGGACACCCCCAGGACACCCCCAGGAGGACACCCCCAGGACACCCCCAGGACATCTCCAGAAGTACATCTCCATGAGGGCCCCTGTGCTGCTCCCCCAGAGGGACAGGAGGCCCCCTCAGCACCTGCCCAGCCAGGGGCAGCTCTGGGACACCGACCCCCTTCTGACCAGCAGGGACCCATGGGACAGGAGTGGCACCCCCAGGGCACAGGGAAGGGGCTGTGGTGCCTGCAGGGAGGCTTTGGAGAGCAGCTGAAATGCCAAAACAATCATCACCGACCGTAGCACCCCACAGAAGTGGCTTGGTCTCGTTTCTGTTTGTCCGTGTGTCCGTGCCCCTCCCGCCCCCGCCTCACCCCCTCACAAACCTGTGTTCCTTTTGGGGTTGTTTTATTTTGATTTTGGTTTTGTTTCGTTTTTTTGGTTTTTTTTTTTTTTTTTATTATTTCTGTTAATATCTTGAACTGTAAATGTTGTTTAGTTATGACCATGGCAGACTGCTTTGGGCGATGTTTCTTTACAATGCATACTAATATATTATGGTTATTATATATGAATATATTTAATGACACATGAAAAAGTTGTGGATTTTCTTATTGTTTTTCCGAGTTGTTTCTTTTTTTTTCCTTTTTTTTTTCCCTTTTGTTGGTTTGTTCGTTAGATTGGCTGTAATTGACCTGAAGGAGCTTGTAACTGTTCAGCACCCCCTCGGTAGGACTAAAGTCAGAAACCAGTTGAATAAACTCTTGTAAACTGTAAAAATCTCCAGGAATTTCTGCTTTTTCCCAGCCCATTGCTCCATGAGCCTGTGGGACAAGGAGCTGGGCAGGGAGATGATGGTGTCCCCTCCACCCCTGGCTCTGTCAGTGTCCCCGGGCAGGGCTGAGGTGGCACAGCTATTCTGGACTGGCAGTCCCAGCCCTGTCCCTGCCCAGCGCCTCCAGGCAGTGGCCACTGGCCTTGGGGACAGCGGTGTCACCGCGGGTGGGTGGCAGGGGGGTCCCCAGCAGCCCTGTGGGCTCAGCTGTGCCCTGCAGTGGGACAGAGCCAAAACCTGGGGACCCTGCCTGGAGCTGGGGACAGCTGGGGACAGCCAAAGGCTGGAGTCAGAACAGCTGCCAGCCCCGCTCTGGCCCCATTTCTGTCCCATCCAGGGGCTGCTGAGCAGTGCTGGCCCTTCCAGCCCACCCTGCAGGGCTCAGGGCTCCCTCAGCTCCCCCAGCTCCATCCAGTGCTGGCCCTTCCTGCCCACCCTGCAGGGCTCAGGGCTCCCTCAGCTCCCCCAGCCCCATCCAGTGCTGGCCCTTCCTGCCCACCCTGCAGGGCTCAGGGCTCCCTCAGCTCCCCCAGCCCCATCCAGGGTCAGTGGGGCCAGAGCTGGTGGCCAGGCAAGGGCTGGTGGCACTGGCAGCACAGAGAGCTGGAGGCGGGGGGAACTGAGGCACCAAAACACTTCCAGGGACAGAAATCCAGGCAAAAGGTGCTGCCAAGTGCTGGGGTCAGCCCAGCTGACCCGAGCCTTCAGCAGGGCTGGGAATTTATGAACCCAAAACCACAGCGGGGGCGGAAATGTCAGATCTTTATTGCAGGGCCAAACGGGTGCCAAGCGCCAGCCCTCTGCTCCCAGGGGCAAATGGGCTCCCAGGGGGCAGGTGGCCACTTGTGCAGAGGTGACACGGTGCCTCTGAAAGGGGGGGAGGCCTTTCCCACGGAGGGCTGGACCGGGGGGGCTTTCCCAGCCTGGTGCCAGCAGCAGAGTGGGAGAGGAACCATCCACACACCCAGCTCAGCCCAGGACCCAGGGAATGGGAAAAGGCCCAGCAGCATGCCAGGATGATCCCGGCTCTCCTGCAGGAGGCGGGGATTTCTCCCAGCGCTGGGACATCCACGTCCTGCCCCCAGCACTGGGATTGTTGGTGTGGAAGCTGCTGAGCTCCTGAGCACGTCCTCCAGGAGAGAGAGATGAGGAGGTGGCAGGGAAGGCCAAGGCTGGGATGTCTCTGGGCACATTCCAGGAAGATCTTTGCTTGGGAAACCACTCCAGGTTGGCTCCTCCGCTGCTGCTGGGAGCCAAACCCCGGCATCTCTCGTATTTTAACTTGGCTTTTTCTTTAGTGGGGCAGGGAGACAGAAAAGCTTCCCTGCACACAGCAGAGTGCTGCCAAATCCACTGCTTTTTAATCAAATTCCTCACCAACACCACACATTCAATGCTACCTAAAGGGCAAGGCTGAGAGTCCCTTTGTTGGCCACAACAAGCAAGTCCTGCTGTTTCCACCCTTCCCAGGAGCTCACAGGAAAAATGTGCTGGGGGACCCAGTGGGTCAGAAAAGCTTTGAAAGCCTGGGTCAGAACAAGTGCTGTGGAACTCTGACCAGGGTGAGCTCCATGTCCATCCTGCATGTCCTGGGAACTCAAACAAAGCTGTAATTCCCTCCAGAAGTGGCAGCTTTAATTAGCAGCCCAGAAGTGGCAGTTTTAATTAGCAGCCCAGGCCCGTGGTCTCCTCTGAACAAAGCCCACGCTGCTCTCTGGCTGTCAGTGCAGACCCACGGGGCTGCTCCAGAGCAGGCAGTGAAATTCTGCTCCAGGTCTGGGGGCTGCTGCTGAGGAACAGCTCCAGGAGCATTCCCAGCGTCCACAGAGCTGCAGGAATGCAGGGGTTTGGAACCTTTCCTTGCTGGAGCAGCCCTGCCTGAAGCTCCATTGCAAATCTGACATCAGCAATAACTCACAAGCCCTGCCTGTCCTCTTGGAAACCAGAGCACAGCAAAGCAGCCCTGCCCTCCCTGACAGCCCCAAGGTGAAGCATCTCTCCAAGAAAACTGAGCGGGCACAGCCTGGGCTGCCCGTGGAAAGGCTTCAAGGCTTTCCCCAGCAGAGCACAGGGGCAGCTCCAGAGCTGCTCCAGCCTCCAGCTCTGAGTGTTGAGGATGGGCACAGAGCCCTGCCTGAAGCTGGCGGGGGCACAGCTGCATCTCGGGGCCTTTCTCTCCAAGCTCCTCTCTCCTGTCCCTCCCTGGGAGCACCAAGACAGGAAATGTTCTCTGGATCCAGGGGACAGCTCCCACAGCTATCACAGCACCACCCATGGCAGGTGAAGAAGAGAAGCTCTGAATCCCTGGGATCCCAATGAGGGCCAGCCCTTGCAAGAGTGACAGATCTGGCACAATACACACAAAGTCTGACAGAAATTGCTTATTTCCTTCTCCAGACCAGCTCTTAGGACATGGCAGCGTTGGATAAATCATTCACAGACAACACAAGATAGGAGCAAACAATAAAACCCCAGGCAGAGAAACTGTATAGAAATGGATCAGCTTTAATCAGTATTTATTGCTTGCTCTATTAATCCTGAAATCAAACTGACATGTGTAACAAAATAATTATTCTCTTGGCCAGAAGCAAACATTTAATACTTCTTTTTCATTAGTTTTGAAATAGGTAATCCTTCCTCTCAGCTGTAGAAGGGTGTGAGAAGCTGTCAAAGGAAGAGCCAGAGCTCAGTGAGGACATTGACTGTGGTGCATCTCCCAGGGCCAGGCTGGCAGAGCCTCTGGGGAGCACACGAGGGCAGAGCTCTCCACTCTCACAGGCTGGGCTGAGTCCTGCTGCTGGTCAGGTCCCATCTGAGATCAGTAACCCACCAGTAACCATCCCTGGGGATCAATAACCCACCAATAACCGTCCCTGGGGATCAATAACCCACCAATAACCGTCCCTGGGGATCAATAACCATCCCTGGGATCAATAACCCACCGAGCCTCCCCCAGGGGCTGAGCACTGACCCAGTCCCACGGTTCTGTGCAGCCCAGGGGCTCCTGCAGGGCTGTCCCTTGCCATCCTGGGAGCACCCAGGGGCAGCCATTCCAGGACATTCCTGGAGCAGAGCATTGTCCCAGAGCAGGGAACGCTGCTGTTCTCCAAAGCACTCCCGGATTTCGGTGTTTGGGGCCCCTGGGGTGTCTGGGGCAGGGCAGCAGCACCAGCTGTGCCCAGATGCAGGAGAGGCGGCTCCATCCCACAGCTGCAGCTGCCTGAGTGCCACAGGAAGGTGGGAACAGTGGGATGAAATCCTGTTAGTGGGATGAAATCCTTTTCCCACTGAAATCCTGCAGATCCCACCGAGCTCCTCGGCCAAGGAGAGCGGGGCTGCCTCAGGCTGCTGCAGTGGGGTCATTCCCAGCTGTGGGTTTGTCCAGGCTGCTGCAGTGGGGTCATTCCCAGCTGTGGGTTTGTCCAGGCTGCTGCAGTGGGGTCATTCCCAGCTGTGGGTTTGTTCAATCTGCTGCAGTGGGGTCATTCCCAGCTGTGGGTTTGTTCAATCTGCTGCAGTGGGGTCATTCCCAGCTGTGTGTTTGTCCAGGCTGCTGCAGTGGGGTCATTCCCAGCTGTGGGTTTGTTCAATCTGCTGCAGTTTGTTCAATCTGCTGGGTTCATTCCCAGCTGTGGGTTTGTTCCCAGCGATGGATGGAGCTCATCCCTGCCCTCAGCAGGTCCTGCCTGAGCCCTGGGGCTCCCCTGGAGCAGCTGCCCCGGCAGGGTTGGGGTTACCCCGTGGGCCAGAGCGCGACCACAGCGATGGCGATGAGCAGCAGCACGATCACCACCAGCATCCCTGCAGGGAGAGCAAGGCTCAGGATTTCTGTGATTCAATTCCTCCTCCTCCCCTGCTCACCCCCACAGGCCTGCACTGGTGACCTGAGCAGACACCTGGACCCAAACCCCACGTTGGCAGAGGGGTTCCTTCTTTTCCTGACCCCACAAATCAGAATTTCCCAGCAGGGCCTGTGGGGTACCTTCCTCCCTGAACATCTGCCACAGAAACATCAAGGGATGTGTTTAACTCACAGCAAGGCCAGCTGAGCTTTGCTAGAATCCCTCTGTACCATCCCACTGGGGCAAAGGATTATTCAGGAGGAAATCCACGCTGCAGCAGGAAATTGTTTCCTACACAAAGTACTCCTGCTTTCACACAGAACTCTGTGCAGGGCTGGGCTGTCAGGCATGGACCCACCTGGGGGAACAGGGATCATCCCACAGTGCCCTGCCCCGAACCCACTGATCCCTGCAGAGCTTCATGACAAATGAGATTGTACAAGGTGGGGTCCCTCCCCTCTCCCCATTTCTCAGCACGAACCCTCCCCTTTCTCTCCCATTCTTTAGAGGAAAGGAAGAAATGTTTCAGTGAGAACACCCTGGATCCACCTCCCAAAGCACCCCAATAACAAACTCCTCACCCAGCTGGATCCCTGTGCTGGGCACTGGCATCACACCCACGGGCATCCTCCCTGGGCTTCAATGATCTTTTAATTAAGAGGCTTTTATTTGTGCTCAGTATCTGCTGTGTGCAGTCTCCCTGCCCGAGCTGAGGGAATGCAGAGGGTTCCAAGAGTGGAAAACCTGTCCCTTCCTCTCTCTGCTCGCTGAGGACTATTACTCAACCACTTACAGTATTTACAAGTCCAGCTCATGGCAATTAAAAAAGGATGTATTGAAATAAACTCCTCCTTCCAAGCTGGAAAAGGATATTAGACACTGCTTTTTGTAAATAGTGTCATGTTTTCTGTGCAGAAACTGTTCCTCTGCCAGGGGGCCAGGATTTTTTTTCCAGGGAAATAAGAGTTGCCACCAACAGCATTTTTTTTTCTCTTATGCTCAGCTGAAACCATTTGTGATCCCATCCAGCCCTGCCCTCTGGCAGTGGGAGCCATTCCCTGGGTCCTGTCCCTCCATCCCTTGTCCCCAGTGTCTCTGCAGCTCTCCTGGAGCCCCTCCAGGCCCTGGAAGGGCTCTGAGCTCTCCCTGGAGCTTCTCCTCTCCAGGCTGAGCAGCCACAACTTCCTCACCCTTTCAGTCTCGAATTTTTTACACCTTAACATACATTTTAGAGTTTTCAACAGAGCCAGAAGCAAATAATTTGCCTAAATAGGGAAGAAGTAAGATCTGATAAAGCTGCCACATTCCCATTCTCTGTTATGTTTTGCACTGGAGGGAGAAGTTTTAGAGGGTGCAAATCCTTCACACAGTTTCAGTGCAGGAGAGTTTATGGACTCCAGCAATTAAGAGACAACCGAGATCGGCTGCTTGGAAAATACTCCCTAGGTGTGAATTACTAATGATACAGGGGGAGTTAATGGGGTGTAATTATTCTCTGACAAGTCCCAAGAAAAACTGCACATAAACCCCAAATTATCCCCAGCAGGAAGAGGGGAAGGTGGGGGCTGATAAAGGATTGCTAATGGGCAGTGCTGAGTGAGGGAAGTGCAGGGCACACTCAGGGCACTGAGAGAGGGGACAGCAAAGTGAAATAAACCTCAGTGCATCCCTGGAAAAGGACTGGAATTAAAAACCTGAAGCCAAAAAGGTCAAGAGCTGTCCTTGTCCCAGCTGAGGTGGGAGAGGCAGAACTACCGAGCCCAGGGACACAGAGCCAGGAGCACAGGGCTGTCCCTGCACACACACACAGAGCCAGGAGCACAGGGCTGTCCCTGCACACACACAGAGCCAGAGCACAGGGCTGTCCCTGCACACACACACACACACACAGAGCCAGGAGCACAGGGCTGTCCCTGCACACACACACACACACAGAGCCAGGAGCACAGGGCTGTCCCTGCACACACACACACACACAGAGCCAGGAGCACAGGGCTGTCCCTGCACACACACACACACACACAGAGCCAGGAGCACAGGGCTGTCCCTGCACACACACACAGAGCCAGGAGCACAGGGCTGTCCCTGCACACACACACAGAGCCAGGAGCACAGGGCTGTCCCTGCACACACACACACACACACACACACACAGAGCCAGGAGCACAGGGCTGTCCCTGCACACACACACAGAGCCAGGAGCACAGGGCTGTCCCTGCACACACACACACACACACACAGAGCCAGGAGCACAGGGCTGTCCCTGCACACACACACACACACAGAGCCAGGAGCACAGGGCTGTCCCTGCACACACACACACACACACACACACACACACACACACACACACACACACACACACACACACACACAGAGCCAGGAGCACAGGGCTGTCCCTGCACACACACACAGAGCCAGGAGCACAGGGCTGTCCCTGCACAGGGACACAGAGCCAGGAGCACAGGGCTGTCCCTGCACACACACACAGAGCCAGGAGCACAGGGCTGTCCCTGCACACACACACACACACAGAGCCAGGAGCACAGGGCTGTCCCTGCACACACACACACACACAGAGCCAGGAGCACAGGGCTGTCCCTGCACAGGGACACAGAGCCAGGAGCACAGGGCTGTCCCTGCACACACACACAGAGCCAGGAGCACAGGGCTGTCCCTGCACAGGGACACAGAGCCAGGAGCACAGGGCTGTCCCTGCACACACACACACAGAGCCAGGAGCACAGGGCTCACACACATCCCCAAGCACCCCTCACACCACACAGAGCAGCTGCTGCACACATTTCCCCCATGAATGAACCACACAACAGCAGATTAGAAGGATCTGGAGGTTTTAAACCTGGGTGTTTCACATGCTTTCCCCACTAAAGTTGTGGATAGGACCTGACAGGAATTCTGCATTCTGAGGTTCCTGCCTGCTTTGCCTTTTTTTGCTGAAATGCTATGAAATATAAATATTCCCCCTGACAAGAAACCCTCAAAGAGAGGTTCAGGAATCAAAGCCATTCTTAAAGTCAACAGGAGTCAGAAGAGAACAAAGGAAAGGTTCTCGTGCAAAGGGAAACATTCCAGGAATACAAATCCCAACTGCATCCCAGGGAAAGGTGGGGAGCAGAAATCTCTGTGCATTTACAGAGCAAGTAATCAAGGCAGGCTGCAGAAAATGCCATGCTGCTGAAAATCCCTGTGTTACAGGCTCTGGGGCAGTGCTCCAGCTGCTGATCCCAATGCTGATCCAGGGGCTGATCCAGGGGCTGATCCAGGGGCTGATCCCACTGCTGATCCCATTGCTGATCCAGGGGCTGATCCCTCACTGCTGATCCCTCACTGCTGATCCAGGGGCTGATCCAGGGGCTGATCCAGGGGCTGATCCAGGGGCTGATCCCAATGCTGATCCCACTGCTGATCCCTCACTGCTGATCCCTCACTGCTGATCCCACTGCTGATCCCACTGCTGATCCCATTGCTGATCCCACTGCTGATCCCAGTGCTGATCCCTCACTGCTGATCCATTGCTGATCCCAATGCTGATCCATTGCTGATCCCACTGCTGATCCCAATGCTGATCCCACTGCTGATCCCTCACTGCTGATCCCACTGCTGATCCCAGTGCTGATCCCATTGCTGATCCCACTGCTGATCCCTCACTGCTGATCCCAGTGCTGATCCCACTGCTGATCCCATTGCTGATCCCACTGCTGATCCCAGTGCTGATCCCTCACTGCTGATCCCAGTGCTGATCCCTCACTGCTGATCCCTCACTGCTGATCCCATTTCTGATCCCACTGCTGATCCCATTGCTGATCCCATTGCTGATCCCAGTGCTGATCCCTCACTGCTGATCCCTCACTGCTGATCCCTCACTGCTGATCCATTGCTGATCCCTCACTGCTGATCCCACTGCTGATCCCACTGCTGATCCCAGTGCTGATCCCAGTGCTGATCCCACTGCTGATCCCACTGCTGATCCCATTGCTGATCCCTCACTGCTGATCCCACTGCTGATCCCACTGCTGATCCCTCACTGCTGATCCCACTGCTGATCCCTCACTGCTGATCCCAGTGCTGATCCCTCACTGCTGATCCCACTGCTGATCCCTCACTGCTGATCCCAGTGCTGATCCCACTGCTGATCCCTCACTGCTGATCCCACTGCTTATCCCTCACTGCTGATCCCATTGCTGATCCCTCACTGCTGATCCCTCACTGCTGACCCCTCACTGCTGATCCCTCACTGCTGATCCCTCACTGCTGATCCCAGTGCTGATCCCATTGCTGATCCCTCACTGCTGATCCCTCACTGCTGATCCCTCACTGCTGATCCCACTGCTGATCCCACTGCTGATCCCTCACTGCTGATATTCCCTCACTGGGGACATTCAGAGAGCCAACACAGCCCAGTGTGGTTGGGTGCTGAATTCAATGCTGGTTTCAGCCCATTCAAAGGATTCTGAGGCACGTGCATGTGTGTGTGGGGCCAGCTCCTGTGCCCTGGCTTCAGAGCTGCAGGGCTGCACCCAAGCCCATTTCAGCAATGTCCAACTTGCATCTGGCAAACCCCACCCCAAGACTGAGATGAGCCCATGGCAATGCCCTGCCCTGTGCCTGCAGAGAGGAGCTGAGGGCAGGCACGCTGCACCAAGCCCTGAGCACCCCCAGCACCTGTCAGTGAGTATTTCTGGGAACAGCAGCTCTCCTTGGGGTTTTCCCTGTCTTTCCTGATGATCTGAGTGTAGTGTCACTCCCAGGTTCAGCACTGGTGTCTTTTATAGATGATAAAATAATAACAAATAGCATGGTCAGACTTTAAAGAGCTTGTATAGCATTCCATTATCTGGAAAAGGCAGCTTGGTTTAGGCCAAGGAAGTTATATTCCCACAGAACTGTCTATCCAGAAGTTTATGAATAAGACTTCTTTTATAAGGGATGTGGAGCAGTAACTTTAAACACATAATTGTTGTTTTATAGGGCAGCAGAGAGGCAGGGCAAGGATGGGACCTTCAGCACGAGGCCTGGCTGCTTTCCTCCAGGACTTCTATTTAATATCACACTTTGAAAGAACCCAAACTTTATCTGCTGCTTCAGTAAGTTAATTTTAAGCCCGTGTTGCCAGATATATGGCAGAAACCCTGCCCAAATCCCCTCAAAGCCCTGCTTTGGGAGGCAGAGAGAACCAGCCTGGAGGCTGGCTCTGAACCCTCTGCACATACCTAAAGCACTACTTTCACATGGCAAGCACCCCGAGAAATCCATCTTGCTGTCCTTTATGTTCCCTACAGAAGAGCCAAGCCCTTTCTCTCCCCAAAGCCATAAAATCCTTTCCCTCCAACACTTTCCCCATGCTGGGTATTCAATTTGTGCTGCATTAAGAAGCACTTGAGCAGCAATCCCACGCTATTAAGCTGCCTTGTGTGTAACTCCAGCCCCGCTCCTCCACCTGCAGCTCTGAGCCCACCTCTCTGGAGGTTTTCCTTTATTAGTTTTGTGACAGCCAAACGTTTTCTTGGGCGAGAGGGCCGGGGAAACGCTCCTCAGCCGCCCGCCCCAGCAACCTGGCCCTTATTGCTTTTGACCTTCCCTTTCAACTGCTCTGCCTGCAGAAATTCAACACTACAATTGTACCTCGCAGCCCTGACATCAAAATCATTGGCAGGTCTCAGAGAAATCAAGAGCAGGCTGCGCCAGGTTATTAAAGGCTCCAAATGTTCATGTGTTTCACTGGGTCTAGAGGAGGGGGAGAAGGCACTCCTCAAAAAAAGCTGAGCTCCTTGGAAACAACAATATTGCATTATTAATTCCTTATTTGGAAGAAAGAACAGCCCAGGTCGTTCCTATGTGAGATGAAAAGGCTCTGGGTCTATGAGTTATTGCACATTTGGAGCTGTTCATGCTATGCCAGATTAACCCAAAAAAAACGATTTATCTGAGGGGAAGGTGCAGACTTTGTTTGTGCACTTTAACTCCTCAGTCAACATTATTTCACACGCCAGAAATTGCATTTTTGTGGGGTTTGGTCACATCAGGTTGGAGCTGGGATTCCCTCTGGGGCACACAGAGAGTTTGGTGCTAACGCCAGCTCTGCTCAGGGCCTGGAGATCCCTCAGGTCACTGACAGAAGGGTCTGTGGGCAAACAAAGTGGGGCTAAAACCCAGCAGGGTGAGAACCATCCCTACCAGAAATCACACATCAGATCAGCCCAGAAGCAGCGTGGAGTGAGCTCATATCCAAACCTTTCTGCCTTCAGCAATCAAATAACCCCAAACTTTGGGTCCCAAGCCCCATGTGCAGCCTGGCTGAGGGCAGGCAAGTGAGAGAAGTGTTTCTTTAATCCATTATTGTTACCCTTCCGTTTGCTTCTTTGTTCATCTGCTTTTCAAGCCACAGACCCATGGCAGGTGATGCCCTGAACTGCTTCCAAGCACAACTGCCCCGAAATCCCAAACCCCTCCCAGGAGCGGCACAAGCCCAAGCTCTCCCCACGCTCAGGGCTTTGCTCCCAGCCTCCAGCTGCTGCTCAGGTTTCAGCTGCCCCAAGGCAAGGTCACCTCCTGCCTTTGGAGGCTTTGGGGTGCCCCATGTGTCTGGGTGTCTGCTGAGCCATTCCCGCTCTGCCCTGGGAACCAGAGCTCAGCAAGGGCAGCTCAAAGGCAGGAGAGTTTCCCATGGAAATGAGGAAATTTAAATTATTTTCCCTTCTGAGCCACCAGAAGTGAAGCTCAGAGACAGATACTTGTTCAGAGCTGAAGACAAGGCAAGAGCACAGCAAGAACTGAACTGTCACAAGTTTCAACTTTCAGAGGAGTCTGTGGGAAAGGGAACACTTGGAGCTAAATTTGTACCTCCTTTAAATAGCAGCAGGTAGCTGGGAGAGGACAATGGTGGAGAAATGGTTCAGGTACCTCTGAGCCACAGTGGCTGAACCAGAGAGCTTTAGAGGAATCCACACCTGAACACCTCCTGCAAAAACACTGGGAAATAAAACCATTGCCCGGGCTCAGCACTGCATCAGGAGCAGGTGTGAGAGGCAGCAGCTTCCCCAGCCCAAAAACCCCAAATCAACCCAAAACTGGCAAGCTCAACCCACCTCTGCCTGTTCTGAGGGTGGGCTGGGGCAGAGCTGTGCAATCACCCAGCCCCAAGCTGGAAACATCCTCATGGATTTTCCTTTTGTTCCTCTGAGTGACTCCACAACTTTCCTTGCTTGGCCCCACACCATCACCAGACTCTTTCCAGCCCCAAAGGTCACTGGCAGATGTGGTCACTGGATTTCTTTGCATGTGGCTTGTTTTTCTTCCCCTTTTTTTTTAATTAAACAAGCACACAGCCACAGTTTCCAGCTGTCCTTCCTCCAGACTCCTGGGCATCCTTTCCCTTGCATCAGGGACAGCCAGCAGCAGGAGCAGCTGAGGGATATTCAGCATTTCTGAGCCCAGAGCTGCAGCCTGGAATGGGACCTGTGCAAGTGCCACGCACCTCAATGTGCACCAAAGGTCTCCCAGGAGAAAGGAAACAAAACAGCTCAGAGAAGAGCACAAAGGGTCTAAAAATCCCTTATTTCATATGAGGGTCACTCAGCTCACTCCAGCGAGCCCAGCCACGCCCAAGGTGTCACCTGAACCCTTTTGCTCTGGAAAAACCAGCAGGAAGGGTGAGAAAGCACAGGTTTGACTGGGATTTCCCCATCTCCAGCAGAAGATATCCCCCAGGCCATGAGCCATGAGGAACAGCAGGGTTTGCCATGAGCTGTGCCATGGAGCTGTGGTGGGGAGAGCAGCTGGGACCAGGGAGTGCAGGACAGGCAGGGAAAGCTCTCCTGGCAACAGGAAATCCAAGGTTCCTGATGGAAAACCCAGCCAGGTGGGACCTTGGGCAGCACCAGCCACAGAGCACTGAGGAGATTTCTCACTGCACTCCCAGCCTGGAGATTCGGCTGCAGCCTGGGCCAAGCTCATCCCAGAGCTGGGGCAGCGTCCTGAGGCTGGGGCTCTCCCACATCCCTGTCTCCATGGACCTTGCCCAGCTCAGCCTCCCTGCCCAGCCCCAGCCCCAGCTCCAGCTCCAGCAGGGGATGCAGCAGCCCAGCCCAGCTGGCAAACTCCAAAGGGTTTTCCTGAAAGGAAGGGTCAAAGCCCAGCCCTGCTACCTGCAGCAGCCTGGGGACAGGCAGAAGCTGTGACAGATGATCTCAGCAGGGAACTGCTGTCCCTGCACCACACCCCAGTAAAAACAAATGGGCAAAGAGAAAGAATCAAATGAAAGGGCAGCTCTGCTGGCCTGGCACAGAAGGGACATCTGCCCACGTCCATCTGCCACCAGCCCCACACCCTGGCTTTGTTTTTGGTGGGGTCACTTGTCTGCCATTGTGGCTGCCTGAACTGCCTCCCCAGGACACGAGGGCCAGACAGGGAAAAAGGTGGGAACGTGGGGAGAAGGAGGAGGCAACCACCAGCTCTGCTCAGATGCATCGCTAAATTGTCCCATCAGGCTCCTCAATCCCTTGGGAAAGGATTCCCTTTTGCCTCTGCCTTTGTTTTCCACCCTGGCGAGGGCTGGGATCGCTCCCTCCCTGCTTACATGGACATATTACAGCACCAAAATGCTTCCAACGGGTTTCCAGCATCCCATGAAAAAAATAAACAAGAAATAAAAACAACCCCAGCTCGGCCAGACGAGCGGAACAGCAACAGCAACAACCTCAAAGTTTTACTGATCCATCTGACCCTGCAGGGACAACCTCAACGAGGCACTGAGCAAGGAGAACCTACACACAGAAAGGTCAGATCGTGTTGATGTCACTCATTTAAGGTGCTTTAAGTGCTCCTGAAGGCTGCTCCATGTGTCTCCGATTTGCCCAAGTGCCCTGCTCACCCAGGAATTGCAGGAACTGCTGGGAATGGGCTCTGCTGGCTGCCCCGTGCCCGGGATGCTTGGCTGAGTGCTCGGCAGGGCTGAGATTTCCATACAAATTGCAAAGCTCCTAAATGGCTTCCTCAGCACAGGGCCGGGGGTGGAAACGGGAGAATCTTTAATGATTAGTTCCTTATGGCTCCCACATTCTTGAAGCATATTTCTCGCAGTCCCTGGAACACTCCAGCATTCTTGATTGCAAAATGGCAATAAGTGATTTCCTTTAAAAGCCTCGTCTCTTATTGAAATACTAAAAATACCCCACTAGCCCCACTGCACTGCAGCCTCTCTCTTTCCTGGACAGGCCCCATCAACCCTGATGGATTCTGTTTTGAAGGCAGCAATAAACATTTCAGCATGGGCCGTTCAATCCACTTCATAATAGATCTTGCATTTCCAGTGGAGCCCTCCTAGCACCATAAATCATCTTTACACAGACTTAAGTATGAGAAACTCCAGCTCAAAACCAGCATGGACTTTTTTTCCTCCTTTTTAGAAATTAAGAATGGGCACAAAACAGCCGAGAATTAAATGTGTGACAACTTTAAACACGAAACCACTGGTCTGACCCTGCAAACCAGGGCTGCTGCAGTGGTCAGAGCCACACTGTGCACTGCTGCTCCAGTCAATCCACTTGACACAAACCTACCCTGGTGGGGTGAGAAACTCAGAGAAACCTCCCTGCACATCCACTCCACCCAAACAAACACGGCTTTCAGGTCTGGGACACTCTGGCTGCTGCTGATTTCCAAAGCCACAGATGAAGATTAATGGCACTGCACGCCTGAGCTGCTTCCACACAGCCAGAACTCCTCGGGTTTCTCCAGTCCATGCAGACTGGAAGCCCAAACTGTTCTCCCCTCTGCTCATCTGCTGCAGAGCTTGGAGAAAGCTCAGAGATAATTCCAGGTACACAGCAAGGAGACTCCTGCCTGAGCCAGGGAGGCCAGGGAGCTGCTGAGGGGTCCCACGGCCTGGATTCCCACTGGATTCCCACTGGATTCCCTGGATTCCCACTGGATTCCCTGGATTCCCACTGGATTCCCACTGTCCTGAGCCTTGGGGAGCCTTGGGAAGGCCAGGGAGCTGCTGAGGGGTCCCACAGCCTGGATTCCCTGGATTCCCACTGGATTCCCTGGATTCCCACTGGATTCCCACTGGATTATTCCCTGGATTCCCACTGTCCTGAGCCTTGGGGAGCCTTGGGAAGGCCAGGGAGCTGCTGAGGGGTCCCACGGCCTGGATTCCCTGGGTGGAGCCCAAAGGTGTCCCCACAGCCCCAGCTGCTCTCAGAAAGGCTCTTCCCAGCCCACCGAAGCTGCTTTGGGAAGCCCAGCACAGCAGGGACAGAACCCTGGAGTGGGAAAGGGATTTTCACCTCAAACACAAAAGGCAAAAAAGTCTTGATGTCCTCCTGGCTGGATCTTTAAACGCTCAGGTGAAACGGCCTTGATTTTAGCACCAACACCCCTTTGGATGCAGAGTGTTCCAGCCCAGTTTCTGCTGGGTGCAGCCTGCCTGGAGAATTCTTGACACACATACAGCTGTTGTTTTGTTGGGAATTGTGTTTTCACAACTCAAAGAACAGCCCTGCTTTTAGAAACTTGCTCAACCTTTGGCAATTCAGCCTAATCAGCAGAGAAAACTGCAGAAAGCAGCAACCAAATCCTCCTTATTAATACCACTTACAGCTGCTAACAACTCCAAGAACCTTCTAGAAATGCCAAGGGAAACAGGGTGGGTGAAACAATCCCTTGCAAACCACTGAGCCAATATACACAAGAATTGTGATAAGAAATTAGGTTTGACTTGCACAATCACTTTAAAAGTTTTTGGAAAATGGAGTCAGAAGAGCAGGAGGCTGACAAAATAACAGAGTTCAGTAGCAATGCGAAAATTTTGTGCCGATGAAGTGGGGAATTCAATCCTTGCTGAATTCTTGACATCATTTAGATGTTAACAGAAGTTTCTTCTCCAAAAAAAGAAGGCAAGGCATCTTTAAAGCCCACACACAGATCCCCGACTCTTATATGCAGAGTACTACACAGAACTATTTTGGTTTTGGACGACTGCATTGTCTCATGTGTCAGGATGGCTATTTGATTTTCTTTTATTCTTTAATTTCAGCCTCGAGCAGAGCCAAACCTGCACAATTTATGCACGTGCAGTGCAAGAGGTCCCCTCTCATTTTGTGTCAAAAAATAAAAAGAAAAAGAGAAGAGAGAGGAGGAGGGAAAAACCACGGCATCATTTCATGCCTGTGCCTTCCTAAAACCCGAGGAGTTGATGGGCTCCTCGCTCCAGGGCCCTGCTTTGCCTCCCCACAGGACAGACCCGACTGCCCCGGCAGCTGCACGCAGGAAATGAGGAAATCACTGCTGGGAACGGCTGCTGGGAGCCCTGGCAGGGGTGACAGGGTGTCACTGTGTCACTGTGTCATTGTCACTGTGCCACTGTCACTGTGTCATTGTCACTGTGTCATTGTCACTGTCACTGCTGGGAACGGCTGCTGGGAGCCCTGGCAGGGGTGGCAGGGTGTCACTGTGTCACTGTGTCATTGTCACTGTGTCACTGTGTCATTGTCACTGTGCCACTGTCACTGTCACTGTGTCATTGTCACTGTCACTGTGTCACTGTCACTGTGTCACTGTGTCACTGTCACTGCTGGGAACGGCTGCTGGGAGCCCTGGCAGGGGTGGCAGGGTGTCACTGCTGTGTCACTGTCACTGTGTCACTGTCACTGTGCCACTGCTGTGTCACTGTCACTGTGTCACTATCCTGGGAACAGCGTGCTGGGGACACCTGGGAGGGGTGACAAGAACAGGGTGTCACTGCTGTGTCACTGTGTCACTGCCATGTCATTGTGTCACTGTGTCACTGTGTCACTGTCACTGTGTCACTGTTGTCACTGTGTCCCTGCTGTGTCACTGTGTCACTGCTGTGTCACTGCTGTCACTGTGTCACTGTGTCACCGTGTCACTGTCACTGTCATTGTGTCACTGTGTCACTGTTGTCACTGTGTCCCTGCTGTGTCACTGTGTCACTGTTGTGTCACTGCTGTCACTGTGCCACTGTCACTGTGTCACTGTGTCACTGTGTCACCGTGTCACTGTCACTGTCATTGTGTCACTGTGTCACTGCTGTGTCACTGTGTCCCTGCTGTGTCACTGCTGTCACTGTGCCACTGTCACTGTGTCACCGTGTCACTGTCACTGTGTCACTGTGTCACTGGTGTCACTGTGTCCCTGCTGTGTCACTGTGTCACTGCTGTGTCACTGCTGTCACTGTGCCACTGTCACTGTGTCACTGTGTCACAGCTCTGCACCCCCAGCAGAGCCCTGGCAGAGCCTGCAGAGAGCAGCACGGGCTGGAACCTTCTCTGGTGCCTCTGGAGTTGTTGTGTCCCATCCCTGGCAGTGCCCAGGGCCAGGCTGGGCAGGGGACAGTGGGAGGTGTCCCTGCCATGGCACGGGTGGCACTGGATGGGCTTTAAGGTCCTTCCCAACCCAAACCACTCTAGGACTGAATATTCTGCATCACATTTTCCTTTCGGAGAACATTTCCCCTTTTCAGCTCCTTAAGGTTATTCCCAGATATGTGTGGGAGCTGACAGAAAAGAAAGATAAATATATAAAATTAAGGGGAAAAAAATATCTGTGTAAGGACTGGAGCCTGTATCAAACAAACAACCAGCATAAAAATACTTGGGAGCCATTAGCTGCCTGATTTACTAATTTCTTTTTTTATTCCTGGAGTCTAATCCTGCAGTAAAATCCACAGAGTTTTTCCCCTCACACTTGCAGGGGGAGAAGAAACCCCCACAGCAGGGAGGCACAGAAATCTCCCTGGACCATTTGTCTGAGTGCTGCTCTGCCCAAAGCCAGGATGCTCCAGATGCTTTTGAAATAGCTCTGTTTTGATAGAATTACCAGCACTGTCCCTTATTAATCATGTTGCCACTACAGGTCCCTCTGGAGTGTTTGCTTAGCCCAGACTTTTCCAAACTCTTCCAGTTTCCTCTCCATTTATTAAAAGATGACCACAGTTAAAGCAAACCCCTGCTACTACAGAACAGAAGGGAAAATAAGGGGGGAGAGAGGGAAAATCACCTTTAACCATGGCTTTTCCTCTATTCCCAGAAGAACCTCCCCAAAGCACTGGTCTCAGTCTTTGTCTCCCTGGCTGTTTAGGGCAGCATTAGGATTCAAGGAACACTTCCCTGGATGGTACTGTTTGAGCTGGGATCATTGGGAGAAATTTGGTCCTGGCACAAGCCCTCAGTGCCCGCAGTCCCTGGGCTCCTGAGTGCTGCAGAGCCAGGCTGGAGTGCTCTGCTGGCCGGGGAACAGAGCCCTGGCACCCTGCAGGACTGGACCTGCTGAGGGCAGGGCCTCCAAACACTCCCCATGTACCAAGGGAACCCACCATGAAGGCAGGGACAGCCCCTGGGCTGGCAGAGAAAGGGGAAGTTTAACCCAGCACAGCCCCCACAGTGCCCAGCACGGGAGTGGGGAGTGAGGGCAAAACTGCTGGGATGGAGGGCACTGAGGGCATGGAGGGCATGGAGGGCATTGCTGGGCACTGATGGGCATGGAGGGCACTGCTGGCATGGAGGGCATGGAGGGCACTGCTGGGCACTGCTGGGATGGAGGGCACTGAGGGCATGGAGGGCATGGAGGGCATTGCTGGGCACTGATGGGATGGAGGGCACTGATGGCATGGAGGGCATTGCTGGGATGGAGGGCACTGATGGCATGGAGGGCACTGCTGGGCACTGCTGGGATGGAGGGCACTGATGACATGGAGAGCATGGAGGGCACTGCTGGGATGGAGGGCACTGAGGGCACTGGTGGCATGGAGGGCATGGAGGGCACTGCTGGCATGGAGGGCACTGATGGCATGGAGGGCACTGCTGGGCACTGCTGGGATGGAGGGCACTGCTGGGCACTGCTGGCATGGAGGGCACTGCTGGGATGGAGGGCACTGATGGCATGGAGGGCACTGCTGGGATGGAGGGCACTGATGGCATGGAGGGCACTGCTGGCATGGAGGGCATGGAGGGCACTGCTGGGCACTGCTGGGATGGAGGGCACTGGTGGCATGGAGGGCACTGCTGGCATGGAGGGCATGGAGGGCACTGATGGGCACTGCTGAGGATGGAGGGCACTGCTGGGATGGAGGGCACTGATGGCATGGAGGGCACTGCTGGGGTCCCTGGGCAATTCCTGCTGGAGCCCTGCCCTTCCTGGGGTCCCTGGGCAATCCCTGGAGCCCTGCCCTTCCCCAGGGCCCTGCTCTGGGGCTGGCAGCACCATGGATGTGGAACTGGCCTGAGCTGACCTCCAGCCCCTGCTCCCATGGAGGCTCCGTGTGTGCCACGGATCAGCCACGGCTGCAGGAGGGTTCTGCTCCTGCCAGTGCCCATTTCCTACCCCAGATCTGGAGGATGCCATCGGTGTGGGAGGGTTCTGCTCCTGCCAGTGCCCATTTCCTATCCCAGATCTGGAGGATGCCATCAGTGTGGGAGGGTTCTGCTCCTGCCAGTGCCCATTTTCTACCCCAGATCTGGAGGATGCCATGGATCAGCCACAGCTTTGGGAAGGTTCTGCTCCTGCCAGTGCCCATTTCCTATCCCAGAGCTGAGGATGGAAAGGGATCTGCAGTGCACACAAAATGCTGCCTAGGAAAGCTTCCCACCTGGGCTCTGATTGGGAAGATCCCCATTTATCCCCCAGATTTCACATTGTTTTGAGGACTCTGCTGTCTGCAAAGCATTAACTCCAACCAAGTGATACAATTCTGCTAAAATTACACTCCTAAGCCAGCTATGTCTATCTGAGTCACAGAACAAATATGCCTATGCAATTTAAATAAAACCTGCACAGTTTCTCCAGTGTTCAGCCTCTCTTCCTGCCTCTGCTCCCACCAAGGCAGCACAGGCTGACCACATATCACAGAGCCCATCTCCCAGCAGGAATTCCACTCACAGGGTTTGGCTTTAGGAGTAGGCAAATTAAAAACAGAGTTGAAGGGATGCTTACCCTTTTATTTTTAGCACAATCAAGGTCTGGTGGGAGGGAATCCTAATAAAATTTAAAAGGGAGCACTTCTAATGGAGCATCCTTAATTTTATAATGAAGAAGTGGATGCAGTGGTTCGTTTCTGCTTACTAGCAGCTTTTTAATTTGTTATTTTGATATTGTTCACTGTGGTTTTCATGGCTTTGAGGGGAGGTTTGTAGCAGGACCAGCTGCCAAGAACATCTCCCAGTTAGCTGCTTTGGTCATCAGTCAGTAGCTGCCATTAACACAGCAGTTTCTATCTGCAAATCCAATAATTCCAGAGCTACCAAACATCATTTTCCCTCGAGATTAGTTTTGGTGGAGAAAAACACCCTTTGGAAGGCAAACCAATTTTTTTTTTTTTATTTTAAGTATTTTAGCTATCAAAACACATGGTGCAGCCTGGACTGGAGCTGCCCATAGCAGCTCTGCTCCTCAGCCAGCCTGCCAGTGAACATGGGAAAGCAGCAGCTCCAGCTGCTCCAATTAACTCCCAGCACCTTCCCCGGAGCCCAGACAATCCCGGGCTGCTTGTCATGCAAACAACCCGGGAGCTGCATTCTCCAGAGCAGCGCAAGTGACTGAGTTAAGGAGATTACTGGGGAAGGAGCCACACTCAGCAGCTTTATGAGACGATTAGAGCCTGGGAAATTCACACCCCAAATCCCCGGCCCTGACAGAGCACATTGATCCCCAGCTCCAGGATCCTCCTCAGTCAGGAACCGCCCTGGCAGCATCAAACATTCCCTTCCCAGTGAACCTCCACCAGCTCTTCCCCCAGCCAGCCTCAAAGGGAGATTCTGCTAAAGACTGTACGAGGGGCGAGGCTGCAGCAGCTCATGTTCAACAGCTGCTCAGAAAGAGCTGCTCTCTGTCACCAGTGCGCTTGGAGCAAGGCTGGGGGCAGCAGTGACACCCAGAGCATCACCCAGAGCAGTGCCCAGAGCCCCCTGGCACCTGGGACCAGCAGTGACACCCAGAGCATCACCCAGAGCAGTGCCCAGAGCCTCCTGCGCTGGGAGCAGCAGTGACACCCAGAGCAGTGCCCAGAGCAGTGCCCAGAGCCCCCTGGCACCTGGGACCAGCAGTGACACCCAGAGCAGTGCCCAGAGCCCCCTGGCACCTGGGACCAGCAGTGACACCCAGAGCAGTGCCCAGAGCCTCCTGCGCTGGGAGCAGCAGTGACACCCAGAGCAGTGCCTGGCACAGAGCTGGCACAGGCACTGAGGGTGGCATTCCCTGCTGGCACAGCTGGCACAGGCAATCAGGGTGGCATTCCCTGCCTGCAGAGCTGGCACAGGCAATCAGGGTGGCATTCCCTGCCTGCAGAGCTGGCACAGGCACTGAGGGTGGCATTCCCTGCCTGCAGAGCTGGCACAGGCACTGAGGGTGGCATTCCCTGCTGGCACAGCTGGCACAGGGAATCAGGGTGGCATTCCCTGCCTGCAGAGCTGGCACAGGCACTGAGGGTGGCATTCCCTGCCTGCAGAGCTGGCACAGGCAATCAGGGTGGCATTCCCTGCCTGCAGAGCTGGCAGCAATCCTGACTTTTTGCCAACTCATGGCACCATGAGGAGTGACAGGTTCTGGGAGAGGCTGTTCCAGACAGGGCTTGGTGACACTTCAGGGAACAAAGGACTCCAAGGTTAACAGGATTATTGTTACTCAGCACTATTATTGCACAGCACTATTATTGCACACACTATTATTGCACAGCATTATTCAGCAGCCCCCATGATCTGAAGCATTACAAACCCCCCTTTTCTGGATCTATAGAAAGGAAAGGTGTAACCCCCTCACACTAGAGGAGGTGAGCGTGCCAGGAGCTCTCCCTCCTACCTGGGGTATTTTTATCAGAGATGGCTTTAAAAATACTTCTCAAAGAAAGTCTCTTATGCAAGAAGTTAGCTCAGGACTGCTGAGGTGCAGCCTAGCTCCACCAACAGAGACTCCTCCAGCAGGGATGGTCTCACCCTGGTACCAAAGGGACAAAGGGCACAAAGCCCCCTGTGGGCAGCCTGACAGAGGGGCTCATCTGCATGGTGGGACAGCTCTGGAAGGAAAGCACAAGGCTGGGAGAGCTGAGGTTATTCAGCCTGGAGAAGGCTCCAGGGAGAGCCCAGAGCTCCTCCCAGGGCCCCCAGGACACGGCCTGGAGGGACAGGACACAGGGAATGGCCTGAAGCAGGGTAGGGTTAGATGGGAAATTAGGAACAAATTGTCCCTGGCAGGGTGGGCAGCCCTGGCACAGGTGCCCAGAGCAGCCCCTGGATCCCTGCAGTGCCCAAGGCCAGGCTGGACACTGGGGCTGGAGCACCTGGGACAGGGGAAGGTGTCCCTGGGACAGGGGAAGGTGCCCCTGCCATGGCAGGGGTGGCACTGGAAGAGCTTTAAGGTCCCCTTTCCAACCCAAACCCTTCAGTGGTTCTCTGAAGACCCAAGAGCAGAAACCACACATTTCCTGCCTCCCTGGTCCCCATGTCTTTGTTGACTAATGCTGAGTGAAGGCATGAAAAGGAGATGGGGTCCCCCCACCTGGGGCTCTCGGGAGCCAGCCCAAGCACAGGCAGGCACTGAGCAGGGCCCAGCCAAAGCCAGGCTCAGCTCAAGCTGGGCTCTGTGTGCCGGTGCCAAACCAAGCAGGAAGCAGACTGGAACCTGTCTGCTGCCAATCCCCCTCAGTCACATCCCATAAAACCCTGAGTGCCCCCTACAGCCACCACTCCCTCCTGGCAGCTGCCACCTCAACCTGCAGGCGATTCAACACCCAAATCCTCCCCAGCTCCCTCTCCTTTCCCTGCACTTTCAGCCTCTCCAGCCCCTTTCCTTTCTCTGCACTTCCAGGCTGTCTCTGGGACAGAAGGGAGGGAGCAAAGGGGCTGCTTGTGAGTCAGGAGCCCTTGCAGGGGCTGTGCTTCACTCCACCCTGCTCCAAAGCAGGAGAGTGTCTGGAGAGCTCCTTAGGAGTTTTTGACTCATTAACACTTCCATCAGGGATCAAAGAATATATTAAAAATATCTAAGTACAATTCCTGCTATGGAAAAGGAATATAGAAAAAACCTGCCCAGATGCCTTTCCCTGAACCCTGGCATCCCCATCCCCATCCCCATCCCATCCCATCCCCATCCCCATCCCATCCCATCCCCTTCCCCATCCCCATTCCATCCCCTTCCCCATCCCATCCCATCCCCATCCCCATCCCCATCCCATCTCCATCCCATTCCCCATCCCATCCCCATCCCATCCCCATCCCATCCCCATCCCCTTCCCATCCCATTCCCATCCCCATCCCATCCCCTTCCCCATCCCCTTCCCATCCCCATCCCATCCCATCCCCATCCCCTTCCCATCCCCATCCCATCCCATCCCCATCCCCATCCCATCCCATCCCCATCCCCATCCCATCCCATCCCATTCCCCATCCCATCCCATTCCCATCCCCATCCCATCCCATCCCATCCCATCCCATCCCATCCCCATCCCATCCCCATCCCATCCCCATCCCCATCCCCATCCCCATCCCCATCCCATCCCATCCCCATCCCCATCCCCATCCCATCCCCATCCCCATCCCATCCCCTTCCCCATCCCATCCCCTTCCCCATCCCCATCCCATCCCATCCCCATCCCCATCCCCATCCCTGCCAGCCTCATTAGGGATGCCCAGCAACACCCTGCAGACAAAGCCATGGCAAACAAAGTGTGGGGAGAAGGGGGAAGGGGGGAGAAGGGGATTTTTTCCCTTTTTCTGCAAAGAAAGGAGTGTGGAGGAATTCCTCATTCACTGATCTGGAGAATGCATTAATATCCCAAGTGTTGGCACAGCCCCCCGTGCACAGGGGACCAACAATGACTCCGAGTCTGGGATCTTCAAATAAACCCCCCTGCTGTCATGGCCACCAGGAAAGAGAATAACAGCAATATTAGCTGACCTTCATCTTGTTGTTTCCCCAGACCTGACTGCTAGACCTCTGTTTGCCTGTTACTAGGATTTCTTGGCTGAAAAATGTGAGCATTTCCTAGACGATAAAGAAGCAGTTTATTAGGTAAATAAACCAGGCCCTAAGCAGCCTCTGCTGCCTGATAATGAGGAGGGAAGGAAAGGCCCAGACCTCCCTGCACCACCTAAAACAACCCCAATCAGGGCTCTCTGGCTACCACCACACGCAGATTTTTCAACAGACAGTTAATGAACAAGAGAAGGTCACTCCAGCCCAGCCAACTTGTGCTCAAAACCATTTGCTGAGAACACTATAGGCCATAAAAATCCCAGCAGGCACTGTCTGTATCCTATAAAACTGTCCCTCTGTGGAAGCAGATAGCAGTTTAAAAGAAGTGTATTCTTTCAGGCTCCTGACAAAAGAAAGATGTTTACAGAGGAGGGGTGGGAAGGGGAGGCTGGGGACACCCTGCACCATCCCCTGCTTCCCTCAGCCCCAGGAGCCACAGTGACAATCATAATTCATTAGCAGGCACACAACGACCCCGGGGTGAGGTGCAAGCCCACAGCACCTCCCTCAAAAAGCTGCTGCAAACTGGAGCCAAATTTCCCAAGTTTTCCCCATGCACCTCGCAGATAAATGCAATAACCAGGTGGATTCAGAAAGCATGGCTTGCAAAATGAGGCTTCCACTGAAGCAGAGCCAGTGGCACTGCTTTCCTTGCCAAAAGAGCAATGTTCTGGTGCAGGATTTTTGAATGTTTAGGAAATAAGTATTACACAGGAGCTACTGAGCGTCACAGCCCATCTGTGGTACAACACAGCCTCAGTGCAGCCATGCCCCACGAGCCACAGAGCCCAGAACCCCCAGAATGTCACAGCAAGGCCCCCAGAATGTCACAGCAAGGCTGAGCATCCTGCAGCAGAAGTTTCTGAAGCAGCCAGGCTGCACATTCAGCCCAGATCTGGTTCCTGCCACCAGCACCCGGCTGGGCTCACAAATAGCTGCGACATTCCAGGGTCACTGCTCTGCTTCCCCCAGCAAGGTCACTGCAAACAGCAGCTCCAGGATGGCACAGCAGCTTCAGTGTGAGCCCTGTCACCCTGTGTGACATCCAGCCCCCGTCCCCTCCGTGTGACACTGAGCAAGGGGTGCAGAGCCCGCCTGGAGCCTGGGCGAGCAGCCCAGGTGACAGTGACATTGAAGGATCTTCCCCAGGGCTGCACAAAAATCTCGATTTTCACCTCAAGTCAGGACATTTCCTAAAGCAACAGCAGAGCTGACCAATCCCCCACGAGGGCAGGGCTTTCCTACTGCTCTCCCCACGAGGACACTGCTCCTCCAGCCACTGGCACGATGGCAGGAGTCCCACTGCACTTCTGCAAAACAAGAAGCATTTGAGATCCCAGCCCCTGCTGATTTATATCCCCGGGTTCTGCTGGGATCAGCATCCTCCACACATCTCAGAAAGCCCTGAAGAGACAACACAACCACTTGTCCCTAGCAGCCTCATTTCCCCCTGACCACATCCTCCGTGCATTGTTGTGGCCCTGCAGTGCCCGGGGCTGGCCAAGCACAGAATTCCAGATGCTGCCCCTCTCCCTGCCCTGGCCTTGGCAAACACAAAATTCCAGATGCTGGAATGCCCTGCCTGGGCACTGTGTGCCCAGCACAGCTCGGGCTCGGGGGATCCAGGGTAACACCCTCAAGGGAGGCTGCAAAAGGCTCAGCATTCAGGAGCCAAAGATGAAGGCAAAATTTCAGTCTGCAGGAATCACTACAAGCCTTAAACCCAGATGATTTCCCCCCTAATTTGGGTTTGAACGTGGCACGAAATCCCCGAGCCTGAGCACCGTTGGATTTCAGCTCCAGATCAGGGAGAGCAATTATTTTGTCATTGAGCATATTAGGAAAGAAAAGGCAGAAGGAGGCAAGTTTGAGCCTCTTTGGTAATGTACAAATTAACACATTTCATCACTGTTTTCAGAAATATAAATTAATGATTTAATTCTGCAACACGTATCCTTGGAAACCGAGCTGTAAGCAGTCGCGCCCGCATGTTTCACACAATTCCATTTTCTCAATATTGAAACCCAATTAATTGCTTGGCCTTTTGCAGTGATGGGCAGCTTGGGTGAGCAGGGTGCCCAGGGGCTTAGTTCAGCACCAGATTTGCAGGATCCCACTACGTGGGCTGACAACAGCTGCTCTAAATCTCCTGCTAGGTATGAGCAGGCTCTGATGAAGTTCAGTCTGTTTGAACAGCTGCATATGCAAATGTAATTAAGAAGATCTCGATTGCCTTTTGCTCCCCCTCTCCCTGCCTCCTGATGGGGAGGGATGGCATTTCCCTGCTCCAGGCTGCAGCCTCTGCCTGCCTGACACCTCACAGCCCAGGCCCAGAAACGCCACTCTGGGGTGTCCTTAAAGCCAGGAATGAAGGCAGGACTGATGGACCAGGCCCTTCACCTCACCTGAGCCAGGACAGGTACCCCAAAATCAGAGCCAGAGCCAGGGGGGAACTGCAGCACCCACAAAATGTAGGGAAGAAACAGCTCTGAGCATGCCCAGGCCTGACCAACCTGGGCAGGATGGAGGCTCCAGAGCAAACCAAGGCTAATTAGAACAGGAAACCAAAAATGAAAGAGGGGGGAAAACACTGGGAGTGCACTGAGAGGAAATCAGATCACGCAGAGCTAACCAGGTTAGCTGGTCAGTCATGAAATTCTTGGACAAAGGAAGTGACAGGTCCTACCCACACAGACTTCAGCAAAGTGATGCAGCCCCAGATGGGAAAGCCTGGAATGAAAACCTGGGGATTAGCAGAGCTGGAGGGGCAGGAAACTGGTGAGAGGGGAAGTGGCGTTGAAAGAAGGACCAGAATGGATGGAGGTCACTGGCAGAGCTCCTCCAGGAATGGTCAGCAGGCTGAGCTTATTAAGTATTTTTATTAATGACCTTGGCACGAGAAGTGAGTGTGCTAATGACATCTGCTGCTGACACAAAGCTGGAAAGCAGCAGCAGCACACAGGAAAGCTGGGACTGGACGGGAGAAAAAATGGGAAACTGTGAAGATGAATGGAGAAAGGGTGAAATTCCATGGGAGGGGAGAGGAAGCCACGCTCTGGGGACAAACAATGGTTTTTGCTGGGGGTTGGAAAGAAAATGAACTCGAGTGGAAAATGTTCAAGAGTAAGAAAGGCCCAAGCAAGCAGCTCAAAACCAAAATGACTGAGGCACCAACGTGCTGGACTTGCAGTATTTCCAACAGCCAGAGAAGAGCTGGGGCTGCTGGACAAGCCAGGTTAGAGGGTTTACAGAAACCCAGAGCAGCCCAGGGATGCTGCACTTGGTTCCTGTGCTTAAACATCCAGAAGGTTTAGGTAGGAAGGAGTGTAAAAAAAAAAGACTTGGCAGAAACCAGATTAGTTTAGGAGATGAAAATGTAAAGACATTTGTTCAAACAAAGCTGGGAGGGCACACTGAGCGATCTCCTGGACACACACATTTGAGGGGAAAAATGAAAAAGAGGAAAGAACTATTCAGGACAGCAGAACAAGGGCTGCACGTGGGCATCATGAAGTATCCCTGACAGGTCCAGGCTGGAAATAAGTTTATGACCATTTCAGCCTTGCAATAGGAGTAATGGGGGGGAAAAAACAAGCTTGTTCTCAGAAACTGATCCTGAAGGGATCCTCTGACCCAGAAGGTCCCATCTTTTCCTGCTCAACACACACAGAGCTGACAGCACCAGGACATGCTGTGCTTCCACCTGGGACTCATAGAGCGAATCCAAACCACCTTTTTCTCACAAAAAACCCTGTTTATGGCTGCTTAGGTCCATCCTCTTTCATCAGCTGAATCCATTGCAACGCCTCACACCAGCAAATATTTGAGAAGTGCATACAGTGAGTGTGAGGAGGAGGAGGAGGAGGAGGCAGAGCAAGGCCAGGAGCTGGCTGGAGGGCACAAGGGCACTGCAGGAGTGGGCACCAGGCTGGGACACTGCCACCAGGCTGGGACACGGGCACCAGGCTGGGACACGGGCACCAGGCTGGGACACTGCCACCAGGCTGGGACATGGGCACCAGGCTGGGACACTGCCACCAGGCTGGGACACGGGCACCAGGCTGGGACACTGCCACCAGGCTGGGGACACTGCCACCAGGCTGGGGACACTGCCACCAGGCTGGGACATGGGCACCAGGCTGGGGACACTGCCACCAGGCTGGGACATGGGCACCAGGCTGGGACACTGCCACCAGGCTGGGACATGGGCACCAGGCTGGGACACTGCCACCAGGCTGGGACATGGGCACCAGGCTGGGACACTGCCACCAGGCTGGGACATGGGCACCAGGCTGGGACACTGCCACCAGACTGGGGACATGGGCACCAAGCTGGGACACTGCCACCAGGCTGGGACACTGCCACCAGGCTGGGGACACTGCCACCAGGCTGGGGACACTGCCACCAGGCTGAGGACACGGGCACCAGGCTGGGACATGGGCACCAGGCTGGGACATGGGCACCAGGCTGGGACACTGCAGGAGTGGGCACCAGGCTGGGACACTGCCACCAGCACAGGAAAACATCCCAGCTGCCAGGCCAAGAGTTGTGATCCCATCAGAGGCTGGACAGGTGACTCAGAGCAGGGCAGCTCTGGGAGGAACAGCAGAGTAACTTCTGCAAGAGTCAGATTGCAGGAAAGGCTGATTTCATGGCAACACAACCAGCTCCTCCTCCCCACTGAGCAAAAAACAAATGGATGGGGACTTGCTCATCTGAACACACAGGAAACGTCAGAGGAACAAACCTGAGCAGCTGCCATCGTAATTTATAAAACAAATTAAATCCATGGCAAAAATAAGCAAAACTTAGAACAGAGAGATCACAGAACCTGGCAGGAAAAGGCCCCAGCCTGCATGAATCATTATTTTCTAGAGGAAACCTTATATAATCCAAGCTACCCTGTTTTAAAACAAACCAAACCTTCCAAAAACTCCAATGAAAGGGCTCAGCAAAGCTCTGGTTTTCATTCAGGTGTTTTGGCAAGGTTAAAACCCAGTATCCCAGCTGGTGCAGAATAATCTGCTGGAGTTTCCAGCCTGCCCTCGGCATCCCTGGGCAGGAGGGGGAGCTGAGCCCTCACCTGGGGCCGAGGAGGTGCTGGGATTGCATTGCCATCTGCTGGAACAGGGGGAAACCAGGGACAAACTGCTCTGAGCTCTCCGGGCCACAGCTCCTGGCCAGGAGGGATCTGCTGTGCCTGCTCCTCATTCCCATTTATCTGCGAGGGCACAGAGGAGAACGAGGTCTGCTGCCCTCAGGCTGCTGGGAAGGGGATGGACACGGACTCATCCATCACAAATAAAAGCTCCCCCTTTTGTTTTTCTGCTTGTTTGTACTGGGACAAAGTCAGGGTTTTCTGTGCTGCTTCCCCAGGAAACAAGAGCAGCAGGAGAACACCAGAGAGGGACGGGGCTGGGACCAGGAGTGCCCAGCTCCCCTCCCCAAAATTCACCCTTCAGCAGGAGCTGAAGCATTTCTGACCCCACACATGGCACAGCTGAGGTGCAGCCACCTCTGTACAGGTCACATCTGTGGCCTGAGCACCCAAAGCCCCCTTGGCTGCTCCAGACACAAACACTTGAGGATGTTCTATCACAGCCAAAGCCTGGCTTAACCATCCTCTCTACCCATGGTCTTTAGGGAAGGAACCAAACAAAAAATCCCACTGTAAAACTCAAGGATGGGGGAAAGTTACCCCAAAAGCACCAAAGCCCTGTTTCTCCCAGCATCTCCACATTAATTACACTTCAATTTATTTGCAAATTTTTAAATGCAGTTCTTAAGAGGACGTTCTAAGGGTTAAAGTTTCTAATAAAACCATTTCTTGAGAAATGGTCAGTGGGTGTCACTCTGCAGAAAGCCCTAAAGGTGCCCAGGCTGGCAGAGAGAGGCCAGAGCAGCCCAAGAGCAGCCGTGGTGAGGCTGAGCAGGCAGGACTGTGCACACACAGCCATTCCTGGAGCAAAGCTGGTACAGCCAGCCTGGCACTTGACTGATGAGCTGTGTGAACACCCTGCTGAAAGCTCAATGCAGATTTCTGAAATCCAAGAAACTTATATGTCCCAGCACCCCTGCTAACGCCCAGCACTCGCTGGGAAGGGGGAAAACAATGCCAGGCACTGTGCAAACATTTGCCTGTGGATGACTGATGATTTTCAACAATAATTTCATAAATGCGGAGGAGGCTGGAGTCCATCCCGTGGTTATCCCTGCACTGCAATCCTGGGAGTGCCCAGTGCCACCAGTGTGGGGCTGCCTGAGGCCACTGGGACACAGCACAGCCTTCCCTGGGCACGGCACGGGGGCTGGCACTGTCAGCAGCTCAGGGACAGCCGGAAAAATGGCTCTGAAAATCAGCTGTGAATGGAACAACCCCCCCAGGACAAGCTGAGGGCTGTGCCAGGCTGAGGGAATGCCCAGGGCACAGCCCCAAGGGCAGCCCGGGGCTCACCAGAGGGCACTGGGAACAGCCCCACAGCTGGAGACGGGGTTTGCATGAGAGGCAGATGTTGAAATATTGATTAAAGCTGGGCTTCACCAGCAATCCTTTGATTTTCTGATGATACTGGCTGCTAACAAAGACACACCCATTAATGCATGACATTCCTGCTTGTAAAACAGGGATTATTCCATTATTGCAGCCAGGGTGCTCTGCTTGTATCCACAGCCCCTGGCTCCAGCACAGGCACTCAGCAGCAGAATAAAAAGACATCACCATTTCAAAAAGGAGGGAAAAACACATTACCAGCCACAGCTGGAGCAGAGGGGAGATTGCTCTGGGGGAGCAAGGGCGAGGGCTGAGCACTCACCCTGCTTCAAATCCAAAGTAAGGCACCAAACCCAGGGAGTTACTGAATTTGATCAATTGAATTTGATCCGTTTAAATGATAAACAGGCACTCTGGCAGGGCCCCCTGGCAGGTGCCAGTTTCCTGCTGCTTGGCCTCATTCCAGGGGCAATCCCATGTACAGGAAGGGTATTTCTGATCCCAGTGCACCAGTTCACCCCAGTGCCAGGACAAGGGTGGAAGGGGATGGGAGGAATGCTGCTGAAGCCTGTGTGCTCAGCATTGCTGCTCCACAGCTCAGGCCAGGGCAGGAGGAAGCAGCCAGCTGAGGCAATTTGGTGTTTGCTTATGCCCAAATTGTTATGCAAACACAGGAAGACCTATGGGAGCAGAGGGAACAGGCACCAGAGGCTGCACTTCTCACCAAAGCCAAATGTTTTTCAATGTGCAAAGGGTGAGAGAGGTCACCCCCAAGGAATCCAGGCCAGGATCCTCCCAGCCTTCCTTCTCCCATCCTCCTCCTCCTCCTCTGAAATTCCCCAGGCAGCCAGGATGGGCTTTCTGAGTTAAAGAGACAGCCTCATCATCAGGCAACATGCCTGGGGCTGCACTTGCAGGAGGAACCTGAAAAAGGGGAGAAATCCCCCCTGGAGCCCGTGGGACTGATCCCTGCCCACCCCCACGCCAAGCTGGGCTGCCCTGGACTCGTGAGCAAAACGAAGCCACAGGAATTAAGGGGAGACTCCAAAGGCACACAGGGCTACTCAGCATCATTCAAGTGCACTCACTTTTAAATTAAATCCATCTTGCATCAACTTCCAAGATCTAAAATAAAAGAGTCAGTCATGAACTCTGCAGTCACGCCTCTAATTCCAGCTGCAGTTGGTACGGGAGAACTCGGAGACAAATGACTCTGACAAGTCAACTTTAACCTCCAGAAGAAGCCACAGGTTTCCATCAGCCTCCATCAAGCAAGCTTTCAAAACCTTATCAGGGATGGAGAGCCAGATAAATCCCTGGAATTGTCGGTGCAGGAAAGATGCTTCACTGCCAGTGTGAGCTGGGGAGCTCTGCAGGCAGAGCCTCGCTGCACAGAGGGAAATCTGCCACCAGCCACAGCCAGGCTGGGACCACCTCAGCCTCGGCTTTCTCTTTACTGAGCCACAAAAACCCGATTTCAGCCACTTCTGACTGTGAGTTAAAATTCTATAGAGCACTGTGCGTCTTCTGGCACGATAAAAACCAAAAACCAGACCCAGACATGCTGATCCTGACCTGAACTGGCACCACCTCCCCAGGGACTTCATCCCCCAGTCACTCACTCTCCCCACACAAAGACACTTCCTCCACCACCCACAGCACCCTGTCCTGGTCAGAGCTCAGCTCTCCATCCAAACCTGCCTGCAGATACCCCTGTCCTTGGCTCTCTGCAGAGGGAGGCCAGTTTAGTTCAGCAGCTTGCACATCACTGCAGGGGTCACCAGGAAGGATTTCATGCCTGGCAGGCTCTGAGTGCTGCTGGGTTAGGAGCTCATTCCTACAGGACACCCCAGGAAAGCCCCTGCAGCCCCACTCCCTGCTGTGCCAGCTTTGTGAGAGCTGGTAGCAAGTTTGTGTACAGCTAATTAACATGCACTGCTCTAATTTCAAACCATTTCTTACAATCAGGACATTGTGCAAGGCTGGAGTCAAATGGCTGAAGGAAATTAACTGCACCAGCACTTCAGCACAGCCAGTCAGAGCTGCTGGGGCTTGTGCCTCAGGGGGGAGCATTGCACAGCAATTAGCAACAGTTAATAACTGCACATCCTCAGTGAACAACTGCCCTGGGGAGGCCTCAGGTTTGAGCTTTTATATTTTTCAGACTCTGTGCTGGCTAGGTGTGCAGTTCTGAGTTCATGGTAAGGGATGCTGAGCTCTGTGCACAGAGCAGGGACACAAAACAATTCCTGCTCCAGCTGGGCACCAAGGACAAATGATCCAAATCTCAGCCCAGGAGCACAAACCCCGTGGGCTGGAGAGAGAAAAACAAGGATGGGACTGGATGGGCTAAAGCTGGAATGGGACAATGAACTGCAAGATGCAAATGGAGCAGAACTGATCCCAAGGACAGACCCTGTGCCTGGCCGTGCATTTTGGGACCATTTTGGTTCATTTTGGGTTCATTTTGTGACCATTTTGGTTCACCTTGGGTGCAGCCCTGGCTGGGCTCTTGTGCTGGATCCCAAGGTGGATCCATGGAGGAGATGCTTTGAATCAATCCCTGCTTTATTCTGTGACTCTGCCCAGCCTCTGCTCCAGCTCAGCCCCGCAAGGCAGCCCTGGCTGGGTGTCTGTCCTGCACCCCTGGCTGTCTGTCCTGCGCCCCATGGTGTCTGTCCTGCGCCCCTGGCTGTCTGTCCTGCGCCCCTGGGCATTTGCCCTGCACCCCATGGTGTCTGCCCTGCGCCCCTGGCTGTCTGTCCTGCACCCCATGGTGTCTGTCCTGTGCCCCATGGTGTCTGTCCTGCACCCCTGGCTGTCTGTCCTGCACCCCTGGCTGTCTGTCCTGCGCCCCTGGCTGTCTGTCCTGCGCCCCTGGCTGTCTGTCCTGTGCCCCATGGTGTCTGTCCTGCGCCCCTGGCTGTCTGTCCTGCAGCCTCTCCTACCACAGGACGTGGATTTCCTCTCCACTGCCTGCACGTGCCGTGTCTGGCTGCGCAGCCGCCCGTCCGTGCTCTCCACCAGGCTCGTCAGGTCATCGATGATCTCTGGGGAGAGAGGAACAGGAACGTCAAATCTGAGCCCACAGCACCCCTGCCCAGCCTCCCTCCTGCTGACAGCCCCTGAATGGAACCAGCTGCATCCCCCAGAGGGACACACCAGGGCTCCCTTCACGGAAAGGTCCAAATCCTGGGAGACAGCACACAGAAACTGCAGATCCAGGGCAGTGCCCCAGTGCTAGAGTGGAGGAGACAGTACAGCCTGAAGTGGAGGAAAAAATACAGCCTGAAACAGCAGCACCAGTCTAGGAGGTCGGGGAGGACAGGATGGTGGCAGCCACAGGGCTGAGGGGAACCCAAACCTCTCCTGACACAGCTGCAGCTGTTCCCTCAGGTCCCAGATGTTCATTGTGGAGGGTGTTTATGTCCTCAGTCTTATCAGGGAACAAGCACTGTATCACATAGAGATAAAACCAGGCTGATTGTACACAGAGATAGCAAAAACCACATAAAATTATCAAAGTTCTGCAGCACAAAGGAAATGTCCAAGGCACACAGAGCACGGAGGTTTTGCTCTCCCAGAGAGCTGAGACATTTGAGCACCATCCTTGCAGTGCATGATCCCATCTGCTCCACCAGCACTCTGTCATCTCCAGTGAATCCCCATGTAAAATGATATCAGCATCTAAAAGACCCTGGGCTTTGAAAACACACAGCTTTCCTAAAGCCTGAGCTCCTGATTGCTGCCCTGCAGCCCAAACCATCCCTGAATCCCCACAAAGGGAGGGCAGGGGGCAAACATCAACCACCCCCGTGTTTCACCAAACATCAACCACCCCCCTGTGTTTAGCAAACACCAACCACCTCGTGTTTTACCAAACACCAACCACTCCCTTGTGTTTTACCAAACATCAACCATTCCCCTGCATTTTACCAAACACCAACCACTCCCCTGTGTTTTACCAAACACCAACCACTCCCCTGTGTTTTACCAAATATCAACCATTCCCCCGTGTTTTACCAAATATCAACCATTCCCCCGTGTTTTACCAAACACCAACCACTCCCCTGTGTTTTACCAAATATCAACCATTCCCCTGTGTTTTACCAAATATCAACCACTCCCCTGTGTTTAGCAAACATCAACCACCTCCCTGTGTTTCACCAAACACCAACCACTCCCCTGTGTTTTACCAAACACCAACCACTCCCCTGTGTTTTACCAAATATCAACCACCTCGTGTTTTACCAAACATCAACCACCTCCCTGTGTTTCACCAAACACCAACCACTCCCCTGTGTTTCACCCTCTGCATCTGACCATGCACCCCCCCAACACTGCTCTCTGCCAGACACAAACCCTCCTTATTTCAGAAGTTGTTTGCAATGTTTAAAATTATTGTTCATCAATATTACGGCGCTCAGTATTGTCCATCCTACACCAACACACATTTTCCCAAGGGATGGGAGGCATTCTGTTTGAGCTCCAAGCTTTGCTCAGTTTGCAGTTCAGATATTCACTCTCCTCCCCCTTCCACCCAACTTTCCCAGGTCTGACATCTGCAAAGCCAACAATATTTTGGGGAAACTTTATCTGTCCTGCGTGATTCAGCATACAGGAAGAGCAGGACAATGCTGCCTGCAAGGGCAGGACTGCTCATGTTTGCCTCTCCACCAAAAGAAGTGCTGCAAGTTCCCATCGTTGTCAAGGACAAAGTGATAAGCTTTGGGAAATTGGAGACTTTCCTCTGCCAGCACGGACCAGACCCTCCTTGAAAAACATCCTGGTGAACAAGCTGTAGCTAAATGAGAACAAATGTGAGCAGGAAAATTTTCTGTCATCATTTCAAAGCCCAAGGCACTGCAGTTGGGACTCTGTGTGGAGCCTCTCCTTTCCCATCCCCCTGCCAGGACCCACTGCTGAACCAAAGGGCTGCCCTGGCCATCCTGGAAGAAGCATTTCTCCAGATACAGGTACATAAAAACCATGTTCTGTGATACAGTCAGCTTCCAGGGGAGCAGGGCACTTCACCCACAGCTCAACAAGCACCCAGCCCTTCGATGTCTCAGCTGGGACCTGGAGAATTCTGGAGGGCTCATGGCAGCACCTGGAGGTCTGAGCAGCTGGAATGGGGAGGAAGCACAAGGAGGTTCTGACCCCACTCCCAGCTGAACCAGAAATCCAGCCCAGAAGAGAAACATCCATCCATCCATCCATCCATCCATCCATCCATCCATCCATCCATCCATCCATCCATCCATCCATCCATCCATCCATCCATCCATCATCCATCCATCCACCCACCCATCCATCCCCTGTTGTTGTGACACCCAGGCACAGGGCAGTGCCCAACCTCCCTGCAAATTCAATATTTCTCCCCACTCCAAAGGAAATCCATGTTGGGAAAGGCAGAGTTGAAAATTAGCCCTGGATTTCTAAGGTGAGCACCGAGGAATCCGTGGCTAAGGAATTTCTCAGAGCACTGACCCTCCTCAGGTTCCTTTCCTGACCCACCTGCAGCCCCCCCTGCCCTTCAAGCTGGCAATTCCACATTCTATCACCTCCCATTCAGCTGGCTATGCAAGGAGCAGGCTAAAAAAGGATGGAGAGAGAGCTGGCAGAGGGAGGGAGCAGACGGGGAAGGCAGGCTGGCTGCTGGTGACCTTCCAAAGGACACTCCTGTAGCACAGCCCTGCAGCCACCACTCAGGCAGGCCTCCCTTCAGGGCAGCAGGATCTTCCCCTTTCAGGGCAGCAGGATCTTCTCCTTTCAGGGCAGCAGGATCTTCTCCCTTCAGGACAGCAGGATCTTCCCCTTTCAGGGCAGCAGGATCTTCCCCTTTCAGGGCAGCAGGATCTTCTCCCTTCAGGACAGCAGGATCTTCTCCTTTCAGGGCAGCAGGATCTTCCCCTTTCAGGGCAGCAGGATCTTCCCCTTTCAGGGCAGCAGGATCTTCTCCCTTCAGGGAAGCAGGATCTTCTCCTTTCAGGGCAGCAGGATCTTCTCCTTTCAGGGCAGCAGGATCTTCTCCTTTCAGGGCAGCAGGATCTTCTCCTTTCAGGGCAGCAGGATCTTCTCCTTTCAGGGCAGCAGGATCTTCTCCTTTCAGGGAAGCAGGATCTTCTCCCTTCAGGGCAGCAGGATCTTCTCCCTTCAGGGCAGCAGGATCTTCTCCTTTCAGGGCAGCAGGATCTTCTCCTTTCAGGGCAGCAGGATCTCAAGAAGCACAAGATAAAACCCAGGGCCCACGCCCTGAACTCAGAGTCCCTTAAGCACAGCCCAGGTGGGAGAGGTTTGGAGGTCAGTGCTGGAGGAGAGCTGGGCCAGGAGCTGCTCCATCAGCCCAAAGCCACTGTCACAGCTGTCCCCATCCCTGTCCCTGTGCTGCAGTGCCCAAAGCCACTGTCACAGCTGTCCCCATTCCTGTCCTGCAGTGCCCAAGGCCACTGTCACAGCTGTCCCCAGTGTGTTCCTGTGCTGCAGTGCCCAAAGCCACTGTCACAGCTGTCCCGATCCCTGTCCTGCAGTGCCCAAGGCCACTGTCACAGCTGTCCCCAGCCCTGCCCACGTGTCCTGCAGTGCCCAAAGCCACTGTCACAGCTGTCCCCAGTGTGTCCCTGTCCTGCAGTGCCCAAAGCCACTGTCACAGCTGTCCCCAGCCCTGCCCACGTGTCCTGCAGTGCCCAAAGCCACTGTCACAGCTGTCCCCAGCCCTGCCCACGTGTCCCTGTGCACAGGGCCAGCCACCAGCCAGGCAGGAGGTGCTGGAGCCCAGCAGGAGCTCAGGCAGCCCAACACTCCCCATGGGAAGTGGTCAGTCCCTGCTGCAGGAAGGCAGAGGCACTTCCAGGTCTCCTCTCCTCCCTCTGCCAGGCCATGGCTTTTGCTTTTTTAAATCCCTCTCCTTAGCTCAGGAATCCCTTGGGAAGGGTGACCATCTCCTCCCATGCAGTGGAACAGGTTTTGGAGTTCTGCATACATGACTTTACACTAATTATAAAATCATTGATTGTGGGGGTTGTTTTTTTCTGCTGGTTTTCTTTAAAATGCATAAAAAGTCACATTTGGTTTTGGCAATTCCATCTGTGACCTGCACTCATTCTGTCTGTGGAGTGAGAAACCCAAAAGCCAAACAGAGGAGGCCACGTGAAATTCAGCACTGGAGGAGAGAAGCAGACCTGGGGTTTGATCAGTTCACAGAGTGGTGCTGCTGACCAAAGGTTTCCCTAGAACTGTTGGGATTTTCTGTGGATGGAAACTGATGGATCACTCAATGGCATTTATTGATGAGCAATGCACCTGCAGGCCTGTCCCACTGAGTGACAGAGACTCCAGCCAGCCTTAGGAGAACACAGAGAGCTGAAATCCCAACACAAACCCAATTACAGTGAGGCTGGAGTCCAGAGGAGAGGCCAGGCAGGCTTTCCCTCCCTCCCTCAGGTCCCTGGTGCCTCAGGAGAAGAGCTGGATACCAAAGAAATGAATCACAGAGGGAATGCCAGCCCCTATATGTCCAAACCCCATAACTGCACGGTAATAAGAAAGCAAAGCATTGTTCCAAGTGCCAGGGCTATGAAATGAAGATTGCAACTGATGTAAGCACATCAGAAACCTGAAGAACCTCAGCACCGTGTGCCAGCTGTAATGTCAAGGCAGAGTGAAGAGGGGAAAAATGCAGTAAAAAACACAAAGACAGGAATCCTAATTTGTCTCCTGGCTGCAGCCATGGCAGGTTTTCACAGCCCCTCTGAGGTGTGCAGCTCCCTGTGCCAAAGGCAACACAGGAGTGCCCTCCTGGGCTTCTCCTCCTTCAGCTGCACCCCAATCCCCTGGGCTCCCTGCTCCACAGGGCTGGGACACCACACTGCCTGCTCCACAGGGCTGGGACACCACACTGCCTGCTCCTCAGGGCTGGGACACCACACTGCCTGCTCCTCAGGGCTGGGACACCAGCACTGCCTGCTCTGATGGGCTGGGGCACCACACTGCCTGCTCCACAGGGCTGGGACACCAGCACTGCCTGCTCCACAGGGCTGGGACACCAGCACTGCCTGCTCTGATGGGCTGGGACACCAGCACCCCCTGCTCTGATGGGCTGGGACACCAGCACCCCCTGCTCTGATGGGCTGGGACACCACACTGCCTGCTCCACAGGGCTGGGACACCACACTGCCTGCTCTGATGGGCTGGGACACCACACGGCCTGCTCTGATGGGCTGGGACACCACACTGCCTGCTCTGATGGGCTGGGACACCACACTGCCTGCTCCACAGGGCTGGGACACCACACTGCCTGCTCTGATGGGCTGGGACACCACACTGCCTGCTCCACAGGGCTGGGACACCACACTGCCTGCTCTGATGGGCTGGGACACCACACTGCCTGCTCTGATGGGCTGGGACACCACACTGCCTGCTCTGATGGGCTGGGACACCACACTGCCTGCTCTGATGGGCTGGGACACCACACTGCCTGCTCTGATGGGCTGGGACACCACACTGCCTGCTCCACAGGGCTGGGACACCACACTGCCTGCTCTGATGGGCTGGGACACCACACTGCCTGCTCTGATGGGCTGGGACACCACACTGCCTGCTCTGATGGGCTGGGACACCAGCACCCCCTGCTCTGATGGGCTGGGACACCACACTGCCTGCTCTGATGGGCTGGGACACCACACTGCCTGCTCCACAGGGCTGGGACACCACACTGCCTGCTCTGATGGGCTGGGACACCACACTGCCTGCTCTGATGGGCTCTGCATTTCAGGCAAACACCAAAATCCCTCCCTGCATTTCAGGCAAACACCAAGATCCCTCCCTGCATCTCAGGCAAACACCAAGGTCCCTCCCTGCATCTCAGGCAAACACCAAGGTCCCTCCCTGCGCCATCCCAAATTTAACTGAGGACATTTGATCTCCTCTTTGGCAGAACTTCCTGTAAGCGTTAAAAACCCCAAAAACACAAACTGCTCCAAAAGGGGTCACACCAACTTGCTCCTCTGTGTTCCAGCTGTCTCACTCTTTGCCTCTTTCAATGAACAAGGATCCTGATGGCCCTGGAGGGTCCAGAGGCTCTGCTTGGGCTCCTGCTGGGAAAGTGTCAGGATGTGAACTGGAGGCAGCTTTTTCTAATTGCTGCAGGAATTTTCCTGTTACAATTTCTGTTGGGAATTTTGCAGTTCCTACAGGAATATTCCTGCTGCAATTTCTGTTGGGAATTTTGCAGTTCCTACAGGAATATTCCTGCTGCAATTTCTGTTGGGAATTTTGTAGTTTCTGCAGGAATATTCCTGTTACAAAGGAGAACGCAGCAGAGGGGATCTCACCTGCAGAGCCTCCGGCTCCAGGTGGCCCCAGGACATGTCCCACCCTCCCTGTCCCTGCCCTGCTGGCAGAGGGGCACGGCTGCACAGGGGGCTCTGTCACTGACATCTTTTATGAAAACTCCTTTTGCCAGGGTTTTTCTCTCCTGAGGAGCTGAGAGGCCTCAGGAACGAAATGCAAACAACGGTTATCTGCTGCTGTGGAATGTGGCAGGTGCATCTTTGATTGGTCTCATGTGGTTGTTTCTGCTTGAAGACCAATCACAGCCCAGCTGTGTTGGGACTCTGGCCAGTCACAAGATTTTATTATTCATTCCTTTCCTTGCTAGCCTTCTGATGAAATCCTTTCTTCTATTCTTTAGTGTAGGAATGGAATGGAATGGAATGGAATAGAATAGAATAGAATAGACCAGACCCAGCTCAGAACCAGGAGCAGCCCACACCTTCCCCAAGCAAGCCCTCAGGGCTAACACCTGCCAAAACAAGAGGAACCTGTTTGTTCTGCCACAGGGAACCTTGGCACCTGCTCCAAGGACACCTCCGGGCCCACTGGTTCCGCCCTGCGCCCCCTTCCACGCTGCATTCCCTCTCCTACAATACCTGAGCGTATCTGGGTCACACTTTGTCACCCCCAGGCAGCCCAGGACACTCCACCCTCTCCCAGGCAGGTCCAGGAGCAGCAGATGGTGCCTGGGGAATGCCTGGAGGTGACCCAGAACCATCCAAGGGTGTCAGCTGTGGGAGCCTCAGCGGCTCATCCCGAGCAGCACCGGGGAAACAAACCCTGCTATCAATCCCAGCTCACACAGCTATTAGTTAAGAGTTGTTATTTTAAAAGCACACACTGAGAAGTTTCCCCTTCTCCAGCTGCTTATTTTGTTTGATTCGAACAAAACCCATGGCCATTAATTTTAGCTGTACTTAATTGAATAATTTCTCTGGGGAACAGCTCAGGGACAGTTTCAAGGCAGGCTCTTTCCAAGAGCCATTACCAATTGGCATCTAGCACAGCCCCAGTGTGCCAACCAAAACAGCACTTTTGGATGTTACTGGAACTGCTCTCAGCCCAGATGTGTTGAGAACTCGCAGTGATACAAGGCAGGCAAGAACCATACTCACATGATATGGCACTGCCTTCCTCCCCCCGTTATCTGCCAGGAGATAAAAGCCTCCTTCCATGCAAGTGTTCGAGTGTGAAGCCATTTGTTCCTCCCCTTTGCCCCCAGCCAATGACCCCTCCTTTCCCTCAGTGTGTTTAAGGCAGTGCAGTCACCTGAGATCAAACAGAGCTTCAGAACAAAAATGTTCCTGTAAGAATCATAAATAAATATATTCCTTTATTTATCATACAGGAACTATATGAACTATATGAACTATAGTTCATATAGTTCCTGTATGATAAATAAAGGAACTATAAACATTATAAATAAATAGAAACAAATATTTATATTTATTTATATTTAAATAAGGAACTATAAACATTATAAATAAATATAAGTAAATATAAATAAATAAAATTATATAAGTAAATATAAATAAATATAAGTAAATATAAATAAATATAAGTAAATATAAATAAATATAAATAACTATAAATAAATATAAATAAATATAAATAAAAATAAATAAAAATAAATGCCTCCAGTTCACAGCAGTGGCTGAAGTCCCCAGTGCCACACACCAGGGCTCTGTTCTGGGCTCTCCAAGCCCACAGCACTCACTGGGCTGTCTGCACTTGTCATTAACATTTATTTCTATTCAAACCCCAAATCCAAGTGCCCCAGCACAACCCAAACTTCCAGCACAATCTTCAAGTTATAGGGACAATGCCACCAAATTATTTTCCTACAGACATGGCTCTGGGAAAAAGCAAGGAAATCCTGCTAATAGATAAAATAGCCATAAAATCTGCATGTCTGGGAAAGCCTGGAGCACTGGGAGGCTGCAAGGCCACTGCCATGGCTCTAACAAATAAATCCCTGCCAAGCCAAACACTTCTCCTGCTTCAATCTGTTTGTGCTCTGCAAACTTACAGCAGAAAATGAAAGCACAGAAGCTGCTTCAGACTCCACATTTGTTTGTTTTCCCTTTATCCAAAATCTAAGCAGGATTTGTTAAAACACTGCCTTCAGAAACTGTTGGTAGCACTCACCCCAGCTTTCCTCTAGCAAGTCTCATTTTCCCCAAGTTTTTACACCATTGCAGCCCTTTTCCATAGGTATCAACAGCTTTCATTACAAATACACATCAGTTGCCACAATTTCCTAAGATGGTTTAGCAAATCCCCATAAAACACAGTTTTGGCTGCTGAACACCTGCTGAGGTTTCCAGTCCATTTCACAGAGAAAGAAACCAACAAACACCCACAAAAATACCAAAATATCTACAACCAAAACAACCAACAGCGAAACAAAAAGACAAAAAGGAAAAACCAACAACCAACACCACAACAAAAACACAAAGGAAAAAACCAACAACCAAAACAACCAATACCACAACAAAACCACAAAAGAAATGTCCAAAAGAGCTATGTTATACCCCACAAAACACTATTTGGCTACTAAACACCCTAAGCTGAGGTTTCCAGTCCATTTCACAAAGCAAAGAAAACTAAAATCCCCACGAAAACACCAAAACAAAAATATTTTAAAAAAATTAAAAACCAGTGTTACACTCCATGGAGCTGTTGCCACTTTTAAGATCTCCTTGGCAATTCCTGCTCCTACACTTCATGAAAGGTGAACCCACCCCAGGAACATAACGCAATCCTTGTGGGTACCAACAAGCCAGGCTTTAGTTCATGGAGGAAAACAGAAAATGCAGCAGTGGGCAGAGCTCCTGACCCACCCTGGTCACCTCCAGCCAGCTCTCCACCAGATAAAAACCAATTAAACCAATTCTCACCGGCTGGCTCGGGGCCAGAACCCCAAAGAAAGGCACTCTGGCATTGCTGGGGTGTCCAGCAGGCTGAGCAGGATTTTAACTCATCCCTGCTGAAATGAAGGAAAACTCAACCCAAAGAGCAGCACCACACCATCCCCATTGCAAGGCCATGCCCACAAAAATGCCCCACATTTTTCACATTTAGGAGCTCCAAAGCAGGGAAATTTCACTGCTGCCACAGCCCCTGCAATGGGGAATTATCCAACAACTGCAGGCTGAGTGCTCTTGGTCTCAGTGCAGATTAAAGGAGATTGGCAAAAATGAGCAGCAATGCTGAGCAGAGGAGCAGGATAGGGGTGATGCTGAGTGTAGGGGCTCAGGGTGAGGAGCAGGGGTGATGCTGAGTGCAGGGATCAGAGTGAGGAGCAGGGGTGATGCTGACCCCAGGCTCGGAGTGAGGAGCAGGGGTGATGCTGATTCCAGGATCAGAGTGAGGAGCAGGGGTGATGCTGATTCCAGGGGCTCAGAGTGAGGAGCAGGGGTGATGCTGATTCCAGGCTCAGAGTGAGGAGCAGGGGTGATGCTGATTCCAGGCTCAGAGTGAGGAGCAGGGGTGATGCTGAGTGTAGGGGCTCAGGGTGAGGAGCAGGGGTGATGCTGAGTGCAGGGATCAGAGTGAGGAGCAGGGGTGATGCTGATTCCAGGGGCTCAGAGTGAGGAGCAGGGGTGATGCTGAGTGCAGGGATCAGGGTGAGGAGCAGGGGTGATGCTGAGTGCAGGGGCTCAGGGTGAGGAGCAGGGGTGATGCTGAGTGCAGGGATCAGAGTGAGGAGCAGGGGTGATGCTGAGTGCAGGGGCTCAGGGTGAGGAGCAGGGGTGATGCTGAGTGCAGGGGCTCAGGGTGAGGAGCAGGGGTGATGCTGACCCCAGGCTCAGGGTGAGGAGCAGGGGTGATGCTGATCCCAGGGGCTCAGGGTGAGGAGCAGGGGTGATGCTGACCCCAGGCTCAGGGTGAGGAGCAGGGGTGATGCTGATTCCAGGCTCAGAGTGAGGAGCAGGGGTGATGCTGACCCCAGGCTCAGGGTGAGGAGCAGGGGTGATGCTGAGTGCAGGGGCTCAGGGTGAGGAGCAGGGGTGATGCTGATTCCAGGGGCTCAGGGTGAGGAGCAGGGGTGATGCTGAGTGCAGGGGCTCAGGGTGAGGAGCAGGGGTGATGCTGATTCCAGGCTCAGGGTGAGGAGCAGGGGTGATGCTGATTCCAGGATCAGAGTGAGGAGCAGGGGTGATGCTGATTCCAGGGGCTCAGGGTGAGGAGCAGGGGTGATGCTGAGTGCAGGGATCAGGGTGAGGAGCAGGGGTGATGCTGATTCCAGGGGCTCAGGGTGAGGAGCAGGGGTGATGCTGAGTGCAGGGATGAGGGTGAGGAGCAGGGGTGATGCTGACCCCAGGATCAGAGTGAGGAGCAGGGGTGATGCTGAGTGCAGGGATCAGAGTGAGGAGCAGGGGTGATGCTGATTCCAGGGGCTCAGGGTGAGGAGCAGGGGTGATGCTGAGTGCAGGGATCAGGGTGAGGAGCAGGGGTGATGCTGATTCCAGGCTCAGGGTGAGGAGCAGGGGTGATGCTGATTCCAGGGGCTCAGGGTGAGGAGCAGGGGTGATGCTGATTCCAGGGGCTCAGGGTGAGGAGCAGGGGTGATGCTGAGTGCAGGGATCAGAGTGAGGAGCAGGGGTGATGCTGATTCCAGGGGCTCAGAGTGAGGAGCAGGGGTGATGCTGATTCCAGGGGCTCAGGGTGAGGAGCAGGGGTGATGCTGATTCCAGGGGCTCAGGGTGAGGAGCAGGGGTGATGCTGACCCCAGGCTCAGGGTGAGGAGCAGGGGTGATGCTGATTCCAGGGGCTCAGGGTGAGGAGCAGGGATGATGCTGAGTGCAGGGGCTCAGGGTGAGGAGCAGGGGTGATGCTGATTCCAGGGGCTCAGGGTGAGGAGCAGGGGTGATGCTGACCCCAGGCTCAGGGTGAGGAGCAGGGGTGATGCTGATTCCAGGGGCTCAGGGTGAGGAGCAGGGGTGATGCTGATTCCAGGGGCTCAGGGTGAGGAGCAGGGGTGATGCTGATTCCAGGGGCTCAGAGTGAGGTGTGCCCCCCTCCCTGCCAGCCTCACTCACCTGCAGAGCAGGCAGTGCCCCTGTCCCCTGGCACACACACCAGGACCAGCAGCCATCACATCCAGAGGGCTCCTGTGGTGGCCAAGCCAGGACAGAGCTCGTGCCCTTCTACCCTCACCCTTCAAAGGAAGAGGGGGCTTGGTGTTTCTTTTCCTTCTCCCTTTTTTTGAAATGAAAATGCACTTTAGAGATCCAAGGGGCACGTCTCCCAGCCAGCCCAGCCTGACCCTACAAACTGTGTCTGGAAAAGTGACCCAGCCACAGTGAGCCCCCCACTACCCTCTGCAGAACCCCACCATCAGGCAGGAGAGATGCAAAATTCAGGGTAAAACATTCCCAGGCCCAGTCCTGGCTCTGATCACGGGAAGGATGCCACCAGCCCCAGAACCCACACAGCTCCTGCAGTGCTGGGAGAGCACACAACCTTCTGAACACCCTCAGTGTACAGGCAGGGGAGATGCCACCCTGCAGCCCCTTCCCACGTGTGGCAAACCAGTGACAAGCACAGCAGAAGAGGTCCCCAGGCCAGCAGGAGAGATCTTCCCCACCAGCCCAACCCTTGCACTGACAGGAGCTCCAGGAAAGTTCCCCAAAACCAGGCTCAGAATGCCCCAACAGCTCTGCCAAGTGCTGAAAGCTGATTGCCCCAGATCCTGCAGCTCTGCCCATCATCTCTGCACACCCACAGCTAAACGTCTCCTAAAGCACCTCAGCCTCACCTGGGCACTGAGGGACTGCTGCACTCTGCTCAGGAGATGTGAGCAGAGGAAAGGCAGAGCCCTGGAGCAGGGGGAGGTCAGGCCTGCAGAACTCGAGTGCCATTTTAATAAACACTGGCCTTGGGCAGCAGCCAGCAGAGCAGCAGAGTGCTCAGCACAAGAGCTTCACGCTGTGGACAGCTGCAGGGCATTATCCTCTTGGATCACAAAGGAGGAGGAAAGCCACTTCAGAATTGGGCTATCAATCATGGGAGGAACCAGCAAACTTGCAAGTGCTTCATGGTTACAGTATTGAAAGCAGCTGATAAAGCTAAGGTCAGCCCAGGCATCTGGGACTAATCTCCAGCTGACACCCCTCATCAAGCTCTGCTGGAATCAGTGATAAATTGAGTAAATTAGCAAGAGGAATACATCCCCTAACACACGCTCAGAGCCGGGCACACAGCAGGAGCTGCGTGCCCTGCAGGGATGGCACTCCCTGGATCTCGCTGCCATCAGTGTCCTGCCTGCCCAGCCACCTGCCCAGGAGACCGGCAGGCCAAAAGCAGAGAGACATCTCCAGAGCCCAACAATACAGCTCAAAAATATTCCACTCCCAGCCTTCAGGCATGGAACAAGTCCTGAGTACTGGGAGAAGTGGTTAAAACAACAGAAAGGGTGCAAGGAGAACTTCCACAGATAACATGACCTCGAGTCCACGCATCCCCAGCAGCCTCAGCCCATGATTTTCTTTCTTCCCACTTCCTTCCACCAAGAGCTGGGCCAACTTTCCACATGCCCTGCCATGGATTTTCTGCAGATGTGGCTGAACTCTGGGTGTTTGGGGTGGCTGTGTGCCCGTGGGCTCTGCAGAGCAGGAGGGGCTGCAGCACAGAGGGAGCCCTGCCCTGTGATTTTCCCCTGGGCACAGGGGCAGGACCACAAGGGATTCACTGCTGAGGGTGAATTCACCCAGCGGAGGGGCTGGGGACACCTGAGTGCTGAGCCCTGCCCTGATCTCCACGCTGGGCTCCTGAGCTGCAGTGTGACAAAGCCCAGGGCAGGAAGGAAAGCTCCCTTTATCAAACTGCACAAACATGGGGTTTATCAAACGCAGAGATTGCTGGGGCTCCTTGTGCCTCCCCTGCCAGCGTGAGCAGGGCTGCTGCCTCCATGGCTCTCAGTGCATGGGAACGAGGGAGAACAGGACCTGATTCAACACCAAACAACACCTTATTGGACAAAATACATTGCTTCCAGTGAGAAATTAGTTTTAAAGTGAATATATACATGGCAAAAAATCAACTCCTCGTTCTGTGGGTGTAATCTCAAAGTTGTTTTTTCTGATGACTCAGTTTAGGGCATCCTGCTTTAAAAAAAAGATACACTGATACTACAAAAGGCAGTTTTAGCCCAGGGTTTTCATTTTTTTCCTGATTTTTATCTAGGAAAAACATAAGCCATTTTGGTCATTTGCTAAACCTGCTTTTTTAGCACACTTGTACTCATCTGTTTTTCCACAGCCTGGAATAAAGGCAGAGACCTTTCTGAACAGAACAAATTCCAAATATCTGAGTGTCCAGAACGTGCCTGAGCTCCAGCAAAGTCACTGCTCTGCAGAGGCTTCCTGAGCCCCATCAGAACAGGACACCAACAGGATCAGCAGTCCCAAATAAAGAGCCACAGGCTTTTTACAAGCCCAGTTTTAATAAATGCCAATAAACCCCCTGGTATTTCCTCAGGCAGCTTGAGAATGACCTGCCCTGCAAGGTCTGCCCTCTCTACCTTTGAGGCTATGGTCTCAATTTTAAGACATCTGGTAGTACAGACTCCTCATGTTTGCCCTTCCCATATGGGCAGGGAGAAAGTTCTGGATGTTTTCATCATTTCTCTGAGAGGACAATGAACTCTTGCTGCATTGTTTCCAGCCCAAATAATTCTGAAACCCAAATGGGCATTCAGGGGCAGATGCATTGTACAAATCCTCGCCAGCACAAAGGATCACATTCAATGGCTTGGCTGAGGCCATTGTGTTTCTCTCGTTAAAATGATGGTTTGGACATTAAACACCACCATGACACCCTTCTCCAGTCCAGTCAGGACCTTGTAGCCTGCTCAGACCTTTCCCCTGCAGTGGGGATGCTGGTGAACAAACCTGCACCACCTGGGCCTTCCTCCAGCCCCTGGAACCTGGGAGAATTCCACAATCAGGACAACTGCCAGTTTGTCAGCTCAGAAAACAGGAGCCACCATCCTCAGCTGTGAAAATCAGGGAAATGTGGTCACCTCCAAGGGAGGGCCTGCAGCTGTCCCCACACTCCCCAGGTTTCAGCAGGAGCAAGACCCAAACCACCCTTTACCCTGCGCTGCTGGCATGGAAATGCAGAATTTGGTTACTGACATCCTGTAAAACCTTGGGAAGCCCCAGTACAGGCAGTGCCAGGTGCTCCAAAAGCCACAGGGAACTCACAGCCCGGCCACTCTCCCAAGTGTCCTGATTTTGAAGTTTCACATCCCCAGCAGTATTTCAAGTATTTCAGATGTTGGGTTCGGGGCCTCAGCCTTAAATTATTTTTTTTCAAACCCTCTTAAAACGCATTTAATCCTTTGTTTTCTTTCCGAGGAGAAAGGTTTCACATCTGGACTGTCAACCTGCATTCCAGAGCATTAGCCTGGCAAACCAAAGCAGCTGAGCTGTAAATCTCCCAGCAGAGACCTTGTCATGGAAATCGAACCTCAGCATTCACTTGGGCCCAGCTCGGTGAGAAAGCCAACACAAAAAGCCAAAACAATGCAGGCAGCCCCAAGACAAGCCTGGAAATGAATCCTGAGAGAGCAAACCAACCTCAGCTAACACCTCAGAGTGGAGCAGCATCACCCACCCGGGTCTGATCCCAAGCTGACACCCAGAGCCCACTGAAGGCAGCTCACACAGCTGAATTTGGCCCCATTTTCTACAGCCAGCACCTGATTTCATTAGCAAAATGCAGTTTCCAACCATGAGAGCCGAGTGCTCAGTGCTGCCAGCTCCCCTGGGCTCCACTCTGCTGTGTACCCGTGTGGGGACACGAGCAGGGAGGCAGAAAGCAACAAGTTGAGCTCCAAAGGTTTCAATTCCTCCAGCCAGATTTCAAGAGAAATCCAAGTGCCAGCGCTGCAATATGCAGATCTGATTCAGAGACAAAAAGGTGCAGAACAGTAAAAAAACCAAAAAATAAAAGTATCAAAGTCACCCAGGACAGCAGCATGTTACCAAGTGTCTCAGCTAAGGCCATAAAAAAGTGTTAATGTAACATTTTTTGATCATTGCAGCATATATTTGTTAAGTTTTTAGACTTAAAAGTTAGCTGCTAAGAAGAAATCAATTTCTGCCAATAATTTGTTTCCTTTAGAGGGTGAGCAGTTTTGGAAAAAGACAACCTGAGGTTAATTCAGCTCTGGAACAACCTGGAAGAAAGGCCTGGCTGATGCACAGAAGATGCTGAGCACCAGGCTGTGCTTGGTTCAGTGCCCTGTCAGCACTCACTTCCCAGATATCCCACAGCCCAACTCCATTACTTCTCATACTTTATATACCAAAGCACTTGATGAAACCTCCCTTCCTCCCAAACACACAATGCAGGGCTCTGTGTGCTGTGCTCTCAGGATTTTTGGGTTCCTCCAGCTCTGGCTCCCTGTGCCTCAGCCCCCCAGGAATGGATCCATCACTGCTGAGCACCACAGCTGAGTCCTCCCTTCCCAAACTGCAGCAACACTCCTCATAATCAGCTCTGCTGAGCTAACAGCACAAAACCAGAACCCTCTGCTGCTGCAGGAGATCCAACTGCACAAACACTCCTCACAATCAGCTCTGCTGAGCTTACAGCACAAAACCAGAACCCTCTGCTGCTGCAGGAGATCCAACTGCACAAACACTCCTCACAATCAGCTCTGCTGAGCTTACAGCACAAAACCAGAACCCTCTGCTGCTGCAGGAGATCCAACTGCAGCAACACTCCTCATAATCAGCTCTGCTGAGTTAACAGAACAACCAGAACCCTCTGCTGCTGCAGGAGACCCCCTCACCTGGGCACAGGCACCCCTGGCCCAGCCTGCAGGCACAGGGTCACTCCATCCTCACCCAGTCCCTGCCGGCTGCTCCCTGAACAGGGAGGAAAGCACAGCAAGGCTTTCTCAGGCTGACAGGGTGTGTGTGTGTGCACCTGGACAGCCAAATCTCCGTGTGGGAGCACCCTGTGATCCCCCACGCTGCTGTCAGCATCCTGAGCCCCCTCAGCACCTTCCTCTGCTCTCTCTGAGTCTTTCTGCTCTCACCACCAGCTTCTGGTGCTTCTCTCTCCAAGGCTCCTCCATTCCCTTGGCCACAGGAGGAGATGCTGCTGGAATCAGGGCCAGCCTGAGCCAAGCCCAGGGAGCCACCAGAGCAGCATCCCCAGCATCTCCTCCTGGGCTGCCACCATCCTGGGGCAGAGCCCCCACCAAAAGGGAGCTCATTTTCTGCTGGCTGTGGGCTGAGGTAATGGCTCTGAGCTTTCACAGGGCACTGCACACTGGCTACAATGCAACCCTTTGAAGTCCAGCAAGAAAAAAAATAAAATAAAGAGGGTTTTGTTGGGTTTGTGTGGGGTTTTTTACCCCCTTTCTTTTTTTTTCTGAACGATGTGATACAAACCAGCTTGATACACAAATTAGAGGTGATCTCATCAGGCCATTAGGACTAAAGCAAGACCATCACTTGGGAGGGGATGTGCTGGCCAGATAGCCCTGATTGGCCTGTGAGCAGCATTTCTGTGGGGCTACAAATGCAGCCTTCATTACACAGGCAAGGCATGGCTCCCAGCTTTCAATCCAGCCCTGCAAACACATTGAAAAGTGGATTTGGGAGCAGCTCCCAGCCCAGGCACGGAGCAGGGCCAGCCCTGCCACCTCCCAGGATAGAAGGAAATGACCTGCAGACATCACATGCCTGCCTGATTCCCACCAAACACAGCCTGGGACACGGGGCAGGGCCTGGGAGCAGCCAGGAAAGGCACTTGAGAATTCCCCAAGAATGATAAAATGAGGTTTAGAGGCTCTTGCCTTTCATTTCTCATAAACTGGGACCCCAGCACATCTCTCGAGCTCCTTGGATTTCTTTGTTGTCAAGCTAACAATGCTTGAAAGCGAGGAAAGTCTCATTTCTGGGATGTTTCTGTTTTCAATCCAGCAGCAGAACTATTTATTTTCCTAGCAGTGATGGAATTAAACAATTTGTCTTTGAAAACTCTCTAAGCCTTCACCGTGACATCCCCCCATCTGCTTTTGAGATTAAGGTACTTTGATTTTTACCAGCTAAAGGTTTATGAACTGCTGTATAAACCCAATTACTCTCATAGTAAATTATGTAAAGCTTACATGTTATTTTTTAAATTTTCCCCCATGGAGTACTCTGGAGATTCAGAACAGGAAAGGCTCACTGAGGCATTCTGAATTAAAAACGTGTAACAGGGAAAGCCACAGAGCTTCCAGAAACTCAGAATAAAAAAGGAAAAAACCTCAACATCATTGAGTGAGGATGAGAGACACCCCAAGAGAGGCTGTTCAGGGGAGGACTGTTAAAAAGCAAGGAAAAAAACCCCTCTATTTCAGTGGGAGGGAGTTCTTTAAAAACAGATTAAGTTTCATCTGAGGTAGAATTTATTCCTCAGGCGCTCTCTGCCTCTCTTCCTGATTGAAACCAGGGATGGGAGAGATCCTGGTGTGCTCACTTTGGGGAGCAGCAGAAAGCACAGGGTGGGCAGTTTGATTGGAAGGAGAATCCCAACATGGTTTGGGTTGGAAAGGGGACCTTAAAGCCCCTCCAGTGCCACCCCTGCCATGGCAGGGACACCTCCCACTGTCCCAGGTGCTCCCAGCCCCAGTGTCCAGCCTGGCCTTGGGCACTGCCAGGGATCCAGGGCAGCCCCAGCTGTGCCAGGGCCTGCCCACCCTGCCTGGGACAATTCCCAATTCCCAGTATCCCATCCAGCCCTGCCCTGTGTCACTGAACCATTCCCTCGTCCTGTCCCTCCATCTCTCAGGCACAGCCACTCCCCATCCTTCCTGTGGGCTCCCTTCAGGCACTGGAAAACTGCAATCAGCTCACCCCAAAGCTTCTGTCCTGCAAGGGGAGCATTAACCAGGAGAGAGCCCTGAGAGCACTGACTGCCCCAGCAGAGCACAGAACCCCAAAGGGAACATTAACCAGGGGGGAGCCCCAAGAGCACTGACTGCCCCAGCAGAGCACAGAACCCCAAAGCTTCTGTCCCCCAAAGGGAACAATTAACCAGGAGAGAGCCCCGAGAGCACTGACTGCCCCAGCAGAGCACAGAACCCCAAAGCTTCTGTCCCCCAAAGGGAACAATTAACCAGGAGAGAGCCCCGAGAGCACTGACTGCCCCAGCAGAGCACAGAACCCCAAACTGCTCCTTCCTGCAGGGCTGGGATGTCCCTGGAGCTCAGCAGACGCCCAAGGATCCCTGCAGGAGGAATGCCCTGGGACAGCCCTGGGACTGTCCCGTTCGGGTTCCTCTCTCCTGGGCTCCAGCTTGCTCCAGGACACAAACCAAGCGCTCCAAGGTTTGTTTTGCAGCACAAACTGAGCTGAATGCAGGTCCCTGTTGCACAAGGCCAGGGGCTGTGCCAAACACGCCTCCCTCAGCCCCAGAGCCCCAGGGACCCCCCAGCCCAGCCTCCCTCAGACCCCAATTCGTTCCGGGAGGTGCTGCCCATGCCTCCCCTTTGTCTGCCCTGCTCACAGGGCTGTTCTAACACAGGAGGGAGCTTTAACAAATCACTGCCGTGGCAGTGTCAAGCTGTCAACATGACCACAAGCCCAGTGTGGTTGTGAAAGGGCTGAGCTGTGAGAGCCTCAAGCCAGGAGCTTGTCAGGAGCCCCAGACCCAGCAGTGCCGGGCAGGAAACCATTGAGCAGCACTGTGCCCTCAATAAACCTGATACAGAGCAGCAGGAAGGAAGAACACTCAAAGATTCCTGAAGAAGAAAATAAAATGCTTCTGAGCTCCAGCCACAGGGAGATTTGAGAGCTGGAATGTCTACAAAGTTTGGTTTAGCTACTTAAACTTTACCAAAAGTGTGAAATAAGCTGTGTTCTACCTGGGAAGGGAATCCCACCTCAGGGAACATTCAGCTGCAGGAGTTTTACAAAGGAGTTTTACAAAGGAGTTTTACAAAGGACCCAGCCCTGGTGTGATGGTGCTCAGGGCAGCTGGGCAGTGACAGCACCCCCAGAGCTCCTGCAGGACACACAGACACACTGAAAACATTCAAATACTGCCACCAGAGCAAGGGGAAACAGGAACTAAAAGTGTTAGAGATGGCAAACTAAGAGAGGACTCGCCCTCTTCTTTTATTTTCAGGGGTTTTTCCCTTTTGGAGAAGAGCAGGAAAGTCATTTCCTTACACAAGATGTTTTAATTCACATTTTCCTTCTGACATCTCCTTCACAGGCCCACCAAAACAACCCGGGGGAAAGGTCAGGCACAGCTCTACATTAAGCAGCAAGGAAAAACAAGGCACATCCCACGCTGAGGACACGCTAATGGCCCTTCGGAGTCAACACTTCCCTAATTCACTTTTAAGACTTTCAGTTGCAAATTTTTTATTCAGCTTTCACAGCACAAATAGCCACAAGAAAGCCACGCAAAGCCCCAACTCGCCACGTCAGGATTATTTGATATGAAGGTCACTTCCTCCAGCCCCAACCCAACTCCTTCAAACCCATTAAAAGACACAAGGAAAAAGGACAAGGAGCATTTGTATCGATTTTAGGATATGAGACACAGGTCAAACACCGAGTGCACAAAAATAATTCCTGCTTCTAGAGGAACAGAAAAGCACTAAACACTCAGAGGTGCCCTGTGCTGGCATCTGTGGGGTGCACCAGTTAATTTATGAAGACAGAGTAACGTGCCCACAGACCCTCCAGCGTTAAGGCAATTGTGACCTCTCCAGGTTGGCTGCCAGTGTGATAGAGGTCCAAAAGAAATCACCCTGTTCTGCTGGGAAAGAACAATAAATCGGCTTCCTCGAATACAGTGGTTAAAGAATCCGAGTTCCTGACCCTGAATGTTTCCCTAGTAGGATGCTGTGCTGGAGGGAACAATCAGGATGACATTTGCTGAAAAGTGGGGGATTTATGGCATAATAGGTTGCACATATGTGCCAAAAGAGAAAAGAAACCCCTTAAATCCGAGCAAATCAAGATTAATTAGCTATTAAAATAGCTGGGAGAGCACGGTGCAGTACAGGTGGTAGAGCACAGCAGCTCCTCTCCCTGCACAGTCACTGCAGTTGTTTGGGGTCACGCCGAGCGTGGATCCGCGAGCGCACTCGCACTGGGAAAAGCCAGGATTGCTTCCCTCTGTCAGCTCCTGCTCCCTGCAGCTGCCCACGTTTGCACCTTCACAAACAAACCTCAGGCAGCCCTTTGATAGGAAGTGCCCCGAAGTGAGGAGGAAAATCCCCTTTTGCCTGGCTTTGATCAGCAGGACAGGCTGAGAGCGCTGGGCTGTTTGGACAAGGCTGCCGCTGTGCTGAGGAGAGGCCACGCTGCTCACAGCCACCTCCCCAGTCCAGAACATCCCCTCCAGCTCTCCCCCTTCCTCCAGCACGGTGCCTTTGTGTTTCCTGGCTGCTAATTGCAATTACAGGTGTCCCAAAGGCTGACAGATCTCATGTCTGAAATGGCAGCGCCGTGCTGGGACTGTGCGCGCCCAGCAGCACAAAGCAAACCCTGCTCCCCAGGAACCACAACAGCAAAAAACAAACCCTGTGAGCAAACCCTGCTCCCCAGGAACCACAACAGCAAAAAACAAACCCTGTGAGCAAACCCTGCTCCCCAGAAATCACAGCAGCACAAAGCAAACCCTGTGAGCAAACCCTGCTCCCCAGGAACCACAGCAGCCCCACTCCTGTCCCTCCCCACCACCCCAGCAATGCCAACAGGTCAATACCCCACAATCTGCTCACTTTCCCTCCTAATCCTGCTTTTAAGCAAGGCTGTGCTCGCAGGAGATCTCAGCAGTGCATCCCCAAGGTCATGGAGAGCCTGAGGTGGAGCAGCTCCTGCTGGGTTTGTACAAGGAACAGCCAGGGCTGCCCAGGCAGGGGAACCACTTCCAATGAGCCAGGCTCCCTGCACAGCAAACCTGCCCTGCTGTGTCCCTGCACAGCAAACCTGCCCGGGCTGTGTCCCTGCACAGCAAACCTGCCCTGGCTGTGTCCCTGCACAGCAAACCTGCCCTGGCTGTGTCCCTGCACAGCCCCCACAGAGCCCCCTTCCCTCTCCCCTGCACAAATCTTCACCCCACACTCCTCCATCCAGCTCTCCATGTCCCACACCCTGTAGGAAAAGACTTCTTGCAGCCATGGCCTCTGTCCCCAGTGACCCTGAAAAGCTGAGCCACATCCCTCCTTCCAGGTGAGGGATTTGCTCTTTCTTCCCTCCAAAATCCTTATTCTGCAAACTATCAAGGGTAAACTACCAAGGGATTTCTTTTCACACCATTTCCAGCAGTTCTCAGGTGCCCAGCAGGCACACAGTTAAACTCACACACATTTCCAGCATTGTGGGGGTCCCTTGGTTTGCTGTGCCCAGCAGGCACACAGTTAAACTCAAACTCATTTCCAGCAGCTTTGGGCATCCCTTGGTTTGCTGTGCCCAGCCCAGGAACCTGGGACACTCACTGGCCACTGCTCCACACCTACAGCTGGCAGGGAGCCCTCTCCTTAGGTCACCCCAGCCTGGGAGAACTTCAGCTATTGACAGACAAAATAATGAGCACAGGCATTATTACTGAGCATATTGACCTGTGGAGAGGCACGGACCAGCTGCCACAGGGCACCAAACACTGAAACTTGGGCAGGAGGAAGTCCCTCCTTTGATATAAACTCTTTTCACTCAGCTGTTTCCAGGACATTTGAGCTGTTTGTTAACCTCAACATCCTCTGCCACTCACCTGGAGAGGGGAGAAGCTCCTGGATCCACTCCTGTAGCTCCTGAGCAAACTGGGACTTGCCTCACTCAGAAAAAGGGGCTGCCCAGCAGAAACCCCCATGTGCACACCCTGACCCCAGCTCACAACACTGCCAGACAAAATCAGCAGGGAAAAGCCTCGAATCCTCCCCAAAAGTCACTTGTGCAACGCCTCCCTGTTCAGGGAACGATGAAAGGGATGCAGTTAAATCCACCCCACCACAGAGGACTGGCAGAACACACGCTCAGGGCTTTGCATTTCCCAAAAATCCACCCAGAAGTGAGGGCAGATTGCTCCTGCCCAGCGTGGCAGAGGCAGCACCTTGCCCTGGTTACAGCCTCCTTACTCCAGCACTGACGGACACATTAATTGGAGACAGCTGCAGGGAGAGCTCTCCTAACGACATGATTCATTAGTTTTCATAGATAATTACATCTGCTCATGGCCCCACACTGAATCATCCATTTAGGGAATTTTTGGGGCATTAAATTTAAATGCAGTAATCAGATTTGTTAATCCGTGGGACAAGGCAAACCAAACACAATTTTATTCAGGGGATTGTTTATACTTTCAACATTGACAGGAATTCAGCAGCAGGAAAAAATTAGCAGCACAATGTATGCTCACAAAGGTTAGAAATTATTAATGGTGATCTCCCCCACTCCCCCAGTGCTGCTGACCAGCCTGGGCAGATTTCTTCCTTCTCCTGGACTGCAGGTTCCTTCCCTCAAGCATCTTTGTGCCCTTGCTCAGAATACACCAAGATTTTCTGATGATTTTTTGACAATAGGATCTTTCCATAGAATGAAAGAATGAAAATAATTGGTACTTGGGTTTGCCACTCTCTAGATTCAAAATACAGCTGGTTTTTGATTGTTGGTGTATTATACATTAAACAATCAGTTTCAAGCATGGTTTAGCTGGGTTTATTACTCTGAAATAGCAGCACATATTCACAGATAGAAACCCCAGAAAGACCTGCAGATCCAGGCCAGTTTCCTCCCTATCAAGTCACAAACTTTTTACTGATCTGAACTCCACTTTAAAAACTGATCATTTTTGCCCATTTTTTTTCTGGAAGCTCCTTTGGAATTTTTCATCTCTCAGTTAAAAGAAGAAAAAAAGAAAAGTAATTTTCTCATCTGTACTATTTATGGTCGATTCATTCCCATTTTTTCTTGAACCAATATCCTCCCTCAGCTTCACTAGTTTTTTCCCTCCCCAATATTTTACTGCCAAAACACGAACAGAAAGCAAACCATTATCTGCAAGCCATCCCCAGCTGGCCAGACTGCACAGCCCAGACATCAGAGCCCTCTCTGTGCTTTCCCACTGACCTCCACAGCCCCACTTCTCCTCTGCACCTCCTTCTCCTCCAATTTATCCTTCTCAAACAAGCAGCAGAAGGCTCAGAGAGCATTTTTCCCAAAGCTGTGTCCAGGTGCAGTGGTTTGTGTGCCACCTGCTCCACCGCATTTTCTCTCCCCATCAAACCAGAAAAGGCCAGGTTGGGTTTGGGACGAGCTCAGGCCATTGCTGCAGCTCAGTGGATCAAGAGCAAACTCAAAGCTTGATCCTCACAGCATTTCATCCCTCCACCCTCATCACACCATCACCTGAACCACCTGAAGAAAACAGGAAGGATCTGCCAAGAGGAACCTCATGGCACACCCAGGATCCACAGCTGCCAGCAAATCAGCTTCAGAGAGGAGCAGCTCAGGCTCACCAGCACCATCCAGGGGAAATGCCCTTTTTGGGGGGCCCAGAAACAAAGGGCAAGGTGAAAACCCTGCCCAAAGCCACCCAGGAGTCCCTGGGCAAGCCAGGAATGGGCAGCAGAGCAGAGCTGCCATTGGGTGTGCAGTGTCTGTCTGGGGTCTGTGTACAAATCATGAACAGGACAGGGCTGCTGGGAACAGCCTTGAGCTGTTGGATTTTCCAGCCTCAGTCTCATTCCATGGCTATGACAATGGGAAGATGCCAGCAGCTCACATCCCAGGCAGCAGACACAGAACTCAATGTCACAACTCACTTTATAAGTTTTGTGACCAATCACCCAAAGCAAAAGCACATTGACAGTAGTTCCATCCAACCACTGTAAGCACAGGTACCTTTGGTTAAACAATGCTTGCTTATTTCAAATACAATACCTGCTTGTGAGCCTTCAAACACAACGCACAGAGCTCCATCATTGAGCTTAGAACTTCCAATATCTCACTGGATAAACTTTTCTGCAGCTTGGGGAGTTATTCTAGACAAGCATTAATACACAGACCGTTGTTCTATTTGTCCTTTTCTAGTTTTTACATCATTTTTCTGCTGCCCAATCTCATGGCTGCTGCTCAGCTCCAATCCCAGTTCTGCTGTCTCTGAGGCTGCCTTTTGCAGCTTTCCCAAACCCCTGTGATTTTGTGGATTCCCACATACAGGAGAGAGCACCTTGGATATCACAGCCTGGATTCCTGTGCACTCCCAAGCTGCTGCTGAGAACTGACATGAATGTGCATTAATGTGCAACCTGAGATCTGCTCCTCTGCTGAAGCTGCACCTACGCAGTCGTATTTATTCTTGTTGAGGTTTGGGGAGACAGGGGATTGCTCCATGGAAGCTGGAACAAATTAATATTGCCCTGAGAATTATTATTTTAAGAGAGAGCAGCAGCAGAAGCACAAAGGGAAGCCAACAGCTTCTATTTTCTTTGAGTGAAGTGTCTGACAACACACAGTATATGTGTCAGGATCCATCCCAAAGGCACACAGTGACAAGCTCCTGGTGAGGCTGTTCCTGGACAGCATCCCAGCCCTGCAGCCACATCCCCAGTTCTGCAGGGCTCACAGCCCTGACTCCCAGAGAGACCCTGGAGGAGCAGCACCCGGCACACTCCTGTCCCTGCAGCCCTTGTTTGTGTAACTGGAGACCTGTCAGGCCCTCTCTGCCTGATTTAAGCTCTGCCAGTGTTAGAGGGAAAACAAAGAACAAAGATGCTGAGATATCCATCATCCCAGCAGGCCCTTGGGGAGCAGCTGCAGGAATGCACTGGCCCAGGGCAGCCTCCCTTCCTGAGCACAGCAGAGCCCTCAGAGAGGAGTTCACCGCTGCTGCTGCCTGGAAAGGCTCCTGGAGCAGAGGCTGGACACAGTTAAAGGGATAAAATTCAATGAAGAGATTTATTAAAAGGCCTCAAAGGATGCACCTTGGGCAGGGCAAGAGCCCAGGCAGGGCTGCACCCAAGGTGGGCCCAGGATGGACTCAGAGTCAGGAGTTTTCACCCTTTGATGAGTTCTGCTCCATTTCCACGCTGGGGTTCAGTGCCCAATCCCAGCTCCAGGTGATGCAGTCCCACCCTCCCAGGTTGCTCTCCTCCATTCCCTGCTGTTTGCACTTTTTGGGGCTGAGGCTGCAGCGGTGTCCTTGGTTCTGGGGCTGGGAAAGGATTGTTCTGTGTGCCTGAGCTGGGAGGAGACCTTGCTGACACTTTCTGTGCCGTTCAGAGTCACCCACTAAGGCAGCAGAGAGGCTGGAAAATGAAAGCTCAGACTTGAGGCATCCCTTCCAGCCAGGCCAGGGCTCAGCAGCCCCAGGACAGGAGCAGAGACCCTCCCTGAGGAGCTGGGGCTGCTGGAGCTGCTGAGGCTCCCCTGGCGTGCAGCACCAGGGCTGGGCAGCAGCACTTCCTCCTCCTCCTCCTCCTCCTCCTCCTCCTCCTCCTCCTCCTCCTCCTCCTCCCCTCAGCAGCACTACCTTGTCTTCCAACAGTTGGGCAATTGTCTGCCGAAGCCTAAGAGGGGAAAAACACATTCCTGTGAAACAGCATCACTGCCAGGCCCAGGGCTGCAGGATCATCCGGCCTTGCTGCTGACCCCATGCTTAAAAAGCACCTTGAAAATAAAACACAGCCATTATTTCAGGCAGTGTTAAAGCAAGAAAAGCAGTGCCCTCTCTTTACAAAGGACACAATGTACCTTTGGGTTTCTAACTCTCCTTTTTCAATGTTCTGTGGGGTTTTTTTCCTCCTGTGCTTCTCTCCTACGTGGAAGGGATGAAGCAATGCTGGGGAGGTGGTGCTGAGGACAGTTTAAGTGTGCATGAGCCGGCTGTTCACTCCAGCTCAGCACTTGTGGGATCACCCCAAGCTCCTTCCTGCAGCAGCCCTTCATGAATTCCAGCTGGAGCCTCCTTTTTCTTCCCCCAGGGCCAAAGGGAAACTCACTGATATTTTTCATGTTTAGGATGTGGGGAAGGACACGCAGGAACATTGGAACAGATTAAATTGCTGAATTTCTCATCCCCCCACTCCTCCCCCTTTTTTCCCAGAAGAAGGGAGTTTTCCAACCCCTAGGACAGCCCAGAAGAGCAGAGTGCATGGGAACAGCACCACCAAACCATGGACCAAACCCTCTGAGCAGCACACAGGAGCCACCTCACTCTCACAGCAGCCACCACCAGCTCCACTTCCACCTCAGCTGGTGCTAAAACCATTTCTGCCTTGGGGCAGCAACAGGAATGCCACAGACATCTTTTATGGAAAATCCTTTCCTTGGGATTTTCCTTAGGAAGCCGAGAGGCCTCAGGAGCAAAATGGAACCAATGGTTATCTGCTGCTGTGGAATGCAACAGGTGCAGCTGGGATTGGGCTCATGTGGTTGTTTCTAATTCATGGCCAATCACAGCCCAGCTGGCTCAGACAGAGAGCTGAGCCACAAACCTTTGTTATCATTCCTTCCTATTCTATTCTTAGCCAGCCTTCTGAGGAAATCCTTTCTTCTACTCTTTTAGTATAGTTTTAATGTAATATATATGATAAAATAATAAATCAGCCTTGTGAAACACGGAGTCAGATCCTCATCTCCTCCCTCACCCTCAGACCCCAGTGCACACGGGCACAGAGGAGGAGCATCCTCTGCAGGAGGGAGCACAGAGCCACTGGCCCTGCACCCTGGGGACGGCTTTGGCTCCTCACTCACAGCTTTGGGCAGGGAGAGCTGCTGCCAGCAATGACACATTTTACCCAGGATCTCCTGAGCACAGCTAGGTTTGGAGAATTCCGTGTTTATCACCATTGCTTTGATGCAGAGACACCAGAGGATGTGAGGGAGCTTCAGTGGAGCAGCCCTGGCCAGCCCAGGACACCGGGGCAGGATGGAGCTGTGCCTGTGGCTGATTTTCACACAATCCCTGCTAGTGAGAACTTCTGGAGAGCCTCCCCCTTCCAAAACCCAAACCTCTCTCTGAGGCAGCAGTGCCAGCCCGTTTATGAGATGTTTTTATCCCGAGCTGAAGGATGGGGTTTGGCTGTGTTTGTGCTTGGCAGTGTCCGTACTTTTGGATGATTTTAGGCAGACAACATCTGCTGCCTTTAATGCCCAGCTGCTCTATTTAATCCCTGTTAAAACTGGTTTTCCCCTTCCAATTTCTTTAAACACTACTGGGAGGCTTGTTTGAAACACATCCCTTGTAAAGGCTCCTGGCAACTCTGAAATGAGAGTTTTCCTTAATCTTCCTGCTACCTTCAGGGGATAAACTGCTCAGCTGCCACCATCTCACAGTGTGGGTGATGCTAATGAGCTGGAGGGGCAGTCAGGCGGCAGAAACCCCAAAATCCCATCCCATTTCCCTCTGCCCTCACCCCAACAGGGCCTCCTGAGGAGCTCTGACAGAGCTGCAGCCCCCAGGGCCTGCAGGAGAGCCCAGCACCTTCCAGCAAACACTGATTGAGATCTGCTAATTAGGGTCCTCCTCACCAGGAGTGTGATGGTACCAGGGGTCCAGCAGGACCTGGAGGGCAGAGAGAGCTCCTGGGCACTCTGTGCATGGGCCTGGAGGGCAGAGAGAGCTCCTGGGCACTCTGTGCATGGGCCTGGAGAGCAGAGAGAGCTCCTGGGCACTCTGTGCATGGGCCTGGAGAGCAGAGAGAGCTCCTGGGCACTCTGTGCATGGGCCTGGAGGGCAGAGAGAGCTCCTGGGCACTCTGTGCATGGGCCTGGAGAGCAGAGAAGGTTCCTGGGCATTCTGTGCATGGGCCTGGAGAGCAGAGAGAGCTCCTGGGCACTCTGTGCATGGGCCTGGAGGGCAGAGAAGGTTCCTGGGCACTCTGTGCATGGGCCTGGAGGGCAGAGAGAGCTCCTGGGCATTCTGTGCATGCACCTGGAGAGCAGAGAAGGTTCCTGGGCACTCTGTGCATGGGCCTGGAGGGCAGAGAGAGCTCCTGGGCACTCTGTGCATGGGCCTGGAGAGCAGAGAGAGCTCCTGGGCACTCTGTGCATGGGCCTGGAGGGCAGAGAAGGTTCCTGGGCATTCTGTGCATGCACCTGGAGGGCAGAGAGAGCTCCTGGGCACTCTGTGCATGGGCCTGGAGGGCAGAGAAGGTTCCTGGGCACTCTGTGCATGGGCCTGGAGAGCAGAGAAGGTTCCTGGGCATTCTGTGCATGCACCTGGAGAGCAGAGAAGGTTCCTGGGCACTCTGTGCATGCACCTGGAGAGCTGAGAAGGTTCCTGGGCACTCTGTGCATGGGCCTGGAGAGCAGAGAAGGTTCCTGGGCATTCTGTCCAGCCCCAAACTGGGACCTGTGGCCTCGGTGCCTCAGAGCCCCACCCATCACTTTTTATCACAAAGGTATCACTTGAATCCCTACCCTGAGCCTGGAAAAAGGCTGTCAGGCACACATGTTTCACACTAAAGACTGGCCCCAAACCAGCATTTTTCAGCAAACTTGGTCCTGTAAGAGAATTTCCAACAAAATTCTGAGATCAAACAGCCCTGGAGCTGTTTCAGCACAGTGATCCAGGAGCCAAAAGCCAGATTTGATTGTGCCCCTGCACTCTGATGCCAGACACCTCATGGCATGGGACCTCATGTACCTCGTGTGTGATTTATTCCCCTCATGCTGAAGTGTTCCTTGTAAAAGTGCTGGGAGAAAGGAAAGTGGAATTTTGTCTGCTTCCACATCCAAGAGCTGCTCCACCGTTGTGCTGCAGGATTATTCCAGTCATTGGTGGCTGGAAAGAGCAGTTCAGTGGGAACAACCAGTGACCCCCTCCCTGCCAGAGCTCCTGGGCTCGCAGCAAAGGCCTGGCTCAGGCAGCAGGACAGATTTTCTCACAATACATGGCACAAACAGGGCAACACCCACACCAACCTGCTTGGGGATGCACAGGCATGAAACACATTTCATTCCTCAGCAATTCAGACAAAAACGTTACACCCAAGCTGGCAGGGAAGTTATTTTATAGTAATCTAGAGCTTTAATTGTTCCAGCATCATGATTTTATCAGTTTTTAAGCAATAGAGGGGTGCTCTAAGATAATAACTTCACCGTTTCAGCAGAATGCCACCTTTATGTTACATTATTTTGTTTCTGACATAAACACAGCTCTGAGGAAGCACCTGCCCCAGCTTTCCCTCTGCCTCCATCAAGCTACCCTGGCATTAAACAGAAAAACCTGACACAGCACAGGCCAAAACCCCTCTGTGAAAAATCAGCTCCCACCAACCTTCAAACTTCCTTAACCTCGAAATGAATGGCAAATCCCCCCCAGAGCTGCAGCACGGGTGGGCTCTGCTGCCTCAGCCCCAGCTCCTGGGAGGGACAAACTGGGGCTGGGCTGGGCTGGGCAGCAGCCCCAGCTGGAACAGCCCCACCCAGGCACCCCAAAAGCCAGGGCAGCACCGCCAGGGACTGCACACAAAGGCAGAGAAGCAATAAATGGTGCTCAGGAGGGGAGGAGAGGAGATGGCAGAGGAGATGGGAGAGGGGACGAGCCCCTGGAGGTGATGGGAAAAGCAGGAGGATGTGCTGGAGAGCCCTGAGCAGCTCGGGCTGAGGCAGCCCAGTTCAAAGCACTCCTCAGATTCCAGCAATGCCTCAGGAGCACAGCGTGCCCAGGAACGTGGTTTTGTGCTCCTCTCCTGAGCTGGAACTGTGCAGCCTCCAGCCCTGCAGGCTTTCTGGGAAATCCATTAAGAGCCCATGCAGTGCCCAGCAGCCCTGAGTGAGATCACCACGACCCAGGAGCATCTGCTGCCCCTCCAGAGCCTGGGGATCACCTCCCCTCCAGCAGGGCTGCCACAGCAGCTCCTCCTGTGCATGCCCCACAGCCAGGGACACCCTAAAACCTCCCCCATAAACCCTCAAAAAACCCTCTGAGAAGGGCAAGGCACAGAGGAAGCACTGGAGTCAGAGCCTTCCATGTACACACTGAAGTAGAAACCATCAAGCTGTATTTCACTGCCACAAATAGCAAATATTTAAAAATAAAACGTTATTTTTAGCCTAAGTGGTGCTTAAGGACTGGAGAATAAAACATTGCCCAGAGACAGGGAAATGTCACCACGAGGAAACGCTGAAGCAGCCCTGTCCTGCTCACTGAGCTCAGGGCACACAGAAACCATTTGGGATCCTGGCTCAGACCTTCAAACCCTCCCTGATTCAGCCAAACCTTCCTAACTCAGCCGAAAACCAGAGGAGAATGGGTCAGGTGCAACACCTGGGTGTATCCACAAGGGCAAAATAAATACAATTTATTTATACAATATAACTCACACAGCAGTTTCCTAGCTCCCCTAGCAAAGGCTGCTCTGCACAGGGCACTCCATCCCCTGCCCTTCTTTGCCACAAGCAGGATGGAAATAGAATGTAGCTGGATGGGATATGGAACTCCAGCTGCTCCCAGACAGGTGGGGATTGAGCAAAAAGGGGCTGGAAAGGAGAACAGACCAGGCTTGGCCCTCCCTGCTCCTTTCTGACACATGACAGACATCCTGAGAAAGCAGCCTGGGAAAATAAAGCCCCTTCCACAGTCCCAACTTGAGATTTTCTTGAACGGAGGAAAAGCAAAACGAACATGGAAAAAAATCATCAGCGTTTTGAAATATCTACAATTACAGTTAGGTTTTGTTTTCTTTTCAAACAGTTTAAATCAAATGCCTGAAGAAGCAGATGGGAAACTCTCATGTGCTAAAAGTTGAGGCTTCTACCAGAGCTCTCCATTAGGAGACAAAAGACAAGGATTAGCAAAGAAGATGTTTGAGATCGTAATTCTTATCAAAAAATCCTGAAAGGCTTAAAAGCATTGGAAGCTCATTTCCCCAGCAGCTCTGGTCCCTGGTCAGACAGATGGAGGGAGACAGCTTCCCCCTCCCCAGCACGGCCTGGGCGAGGTAGGGATTGACTAACTGTGGAAAAATCCACATAATTGAGAAGACAAATGTTGAACAGTTATTTTACAGCCTGAACTATTGAAGGAAAAAGGCTGCCCGTGCCAAGGGGCCAGCCAGGCCCATTGTGTGTGAGCAGCCCCGGGCAGCAGCGGGGCTTTCATCCCTGCCAGGTGCAGCCCCAGGGCTGCAAACTGCCCTGGGAGCAGCAAATAAACACCCCTGGGAGCAATAAATAAACACCCCTGGGAGCAGCATCCTCTGCAAACTGCCCTGGGAGCAACAAATAAACACCCCTGGGAGCAATAAATAAACACCCCTGGGAGCAATAAATAAACACCCCTGGGAGCAATAAATAAACACCCCTGGGATCAAGAAAAAACACCCCTGGGAGCAGCATCCTCTGCAAACTGCCCTGGGAGCAGCAAAATCACCCCTGGGAGCAACAAATAAACACCCCAAGGGGAACAGCAGCAAATAAACACCCTTGGGAGCAGCAAAAACAGCCCTGGGAGGAGCAAATAAACACCCTGGGAGCAGCTAAAAACACCCCTGGGAGCAATAACCTCTGCAAACACCCCTGGGAGCAATAAATAAACAACCCTGGGAGCAGCAAAAAACACCCCAAGGGGAACAGCAGCAAAAACACCCCTGGGAGCAGCTAAAAACACCCCTGGGAGCAACAAATAAACACCCCCGGGAGCAATAACCTCTGCAAACACCCCTGGGAGCAGCAGCAAATAAACACCCCTGGGAGCAGCAGCAAATAAACACCCCTGGAACAACAAATAAACAGCCCTGGGAACAGCATCCTCTGCAAACTCCCCTGGGAGCAGCAAATAAACACCCCTGGGAGCAGCAACTAAAACCAGCCCTGGGAGCAGCAAAACCAGCCCTGGGAGCAGCAGCAGCAGCATCCCTGCATCTCCCCTGCACCCAGCAGCAACACCCAGCCAGCAGCACCAGCCCTGCTGAGCCCCTGGCTGCCCCCCCTGCTCTATTTCCAGTCACTTAAAGCGATGCCTTCAGGTTTAGCTTTTCTATTTTCAGATTCTGTGCTGCTTTAGAGTGTGGGTCTGAGCTTCCTATCAGGGGATGTGAGCCCTGCAGGGAGACAAAACAATTGCAGCTCCAGCTGGGCACCAAGGCCAGGTGACAGGCACAAGAGATAAATGTGGATTGAGGAGAGAAAACCAAAAAGGATGGGACTGCATGGCTAACCCAGCCCAGCAGAGCCTGACAGGCTGTAAGGGATGGAAACCCAGCCCAGCAGAGCCTGACAGGCTGTAAGGGATGGAAACCCAGCCTAGCAAAGCCTGACAGGCTGTAAGGGATGGAAACCCAGCCCAGCAAAGCCTGACAGGCAGCACAGGGATGCAAACCCAGCCCAGCAAAGCCTGACAGGCAGCACAGGGATACAAACCCAGCCCAGCAAAGCCTGACAGGCTGCACAGGGGTGGAAACCCAGCCCAGCAGAGCCTGACAGGCTGTAAGGGATGGAAACCCAGCCTAGCAAAGCCTGACAGGCTGCACAGGGATGGAAACCCAGCCTAGCAAAGCCTGACAGGCTGCACAGGGATACAAACCCAGCCCAGCAGAGCCTGACAGGCTGCACAGGGATACAAACCCAGCCCAGCAGAGCCTGACAGGCTGTAAGGGATGGAAACCCAGCCTAGCAAAGCCTGACAGGCTCTAAGAGGATGCAAACCCAGCCTAGCAAAGCCTGACAGGCTGTAAGGGATGGAAACCCAGCCTAAAAAAGGCTGACAGGCTCTAAGAGGATGGAAACCCAGCCCAGCAAAGCCTGACAGGCTGTAAGGGATGCAAACCCAGCCTAACAAAGCCTGACAGGCTGTAAGGGATGGAAACCCAGCCTAGCAAAGCCTGACAGGCTGCACAGGGATGCAAACCCAGCCCAGCAAAGCCTGACAGGCTGTAAGGGATGGAAACCCAGCCCAGCAAAGCCTGACAGGCTGCACAGGGATGCAAACCCAGCCCAGCAGAGCCTGACAGGCTGTAAGGGATGCAAACCCAGCCTAGCAAAGCCTGACAGGCTGTAAGGGATGGAAACCCAGCCTAGCAAAGCCTGACAGGCTGTAAGGGATGGAAACCCAGCCTAGCAAAGCCTGACAGGCTGTAAGGGATGGAAACCCAGCCTAAAAAAGCCTGACAGGCTGTAAGGGATGGAAACCCAGCCTAAAAAAGCCTGACAGGCTGTAAGGGATGGAAACCCAGCCCAGCAAAGCCTGACAGGCAGCACAGGGATACAAACCCAGCCTAGCAAAGCCTGACAGGCAGCACAGGGATACAAACCCAGCCCAGCAGAGCCTGACAGGCTCTAAGAGGATGCAAACCCAGCCTAGCAAAGCCTGACAGGCTGCACAGGGATACAAACCCAGCCCAGCAGAGCCTGACAGGCTCTAAGAGGATGCAAACCCAGCCCAGCAGAGCCTGACAGGCTGCACAGGGATACAAACCCAGCCCAGCAAAGCCTGACAGGCTGCACAGGGATACAAACCCAGCCCAGCAAAGCCTGACAGGCTGCACAGGGATACAAACCCAGCCCAGCAGAGCCTGACAGGCTGCACAGGGATGGAAACCCAGCCCAGCAGAGCCTGACAGGCTGCACAGGGATGCAAACCCAGCCCAGCAGAGCCTGACAGGCTGCACAGGGATCACTGCTCCCTGTTCCTCCCCGTGCTGTCAGCAGCCCTCTGTGAAGCCATGGCCAGGACACCTCACACCTCCTCCTGCTGCTCCAATCATCCAACACTGCTGAAATTGCCCTGAGCCTGAGCTCCAGAGCTCCCTGTGCAGTTCCCATCTGGCTGCAGAGACATCCATTCTGCAGTGCCTTCCTTGCTTTTTCCACCTTCCTTTTAAGAATACCAGGAAATTTCACAGATAAATAAACACTGGAAATACTGAAGCAGCAAAGTCTCATACTTTAAAGGTTAGGAAACACTGTAAATAATTTTTTTTGGTGTAGCTACCTTTCTCAAAGCAATGCAAATTCAGTGTAACCTTGGTTTCCATCACCCAGCAGGCAGCACAGGCAGGGTTACTTCCTTGACAGACAGCAAATCTGTTTTATCCTCATCACCCAGCACGAGGCTGCATTCCTGATGGACTGCACACAACTCCAGCTCTGCTCTGGAGCTAAAGCTGCCCCACAGACCCTCCCTGCATGGCCCTCCTGACAGCAGCTCTGGGTGTGCTCTGTCTCTCACAGCTTCCCTGGGACATGAAACACCACTACTGCAAGTCAGATGGAAAACAGGAAAACCAAGTGAAGGTTTGTTCTATAGTGAAGGCTTAGTCTGGATGTTCACTCAACGAGAGTTTGAAGCTCTCTTTTTTAAAACCATAAGCAAACTAAATCTGTATTTCTAATCTATTTTGATGTGTTTCAGGGCCATGATTTCATGGTGCACTCAGCAGTGCCGGGTTTACAGCTGCACCCAGTGATGTTAAAGGTCTTTCAGCAGGAAATGGTTCCACATCCCCAGTCCCTGCTGGGGGCAGCCCAGGTGATCCCCAGAGCTCCTTCCCAGCCCAGGCATTCCCTGCCAAGCCAGGCACCCAGAGGGGAGCACTCCTGGAGAGCTCAGGATGGGCTAAACCCCAGCCCCTGGGCAGCAGCACGGACAGGTTTGTGCTCTGAGGCCACATTCATCTGCTGCTGCTGCTGCCACAAACCCTCACAAGCCTGGCCCCACGCCCTACACGCTGTCCCACACCTGGCAGGGACCTTACAGACAGCTCTTGTCACCACAGATGCACAGCTCAGCCCCAGGAGAGATTGAATCCTGTGCAGAAAATGAGGCAAGACCTGCAGAAAACAGAGGGCAAGGGCTGAAGGACTAAAAATACACCCAAGAAGTGCCATGGAAGCCCAGGTTTGCCAGCTCCCAGCTTCTCAGCCTAAGTATTGCACCACTGAGACCACTCTAGACAAAAAGCAAAGTTAACTTTTCCCCTAGGAAGGGTTAAATCCACTTAAACAATGTGCAATAAAGACAGAGCCGTGCCCCAGTAACACTGAACTTGTTTCTACTCCATACAATAATCTCAGGAAGCAAAATTAAAATCTGTCTGCACGGTCTGAGGTCACTGGGGCTAGGGATGGTTATTTTAAATCTGAGTATTAGAAACACATGGTCCTCCATGGAGGCTTCCAGCAAAGCTGAACCTGCTGGTGCTCAGCCTTTCCAGGGAATGCTGAACACCTCCAAGGGTCCCAGCAGCCAGGGCTGCCACTCCACAGCATGGAAACAGATATTGTTTAGACAAGGTGATGAACATTTCTGAAACTTCAGTCTTGAATCATTTCTGATTTACAAACTAATCCTAACCATGATGCAGCGCATCCCCAGCCTCTGCTCTGAGGCTCAGCACTCCAGCACACCCATACACAGTGCTGATTAATCTGCATCACAGCAAAAATGTTCCCAATGAACAGAAATGTGGAACGACTTCAGCATTTTGCCCTAGCCACGTAAATACCCTTTAGGAGGAGCCCTTCACTGCCCATGTCCTGCCTGGGCTGCTGCAGCAGGAGCTGAGCACTGCCCTGCACGGGAATCTCGCTCTGCTGCTGCCTCCAGTAAGGCCTGGCAGCACCAGGGATGTTTTCATCCTTTACTGATGGGGCCAGGACAACTCTCCAGGTGTGTTCAGAGCAGGCAGAACAGGCTCCAGGCTCCCACTTCCATCAGGGTAACCAAAATCTCCCCCAGGCTGAGCTGGGTCCCCCTGCAGGATCCTGTGCCACCCACTGTGACCAGAGGTGACACTGCAACCTTGCTCTGCAGAGCTATTGCAAACAAAAACATCATGCCACAATTTCTGGTCGGTTCCAGAAACTTGATTTTGACAAGAAATTGAAAGCGTTACAAAACCATATAATTAAAGGATTATGATGAGAGATGGGTTACTTAAAATGATCCTTTCTGGGGAGGAATATCCTGACTGGGCACAGCACTCCCCTGGCCAGGAGAAGGACATGAAGGGTCTGATTTTGCAGCTTATCTACCCATGAACTAATTTATGCTCTGCTGTGAAGTTCAGAGGAGCCGGAAGCAAAAGAGCCCCTCCTGAGCAGAGCAAAGAAATGACCCTGGCAGGGAAAGATGCCAAACAGGGCGAGTTTTGCAAGCTCCCAATATTTACCATCCATCCCAGAGTACTCCATTCTCATGCAAGCATGTCACAATGAGAAAACAACATCTCTATAAGGGTAAAACAAACAGCATTCACAATTTCTGAAAGCATTCTTCCACAATTATTGCACTAGATTAGATTGCCTCATCACCAGGGCCAGAGGCCATTTACACTATTTTCTTTCTTTTTTATTTTTTTTATGGAACAGATGAAAGGATTACAGAAAGTTTTCTGGGGCCAAATTTGGAGCTAATGATGGGAAAATTCTTTTGCTAATCCCCACTGCTAGCAGACTCCTGAGGCTGGAGAAAAACAATGTCTCCTGGTACCCTGCTTCTCTTTTGCTCATCAGTGCAAAATGCCCGGCTCAGGAGGCTTGCACAGGCCCAAAACCAGCTTTGAGCAGAGCCATAAAACCTGCAGGGCAGGCTGCAGTGAAAACCTGAGCACAGAACCACTGAGGCCCCCACTAAAATGGGGATGTGAGAGCCAAGGATGGGGCTCAGCACAGCCACAGCCACCCCAGCTGTCCCCGGGGGGAATGGGCTGTTCCAGAACATTCTGTGATGCAGGGATCCCACCTGAGCAGCCCCTGCTGCCTGCAGAGGTGCCTGCAGAGCTGTGGGGCTCAGGCAGGCTGGTGTCACCTGCTGCCACCTGGGTGCAGGGACAGGACTGTGCATGGCACAGCTGCCCCAGAGCCCAGGGCTGCCCCGGGACAGAGCTCCAGCCCTGCCCCTCAGCACCGCCAGGCACCTCCTTCCCAAAGGGGTTTAACCACTCTGCAGTCATTTAACAGACACGAGGCAATTCACACGTGAGGAGTAAACTTTGCATAACGAATCCCTGGTGCTGAGGCATCTGCAAGGGCACAGCTACCCCAGCTGGCACCAGGGGACAATGCCCAGATGCCTCTGGGCACCCGGAGAGCCGGGGCTGCCTTACGGGGAAAAGCAGTGCTGAGGAGCTGAGTATTTCATTTATATATTCGTATGTAAATATGAATATATTTCATTTCGGGTCAGCAAAAGAGTTTCTTTGCAGTGGGATGGCAGTGTGTGTGTGGTCACTAGGGTGAGAGGGGTCGTTCATCTGTCCCCACACGATGGCAGATGAGTCAGTCACTACTAAGAGTGATCAAGGTTCAATACTCTCCACAGCCCCATGCATTGAATTTAGCTGAATGAATATCTTGTATCTATCCTGCCCCATGAGCTACTCAGCTCCACAGACATGCATGATCCTTACATTGTCCTTGCCCAGTGTGACTGGGATAACCACGGAAAACAAAGAAGATAGAGGCTGAGGACAGCCACTATTGCAGTCAGCATGGCCAATTCTTTCTCCCAGCTCCGGTTCAACATTAATATGCTGCTGAAATTGAAATTAAAAATCTAGTTGTGGAGCCTGCAAAATCGGTACCCAGCTCCCCAAAGGCTAATTCATTAATTAATGCACATTATCAGCTGCTCCTGAATGAAGCCAGGCTTTATTTTAACAGCAGGAGAAGCTGCAGAAGGTGGGAACATCCCCAGCAGCCAGGGAAGGGGAAGTGAAGCTTCCCACAGAAAGGGGCTCTGATGGAAAGTCTGAGTGCAGGAAAGAGAAATGTTGAAGCAGCACTTAATGAAGATGAACTTCCCCTGCCTCCCCACAAGGCAGACGATGCCATTATCACTCAGCACCAGGAAGGAAAGGGATTCCAGGGAAGGGGAAATTGCAGGGCAGTTATCCTCATCAGCCTGGGCCAGCAGCACTGACAGGGCTTGGCACAGAGCCTGAGCAAAGTCTGCTCATGGTTAAGCACAGGGCATGAAGTGAGATGTGCACAGGGAAAAGAGCCCCTGGAAAATATTGCTAAGGGCTTCAGCTCCTCCAGGGTGCCAGTGGCAACAAAATGTCAGACCCTATCCCCCCATATCTGCCAAAAAAACCCAGAAAAAGGGATTGCATCGAGCCAGAGGAAACAGGGGAGCTCCACTGGCCTGGCAGGGATGGAGGAAGTGCTGAGTGATCTTCACACCTGGAGAGTCAGGGGATCTGCTCCCAAATCCTCTGGGCAGCTGCAGCCTCTCCTGATTGACTGAGCTGCCCCACACCTGGAGGGTCAGGGGATCTGCTCCCAAATCCTCTGGGCAGCTGCAGCCTCTCCTGATTGACTGATCTGCCCCACACCTGGTGAGCAACTCCACTGGGCCCTGGCTCCTCTGCAAGGTGCTCTCCTGGTTCAATGTGACACTGAATTTGAGCTATCTCGCTGCCACAAACCCTCCCCAGCCCAATCTCTGGCAGCAAACAGTGCAGTGCTGCTCCTTCAATCGCTGCCTCAAGACTTCTCCCTTCAGCTAATCAGGAAACACAGAATGACAATGCTCAAGTGAAGCCCTGCCACACATAAAAGCTGTCATAAAATGGAAAAAGGCAGAGGATGGAGCACAAGATCCATTCTGTGCTCTGGAGCAGCAACCAGCAATGCCTCTGTTCAGAAGTCAGGCTGGGGGAAACACCCCAAGTGCTCTTCATGGGCACAGCCCACGGGGGATGGAGAGGGGCACAGGTAAACCAGGTGTGAGTGGGCACACTCTGCAACGCTTGGACACAAACCTTCAGTGCCAGCTGCTTGTTCTGTGGGCAGGAGGAGCACTTGTGTGAGGAGAGAAGAAACCAAACCCCAGGTTTACAGAAAAGCGAGGCAAGACCTTGTCCTTACCGTTCTGCTCGTCCAGCTCATTGCCAATCTCCTGCCCCATTTGTTTCTGTCTGGATATGATTGAAGAAAGAGCATCGAGCCCAGCATCTTGTTCTGCACCAGGAAAATATATTAAATTACTTCCAAGAGTTGCTGAAATGCCAGGCTACATAAAATAGGTAGAAGTGAAGGAAAAAAAAACCGACTCTGTGTTTAAAGGGCTAAAATGTATTAAGAAAAACACATGAACACAACATGAAAATTAATCCTTATGGCAACAGTGCTCTTGAAATAATGTGAATGATAGGTAAATAATTTCTCTGCTCTGGCTGGGACATTTTGCTGAGGATCCAAAAAAAAATAAAAAATCCAAGAATTTAACATTTAGCTGTTACTCAATCATAAATGCAGGGGATTTTCTGGCACGCACAGCGAGCTCCAGATTAGCCTTTTTAAATTTTCCAAGCAACTTTTAACATGAATAAAAGAAAACAGGTGATGCAAACGCCAAAGAATTCCAAGAGATTTTGAAAGCTGCGAGAGGACACAGAGGGTGGGGAGAGCTGAGGGGATGAGGGCAGGGACAGTGTGAGGTGCTGGGGGAAGAACCACATCCCCTGGGCCCTGCAGGGAGCCCCTCAGCCCAAATGTGCAGCTCCCCCTGCCCAGAGCTGCCAGGGTGGCACAGCAGGAGCTGCAGAGGGGCAGTGCCCAGGGCACAGCAGTGATGCCCAAATGGGCTGCCCAGGACACCTCCAGTCCAGCAGCCTCCTGCAGCCCCGGTTTAATTGCCTACAATGTAATTAAAAACGCAGCTGAGCCCCTCCTGGCCCATCAGACACCCTCCTGAGCTGCACAGCAGTTGTTCCCAGGCAGAGTGAAGCAGGCTTTTCCTGGAGACTGATTTCATTGCATCACTTCCAGGACTGGAATTGCCTGGGAATGACCTCATCTGCCACCTGACCTCCCCAGGCTGAGCTTTCCCAACACTCCCAAAGCCAGAGACTCCTCATGGGTGCAGAGGGCCAAAATCTGAAGACCCTTTTTGGATTAATTAATTGGGATTAATTAATTTGGAGTTAATTCTTACCTTGTCCCAATTCAACAAGACCTTTAATGCACCCAGCGAGGCCCCTACAGCCAGGGCAGTTATGTGATCACACTGCACACAAAACCATGAATATGGGCAAAATCAGGACCTCTGAAATTTAATTTAAGAGGCTGCATCCAGATAAGAACATTGCAAGCACAATGCTGCCCCTGCAAACACAGAAAGCAGCTGCCTGGAGCTGCTGTGTTTGACATCTGTAAAGAATAAAACTTCAGCCCAGGCTGGAGTACTGAGGTTCAAACCAAAGCTCCTCTCAGAGTCCCAGAGCTGCTCAAAACAACCAGAAAGGCTCTTGTACCTTCAATGATCCTTCTCTGCTGCTGCCTGAGCTCATCAAAGCCAAGTCCTCTGGTCTCCTCCGATTCTTCCAAGAGCCAGGGGTTGGTGACGCCTCGTTTGGCCCCTCCTGCCATGAGGCTGGACCTGAAAAGAGCCCAGTGAGTGATTCCCACCCCTGGCACACAGCAGCACCCAGGGCTGAGCCCTCTGTGCAGCCCAGCCGGGATCAGCCAAAACAACCCCCAGGAACAAACCCACCCCACAGGCTGGAAGTGGTAAGGAAGGACAGAATTCATCCTACAGGGATAAACAGACTGTATAAGAAATCCACAGGTTGTATAAATACATAAATAAATATGTATGTATGTATTTATTGTATAAATAAATACATGTATATATATATGTATGTGTATATACATATATGTATGTGTATATATATGTATATATATATATGTATGTGTATATATATGTATGTATATATATATATTTATATATATATGTAAAAATAAATCCATATAAAATGCTGTTTGCATGTAGAGCACACAGCATTCCTGGGAATACAAATTATTCCTGGGTTTGCTACCTGATCAAAGCACATAAAATACTGCCACAGCCTCAAACAGCAAAAGGATCCACTTGTTAACAGAGATGCAAATCAGATGAGACTTAATTCCCTGCAATGCTGACCAGACCCAAGCAGGAACATTCCTGGGTTTTGGGAACTGAGATGGACACAGCTCCCTCCCTGCATTTCCTAGTCTGGCACCAGCCCGAACGAGAAGCCAGGAGCACACACTCCTAAATGAAGGAGTAATTAAATAATGGGTTTTCTTTTCAAAGAATTATGACTTGAGATTGTTCACATTACAGACACCTCCCTGGTGACCACAGAAAACAAGATTTCCATGTCCAGGGCACATAAATCCAAGCAGTAAAATGAAACCCCACTGAAATATTTCCTCAGTACCAGATTTCTGCTTTCTGCCTTCCAGCCCTTCACGGGTTTCCCTACCGGACAAACCTCAGAGCAGACTGGAGTCCCCTGACCCCAGAAGTGCAGCTCAGCTTTGGGGGAGGCATGGTGAGGCTGCTTCCCCCAAACTGGAGGAAGCTGGAGCAATTCACAAGTTGGAGCTTTGCTTTCTGCTTTCCTTCCTTTCAACTCTGTATTTCATCCCCATTGTACCTCCTCCCTGCTCTTTCCCAAAGCACTTCCACAAACAACCCAAGAACAGGGAGGGCTTTTAGGATCTCTCAAGTTCCCAATTATTGGAGCTTAGCTTAAAATAATTAGTTATTTTAGTTATACACCCAGACCTAAACGAGAACGCTGCCGTTGTTTTGGTGATTTTAACTGGGTTCTTATGGAGCTGCTCTGATCTGCCCAGTGCCCCCCGGTGCTGGGCACCCCTCTGCACTGAAGGCTCCGAGCCCAGCCCAGCCCAGCCCAGGCTCCTGCAGCAATCCCGGGCAGCTGGGGACATCTCCTGGCCGTGGGATGGAGCAGCGCTGCTGGAGAATCGCCCGAGCAGAGCCCGCAGCTCCTCTGCCTGGCCGCGGCAGCGCGGGCACGGCGCTCCGGCTCCAGGCGAAGGAAGAAGAAAAAATAGGAAAAAAATAAATAGGAAAAAATAAAGAGGAAAAAAAATAAAGAGAAAAAATAGGGAAAAAAATATAGGGAGAAAACCAAATATAGAAAAAAATAGAAAAAACAAATATAGAAAAAAAAATATAGGGAAAAAAATATAGGGAAAAAACCAAATATAAAAAAAAATAGAAAAAACAAATATAGAAGAAAAAACAAATACAAATACAGAAAAAACACAAATATAGGAAAAAATAAATATAGGAAAAAATAAATATAGGAAAAAATAAATATAGGAAAAAATAAATATAGGAAAAAATAAATATAGGAAAAAATAAATATAGGAAAAAATAAATCTAGGAAAAAATAAATCTAGGAAAAAATAAATCTAGGAAAAAATATGGAAAACTCACTTTTAATGCAAGAGGCTCAAAAGCACTTTTTCTAAATCTCAGCATCTCCCTCAACCACCCAGTGATGCTGAAGGCCAAAGCAGAGCCAGCCCTGCTGTGCCATGACCAGCTGGGTGTCCAGGGAGAGGAGCTGGGATTGTTCTGTATCCCAGCCCTGCCCCTCCATTAAATTCCCATGCATCTCTCAGGGCTGGCAGTCAGGCTGGATCAGACAAACTGACACACCTGGAGTGCAGCTTTCCACAGTGCCCAGCTTCCCTCCCTGCTCTGGGGGATTAAATGGGCTCCTCGATCTCCCAGTGCCACCAGTGGCACCAGTTTGTGACCACGACAGAAGCCTTGCTCTGCTAAAGGTGGAACCAGCACTGCAGCTCTCCCAATTCCCCTCAATTAGAGGGACACAAACCCCAGGTAACCACATCTGCCAGAGCTGTTTAACCAAAGCAAAGGGAACAGAAACCCTCTGCTTGCTAAAACCAGCACAGCTATTCCTGCCTGCCCCAAAAACAGCCAAGGCAAGCAAATCTGGAACAATTTGTGGCTGTGCCTCTGTCCCTCCCAGCAGCGCCTGCCCCACTGCTGGGGCTGGGTCATGGCCAGGGTGTGCTGCTCACAATAATCTGTGTGACATGTTTGGTAACTGCCTTCCCCTGCACACAGCCCCACTTCCTCCTGCCCTGCCTGGTGTGAAGATTAAAGCTTATCCAATTAGCCACCCACTGCCTCCACGAGTTAATCAGGCAAATCTGGGGAGCCTCACAGAGCACGGCAGTGTGGGGATGGCTTTTGATGAGGGGAGCAGATTTAACTAATTACAGGGCTCAGCGATGTGCCCGAGCATAAAAGGTGATGGGGTTTAAAATCAGGGAGCTCTGTCGCTGCCTAACAAGGGAGGGCTTGTCTTTTGTTTCACTGGTCATTCTGAGAACACCTCCCAAGTAACTTAGATTACTCAACCAGCACTTACTTCAGGCCACACATCGAGGCTTAGGGCTTTGCAAGACTGAGTCTTAAACAAAACCTGGGTCATCTGACAGTTGGGTGGATGATCACTTGAACATTCCCTGAACTGCAGAGGGGCTCTTTGAAGCACCCAGGGCACCCCAGCCTGGCTTCACAGGTCACTCTCCACAGGGGAGCTGCAGGACTGGGGCATTCTCTCTCTTACAGTGCTCACTCTGTATTTTTAGGAAGCTCCAAGCTAATAAATAAAACAAATTTCTATACAAGTATAGGAATTTGTAAAAAAAAAAAAATCCATACAAATTTTCTATGTAACAATTTTCTAATAAAAATTAATTTTCTGAAATAGAAATTTTATGAAATAGAAACCCTCTCTATCTCTCCAAAAACCCATGAGAGGCCACACGAGCACAGGCAGCTCCAAATCCCCTCCAGGACCATCCACCTGAGCCATCCCCACCCCTGGATGCTGCAGCCAGGAGGCTCCAGCACAACTGGGAGGGAGGGAGGACACCAGGAAGGGCTTTCAGAGGCACCTCAACAACTCCTGCTGATCTCATTTCCTTATTTCCTTCTTTTCTTATTTGCCCCCCACAAACAGCAGCCAGATTCCCAAAGGTGTTTGACACCTGAGGCTGGGCACTCATGGATTGGAGCCTGTTTGGCATCAGGTAAAATTCCTGTTTGGGTCCAGGCTGGAATCCCTTCCATCTGTGAGGAAAGGCTTCAACCAGGAAAATGGTGACTGAGGAGAAAAAAGATTATGGACTCTTCTAAAAAGTACGTGGGGTACCTCTTGCTGAAGGGGCTTTGTGTCCCACAGGCACCAGAATTTGTCTCTATTTCTGAGGAGTTCCAAGAGACACCAAGGAAGGGTAGGAATTCATTGATCCTCTGGTGGCTGACATGGACTCCTCCAGCCTGAGACCTGGCCAGGCAGAAATGGGACTATTCCCATCCTTCTGTCTCCACAGATGTTTAAATGTTCTAAAAGTCTCACCTGTGGCACCCAGAGAGTCCCCATTCCTGGCTGCTTTCCCCCTCCTGCCTTGGGAATGCAGTGACACCCTGGGGATTCTGCCCTGCTCAGCCCCTGCTCCAACAGCCTGCACAGATCCTCCCGAGGAGGAACAGGGCCAGAAGAGACTGGAATTGTCAGGAAATCCCCACTGAAGGAAATGGAGCTGGCCCTGCTCGAGGGGGGCACACAAACAGCCCAGCCTTGCCCTGGGAATTCCAGGGGCTCCTTAATTAGGGCTGGAAGGGGCAGGAATGCTGTCCCCAGCCAGGGAGAGTCCTGCAGCAGTTGTCACTTGGGATCAGCCCTGGGAGCATTAAAGCCCAGCCCTGCAGCCCAGAAACAGCTTCAGAGCAGCTTTCACAGGATGTGGAGCTCACTGAGTGCTGAGCAGAGCAAAGCAGCTTAATTCCAGGGCAAAGCTCCCAGCCCCAGGCCCTGGACAGCAAACATGTGATCAGTGGTGCAGGAAGGTTAATGAAAGGAAGGGCTGCTGGCAAGAGCAGGGCCTGGGCACCGTGGGCTGTCACATCAGGCCTGGATTAGATCTGGAAAAGCAGCACCAGCCAGGCAAGTGTCAGTGCTCAGCTCCATCAAAGCCCAGGTGCTGATTGTTCTAATGCAGGGCAAAGCCGAGAGTCAGCCCCAGGCACATTCCAGGGGGGCTCTGCCACCTCCAGGCTCCCAAAGCTGGGCCAGGATCTGCCAGCACTGCAGGGGGACCCCGAGCTGGGAACGGCAGCTGAGCCCTGCAGAGCCTGGGGCTCCGTGCCTGGCACCAGCTCCTGCCAGGACCTGCCAGGATCCTCCTGAGATCCCCCCAAGCTCCCTCCAAGATCCTCCTGAGATCCCCCCAAGATCCCTCCAAGATCCCCCTGAGATCCCCCCAAGCTCCCTCCAAGATCCTCCTGAGATCCCCCCAAGCTCCCTCCAAGATCCTCCTGAGATCCCCCCAGGCTCCCTCCAAGATCCTCCTGAGATCCCCCCAAGATCCCTCCAAGATCCTTCTGAGATCCCTCAAGATCCCTCCAAGCTCCTTCTGAGATTCCCCCAAGACCCCTCCAAATTCCTTCCAAGCTCTCTCCAAGCCCCTTCCCTACAGACCCACTCCCAGCCAGGCTCAGGCAAGAGAGCAAAGTTGGATTTCCTGGCACAAGATCCAGGCCCTGAGGTCTCTCTGCCTGTACCCCTGAAAACCAGACTATGGAAGGGGTGGGAATTCACCAGATGGAATATTTGGCATAGTTTTATCCATTTTTAATAAAAGAAATTAAAAGAGAACTATAAAACATCAAGCCTTGCAGCACTAGCAAATAAATACTCTCTGATGTTATCTTCTGCTGGAAAATACTGGATTCCCTGATCGTTTCTAATGGGGCTTGAAATTATCAAGGGATTTTGGTATTTTCCTTCTGTTAGCCTTCAGTTTTACCTTTCCTGTTTCCCAGGCTCTGCACTGCACTGGTAAATAACTCTGAACTGCACAGAAAGTGTCAGCAAGGTCTCCTCCCAGCTCAGGCACACAGAACAATCCTTTTCCAGCCCCAGAACCAAGGACACCGCTGCAGCCTCAGCCCCAAAAAGTGCAAACAGCAGGGAATGGAGGAGAGCAACCTGGGAGGGTGGGACTGCATCACCTGGAGCTGGGATTGGGCACTGAACCCCAGCGTGGAAATGGAGCAGAACTCATCAAAGGGTGAAAACTCCTGACTCTGAGTCCATCCTGGGCCCACCTTGGGTGCAGCCCTGGCTGGGCTCTTGCCCTGCCCAAGGTGCATCCTTTGAAGGTTTTCTTAAATAAATCCCCACTTTATTCCTTTAACACTGTCCAGCCTCTGTTCCAGGAGCCTCTTTAGGCATCAGGAGAGCTGCCAGGAATGTGCTGTCACTGACAAAACCCCCTCATTTCTGAGCAAATGCCTCCCTTTGGTACCTGCAGGGGCAGATGAGCTCAGCTGTCACCCCAGGTGCCCCCAGAGCTCAGATCCCCGGGGATTTGAGGGGACAGGGCCATACCTGCTCATGTCTGGCTCGGGGCCTTCATTCCTGTAGGATGCCTCCAGCTGCCTGTGCCGTGTCACGAGCTCGTCCACCAAGTTCTGCCTCCTGTCCCCCTCCAGCTGGGTGCTGGTGGCTCTGGGTTAAGGACCAAACTCACATGGCCTCAGAGCTCTCCTCAAGCTCCTCTCAGCCCATCCAGTCAAGGATGGGGACACAGAGTGACCAGAGGCAGGCTCTGTCCCAGCAGCCCAGAGGTGCCCAGCCCTTCCTGCCCTGACACTGACAACAGCAGCACAGAGACCCCTCTGTGGCCAGGTGTCCTGCAGAGGGAACCAGGGGAAAGCCAGAGCGTGTGGCAGGGGGGACAGCACATCCTGCACACACACTCTGCACATCACATTTTGCACTGCACATTCTGCACAGCACATCCTGCACACACACTCTGCACATCACATTTTGCACTGCACATTCTGCACAGCACATCCTGCACACACACTCTGCACATCACATTTTGCACATCACATTCTGCACAGCACATCCTGCACACACACTCTGCACATCACATTTTGCACTGCACATTCTGCACAGCACATCCTGCACACACACTCTGCACATCACATTTTGCACATCACATTCTGCACAGCACATCCTGCACACACACTCTGCACATCACATTTTGCACATCACATTCTGCACAGCACATCCTGCACACACACTCTGCACATCACATTTTGCACTGCACATTCTGCACAGCACATCCTGCACACACACTCTGCACACATTTTACACATCACATTCTGCACAGCACATCCTGCACACACACTCTGCACATCACATTTTACACATCACATTCTGCACAGCACATTCTGCACACACATTTTACACTGCACATTCTGCACAGCACATTCTGCACACAGATTTTACACATCACATTCTGCACAGCACATTCTGCACAGCACATCCTGCACACACACTTTGCACATCACATTTTGCACATCACATTCTGCACAGCACATTCTGCACAGCACATCCTGCACACACACTTTGCACATCACATTTTGCACATCACATTCTGCACAGCACATCCTGCACACACACTCTGCACATCACATTTTGCACATCACATTTTACACTGCACATTCTGCACAGCACATCCTGCACACACACTTTGCACAGCACATTTTGCACATCACATTTTGCACAGCACATCCTGCACAGCACATTCTGCACAGCACATTCTGCACAGCACATTCTGCACGGCACATCCTGCACACACACTCTGCACACATTTTGCACGGCACATTCTGCACAGCACATTCTGCCCAGCACGTTCTGCACACCACACTTTGCACAGCACACTCTGCACACACTTTGCACTGCACATTTTCCCACTTTGCACACCACATTTTCCCACTTTGCAGGGCACATTTTCCCACTTTGCACTGCACATTTTCCCATTTTGCACACCACACTTTCCCACTTTGCACACACCACATTTTTCCACTTTGCACACCACATTTTCCCATTTTGCACAGCACATTTTCCCATTTTGCACATCACATTTTTCCACTTTGCACACCACATTTTCCCATTTTGCACAGCACATTTTCCCACTTTGCAGGGCACATTTTCCCATTTTGCACACCACATTTTCCCATTTTGCACAGCACATTTTCCCACTTTGCAGGGCACATTTTCCCACTTTGCCCAGCACATTTTCCCACTCTGCACTCTGCAGGTGCCCCAGCCCGTGGGCAGCAGCTGGCACAGATGCATCTGCCGAGTGGACACCGCCCGCAGCAGCTGCTCCCTCAGCTGCTCGATCTTCTCCCTGAGGCTCTGCAGTGAGGACCTGATGGCCACGTTGACCTGGGGGAACACAGACATTGTCACTGGCCTGCTCTGGCAGATCTGCACCACATCTCATGCAGACATATCTTGGGTTTGTTGCTGAAATGGCTCCCAAGGTATTAAAAAGGTTTTTTTTTTTTCCCAGCCCCGTGACAGAAGAAGGAGTCGAGATTTGTCAGTTCTGCTTTTCAAGGTTGTTTATTTTCTCTGATCTATTCCATTCTTTCTCTGACCTGCTGAGGTCTGTCCAGCAGGTTGGGTTGTGGCACACTGACCACCCTTGGGGTGGTGTTGGCTTTTTATACTAAGAGCTACCTGTGCTTTATTTACAATAATTTCCCAATACCTATCACCTATGTTACACAGTCTGTCTCTACTCTAAACCAATCCTGAAGTGTCACCATCCCAGCAGAGAATGGAGGACAAGAAGAAGGACAGGACACTCCCAGATTCCTCCATCTTGCCTCCTGAACCCCCAAAATTCTTTTTCACCCTGTGACAAATTCAGTATCACTCTGCTCAAACTCTTGTGGCTTGTAACTCTTCACACAAAGTTGGGAATTGTTTCCATGGGTTAAAATCAAACCCACAGGTGTTTCTGACTCTGTGCCAAGGTCTCTGAGCCCCCGTCAGGGTCTCGAGTCCTCCAGGGCAGCCAGAGCAATGTCCTGGGATGTGACATAAATATTTAACTTTTACTGCACAGGTGTGAAGGGCTCCACTGCAAGCCCAGAGAGCCTGTTCAGAGCCAGGAGTCACTGCTTGCAAAACAATGGAACAGTTTCACAAACACAACTCTGAGGCATTAATGCTGATGAATATGGAAAGCTGTCTTTCAAATCTTTACAAACACACTTCTTTATATGGGCAAAACATTTCAGCACATTTTAATATTTTCCAGATAAATTTCCAGCTCTTTCCTCTGATCTTCAGTAAAAATACAGGCACCAGCTTCTTTTGCCACTGGGTTTCTTCCCCAGCTACCAGGATCAGAGAGGAGGCTGCTACAGGTTCACACATTCCCTGCACTGAACTCCTCCAGACTTGAAACCCAGGACCCCAAAGAAATCCAGATTGTTCCATTTCCCTTCTCAGCAGCACCCAGCTCCCCAGTCCTCTCTCACCACTGAGCAGCCCAAGCCCCAGATGTGTGTGCTCTCAGTAAAATGTAATTCAGCCATTCTTGCCTGCTGCAAGCAAACCCCAGGCTGGCAGGAGCCCTCCTGCTTTCCCCCCACCCCTTCCCAACTCAAACTCACATTATCCTGAGTTTTTCCTCCTAGGATGCTATTTCTTTTCATTCCAGTTATGCAGAAAAAAACCACTCAAACTGCAATTAACAATGCAAGTCGTCCTAATTAAGACTTGCTGTGCCTCTTGTTTACAACCTGTGGCTGACAAGGAGCAGCAACCCCAGCTTCTACATAGGGAACTGGGACCAGAGAGGAAAATCTGCTCTCACTCTCAGCCCTGCCCTCCTGGAGCCCCAGAGCCAGCAGCAGCAGCAGGGCAGGGCTGCCAGACCCTGCCTGAGTGCTCGGGAATGGAGCAGGAGAGCCTGAGAGACTGAACCTGCCTGGGATGGAGCAGGAGAGCCTGAGACACTGAACCTGCCTGGGATGGAGCAGGAGAGCCTGAGAGACTGAACCTGCCTGGGATGGAGCAGGAGAGCCTGAGAGATGGAACCTGCCTGGGATGGAGCAGGAGAGCCTCAGGAGATGGAACCTGCCTGGGATGGAGCAGGAGAGCCTCAGGAGATGGAACCTGTCAGGGATGGAGCAGGAGAGCCTGAGAGACTGAACCTGCCTGGGATGGAGCAGGAGAGCCTCAGGAGATGGAACCTGCCTGGGATGGAGCAGGAGAGCCTCAGGAGATGGAACCTGCCTGGGATGGAGCAGGAGAGCCTGAGAGACTGAACCTGCTTGGGATGGAGCAGGAGAGCCTGAGAGACTGAACCTGCCTGGGATGGAGCAGGAGAGCCTGAGACACTGAACCTGCCTGGGATGGAGCAGGAGAGCCTGAGACACTGAACCTGCCTGGGATGGAGCAGGAGAGCCAGAGAGACTGAACCTGCCTGGGATGGAGCAGGAGAGCCTGAGACACTGAACCTGCCTGGGATGGAGCAGGAGAGCCTGAGACACTGAACCTGCCTGGGATGGAGCAGGAGAGCCAGAGAGACTGAACCTGCTTGGGATGGAGCAGGAGAGCCTGAGAGACTGAACCTGCTTGGGATGGAGCAGGAGAGCCTCAGGAGATGGAACCTGTCAGGGATGGAGCAGGAGAGCCTCAGGAGATGGAACCTGTCAGGGATGGAGCAGGAGAGCCTCAGGAGACGGAACCTGCCTGACTGGCTGGGGCTTGCCCTCAAACACCACCAGACACAGCAGAGAGCAGATGCAGCCAGGCTGGGGCAGCCAAAATGCTCCTCTGGACCAAAGCACCCAACACCCCCACAGCACCAGATCCAAACCAGCACAGGGGATCAGAGATCTGGGGAGTGCTGAAGCCTCTGTGGGGCCTCCAGCTCTGCAGTCAGGTAATTAAAGGTAATTAATTTCGTTTGTTCTCAGCTCCAGGTGGAGAATGCTGCATTTGACTGACCCAGAACAGCAACAGAGCACAAAGGTGACACAGCCAAAAAAGTCAGCAAATGCAGCAGCCTGGCCAGGAACTGCATTGAGAGAACAAAAGATTTCCTCTCCTGTACACAAAACTAAGGTAGAAGAAAAGTAGAAACAAATAAACCAGTGGAAGTTTTGTAACCAGCTGAACAGAGCAGAGTTCACAGATAAGTGCTGTATTAAAATCCTTCCTCACAGTTTATTTTTCCATTTTAGATTTTGTGCTCTATTTTTGGCTCAGCAACAAGCAAGAAGTTTGTCAGCCGTGCTAATTGCAAAGTACTACAAAAATAAACCCCTGTTTACATTCTCCCTAAAAGGCCAGTGCTGTACAAAGACATTTCCCTGCATTTCAGCACTCAGGAGGCACAGGACACGCGACTGCTCAGCCGTGGGTTTCTCAACAGGCATTTCTGTTATGGAAACACCTCTCTCCTTGTGGGAACCTTGTTTAGAGTAGAATCAAACGCTGCCAAATATTCCCCTTTACCTGTTAATGGATTAAAGGAAGCTGGAAAACACAGGGCACGGGACAAATGATTTTATGGAGAAGTCAGCCACCCCTGCAATGTTTCCATAAAACACAAGCCCGGAGAGTTCCAGCCCCACAAAGGCTCCAAACAGCACCAGCCCCACGTTCCCCTGGGCTTTGGGCTCCTCAGGGTGGCCCTGATGGCAGGAGAGAACTTTGCCCTCTATAAATACAGACACATTGAGCAGCAACCTTTTTATTGGTCTGCTGATGTTGAGGTGTATCTGTGCAATTCTGATACTTCACCATGCTGAAAGCAGGAATTTAATCTGCACCTCCAAACTCTCCAAAGGCAGAGAAAATACTGCTCAAATCCCACTTATTCGGGGTTTCTGAGACCCCTTCTCAACTCCTGCTGGAGTGAGGCTGCCATTCAGCAGCACTGATTATTGTGCACAGCCTACACACCCTTCCTCAGAACTTCTTCCAAGGAAACATTTCAAAAATGGCATTTGATTTGAAGAGCTCTGATCAAAGTGAGTGGCCCAGCAGACCCAGTGATCAGGCACTGCATTTCAGCCCTGATACAGAGAGGGGGAGAAAAAGCACTGGGGCTTTAATTATGCCAATTGTTATAAATGACCAAGTCAGGGCTTACAGCAATTTTCATCTGAACACAGCCAAGGGAGCAGGTAATGACTCAAAGCTGCTCCTGAAGGAAGGGACAAGGCTTGGAGCCACAGGGAAAGCAGCCTCCTGAAAACCTTATTTTATTTCTTATTTATTCTTTCTTATTTCTTCTTTCTGTTTCTTTATTTCACAGAAAGTGGAAAAACATGGAGAACACAACATTCCTGGGTGAGCTCCAACTGCTGCTTCTCGTTCCTGTTTAACTCTGGGCTTGCATTTTGATAGAAATGCAGCTAAAACAAGGCTGCAAGATTGATACTCCCTCTGATCTGCAGCCACTGCAAAAGACAGGAGCCAGCCCTGGGTGAGGAACATCCCTGTTCAGAGAGAGAGGGAACAGAGCATCTGCTGAGCACCCCTGAGAATGCCAGCCTCTGGGACAGCTCCATCCCAGCATCCCCGAGCCTCTGGGACAGCTCCATCCCAGCACCCCTGAGAATCCCAGCCTCTGGGACAGCTCCATCCCAGCATCCCTGACTCTCTGGACCAGCTCCATCCCAGCATCCCTGACTCTCTGGACCAGCTCCATCCCAGCATCCCTGACTCTCTGGACCAGCTCCATCCCAGCATCCCTGACTCTCTGGACCAGCTCCATCCCAGCATCCCTGACTCTCTGGACCAGCTCTATCCCAGCATCCCTGACTCTTTGGACCGGCTCCATCCCAGCATCCCTGACTCTCTGGACCGGCTCCATCCCAGCATCCCTGACTCTCTGGACCGGCTCTATCCCAGCATCCCTGACTCTCTGGACCGGCTCCATCCCTCGGGAACAGCCCGGAGCAGGCAGCGGGGCGTGCCCAGCACCGCCACGGCTCCTCCCTGAACCAGCGCTGCTGCACACACATTCACCGGGGCTGACCCCAAACCACCGGGGAGCCGCTGTTCATCCCCAAACTGCCTTCTCGTTCCCCTTACAGGGACAGACAGAGGCGCTGGAACACAGCCTTCCCTGCGGGTGCCGGCAGCGACACAGCCCCAGCCCCGACCCGCTCCTCCCTCTGCCCCGCATCCCGGCAATTCCGCATCCCGGCAATTCCGCATCCCGGCAATTCCGCATCCCGGCAATTCCGCTTCCTATACCGGGAATTCTTCCCCGTTCCCCGGGAATCCCGCCCCGCACCCCGGAATCCGGCCCCATATCCCGGCAATTCCGCCCCATATCCCGGCAATCCCGCCCCATATCCCGGCAATCCCGCCCCATATCCCGGCAATGCCGCCCCATATCCCGGCAATGCCGCCCCATATCCCGGCAATCCCGCCCTCCCGGCACACCGCACCGGCCCCAGCCCCGCCTCGCCCGTCCCTGCCGGGCACCTTGGCCGAGCTCTCCCCGCTCCGCTGGCAGCGGCTCCGCTCCTGCAGCTTCTCGGCGATGTCCTGGGCGAGCTGGCGGGCGGCGGCGAGCAGCGGGAGCCTGCGGGGACCCCAGCGGCTGAGCCCGGGGCCGAGGGATGGGATGGGATGGGACGGGACGGGACGGGACGGGACGGGATGGGATGGGATGGGATCCGATGGGATCCGATGGGATCCGATGGGACCCGGCGGTGTAAGCCTCGGGAGGGCAAGGCACAATAGCCCCAAAACACACAGCCAAAAAGCCTGGGATGGGTTTTGGGAAAGGACCCTGGAAGGAAAGGCACAGCACCCCCAAACACACAGCACCCCCGAACACAGAGCACCCCGAACACACAGCACCTCGAACACACAGCACCCCGAACACACAGCACCCCCAAACACACAGCAACCCGAACACACAGCACCCCGAACACACAGCACCCCCGAACACAGAGCACCCCCAAACACACAGCACCCCGAACACAGCACCCCGAACACACAGCACCCCGAACACACAGCACCTCGAACACACAGCACCCCGAACACACAGCACCCCCAAACACACAGCACCTCGAACACACAGCACCCCGAACACACAGCACCCCGAACACACAGCACCTCGAACACACAGCACCCCGAACACACAGCACCTCGAACACACAGTACCCCGAACACACAGCACCCCGAACACACAGCACCCCGAACACACAGCACCTCGAACACACAGTACCCCGAACACACAGCACCCCGAACACACAGCACCCCGAACACACAGCACCTCGAACACACAGCACCTCGAACACACAGCACCCCCGAACAGACACACGCACACCGGCTTTGGGAAGGCACACCCCGCACAGCCCGGCCCGCCCGGCCCTGCTCCCGCCCGTGCCGGGCCCCGCAGGCTCCGCAGGCTCCGCGGCCCCGGCAGGGCCGGTCCCGGCCCGGTGCTGGCCCGGTCCCGACCCGCACCCCCCGGCCCGGCCCGGCGCTCACCAGGGGTCCGGAGCCATCGCGGCCCCGGAACCTTCGCGGCGCTTCCGCCGGATCCGCCCGGACGCGCCGCGCGCAGGCGCCGGGAGGGGACGGAGCGGAAAGGGAAATGGGAGAGGGAACGGGGAGAGGGGAGAGAGGGGAGAGATGGAGATGGAGAGAGGTACCGGGGTACGGGCCGGGGGAGCGCAGCCGGCCCCAGGGGCTCTGCTGTGCGGGGCAGAGGGGAGAGATGGGTGTTGGGGGAAGAGGGGCAGCATCAGGTGTTCGGGACAGAGAGGAAGAAGGATCGGGTGTTCGGGACAGAGGGACAGATACAATGTTCGGGGTTTACAGGGACAGATGTTCGGGGTTTACAGGGACAGATGAAATGTTCGGGATTTACGGGACAGAGGGGCAGAGGTTCAGTGCCCAGAGGGCGGGCACGGAGCTTTGCAGTACCAGGGGCAGAGGTGCAGGTGTCCGGGGTGTAGAGGTGCACAGTACGAGGTGCAGATGTGTGCAGATGTGCACAGCACAGAACCAGAGCTGTCCCCATTCCTCCCTGCTGCCATAAACCCAACACTGAGCGATGGCACCGGTTCCCTTCTCCAAACCCCCAGCTCTGACCCTGTCCCTGCCCATCCGCAGTGACATCGCTGCCCTCCCTGTCCCCGCCCCGCTCCCGGTGACACTGGCGCTGCTGGCACTGTCGCTGTTTTGGCTGCGGTGGGCGCAGCCCCTCGCTCCAAGCCCTTCCCATCCCTGATCCGCCGGCATTTGGCCTCTCCCTGTGTTTTTGGATGCGGTCGGTGACGCAAATCGGGCACAAACCTGAGGAGCAGCTTCGGGGCGCTGTCAGCGAGGCTTTATAGCCCTCGTGACGGGGCCGCTGGGCCTGCTGATAACGGCAGCGATGACGGCAGCGATAATGACAATCACAACAATGCTGATAACGGTATTGATAACGAGAACCAGCGCATCTCGTCATTCCCGGGGCTGATCCCCGCTCCGCTCCCCCGTTCTTACCACAGCAGAAACAATCCGATTTTAAAGGCAAATAAAGATCCTTTAAAGGTTAGGATGCCTATAAAAGTGCCCGCTAAGTGCAGCCCGAACTGAGAGCAGCGCTGTGGGACCGGGGCGGTGCCCCGGGACCCTCTCCAGCTGCTCGAGGCCGCTTTTCCTCCAGCCCAGCCCTTCTGTCGGTGAGCACAGCGCTCATTCTGCAGCTCTGCAGCGCGTTCTGAGGCTGGAACCGATCGGTCCCGAGCATTTCCCGCTCATTCTGCAGCTCTGCAGCGCGTTCTGAGGCTGGAACCGATCGGTCCCGAGCATTTCCCGGGGGCACACCGGGAACGCCGGAGCCCCAGGGCCGGGCCGCAGCAGCCGCAGCCCGAGCGGGAGCACGAAGGTTATCCTCGGGAAAATCAAGGCTTCATTTACTGCCCGTGTTGCTGTTTGATGCTATCTCGGCCCACGGGGTGTTTACAGCCCCCGGCCGGGCCCGGCGCGGAATTGGGGCAGGAAGGGGCGATGCGGGCGCGGAGCCGCTCCACCCCTCGCTGTGTTTACCCCAAATAAACGGCGGGGCCGGGGCAGGCCCGCACCTTAAAAGCGCGGGCAGGTGCGGGGCAGAGGGGACCCGGCAGGGGTGGCCGAGCTGGCAGATGCTGCAGCTGGGGCTCAGCCTGCCCCGCTGCCCCGGGGGCGCGGCCGCCGCCTTCCCCATGGCCGAGCCGGCGGCGGGCGAGGAGCCGGGACCGGGCCCGGGTGAGTGCGGGGCCGAGCGGGACCCGCCCGTGCCGGGACCGGGGCCGGGTGAGTGCGGGACCGGGGCCGGGGGGTGAGTGCGGGACCGAGCGGGACCCGCCCGTGCCGGGACCGGGGCCGGGTGAGTGCGGGACCGAGCGGGAGCGCAGGGGCTGGGGCACAGCCGGGTCCTGCCCCGAGCCCCCGGCTCGTCCCGGGCCGGGCACAGCCGCAGCCTCCGTTCAGCACCCGGGGCACCGGCGGTCGGCTGGGCTCGGGCCGATGCTTCCCAGTACCCGGGCAGGGCAGCGCCCTGAGAGAGGAATTTGGGGTGAATTTGGGCTGCAAGCAGCCCCTGATCGCCCCCCGGTGTTGTCTCGGCCTGGTTTCTGTGGCCAGGAGCCCCCGGGACTGTGCCGGGGTCAGGCTGTGTCCGGGACAGGAGCCGGCCCGAGCGGCTCCGGATCCAGCAGCTCCTGCCCTGAACCAGGCTGAGCCCGACCCGCTGCTCCCGCTGGCCTTGGGCAGGCGCCAAACTGAGCTGGAGAGCGAGAGCCAGAGCCGGACCCGGCCCGGGAGCCTCCCGATGTGCCACCACGGGCTGTCCCCGTGTCCCCTCGGCTCGGTGCGAATCCATCCCTGACCCCCAGCAGCCGAGCACCGGCACGGTGCAAACACCCGAGGGTTAATGAGTGCGCTAATTGCGGTGTCCCCGGCCGTCGATGAGCGCCCAGCAGAGCTCACCCACGCGGGGACAGCTCCCAGCCCCGGCGGGGCTCGGCTCAGCTCTCCCGAGCCCCGGGGAAATGCCGCTCCCGTCCGTCTGTCCAGGCGGAGCTCGGAGCCTGCTCTGCCCAGCGCCGGGCGGGGGCTGCCCGAGCCCTGATCGGGGCCGGGAGCTTTGGGAGCGGGGAAAAGCCCCTCACGGTGTGAGAAGCAGCCCCGACACCCAGCTGGGACCTGGCCCCACGCTTCTCCGGGGCCCGGAGCTGATGGGAGCGGGAGAGGGCAAAGCCTGAAACGCTTCCCTTCGCGGGGGAGAGCAAAGAAACGCAGGACGCGGCTGTGAGACTTCAGAGCGCCCTGAGCCGGGGTGGAACGCCGCTGGTGGGGCCGGGAGAGGCGCTCAATAAAAGCTCTTTGTCCCGCAGAGGGGCTGGGCTCATCCCCGGTCACCATCGTGGTCACGTCCGAGGCCGACACCTGGGACATCGACACCTCCCCGGGCCGGGGCTGCGGGCCCTTCGTGGACTGGGCCAAGATGCCGGAGGCGCAGGGGCCGGCGCGGATCCCGCGGGACGTGCTGGGCCGGCCCCCGAAGGAGCTGAAGCGGCTGGCGAGGGAAGGCTGCTGGGCCGGGAGCCACGCGGGCCGGGCCCGGCTCTACCCCCGCCTCATCCAGCGCGTCTCCTGCCGCCTCGTCACCCCCGACGCGCTCGTGTACCGGGACGTGGCCGGCCGGCTCTTCGGGAAGCGCAGCGTGAGCTCGCACCCGCTGCCCGAGTTCCTGGAGGGCTGCCCCGTGCCCACCTACTGCCTCAGCCCGCACGGCGTCGCGGCCCTGAAGAAGATCCTCATCTGCGTGGGCGCCCTGTTCCCCGACATCACGCACAGCCCGCTGCTGCCGGCGCTGGCGGCGCTGCTGCTGCACTACAGCGAGGACGAGGCCCAGTGCTTCGAGAGCCTCTCGCGCCTCATCGCCAGCAACGCTCCCCACGCCGCCTACATCGACCAGTCCTTCCTGGCCCACCAGGCCTCCTGCATGACCTTCGGGGACCTGGCCAGCAAGCACTGCCCCGCGGCTCACAAGCTCATCGCCGGCGCCGCCGACAACGTGCTCGAGGTCTACTCGGAGTGGCTCTCGTGGCTCTTCCCCGGGCTGCCCTTGGCCTACGCCGTGCGCGTGCTGGACGTGTTCCTGCTGGAGGGCCAGAAGGTCCTGTACCGCATCGCCCTGGCCCTGCTGAAGCAGTTCAGGCTCTCGGCGGCCCCGGCCGGGCCGCAGGGCTCCGACGTCAAGGCCGAGCTGCAGGCTTTCGCCAGGAACATCGCCCAGCACGTCACCGTGGACAAACTCCTGGAGAGAGCCTTCGGCATCCGCCTCTTCTCCCGCAAGGAGATCTGGCTGCTGCACATGGCCAACAGGAAGGCCTTGGTGGAGAGGGGCATCACCGTGGTGCAGAGGAGGTGAGGAGGGTTCTGTGCTCCCAGCTCTGGGGCCGAGCCGGCAAAATGGGAGCTCCTGTGGAGAACTCTGGGGGAGCTGCAGGAACCTCCCACAGCTGTGGCTGTGCTGGGCCCTCGCAGCCCCTGGGGGACCCTGTCAGGGGACACGGCACAGCCAGAGCTGGGGACCCTGTCAGGGGACACGGCACAGCCAGAGCTGGGGACTCTGTCAGGGGACACGGCACAGCCAGAGTCAGGGACCCTGTCAGGGGACACGGCACAGCCAGAGTCAGGGACCCTGTCAGGGGACACAGCCCAGCAGAGCTGGGGGTGTTGGCAGGGAGCTCACGGTGCTCAGGGCAGGGCAGAACCTGCTGCAGGGGCTGTGCCCCATAAAGCACAGGGCCCCAGCCCGTCCTGGTGTCCGTCCCCCCCAGGCCGTCCTTCCACCTGGCCGTGGACATGCAGAAGTTCAGCTCCAGCACGGTCACGGCACAGGAGATGCGCCTCGTCTGGTCCTGGCTCCCCGAGCGCTTCTCGCTCTTCCCCCCGCTGCTGCTCTTCTCCACCTGCCAGGACGGCTGCAGCCTGCAGAGGTGAAGCCTCACCTGCCCCGGGGCCGGGGCACGGGGGAACCTGGGCAGGGCTTGGTGCTGGAGGGAGGAGCAGCACAAGTGACCTGGGCACCCCTGGGGCTGCTGGGGACCCTCCTGGGCTCAGCTCGGGGTCCTGAGGGTGGCTGAGGGCAGAGGGCAGAGCCTGGCCCAGGTGGGCACCGGCACCTGGGCACCGCCCGGGGCACAGGGAGCCCTGTGGCTGTGCCAGGCAGGGATGTCCCCTGTGCCACCCTGTGCCAGCACACTGTGAGTGGCCAGGGACAGCCAGCACACCCTGCCCAGGGCTCCAGCTCCCCAGCCCAGCCTTGTCCATGCCTGCAGGTTCTACACGTGCTGTGAAGGCTACGAACCCACGGTGCTGCTCATCAAAACCACCGAGGGGGAGGTGAGCGTTGCCAGGCAGGGCTGGGCAAGGGGACCCAGGGCTGGGTGACCCCCCTGGCACTGCTGGAGCACCCACGGGCTGTGCTCCCTGTCCTGCCCCGGCCCGGGTCCGTCCCAGCTGCCAGGGCAGAACAAACTGCACCTTGGCCACCAGGACACACCTCAGCCGGGGTGCTGGGGAGCCAGGAGGAGAGGGCGAGGGGAGAGAGGCCACGAGTGAGGCTGATCCACGCCCTGAGCTCCCCGTGCTCTCTCCCAGGTGTGTGGGGCCTTTCTCTCCTCGGACTGGGCCGAAAGGAAGAAGAGCGGAGCCACATCGGGCTTTTTTGGGACCGGGGAGTGCTTCGTGTTCACTGTGAGTCACGGTTTGTGTCTGCCTCTGTCCCCTCACTGCTGTCCTGCCAGGCCACGCCGTCCCTTCCCTGCGCCAGGCCCAGAGCCGGGGCAGCAGCAGCGCCTTCCCCCAGGCTCAGCAGGTGTGTCCCGTGCCCAGGTGCGCCCCGAGGCAGAGAGGTACGAGTGGGTGCTCATCCAGAGGCCGGAGCTGGCCAAGGCCGTGCCGCGCTCCCGGCAGCGCTCGCCTTCCCCCGCTCCCGAGTCCCCGCCCGGCTCCTCCCGGGACAGCCCCAGCCCCAAGCACCTGGCCGTGCCCTCGGCGCAGGGCAGAGGCCGCCTGTCCCCGTTCCTGGCCATCAGGCACTTCCTGCTGCCCTCCAAAACTGCCTCCATGTTCATGGCCGGCTCCCGGGATGGCATCGTCATTGGTAAGGGGGGATCGATATCGGTAAGGGGGGTCGGTATCGATAAGGGGGGGTCGGTATCGGTAAGGGGGGTCGGTATCGGTGAGGGGGGGTCGGTATCGGTAAGGGGGGTCAATATCGGTAAGGGGGGATCCCTATCGATAAGGGAGGATCCCTGTCAGTAAGGGGGGATTGATATTGATAAGGGGAGGATCCTTATCAGTACGGGGGGATCCCTATCATTTGGGGGGGATCCCTATCAGTGAGGGGGGATCCCTATCGATAAGGGGGGATCCCTATCGATAAGGGGGTATACCTATCAGTGAGGGGGGATCCCTATCGATAAAGGGGGATCCCTATCGATAAAGGGGGATCCCTATCAATAAAGGAGGATCCCTATCGATAAAGGGGGATCCCTATCAATAAAGGAGGATCCCTATAGATAAGGGGGATCCCTATCAGTGAGGGAGGATCCCTATCAATAAAGGGGGATCCCTATCAATAAAGGGGGATCCCTATCGATAAGGGGGGATCCCTATCAGCTCCCAGGAGCTCCGGTTGGGGATATCGGGTTAAAGTCCGGGCAGGCGAGGGCAGCTCCCCTTCCCCAGCCCGGGAGCTGCTCCCGAGAGCCCCAAGGGGACCCCAGAGCCCAGAGCCTGCCGGGGTTCGCTGCCCGGGCCCGGAGCGGCCCTGCCCAGCCCTTCCCTCGCTGCGAGGGTGGCCCCGGCCCGGCAGGGCCGGCCCGAGCCCAGCCCGCGCTGCCCTCGCAGGCGGAGGGGGAGGCCAAGCGCTGTCCCTGGACGCCAGCCTGCTGCGGGGACACACGGAGCGCTGCGAGACCTTCGACAACCCCCCGCTCTGCCGGGAGAACTTCCAGGTGCAGCTCCTGGAGGTGTGGGGCTTCCAAAGCGCCTAGGGGCCCTGGGGACACCCCGAGCGCCACCCGCGGGCACGGGCACGGGGACCCTCCCCGCGCTGGCACCCCCGGCCGGGCTGGGGCCACCTGGGCGGCTGCTGCGGAACCCACGGGCCCCTCCACGGCCAGAACGGAGCGGAGCAGAACGGAGTGGAGCAGAACGGAGTGGAGCAGAGCAGAACAGAATGGAGCAGAGCAGAGCAGAATTGAGCAGAGCAGAGCAGAATGGATCAGCCAGACCGGATCAGCCAGACCGGATCAGAGCAGAATGGATCAGAACAGACTGGGTCAGAGCAGAGCAAATCAGAGCAGAGTGGATCAGACTGGACCGGATCAGATGGCAAAGCCCTGCCACAGTTTGTGGGTGCAGTGACAGCTCTGGGGGGACCCCACGTTTGGGGCTGAGCCCTCTGCTCTGTCCCCAGCCCAGGGCTGGGATGGGGCTGCAGGGCTGGACATGGAGGAGATTCCCCAGTGGGATCACCAGGATGGGCCATTTTAACGTGGAATGGGAAGGTTTGGTGTTCTCTGTCAGACACGGGAGGGTTGGAGGCCACAGGGAACCCTCTGGCTGCAGCAGGAGAACCTCTCCCACCCCAAACACACTTTCCTGGATGGGGTCACCTCCCACCCATACCAGCCCTGCAGCCACTCGGGGCAGGAGCTGTGGCTGCCCTGGGGCTGTGCCAGCACTGGCAGGAGGGCACAGCAGGAGCAGCGATGGCAGAGCTCCCAGGGGGCTGGGTGGGGCACACCAGGAATGGCTGGGAGCCTCCACAGGGTACCCAGGCACAGCAGGAATGGCTCAGAGCCTCCACAGGATATCCAGGCACACCAGGAATGGCTGGGAGCCTCCACGGGGTACCCAGGCACAGCAGGAATGGCTCTGAGCCTCCACAGGGTACCCAGGCACAGCAGGAATGGCTCAGAGCCTCCACAGGATATCCAGGCACACCAGGAATGGCTCTGAGCCTCCACAGGGTACCCAGGCGCAGCAGGAATGGCTCTGAGCCTCCACGGGGTACCCAGGCACAGCAGGAATGGCTGGGAGCCTCCACGGGGTACCCAGGCACAGCAGGAATGGGGTGTCTGGGCCAGAGCCACCAGGAGGGGAATCAGCAGGAATGAGAAATGCCCAGGGGAAGGGAATTCCAGCAATGAGAAGGGTGACCACTGACTCATTTACCACCCACTCAAATAGAGCTGAGCTGGCTCCAAAGGAGGGGAGAGCTGCTCCTGTGACTGATCAGGAAACACCCAGCAAACAGGGCTGGGATGCCAATTAATAAAAAGCAAACATTAATAAAGCGATGTGATCGGCAATTAGTGGAAGCTGATGTCCTCGTTTGTTAAAATGTGTAAATAGAGCCAAGCTGTGGTGATCAGGGAGCTTTTTGTGGAATCCCCAGTTCCTGCTCAAAGAAATACCCGCAGGAATGGCTGGGCTCGGGCGGGAGCTGCCGCTGCCCACCGGGAACGAGCCGGGGCCGGGCCAGCCCTGCCCGTGTCCCTGCGGCAGCCGGGTGGCACCAGGACACGACCCTGGGGACAGCAGCTCCGGGGACCCCCGGGCCAGCCCTGCCCGTGTCCCTGCGGCAGCCGGGTGGCACCAGGACACGGCCCTGGGGACAGCAGCTCCGGGGACCTGAGGGTGGAACTGCGTGAAGAGCTCGGCTTTAATGTGGCATCTTCCCTGTTTTCCACCCAAGCCAGCCTCACGCACGCCCTGCAGGGCGCAGGGGATGGGGAAAGCCTGCGGCTCCTCACCTGGCATCCCGAACAGTGAGGAGCTGATGCCATCCCCAGGCGCCGGGAGAAACAGCAGCGGGTTTGCCCAGAGAGGGCGGAGGGCAGGCGGGCACTGCCCTGGTAGGGCTGTGCCACCCACAGCAGGGCACGGGATGGAGCTGAGGGCACTCAGCGCCTTCCCCAGGCCTCCCATCCCGATCCTCGTGGGAACTCCCTGCCGGACACCAGTTCCCGCTGGGATTTACACACGGCGGCTGCTCTCATACAGCCCAGCACGGCTTCCTGGGGTGGAAATCCAGTAACAGCTCGGGTGGAAAAGCCTGGGCAGAGCTGCCGGGATGGGCAGGCAAACGCTCAGTGCCCAGGAGCCGCTACCGCAGCCGCAGGAGCCCCGGGCTGGGCAGGCAAACGCTGCCCAAGGCTCAGAGGGCTGTCCCTTGTTGGAAACTCTGCTCCCTTCTCTCCTCGTCTGCCAGAACTCTTGCAGTAAACCCAGGAATTCCCCAGCACGGCACTGCGGCTGCCAGACCGAGGCGCTGCTCTTGTGCTTTTGTGTCCCGTTCCTCCTCTCCCCTTTGCTTCCCCGTGAATTCCCTTCGCCGGGAATTCAGCCCGGTTTGGTCAGGAGTGCTTCAGCAGCGCCCTCGCAGAGCCCGCTCTGCACGGCTCCTGTCCCTGGGCGGGATGGACTGCACATCCCAGGATTGCAAATCCCGGGATTGCAAATCCCATGGACTGCACATCCCAGGATTGCAAATCCCAGGATTGCAAATCCCATGGACTGCACATCCCATGGACTGCATATCCCGGGATTGCAAATCCCAGGACTGCATATCCCATGGACTGCACATCCCAGGATTGCAAATCCCATGGACTGCACATCCCATGGACTGCACATCCCAGGATTGCACATCCCATGGACTGCACATCCCATGGACTGCACATCCCAGGATTGCAAATCCCGGGATTGCAAATCCCATGGACTGCACATCTCAGGATTGCACATCCCATGGACTGCACATCCCATGGACTGCACATCCCAGGATTGCAAATCCCGAGATTGCGCATCCCGGGATTTCAAATCCCATGGACTGCACATCCCATGGACTGCATATCCCGGGACTGCAAATCCCATGGACTGCACATCCCAGGATTGCACATCCCAGGATTGCACATCCCAGGATTGCACATCCCAGGATTGCATTGTGTGGGAGGGATTGCACATCCCATGGACTGCACGCCGAGGCTGGGAAATGCAGGTGGGTGCTGAGTGCTCTGCCTCTGACGTGGCATTTCCAGGAACAGCGGTGGAATTGTCCCGTTTTGGCTGCAATTCCCGCGGGGTTTTCACCTCCTGTGGTTTGGAGGCATTTGGGAACCCTCCAGCCCCGGGCAGGGTGAGGGGCTCTGCCCCCAGCGCTGCTCCGGAGGATGGGGGGCAGGCAGGGAGGGCTGCAGGTCACCGAGGCTGCCCCACAGCTCGGCAGGACAAGGAATGGTTTGGGGCACAATTCCCGCTCCCTCCGTGCCGCATCCAGGCAGAGTTTGCGGCTGCACAGCCGCAGATGCTCCGCAGCTGTCCCGGAGCCGCCCGGCGGGCAGGAGCCCGGGGCTGGGTCACCGCAGGCCACCGAGCAGCCCGTGCTGCTGCATCCCTGTCCAGGGTCCTGCGTGCCTGCAAGGACAAGGAGCCCCTCTGAGCTCAGGCACAGCTCGAACCCGTCCCCAGGCACCGCCCGTGCCTCCCCCGGGGCTGCAGGAAGCGGGCAAAGAGGAGCGGAGGGGCTGTCTGAGGTGACACCGGTGCCAATGGGGCTGTCCCCGTGCCCGGGCAGCCTGGCCTGGCTGCTCCGACAGGGAGCATCCCTGCTCCATGCACGGCTGACGGGGAGGAAGGGAATGCATCGGGAACAGCGCAGGTAGAGATCCTCACCGAGGGTGGCATCCTCACCCAGGGCCCGCCGCAGCTCTGAGACATGAGACAGCCGGGGAACATTCACTGCTGCCTCAGTGCGGCAGGAACAGCGCCCAGGTCAGCCCGGGTGAGGCCGGGTCGTGTCCAGGCACTGCCGGCTCCAGGGCTTGGGAGGGAAACCAGGGCGTCAGGACAGGGCTCACTGCAGCTCCGGGGGAAAACTCGGGGCTAAACCCCCTCAGCTCAGCTCATTCCCTGCCGTGGAGCCCCAAAAGCTGTGCAGGGAGCAGAGGAGGCTGGTACAGCCATGGAGCCCCAAAAGCTGTGCAGGGAGCAGAGGGAGGCTGGTACAGCCATGGAGCCCCAAAAGCTGTGCAGGGAGCAGAGGGAGGCTCCAGCCATCCCCAAAAGCTGTGCAGGGAGCAGAGGCAGGCTGGTACAGCCATGGAGCCCCAAAAGCTGTGCAGGGAGCAGAGGGAGGCTGGTCCAGCTGTCCCCAAAGCTGTGCAGGGAGCAGAGGGAGGCTCCAGCCATCCCCAAAAGCTGTGCAGGGAGCAGAGGGAGGCTCCAGCCATCCCCAAAAGCTGTGCAGGGAGCAGAGGGAGGCTGGTCCAGCTGCCCCTCTGGAAAGCAGAAGCTGCCTGTGAGGGCTGCACCAGTTGTGCTCTGCCCCAGCAGAAAAGGGGGTGAACCTGGCTTCATCTGCTTCCCAAATGCAGTCCTGACCCACAGGATGTGGCGAGACTCGGCTATGGGGGTCCAGACAAGGAAAAGACAGAGACTCAACAAGGGAGGACGGTCAGCAGAGTCACATCCTCCATGCTGCTCACACGGGGGATCTTCCTGCCCACCCGCAGGCCCCACGTCCTGCTCGGGGCCGCTCACACTCTCCAGGAGGGCTGAGGCAGCCTCTGCACTGCCCTTGGAGCTGGGCTCGGCTCCTGGAGCTGCCTCCAGCCGGGGCTGAGCGGGCACGGGCACTGCCCAGGCCCATCCCACTGCCCGAGGCCAGGGCTGTGTGATCCCCCAGACCCTGCCCGAAGGCAGGAACTGCTCCCAGCTGGGAAAAGGCTCCCAGCATCTCCAGGGAGACAGGAAACATCTGTATTGTCACAGCTGGCAGGTGCTCTGCAAACACAGGATGCGTCCCTTAAACAGCCCATTTCCCCAGGCCGGTGCTGAGGGGGGCTGTGCTCAGGTGGGAGCCGTGCAGCCCCACCAGCTCTGCTCCAGCTGCACTGGCCCTTCTCCAGCTCATCAGCTCTGCTGCAGCTGCTCCAGCTCCTCTCCAACTGCTCCAGCTCCATCAGCTCTGCTTCAGCTCCTCTCCGGCTCCATCAGCTCCTCCCCAGCCCCACCAGCTCCATCAGCTCCTCCCCAGCTCCATCAGCTCCTCCCCAGCCCCACCAGCTCTCCTCCAGCTCCCCTCCAGCTCCATCAGCTCCTCCCCAGCCCTACCAGCTCTATCAGCTCTACTCCAGTTGCTCCAGCTCCTCTCCAGTTTCACCAGCTCTGCTCCAGCTCCTCCCCAGCCCCACCAGCTCCATCAGCTCCTCCCCAGCCCCACCAGCTCTGGAGCAGCTCTGGGCAGTCTGGGCTCTGCACTGATTTCCTTCCACGGGGCTGTGGGTGATGATGCAGGGGAGTGGAGGGATGGACAGAGGTCCCCAGTGGTCCTGCGTGGGCAGAGACCCCATGGCTGGTGTCCCACAGCACTGGGAGCCCTGCCCAGGCTGCTTTGGGCCACACTGAGACAGCAAAGGCTGGAACAGCCCCTGGACCTGCAATGGTGCATCCCAAGAAGCTCTGCTCTTGTTTCTTCCATGGACTTGCTTTCATTCAGCAAGGAGCAGAAAATGATTCCACAGCAGGCACCATGCCATGCAGCAAATGTCCCTTTTGTCCCCACAGGCTGTCCCTCTGTCTTTAAAGCCATCTGGGAGCCCCTCAGACAGGGATGTTTGCTTGTGGAACCCCATGGCAAAGGGGAAATGGGATCAGGGAGGTGAATAGCAAAGCTTGACTGAACTCATCACATTTCAGGCTCTGCTCTCCCAGGACCCCTGCAATGGTTAAAAGAGCTTCTGAAGGGGCTGCTCATCTCCTGACAAAGCACAGCTGATGTCTGCACCAAGCACAGGCCAAGCTGCCCTGCTGCTCACCTCACCATGCTGGGACCAGTGTTTGCATCCCATCCCACCCCATCCCATCCCATCCCATCCCATCCCATCCCATCCCATCCCATCCCATCCCATCCCATCCCATCCCATCCCATCCCATCCCAGCCAGCCCTGAGCATGCCCCAGATCTGAGCTCCCAGCCTGGGTCCCCTGTCCACAGAGGAGGGAGGGATGTGTGGCACATGCAGCTCACCCTCTCCAGAGCTAAATGGAGGCCTCTCAGTGCTAAACTAAATTAACCTTGAAAAATTCATTTCACAAATGACTGCAGCAATTAGCTGCTCTTAATGAGCTGCTTCACTCAGGCTGATGTCTGAAGGTCCTGGAGGAAATCAGAATCTGCTGCTCATGGCCCTGACAGCTGATGGCTGATAGGAACTGGCAGCCCCTTCCCACTGCTTCCCAGGGAGGAATTCCCACATTTGTGCCCCCAGTTTTCTGCACACAGGTTTCTAAGCCCACTCAAGGCTCCTGAGCCCAAAGCTCTGCTGCTGCACCACTGATTGCCAGGGAGAAGGAATGACAGTGATTTTCCATCAGGTGGTGGGGGGGACAAAGCATGGCAGCATTTTTGGGTGAAATCCACAGGGAAATTGCAAAGGAATTGTGCTGGAGCTGCAGCCAGGTGTGGGGATGTGCAGCAGCTCCCTGTGCAGAGGGGCAGCACCCAAACCCTGCCCCAGCTGTGACATCCCAGGGAAGTGCCCAGGGCAGGGCAGTGAGGCCTGGGCTGGGCTGGGCTGGCTCAAAGCAGGACCCTGCCCTCCCCAGCTGCTCTCAGGCTGAGCTGCATTGCCACAGGAAATGTCACAGTCGAGATGGCCACAGCACACAGAGTGTCACCGTGCAATTCCAGATAGACAGAGTAACATTACATCACTTCAGAAGGCTGCAGCTGTCTGCTCTTCCTGTTCTTTACCCACATGTATGTGGCAGAGAACTGTGTTCCTGCATTGCCCACTGCCATTGAGGCTGGGCCACAGCCCCATCCCAATGACCCCAAACTGTGGGTGACAAAAGCCCTACCCGAGCCCAAAGCTGGCATTTTGCTGCTTGCACTGTTCCACTTTGGTTGGACCAAAGTGATCTCTAGAGATGCCTCTGATTCTCTCCCTGGGTCTCCCTTCTTGCTGTGGCCTCAAGCAAACACTATTAAATCTAATGTGGATTTTTTCAAGTGTAGCCTCCTCTTGTGAATGACCTGGACTCAGCACAAAGGCTCTCAATGTTCTGTTTTAAGAGCTATAACCCCATAAACATCTCCTGCAACAAAACCTCAAAACAGCTTAATATTTACCCATTAACCACTGGAAGAACACCAGTGTTTTATTTTATTTCCTTTTCCCGGTGCAGTGTGCTCAGCTCTGAGAGTTCCCTGCTCACAGCTGGGATGGTCCCTGTGGAACACTGGGCACACAGAAATTCCTGCCAGGCATTCCCTGGGCAGTGCCCCTGCACGTGGCTGTGGGATTTGGGCAAATCTTTTCCCACTGCAGCATCCCTGGCAGTGCCCATCCACAGGCACCACCGCAGGGGCAGCAGGGGAGAAAACACCAAATGTCAGGGGGAGCTCCTTTCTGAAATCCCCACGGAGCTGTCACCCACAAACCTGAAAGCAGACTCATCCAAAGCAGCACAGGGCAAACCTGGACGGGACTGAGCCTTGGAATGTGCTGCAGTGTCCAATTTTTGTGCCAGAAGTGTCAGGGAAACAAGGAAAGCTGGGGCAGGATGTTGTAGGGTTTTGCTGAGCCGCACAAAAAAAATGTGTGCAAGGATTTGAAATGCCCCGAGGCAGAATCCAGAACCCACCCCGGCGGTTTTCCCAAAGCTTTGTCATTTCCTAGGCAATGTCATTAAAGAGGGATTGAAGTGTTCAAACCCCCTCCAAACGGGGTAGGTTTTGCAATCCACCCCAGAGATCTTTCTAAGTATTGCTCGTGCTTGGCAGGCGGGAAAAGCACAAATCCTTCCAGGTCTGGCATTTTCTGCTCAGATCTGCTCTTCAGGAGCTGCTTGCCCTTCACTTCCCAGCACATTCCATCCATGGCACGGAGGGGATGGCTCTGCCAGGGCACAGGAACGGGCCAAGGGCTCTGGCCATGCCTGGATTACAGAGGGCAGGTAAATCCTCCTGCTTATTCCAGCCCCCCACACCGTGTGTGTGTGTGTGTGCCCCGGCAGAGCTCCCTGCACATTCCTCAGGATTTAATCATCCTGGGGCTGAGGGGACATTCCCAGGGCAGCCAGGGAGGAGAGGAGAGGAGAGGAGAGGAGAGGAGAGGAGAGGAGAGGAGAGGAGAGGAGAGGAGAGGAGAGGAGAGGAGAGGAGAGGAACAAATTGTTTTGGGTGCCTGCATGGCCCCAGTTGGGTTATTTATAAGGGCTGAGGTCAGGATTAAACACCCTCAGCTCTGCTGCGTGAGCAAACGGCTCCAGGGCTCTGAGATCAACCTCCAAATACAGCCTGGTCCCACAGCCTGGACATACAGCCTGATCCCACAGCCTGGTCCTACAGCCTGGACATACAGCCTGGTCCCACAGCCTGGTCTAGAACCTGGTCCCACAGCCTGGTCCCACAGCCTGGTCCCTGGTCCCACAGCCTGGTCCCACAGCCTGGTCCCACAGCCTGGTCCCTGGTCCCTGGTCCCCAGGAGCCACCCCCAGCCCGGGTTCTGCTCCTGCTGCTCCTGCACACGGCAGACAGAGCTGGCTCAGAGCAGCTCTCAGTGCCTGGAGCACAGACCTGCCCAGAGCCAGGGGAATTGCACTGCCCAGGTGCTTTCAGCAAGGCTCCCTGCAGCACACGGGGCAGCTGGGGATGAGGGGCAGCCCCGGCCCTGGAGGAGGGCACAGGAGATCCCCATCCCTCCCATGCAGCTGGACCTTGGCTGTCTGTCCATGCCCTGGCTGTGGGAAGGGGCTCCCTGCCATTCCAGGGCTGGGGCTGCCCCTCATCCCCAGCGCCACCCCAGCTCCAGGCAGATCCCCTGGTGAATTCTGGTCATCCAGAGCCACAGAGCTCCCCCTTCCCACCCTGCAGCCCTTTGCTGTGCCCAGCAGAAGGCAGGTGAGGGTGAGATGGAGCAGAAGCAAAGGTTGCATTAACGCTGCTGACGTTTATCAAGGGCTTGCTCAGCCAGGCCAGCAAACATCAGCAGGGATCTGTGGGAAAAGTGGGATCCTCATGGCAATTCACACTCCAACTGCTGCCTTATCTCCTGCAAGCCTTATCTCATGCGAGCTGGAGCTATTTTCCTTTCAACCCAGTAAAAATGTGTCAGTTTTATATTTATATATTAGGCCACAATCCCATGGGAAATTAATTTGCCCAAGAGCAGAAATGCTGTCATCACAGGCATCAGTCAGTCTGGGAATGGGGATCTCCAGACCAGGCCCTGAAATCAGGGAAATGGCTTAAAATAATAACCACAGGAGGATGTGGGAGACTGAGCAAATTACAGCAGCTCCTTCCTGACTGCAAACGCATTTGAGGCATTTTGTGGTGGATACACAAATGCAGAGCCAGGGGCTCAGTGTGACCCCATCCCTGGGGTTCCTCAGGAGGGAAGGGTCTCACCCACACAAGCCAGGGGATGGGGAGGAAGGGTCCCCATTCTGTCCCTGAATCTCCTGGATGTCCCCACAGACCCCAGGCAGGGGCAGGGGCTCCTGGGCATCACCACATCCCCAGCAGCCGTGCCACAGCAGCTCTGGGTGCCTGCAGTGCCCCAGGGAGCCTCATCCCACCCCTCACAGGGCTCCCACCACAGGCCAGGCAGGTCTGGGAGCCAGAGGGATCCCCTGGCCCTGCGGGGACAGTGGGTGGGGGACAGGGACCCCTTCCCTTTGGGGCAGCTCTCTGTGGCACTGGCACTGCCTTTCTCTGCTTCCCAGCTTTGCAGATGAATGGCACCTCTTCCTTCAAATCCACGGGCTTCCTTTAAGCCCCAAAATGTTCCTTTAAGCCCCAAAGTGTTCCTTTAAGCCCCAAAGTGTTTATTTAAGTCCCAAAGTGTTCATTTAAGCCCCAAAGTGTTCATTTAAGCCTCAAAACCTTCCTAGGAGCTCTTGTCCTCCCCTCCCTGCCCTGGCCATGCAGAGCACACGGGCTGGGCTCGGGCTCTATTATCTCTCCACTTAATAACACACCCGGGCCCTCCAGGTCCCATGAATAATCCCTGTTTTCTCATGGAGACACTCCCACCATTGAAAGCACTCAGGCTGGGCTGGCAGAACCCTGATTTACAGCCAAAAACACCAAAGCCACGCCAGCCTCTTCTTCTCACCATTTTTTCCCCCTGAAGAGCAAACCCAGTGTGGGCAGCGAAGGGATGGATGCCCATGGGATGGGCAGGGGGGGCTGTGCAGATAAGGGGGCTCTGAGCTGCAGATAAGGGGGCTCTGGGGGCCCTGAGCTGCAGTTTCACACGGGGAGGGAGCCTGGCAGGAGCAGGAGGCTGGAGCAAAGTTGGGAAGCACAGCCCTGAGTGAGCAGCTCCAAGGCTGACGTCAGGACAGCCCTGGCTCTGGCTCCCTCAGCTCATACCTAATTTTCCCATATAAGGCCAAGGAGAGCAATAACTCTCCTGGCAAGCAGATCAATAAAAACAGATGGTGGGCTCACAATTAGAGATTAAGCACATACCAATCCAGAACAAACAGGCCATAAATCATACGTGAAGGAGGGTATTTATAGTTTAGATCACATTCCTTAATTAATTCAAAATGGCCCAGAAAAGAAAATAATACCAAACTGCTCTTTTTCTGCTTTGTTCCTGCCTTGCTTTTGCATTCTTTCCTTGGGGTGCAGGGGCAGCCACGGGACAGAGTGAGGGATGCTCTGGGAGCAGGGCAGGGATCTGGGAGTTGCTGTGCAGCAGAACTGGGGGAGCAGCCAGGCTCTGAGGGCTGCAGCACAGCCGGGCCTGGATTTGTCTGCGCACTCCTGGGGTGCTGTTTGTGCCCCCCACAGCACATCACCTGTGCAGGGTGGGGTCAGGGAGCCTTGAGGTGAGGGCGGGGGGGTCCCACGTGTGACAGTCAGCAGGGTCCTGCCAACAGGGCACTGCCTGCTGGAGGAGGCAGCCAGAGCCTGGAGCTGCCCATGGGGCTGGGCACACTCCCCGTGCTGCCCCTGGGTCTGGGCACACTGCCTATGCTGCCCTGGGGCTGGGCACACTCCCTGTGCTGCCCATGGGGCTGGGCACACTCCCTGGGGCTGGGCACACTCCCTGTGCTGCCCATGGGGCTGGGCACACTCCCTGTGCTGCCCCTGGGGCTGGGCACACTCCCTGTGCTGCCCTGGGGCTGGGCACACTCCCTGTGCTGCCCTGGGGCTGGGCACACTCCCTGTGCTGCCCTGGGGCTGGGCACACTCCCTGTGCTGCCCTGGGGCTGGGCACACTCCCTGTGCTGCCCTGGGGCTGGGCACACTCCATGGGGCTGGGCACACTCCCCGTGCTGCCCTGGGGCTGGGCACACTCCCTGTGATGCCCATGGGGATGGGCACTCTCCCTGTGCTGTCCATGGGGCTGGGCACACTCCCTGTGCTGCCCCTGGGGCTGGGCACACTCCCTGGGGCTGGGCACACTCCCTGTGCTGCCCCCTGCTCCTGTCAGACAGACAGAAATACAGAAATACCAAACGAGTCCCATGCCCAGGAATGGTGACTCCTCCGTGCTCTGGGGGTGGCTGGCCCCTTGCTCCGGGCAGCAGCAGCTCCTATCTGGCTGCTTTCATCTGCTGTGAAATCACTGCAGGAATTCTCCTCTAGCACTTACTCATCCTCCTCCTCCCTCCTGGAAAAAAAAAAAAAAAAAAAAAAAAAAAAAAAAAGCTGTTTTGTCAGTAAATGTGATAAAAATCTGCCCTTCGTGGAGATTCAAGGTGAAGTTAATCAAAATATTTACACAATCCTCACGATAGTGCACTCAGCAGGGTTTTTGTGGTGAACTGATTGCAGCAGGTGCCCCTGGAGCATCAGCCCAGCCTGATCCTGAGCTGGTCTCTGCAGCCCTGGTGCCCAGGGGTGTCACAGCACATGGCACAGCTGAGACAGCCACGATACCCAGAGTGCCACCATGCAATTTCAGAGGGCTTCAACCCATACAGAGCAACACCACATCACTTCAGAGCTGGGAGAGAGTTTGGGAAAGCTGAGAATCAGCATCTAGAACAAGGCCATCGTTTTGTTTTGCTTTGTTTTGCTTTGTTTTGTGTTGTTTTGTTTTGTTGGGGTTTTTCAGGCACTATAAAGAAACCTGTGCTACTTTGCTCCTGGAGATAAGCTTTTCCTGCTCCATTGTTTCAGGCTGTTTTCCTTGATGTGCTCTATTTTTGGCACATGCAAGGAGCCCTAATGTCCTTCCCTATCTCTGCACTCGCTGGAGTTCAGTTTAAAACATTTCTGGCCTTCATCTTAGATTTTCCAGCGCTGAAGCAACACCATCTCTCCTCTAGACCATGCTTTTGTCTTATGAATGACCAAGCTTTATGCAGAGGGTGGCAAGAGCCCCAGTGCAGAGGCAGCAGTGCTCCCTGGGCTCCCCAGCAGTAGCTCTGCACTCCATGCATCCTGCCCGAGCCCAGACAGGGTTTCTGATCCAGCAGAGCAGCATTAGCTCAGCCTCTGGACCTCGCTCCCACACATTTATCCAATGCTCCAGGAGTGCATTTGGAGCCTCCAAATCTTCTCCTATTAACAGCCCATTTGCAGATGGAAAAGGTATTTCTGCAGTCCTCAGGGGGCAGTTTGTCAAGCAGGTTTCACTGATATTGGCTCTCTGTGAATAAAGACATGAAACATTCTGCTGCTTTCTCCTTCCCTGGGGATGTCTGTGCTCCAGCACAGGCTGTGGCAAGCAGGACCTTTGGGCACTGTCCTGGCTCTCACTGACCATCAGCTCCTGGGACATTTCCTCAGCCATGGGTATCACTGTCCAGGCTCTCACTGACCACCAGCTCCTGGAGCATTTCCTCAGCCATGGGTATCACTGTCCTGGCTCTCACTGACCACCAGCCCCAGGAGCATTTCCTCATCCATGGGTATCACTGTCCTGGCTCTCACTGACCATCAGCTCCTGGGACATTTCCTCATCCATGGGTATCACTGTCCTGGCTCTCAATGACCATCAGCTCCAGGGACATTTCCTCAGCCATGGATATCACTGTCCAGGCTCTCACTGACCACCAGCTCCAGGGACATTTCCTCATCCATGGGTATCACTGTCCTGGCTCTCACTGACCACCAGCTCCTGGGGCATTTCCTCAGCCATGGATTTCACTGTCCTGGCTCTCACTGACCACCAGCTCCTGGGGCATTTCCTCAGCCATGGGTATCACTGTCCTGGCTCTCACTGACCACCAGCCCCAGGAGCATTTCCTCAGCCATGGATATCACTGTCCTGGCTCTCACTGACCACCAGCCCCAGGAGCATTTCCTCAGCCATGGATTTCACTGTCCTGGCTCTCACTGACCATCAGCTCCTGGAGCATTTCCTCAGCCATGGGTATCACTGTCCTGGCTCTCACTGACCACCAGCTCCTGGGGCATTTGCTCATCCATGGGTATCACTGTCCTGGCTCTCACTGACCACCAGCTCCTGGGGCATTTGCTGCCCTGTGCAGGAGAACACAAGGGAGGTGTCCATGGGGAAATTCCCACTGCAGAGTGAAAGGGGGTCCCAGCTCGCACAGGCTGGCACACAGGAGGTCTCTGTGGCCCCTCTGTGGTGTCCCCTCCCCTGTTCCTTGGGAGCTCCTGATCTTGTCTCCTGGGAGGAGATGCCCAGTGCCCTTTGTGGGCAGGCTGAGCTGGCTGCTGTGGCACTGAGCAGCCACAGTGGGGACACCCAGCCCTGCTGGCATCACAGGGGCTGCTGCCAGACCCTGCCCTTCCAGCCCTCCCTGCACCAGCTGCCCACTCAGGCACAGCGTTTCCATCATGGGTGATTTATTCTGCCCAGCCCTGCAGCCTGAGCCACGGGCACAGCAGCACCACAGGATGCTGGGCTGGAACAGCAAAGCCCCCAAAGCCCAGTGTCCATCTCCAGGGCTGGATGAGCAGGATGCTGGGGAGGTGAGAGCAGAGGGACAAGGACAGCACTGTGCAAAGCCCAGCCATAAGAACACTTGCAGGAGCTCCCTTTCCCTGCCCAGGGTTGCTAATCTCATCCTGGCACAGCCTCCAGCCCCCAGCTTTGCACAAAGGCCACCCACTGCCCAGGAGGGCCCATCACATCCCACAATGGCTCTTTGTTCAGGAGCAGTCTCAGCTCTGGGAAGAAAGGAGTCGGCTCCTTCGTAGTGAATTAAACTCAACAAGCTTGGACAAAGCAGCAGGGTTTGCCTGTGGGGTGATTCAGCAGGATCTGGGATTTATCCCGTTCCTGCTGTGCTGTGCTGGGTGCTGGTCCCCAGCAATGCTCCAAGAGCTCCGTGGTGGCTGCCCTGAGGGGCAGAACCAGAGCCCTGAGAGGGATTTTATCCCTTCACCCTTCCTCCAGCTCCGTGCAGACACCCATCACCCTCCAATGCACAGAAACTCCTTCAGAGTAGAAGAAAATGAGCCCCAGGAGGCTGAAGTGACCTGTCCATGCTCACCCTGGAATGGGTCCAGGCAGACCTGCAATTATGGGGTGCCCCCTCTCTGTAGGCTGGAGATGAAATGTCAGGATTTTGCCCCAATGCCCAAAGGCCTTCCAGTAACGGAGCAGCCCTAATGAGGCAGCAGCAGCAGTGCAGTTGGTGTTCAAGGCAGAGAGCTCTCTGAAATCACTGCCATTGCTTCCAGATATTTTTCTTGCTGATCCTGTACTTGTTTCAGAGCTCCCAGGGTGCACCTGCAACGAGTGAAGTGCACTAATTACTGACCTGAAACTGGTTGTGTTTAGGATCCCGAATTCATGCTGCAGGGCCCTTTCAAGTTAACTGTAACAGCCTCAATTAATCCTTTATTTGTGGAGAGTCAGCCTGGTGGAAACAAACAGAGGGGAGGAGGAGCTGGGACACTTGGGTTGGGTTCTTTGCTCTCACCTCTGTCACTGACCCTGGACATGACTTGGCAGAAGAAGCCAGGCCTGGCGGAGGAGATTCCAAGGAGATTTAGGAGATCTGCATCCAGCTCCTGGCTTTGCTGCACATGCTCTGGGTCAAGTAAGGAGCCTCCTTCAACCCAAACCCTCCAGCAGCTTTTCCACATTTGGGGGGATCAGAGAATCACATCATCATTAGGATGGAAGAGACCCCTGAGATCACCGAGTCCAGCCTGTGACCCATCACCACCTCACACCCAGAGCAGGCCCTGGGTGCTCATCCTGTCACTTCCTGAGCACCTCCAGGGCTGACAGATCTCCCTCCTAAGGGATATTGGGACAGACAGGGTTTGGCCACCCAGCACAGAGCCCTTTGGGTGAGCATCCCACGTGAGCCCTGGGCAGCAGAGCAGAGCTGAGCCAGCGAGGCCTTCCAGGGCTGCCCAGGGGGACAGTGTGGGCTGGGACATCCCAGTGGATGTCCCTGGTGAGGAGGTGCTGGTGGCACCAGCACAGAGCTGTGTGTGCTCAGGAGCTGCCCCAGTCCCAGCTGCAGCTCAGGGGAGCAGAGCAGCTCATCCCACATGAAAGCTGCTGCCAGCAGAACCAGAAAATACACTTGTCTCGCCAGCAAGCAGCGAGGCAACACCAAACCAGCCCAGCTGGATAGAAACCAGTCAGGCAGCCCTGCTCAGCCCAGTTAGGCTGGGCTGGGAGCGAGGCACAGGGCAGATTTAGGAAACCCTCACCAGGCTCCTTCTCCAGGCCCTGTGAGCACAGCCCTGGGCACGGGGACAGTGCCAGCCCCTGCTCCTGCAGACACAGAGAGTGTCCTGTGCCCTGGGAGCTGCGCCTGCCCTGGGCACTGCAGGGGCTCAGAGTGAGGGCACAGCCAGGCTGGGACAGCAGGAGCATCCTGTGAGTGGGACAGGACTGAGGGACACCTGCACAGCCTGAATGGGACAGCAGAACCCCTGTGAGTGGGACGGGACTGAGGGACACCTGCACAGCCTGAATGGGACAGCAGGAACATCCTGTGAGTGGGACAGGACTGAGGGACACCTGCACAGCCTGAATGGGACAGCAGGAGCATCCTGTGAGCGGGACAGGACTGAGGGACACCTGCACAGCCTGGGTGGGACTGCAGGAGCATCCTGTGAGTGGGACAGGACTGAGGGACACCTGCACAGCCTGGGTGGGACAGCAGAACCCCTGTGAGTGGGACAGGACTGAGGGACACCTGCACAGCCTGGGTGGGACAGCAGGAGCATCCTGTGAGTGGGACAGGACTGAGGGACACCTGCACAGCCTGAATGGGACTGCAGGAGCATCCTGTGAGTGGGACAGGACTGAGGGACACCTGCACAGCCAGGCTGGGACAGCAGGAGCATCCTGTGAGTGGGACAGGACTGAGGGACACCTGCACAGCCAGGCTGGGACTGCAGGAGCATCCTGTGAGTGGGACAGGACTGAGGGACACCTGCACAGCCAGGCTGGGACTGCAGGAGCATCCTGTGAGTGGGACAGGACTGAGGGACACCTGCACAGCCAGGCTGGGACAGCAGGAGCATCCTGTGAGTGGGACAGGACTGAGGGACACCTGCACAGCCGGGATGGGACAGCAGAACCCCTGTGAGTGGGACAGGACTGAGGGACACCTGCACAGCCTGAATGGGACAGCAGGAACATCCTGTGAGTGGGACAGGACTGAGGGACACCTGCACAGCCGGGATGGGACAGCAGGAACATCCTGTGAGTGGGACAGGACTGAGGGACACCTGCACAGCCGGGATGGGACAGCAGAACCCCTGTGAGTGGGACAGGACTGAGGGACACCTGCACAGCCTGGGTGGGACAGCAGGAACATCCTGTGAGTGGGACAGGACTGAGGGACACCTGCACAGCCAGGCTGGGACAGCAGAACCCCTGTGAGTGGGACAGGACTGAGGGACACCTGCACAGCCTGGGTGGGACAGCAGGAGCATCCTGTGAGTGGGACAGGACTGAGGGACACCTGCACAGCCAGGCTGGGACAGCAGAACCCCTGTGAGTGGGACAGGACTGAGGGACACCTGCACGCCCTGCCTGGGTGGAGATGGGTGAGCAGAGCCCCTCACTCACTGCTCTGCTCCTGCTGCACTGGGCTGGGAGACTCTTTCCATTTCGTTCCCCATCCAGTGACGCCCAGGAATGGACAGGAACCATTTGGGAGGGTGATTGTCTCTGGTTGTTGCTCCCTCAGCTCCCCAGGGCTGAATTCTGCAATAGCAGCAATGCCCCTGGAGCTGCCCAGCCGGGATGGAGATGGCCCAAGGGTTTGAGAACAGAGTTACCCCTAAGAATGGGGATGAGTTACCCCTCATCACCCCTCCACTGCACTGCTGAGGGGCCCAGGAGCCAAAGGCAGCCCAAAGAAAGGTGTGCTCATGCTGGGAAGGGGGTGGGTCAGGGAACTCCCTGCCGGGGTTGTGTCTGCAGGAGGTTCAGGATTCCAGGAGGCACTGAAAAAGTGCTTGAGAAGGAGATCTGTGGAGATTTGCTAAACCAACAAACCACACCAGGCTCGGAAAATCTTGCACAACAAAAGAAGCTGGAGGGTGGGGAAGTATCCAGGGGACAACTTGTACCTGGTGATACCAATCTGACTCTTCCCTGGTCACTTCTGCCCACTGTTCCCATTGGATTTCTCATTCCTCCCTCTATCAGCCATTAAATCTTCCTCTCCCCACCAAAGGTGGTTTCCAGAAAGAGAAAATGATGGGATTATGGGGAATGACAAAGAGAGAAGTCAAAAGATCAAACCACTTTAACTGGGTGACATGAGCTGGGAGCCAGCTGGCTCAGCAGTGGCTCTGCTTCAGGGGTTATTTCACTTCTTGGTGAGTTTTTTACAAAAATCTGAAACCCAGAACACTTTCTGTTAAAAAAAAAAATTAACAAAGGAAAAATATAGTTTTGTTGGGGACAAAACTACAATGGCAAAGCTTCTGCTCTGCTCTGGAAATTGGAGATATGGCACAACTGGAGAGGGGAGCGACAGGGCAAAGTGAGAAGGTGAAAATACCCACATCCAGGTGAAAATATTCACCCCCAGGGATCTTCCCATGTCCATGTCCCCCAGGTCAGTAAACGGGGGCAGCTCCAAAGCTGGGCTGGGGATGCTGGAGGGAAGCAGGCTCCTCTGCATCCCCTCTCTGCACAGCCCCACTCCTGGGGAGCTGGTTCAGATAAACCAGCCCTGAGCATCAGCTATGGCTCTCCTGAGAGTGATTCACACCCCAGCCTTGGCTGGGAGCTGGACAGAGAGGAGACCTGGGGGCTGTGAACCAGGGCAGGGAGGGCAGGGCCACGGGATGGAGCAGGGGGGTGGCACCAGGGACAGAGAGTCACTGACAGCACCGGGGGACTGCTGGGCACAGAGGGGACCTGGGCTGGGCACAGAGAACCTGGGCTGGGCTCAGAGAACCTGGGCTGGGCACAGGGGACCTGGGCTGGGCACAGAGGGGACCTGGGCTGGGCACAGGGGACCTGGGCTGGGCACAGAGGGGACCTGGGCTGGGCACAGAGAACCTGGGCTGGGCTCAGAGAACCTGGGCTGGGCACAGAGGGGACCTGGGCTGGGCACAGAGGGGACCTGGGCTGGGCACAGAGAACCTGGGCTGGGCTCAGGGAACCTGGGCTGGGCTCAGAGAACCTGGGCTGGGCTCAGGGAACCTGGGCTGGGCTCAGAGAACCTGGGCTGGGCTCAGGGAACCTGGGCTGGGCTCAGAGAACCTGGGCTGGGCTCAGGGAACCTGGGCTGGGCTCAGAGAACCTGGGCTGGTCACAGAGAACCTGGGCTGGGCACAGAGGGGACCTGGGCTGGGCACAGAGAACCTGGGCTGGGCTCAGGGAACCTGGGCTGGGCACAGAGGGGACCTGGGCTGGGCACTGCAGGGACCTGGGTTGGGCTCAGGGAACCTGGGCTGGGCTCAGAGAACCTGGGCTGGGGACAGGGGACCTGGGCTGGGCACAGGGGTCATGGGCTGGGCACAGAGAACCTGGGCTGGGCACAGAGGGGACCTGGGCTGGGCTCAGAGAACCTGGGCTGGGCACAGAGAACCTGGGTTGGGCTCAGGGAACCTGGGCTGGGCCCAGAGGGGATCGGAGCTGAGCCGTCTGCCAGGGTCTCTCCAAAGGGCACTGCAGGGCCCCTGGCAGCGCTGCCCACAGGTGACAGTGGCAATGGTGAGGTGTTGCCCTGAGTTTTTAAGATTTTCTAAGCCTTCTGATGTCGACATTCTTGTAATGAACGTTCTCGCACACTTTCTGTAAATAACTCGTTGTTTTGCATTCTTTTATGGAGGAGGAGAGAGCTGATGGGCTGCTGGTTTGTGCAGTGTCATTGGAGAGGTGGCACTGCCACCCTCCAATCCACTGTCACTGTTGGAGAACTGTAAATGTTGGAGTCAGATAATAAACTTCCCTTTTTCCTTCACCTTGAGAGCAGCGGTGTGTGCTGGTGTCCTTTCGTGTCCTACAGTGACAGTGAGGTGTGGGGCAGCAGCTCCCGGGATGGGTCCTGGATCAACACCACCATCACCACCATCACCTCCTCCTCCTCCTCCTCCTCCTCCTCCTCCTCTGCAGCCCATCCCCGGCTGAGCAGGTCGGGGGAGGCTGAGCTGCAGCAGGGCGTGGGGGCTGCTCAGACTTGCTGGGTGCCATTCCCCGGCAGCGGCTCCTCCGAGGAAGCGATTCTGGGCGATGAGGAGCGGTTCCAGGCGATGGGAAGCGATTCCGGCCGATAGGAAGGCGCTGAGCGAGCAGGGCCGGGGCCGGGGCCGGGCGGGCCGCGCCGCTGTGACTCAGCCCTGGCCCCGATCCTGCTGATTTTCCACCCAGGCAGCCCGGAGGGGCAATTCCTGCTGCCGAGGAGGAAGGGCAGGAGCACGGCAGGGATGAAATCAGGTTTTGTGCAGCCTGTCCAGCCCAGCACAGCCCGCGGCCCTCAGCATCCTCCATCCCCGGGGCACAGGACCTTGCCCTGCCGGAGCGGGGTGGGAGCTGATCCACGCTGTAAAACACGGTGTAAAACATGGTGTAAAACGTGGTGTAAAACGTGGTGTAAAACGTGGTGTAAAACACGGTGTAAACACGGTGTAAAACACGGTGTAAAACACGGTGTAAAACATGGTGTAAAACGTGGTGTAAAACGTGGTGTAAAACGTGGTGTAAAACATGGTGTAAAACACGGTGTAAAACACGGTGTAAAACATGGTGTAAAACACGGTGTAAAACACGGTGTAAAATGTGGTGTAAAACACGGTGTAAAACATGGTGTAAAACACGGGGTAAAACGTGGTGTAAAACGTGGTGTAAAACATGGTGTAAAACATGGTGTAAAACATGGTGTAAAACATGGTGTAAAACGTGGTGTAAAACACGGTGTAAAACGTGGTGTAAAACACGGTGTAAAACGTGGTGTAAAACGTGGTGTAAAACATGGTGTAAAACACGGGGTAAAACGTGGTGTAAAATGTGGTGTAAAACACGGTGTAAAACACGGTGTAAAACACGGTGTAAAACGTGGTGTAAAACACGGTGTAAAACACGGTGTAAAACATGGTGTAAAACACGGTGTAAAATACGGTGTAAAACACTGTGTAAAACACGGTGTAAAACATGGTGTAAAACGTGGTGTAAAACACGGTGTAAAACATGGTGTAAAACGTGGTGTAAAACGTGGTGTAAAACATGGTGTAAAACACGGTGTAAAACACGGTGTAAAACATGGTGTAAAACACGGTGTAAAACACGGTGTAAAATGTGGTGTAAAACACAGTGTAAAACGTGGTGTAAAACGTGGTGTAAAACATGGTGTAAAACACGGTGTAAAACACGGTGTAAAACACGGTGTAAAACGTGGTGTAAAACACGGTGTAAAACACACAGGACCACCAGAACCATCAAGATGAAAACTCTTCCAACACCACGGAGTCCAACCTGAGCCCGATCCCCACCTTGCCACCCCCAGGTGTTTCTCGGACACTCCAGGGACCCCACCATGTCCCTGAGGAGCCCTTCCCATGCTTGGCCACCCTTTCTGTGAAGAAATTCTCCCTGAGAAGAATTGCACACATTTCCACTGTGGATATTTGCCTTCAAGGGCTTTCAGGTGTCCACCCTTCACCCACCTGCCCTGCAGTTATTCCCAGCAAACAAACACAACTTCTACAAGCATCAGAAGCCAGATAAAACCAGGCACAACGCAGCCAGGTCCTGAGCAGCCTCCGGAGCTGCCTCACACCCTGTGGCTCCTGGGGAGCCAAAGAGCTCTGCACCACAGCTCAGCAGCTTGGAAATACTGAAGGGACCTTTTCAGGGCTGAGAGAGAAAAAGCTGATGGCTGGGAGCGAGCCAGAGCTCCCTGGAGCTGTCAGCAATCCCTGTGGGATGGGAGGTTGGAGTGCTCTGGGTCTGCATCCCACCAGGCTGCACAACACCTGAGTGTGAGACAGGGAGAGATTTCTGTCTGGAGCCACTCCTTTCAACACCAGATCTGGGATATCAGATGGGTTTGAACAGAAGGACAGAGCCGAGGCTCTGGAGGCTGATTTGGCATCAAACAAATTTAGAAGTTACGTTCAAAAATGGTGTCAAGCTGGGGTTATGGAGGGGCTCAAACAGCAGAAGTTTGGGTGGGTAATTGTACAAGGTCATTGCTACTCAATTAAACCCAAATGTTACAAATCCAGGAAATTCGGATCTGAGGTTAAGCATCAGGGAATTCCAGGCATGCCAGGAATGCAGAGATCAGGCACCAAACACCTGTAGTAGAACCAGGGAGGGGAGAAATGAGGCAGCCCTGTAAAAGTGGGTTCCACCTAATCCAGCCACATCATTCCCCTGTCCCTGTGGAGCAGGGACAGCACCTCCAGCAAAGCCCAGGAAAAGGGGGGGATGGAATTTGGAATGAACAAATCCATTTTCTCCCAGCTCCTGGCCCGGGCTGTGTGTGGTCCAGCCTGCCTGCACACGTTCCTCCCCCTACACATCCAGCTTTTGGTTATTCCCGAGCAGCAGCAAGGATGTTTTAGGAAACCAGACAGTCAAGGGACTGAAAAAGAGGAAAAAAAGTTAATTTTTGTGCCTATGAAGGGAAGGCTGAAAATGTGAACAGGCAGTGTGAACTGGAGAGCTGGGGATGAGTGCTCTGAGCCCTGGGCTGCTGCAGTGTCAAAGGGAGAGCCCTGCAGGGACCAGCCTGGCTCCGTCTGTGCCCTTTCCCATGGGATTTCCAGGCAGGGGTGTGCCCACCGGGGGACAAATGTCTGTGCTGCAGGGACACAGCAGCAGAGCGGGGACTGGCCCAGGGACAGGCAGCGGGGACAGGGGACAGCACTGTGTTGGGGACACTGCTGGGGCTGCCTGGGAGCGGGAGCTGCAGCCACAGCCCTGGTGCTGAGGGGCACGGGGAGCTGCAGCCAGGCAGCTCCAGGGACATGGGACAAGCTGAGTGCATGGAAAGTGAGGGGCTGTGGTGGACTTGAGATAAGGACCGGGAGAGATCCCTCAGCAGATACCACCACGGGCAAACCAGGCTCAAACTGCAGCTATCAAATGAATTTATTGCTGGCAAAATCACAGCAGGATAACGAGAAGGAGAAGAAAACCTTGGACAGACTTCCCTGGAGCCCAGCCCTGGGGCTGGGGACAGCCACGTCCCCACCTCCTGTGTCACCCGCGGTCTGCAGCCAGCCCTGCCGGCGGCGGAGCACCGCGGGGATCCCCGGTGACAGCGGGGACAGCGGGGACAGCTCCCTGCCTGGGGAGGGGACCGCGGGGATCCCCGGGGATCCCCGGTGACAGCACCGTTAACCCCGGTGACAGCACCGTTAACTCCGGTGACAGCACCGTTAACCCCTCCGCAGCCGCAGGGATCCCCGGTGACAGCACCGTTAACCCCTCCGCAGCCGCGGGGATCCCCGGTGACAGCACCGTTAACCCCTCCGCAGCCGCGGGGATCCCCGGTGACAGCACCGTTAACCGCGGTGACAGCACCGTTAACTCCGGTGACAGCACCGTTAACCCCGGTGACAGCACCGTTAACCCCTCCGCAGCCGCGGGGATCCCCGGTGACAGCACCGTTAACCGCGGTGACAGCACCGTTAACTCCGGTGACAGCACCGTTAACCCCGGTGACAGCACCGTTAACCCCTCCGCAGCCGCGGGGATCCCCAGTGATGGCACCGTTAACCCCGGTGACAGCACCGTTAACCCCTCCGCAGCCGCAGGGATCCCCGGTGACAGCACCGTTAACCCCGGTGACAGCACCGTTAACCCCTCTGCAGCCGCAGGGATCCCCGGTGACGGCACCGTTAACCCCGGTGACAGCACCGTTAACCCCGGTGACAGCACCGTTAACCCCTCCGCAGCCGCGGGGATCCCCGGTGACAGCACCGTTAACCGCGGTGACAGCACCGTTAACGCCGGTGACAGCACCGTTAACCCCTCCGCAGCCGCGGGGATCCCCGGTGACAGCACCGTTAACTCCGGTGACAGCACCGTTAACCCCTCCGCAGCCGCGGGGATCCCCGGTGACGGCACCGTTAACCCCGGTGACAGCACCGTTAACCCCTCCGCAGCCGCAGGGATCCCCGGTGACGGCACCGTTAACCCCGGTGACAGCACCGTTAACCCCTCCGCAGCCGCGGCTCCGCGGGTGGCTGAGCTCGGCAGAGCCGGCGTTGATCACATCGCATTCCGCTTTAATTGCGGCCCGCCCGTGATTCTGGGTGCCTCTTCCAGGCTGACGGAAAATCACAAATATTTATCCCCTCTCTGGCAGCGGCCCTTTATCTTCCCACATTGTCGCCAGGTTCTCCAGCAGGGAAGGAGGAGTGAGAGCGGGCACTACAGCAGGGTAAAACTGCTTGGGGCAGCTGCCAGCTGCTGCATTCCTGCCAGGACAGGCTGAGGAGGAGCTGGGACACACCAGGTGCTGCCACAGGACCTCCTGCTGTCCCCAGAGCCCGGGAGGAGCAGGTCCCGAGGGAACACCTCGGATGGGGCACAGGAAAAGCCACAGGGATAGGGTTGGAGCAGCCCCAGGCACGCTGTGCCTGCAGGGCCAGGCTGCAGATGCTGGGAAAGGGGCTGCAGGGGCTCTGATCCTGCCCAGGATGGGAAAGGGGCTGCAGGGGCTGTGATCCTGCCCGGGATGGGAAAGGGGCTGCAGGGGCTCTGATCCTATCCAGGTGGGATAGGAAAGGGGCTGCAGGGGCTGTGATCCTGCCCGGGATGGGAAAGGGGCTGCAGGGGCTCTGATCCTATCCAGGTGGGATGGGAAAGGGGCTGCAGGGGCTGTGATCCTGCCCGGGATGGGAAAGGGGCTGCAGGGGCTCTGATCCTGCCCGGGATGGGAAAGGGGCTGCAGGGGCTCTGATCCTGCCCGGGATGGGAAAGGGGCTGCAGGGGCTCTGATCCTGCCTGGGATAGGAAAGGGGCTGCAGGGGCTGTGATCCTGCCCGGGATGGGAAAGGGGCTGCAGGGGCTCTGATCCTATCCAGGTGGGATGGGAAAGGGGCTGCAGGGGCTGTGATCCTGCCCGGGATGGGAAAGGGGCTGCAGGGGCCGTGATCCTGCCCAGGATGGGAAAGGGGCTGCAGGGGCTCTGATCCTGCCCAGGATGGGAAAGGGGCTGCAGGGGTTCTGATCCTGCCCAGGGTGGGATGGGAAAGGGGCTGCAGAGGCTCTGATCCTGCCCAGGATGGGAAAGGGGCTGCAGGGGCTCTGATCCTGCCCGGGATGGGAAAGGGGCTGCAGGGGCTCTGATCCTGCCCGGGATGGGAAAGGGGCTGCAGGGGCTCTGATCCTGCCTGGGATGGGAAAGGGGCTGCAGGGGCTCTGATCCTGCCTGGGATGGGAAAGGGGCTGCAGGGGCTGTGATCCTGAGGGGCTGGGATTGTCTCCCAGACATCCTGCAATGTCTTCACTCCTGTCAAGCTCTGCCTTTCTCTCCTCCAGCGCTGGGTCTGGCCGGGAGCCAGGGCCTCTCTAAACGTTACCAGAAGGGCTGGCAGCAGTTCAGCCCTAACTCATTACAGGTCCTGCAGACGTTCAGCTGGGGGTGAAGATTGGCCTCTTTTGGGACCCTGACAGGGAATTTAAATTGAAACGGGAGGATGGAGGGGAAAGAGCCCTATGGAAAATGAAATTCCTGACAAGGATGTGTATATGAAACCCCCACTGGCTGCGTGTCCTGCTGTGAGTCACGAGCTCTGCTCCCCCAGCATGGGCTGCCCTCCTTTGAAATGCTCAGGAGTTGCCTGGATGTGGCACAGTTACCCCTTTACACACCCTGAACCAGTGGCTTTGCTCCCCCCGGGTATTTCCATGCCCCCAGAGCCGAGAGTGGCCCCTGGGTGCAGTGGCCCAGTGGTTTCTGTCAGTGGTTCCTCCCTGCTTTGCTGCAGGGCTGGAATTAGGGATTCCTTCACCTCAAAGCTCTGCTGGTTCCTCCTGTGCTGTTTCATCTCCTTTGGTGTTCTTTGCACCAAGCAAACCCATCATTGCTCAGCACTACTCAAGCACAGCCCCTGTATGAACACTCCCCCTCTATGCTGATTTCCACATGATTTAACACTGAAAAATCCCTTGACTCTCTGCCCTTCAGGCACAGCAGCACCTGCAGAGGCTGTTCCAGTAGAAAACAACACAGGAAAAGGGCATTTTATTCTCTCTAGAGTCAGGTTTAGCTTCCACCCTGCTGGTGATTGAGTAACAGCACACATATAAAATGACAGCTAAGAAATAATTAATAAATAAACCATGACAAAGAGCTGAGCTACCAAAGACACATTCATTTCAGCCTCTTTAAACCCCGGGGTGTAAATGCACGCACAGGAAGGGAGTCTGTTAAAAATGCAGCCCCAGGATCCTTCAGCAGAGGTAGGGGAGGTCCCATGGCTCCATCTGCAGATGCCCTTCAGATCCTGTGCCTGACAGGCTCATCAGACTGGTGCCACTGGGCTCTGGAGGGCTTGCACAGAGCTGGGAGCAGCCTCTGCTGTGCTGATACACAAATCCCAGCGCCAGGAGCAGCACCTGAACCCAGCAGGGCTCATCCCTGAGGAGCAGCAGACCCTCCTGCAGTGCCCTCCAGCCAAGGCTAACATCCAGGATAATTCACAGCCTGGTTGTTTGTTTTACAAACAGCCCTTCCAGAGGCTCAGACCCATCTCATCCATCTTAAACAGGTGAGGAAAGGCACGAGTCCAATTGAAAACTCGATCATTGAATCATTTGCAAATCACCTTTGTCTTGTCATCCTGAAGCTCAGCTGAGCATGGCCTCTGTGGTGCTCTGCCCTCCTCTGTCTGGAGCAGTTATTGAGCAGCATGTGAGCTTCTCCATGCTGCTGGCACAGGCTGTGCCCATGCCAAGGTGGGATTTGGGAATGCTGCCTGCGTGGGAGCAGGGCAGTGCTCGTGGAATGGGGAGATGCTCACAGGGACAGGGACAGGGACATGAAAATGTTCCCAGAGGAGCTGGGGAATGACCATGGGGATCAGGTTCTGCTGGTGAGAGGGGTGGGATGCCCATGCTGTGCTCTGGCTCCTGTGCTCTGCCCTTTCACCCCAATGCCACGCTGCAGGAGCTGCACTCTGCATTTCTGCACCCCCCTCTGTGCTACCCAACAGCTCCGGGCTCTGGGCTGTGGTTTTCTCCCACTCCTCCCATGGTAGCATCTGCATTTTCCACCAACAGCGCCATTTTCAGGGTGGGAGGAAGCACTGAAAATACTCGAGAAGTCCTCCTGTGGCTGAGCTGTCCCTGCTAGGGTTGGTGAGGGGGTGCTCTGCTGCAGCCCTTTGCCAGGGCTGGACTGTGTGCAGGGGAGGCTGAGGCTTTGCCCAGCCAGCCCAGGCAGCTGCTGCAGGTCCCCTTCTGCCGGCTGGGCACAGCTCACTGCACCAGCAAAGGCACTGGAGCCTCACCTGGGTGAGTTCCTGTGCCACCTGCCCAGGGGGACCCTGCCTGGCAGGGCCTGGACTGGGGGCTCTCCAGGGGTCCCTTCCAGCCCTGATGATGCTGAGATCCTTTGAGGGCTGTGCCTGGCGACAGGGAAAAGCTGCAGAGCACATTCCCGGGGTGTGGAGAGGACAGACACTGCCAGCAGGACCCAGTGCTCAGGGCACAACAGGGACACGGCCTCACCCCCACAGGGATGTGCCAGCTCCTCTTCCCCTTGGCACAGGGCCTGTGCAGTGCCATGAGCCTTTCCCCTGTGAGCTGTGGGCCATGGGCTGTGTGGGCTGTGCCAGGGTTAAGTGCTCCTCACCCTGCTCATCCTCACTGCCCCAGGGCATCTCTCTGCTGGGATAAACTGGGATCTGCTGGGATCGATGGCCCAGCCCGGCCAGGGCTGGGTGTATGAGTTACAAACTCACCGAGGCTGATAGCTGAGTATTGGCTGGGTAATTAACCGGCAGGGTTCAGTCAATCATTAAATCCCATTGAGTGAGACTGAATGAGACGGTGCCTGCGGGCTGCCAAGGGAACTCCCTGCTCCACACAGAGCCGGGTGCTGCCACAGGGCTGGGAGCAGAAACGGGACTGCAGGGACACTCCCCTGTAGGGACATTCCCCAGGCAGAACTGATCTCCAGCTCGCAGGCACTGCCCTCAGCTGCTGGGCTCTGCGGGACAGGGCTTCCCCAGCTGGCATTAACCTGTGTGTGCAGCTTGGACCCTGCTGCTTTCAAGCCCAAGATGAATAACCACAGAGGAGACTTGTGAAAGTGAATGGGCTCCTCCAGAACACGCTAAAACAAACTGTGTGTGATGGATTGATAACAGAGACCACCTTGATCCCTTCCAGGCACACTTTATCACACGCCTCACAGAGGGGAGCTGGACCAGGACACAGATCCTGCACACCTGTGAGACTGAAAGGCAGTGATTCCCTGGATGGAGAGCGTGAGCTGCAGCAAAAGCCACACTCCAAGGCCACCGTGCCTGTCACAGCCTCTGCTGCACACAGGAGGGTGGCAGCAGCTGCTCTGCCTCCTGTCCTGAGCTGCTTGAGGTGCAGCCTGGCCTGTACCCCGTGTTCCACAGCAGAGGCTGTGTTTTGCACTCTGGGAGGGAGCAAATCTCCAGGTAAGAACCTCGAGGCCAGCCCTGCGGGCCAGTAAAGGCACGATGAGCCCCAGGGAGGGGCTGGGCAGTGCCGTGGAGCAGGAGCAGGAGCTGGAGCAGGGCTGTGTCCCTGAGCTGCTCGCACAAACTGGGGCGCGGGTGTGCTGTGGTCAGCTGGCTGTGCTCCTGCTGGCCCCCAGGGGCACCCTGAGCTCTCCAGAGCCAGGCAGGAGCTGTGCTGCCAGGCTGCAGCTATAAAAAGCCCCACTGTTGCCTTCCAAGCTGGCGATTCAATAACAAAATGCAGAAGTAATATTAAAGCTGCCTGCTGTGCCAACTGCTGGCTGTCTGCAGCAATAAAAATGCCGTAAATCAGCTCCAATTAAAGAGTGCAGAGCCTAACGGGAGCTGGGAAAACCCCCAGCACACTGGAATTGCCTGGGCAAACCCTGCACGCCATCACTTGCCCCTTGCAGGGCACTGGGGCTGGCCAGGGGTGCGGGGCTGGAGCCTGGCAGGGCAAACACACACTTTGAAGTGTGAGAGGGTTGTGCAGGGTCAGGGCAGCTGGCAGCACCTGTGCCCCTGCCCAAACACGAGGCAGGGCTTGGGAATGCTCCTCTGGGGATTTTTAGGCAGACACAAGCTCTTGTGGTCAGGTCTCAGGTCAGGAGGAGCTGAGGTTGCTGCTGGCCCTGGACACAGCTGCTGGTGCTCTGGGCAATGTCCTTGCCTTCTCAGGGGGGCCCTGAGGAGCTCACACCTTCTCACGAGGCCAGGAGACATCCCAAATGCATTATTTGTCTTTAGGAATGGGGCCCAGGCTCCCAAGGCAACCCAGCAGCCATCAGATCTCTACTCCTGCTGGAAGGTTCTCCTCTTTTGGATGCTGTCCTCATCAGTTCTTGGCTGTCTGCTCCTCAGAGGGGGCTCTGAAGGCTTTTTCTCCTTTTTGGCACATGTGGGCACTGGAAGAGCAGCTGGGATGTACAGGAGAGGCTTGGTTGGCAGAGAGGTCCCATCCTGTTCCACCAGGGCAGCCCAAGGGCCGTGCAGGGGGCTCGTGTGCCTTGGCACCACTTTGGTGTTTTTGTGTGACAAATGTCAGAGAATCCTGCTGGGATTGCCTGGGTACAAATGGGGCATTATTTCCCCATTGGATGGGGCATTATTTCCCCATTGGATGGGGCACTATTTCCCCATTTCATGGAGCATTATTTCCCCATTGGACGGGGCAATATTTCCCCATTGGATGGGGCATTATTTCCCCATTGGATGAGGCATTATTTCCCCATTGGATGGGGCACTATTTCCCCATTGGATGGTGCATTATTTCCCCATTTCATGGAGCATTATTTCCCCATTGGATGGGGCATTATTTCCTCATTGGATGGGGCACTATTTCCCCATTGGATGGGGCACTATTTCCCCATTGGATGGGGCATTATTTCCCCATTTCATGGAGCATTATTTCCCCATTGGATGGGGCAATATTTCCCCATTTCATGGAGCATTATTTCCCCATTGGATGGGGCATTATTTCCCCATTGGATGGGGCATTATTTCCCCATTCCATGGAGCATTATTTCCCCACTGGATGGGGCATTATTTCCCCATTTCATGGAGCATTTAGCTCCCCCAGCAGTGTGGGCAGAGGGACAGGGGATAGATGGGGCTCCCAGCCAGGGTAGGGGGTGCTGGACCAGGACTAAGCCCTGTCTGTGGCAAATGAAAATACAAACAAAGCCCACAGGCACAATGTGAGGAAGGGAATCTTTCCCATTGGAGAATTCTGCATGACAGGCTCGTGCTGCTGGCATCCACACACCTAATCCTGCAGTTGTGCTGAGTAAAGGCCAGCTCTGGGCAAGGCTGGGATCCCTGGGGAAATGTGCCCTTTGCAAGCGGGTCCATGGGACACTTCCACCATTTTCTTTATCTAAGTCTGCAAAACTCTACCTAGCTTGAACTAGGTGATCTTGTGATGTTCATTCCAGCTTGATTCACCCTCTGATTCTAAGATGCCCAATGAACCTTCCTTCTGGCCTTTCCACTGTGTCATAAGTAAATAATTTCCCTTAAAAACAGCATTGCAAGGGAGGAGTGCTTCAGCAGCGCAGGCTGGTGTACTTGGGGTGAGAATTGAAGGCCCTCAGTCAGACACAGGTACCAGGGCAGCTTCCCAAACCTGCACACGTGGTTTTACGGGACATTTCCCATCCCAGGGCGTGGTGAGCAGGGCAGGGAGGGCAGATCTGACAAATTCCTGCTCCGAGGGGAGAAGGGAGGTTCAGATTTCTGCAAGGGTTTAAGCTGAGATTTGAGAGTGATCCCTCCTTTTCCTTGAGGGAAGAGCCCTGCATGCCAAACCCTCATGCTGAGAGTGGAAGGCAGGCTGTGAAAATCCTGCTCTGCCTTCCCAGCTTCCACTCCTTGCCAGTGATGGGTGGAGAGGAGGAAGCCAGGAGCAGCTGAGCACAGGTCCCCCTGCACACCCAGAGGTTGATCCAGCATGGTCTGGGATCCTGGTGCTGCTGGCCTGGGTCAGGGCTGCTGTGGCAGCAGGAGCAGGGCAGGGATTCCTCCCCTGTGCTCGGCACTGGTGAGGGCACAGCCCGAGTGCTGTGCCCAGCTCTGGGCCCTCAGTTTGGGATGGAGGGGCTGGAGCACATCCAGAGGAGGGGAACAAGGCTGGAGAGGGGCTGGGAGCACAAACCCTGTGAGGAGCCACTGAGGGAGCTGGGGGAGCTCAGCCTGGAGAAAAGGAGACTCAGGGCTGCCCCCATCACTCTCACAGCTCCTGAAAGGTGCCTGTGCTCAGCTGGGGCTGGGCTCTTTCTGCAGCAGCACTGACACAACCAGAGCACACAGCCTCGAGCTGCACCAAGGGAAATAGAGGTTGGATATTAGGAAAAAGTGTTTTACAGAAAGGGTGACAAAGTTCTGGAATGGCTGCCCGGGGAGGTGGTGGAGTCCCCACCCCTGGGTGTGTTTAACAAAGCCTGGATGTGGCACTGGGGGCCAGGGTTGAGTTCAGGTGTTGGGGCTGGGCTGGACTTGATGGCCTTGAAGGTCTCTTCCAACCCAGTGATTCTGTGATCCTGTGAATACTGTGATCCTGTGAATTCTGTGATCCTGTGAATACTGTGATTCTGTGAATTCTGTGATTCTGTGGTTGTGTGACTGTGTGTGTGGGATGGGTCTCAGCCTGTCCTCAGCTCCAGCCCTTCCAGCTCCAGGAGGCTCGGGGTACTCCATGGAATGCCTTGGCTGCCAGGTGTGCTGGGAGCAATGCAAACCCCAAATCCACCCCTCTCAGCCTGCAGAGGGGCTATTTCTGCTGCTGTGACATCAGGGGCACTGCAGCCTGGCCAGCCAGCCCTTGTGCAATCCCCTCTGGAGAGCAAGGAGCACACTTTCCATTCCTGATTTAGAGAACTTTTAAAACTCTCCAGGACTGAAATATATGCTGGGTGAGACAATGGAGCTGGTGTTTGGTGCTGATCCCTCCTGTTTGGGAACGTTTCCTATTGACACACGAGGTGAAATAAGTGGTGTGGCCCTGGAGGACAGTCTGCTGCAAGAAATAGATGTTAACCTCATCTGACTGCCATTTAGTACAGCTCAGAAAGCTTTGAAACTCAAGCATCAAGCATGAGGCTTGAATTTCCCATTCCTTTCATGCCTCTCACATAGAAATGTTTATTATAAAGCAATTTTCTCGTGGAATAATTTATCTTTTATCCCTACACCTCTCTGTTTTGATCCCACACAACAAAGCAGGCAGTTTGTACAGGAGCAGTTCTGCCTTTTCCTCCACCTTCCTTTGAAGGATCTCGGCGCTGTGTGCCTCAGGTGTGACCTCAGCTCTGCCATGGGCACGGTGACATCTCTTCCCTGTGGCCACCCAAAGTCACAGCAGCTCAGGATTTCAACTGGGAAATGAATTCAAATGGATTTTATTTAGGTGTCCCCTTGTCGCCACTAGGCTCGAACCTCATTCTGTGCATGAGACCCCTGCATTTAAATAATCTAAACCCTGGCTCAGAATTGCTCAGGGCTTGGAGTTATGGGGGACAAATGTGACCCAGAAATCCTGAGGAGTTCTGCTCTGCAGGGGCTCCTGGGGGCCAGACCCAGGTCTGTAACTCTTGGAGATACACCCGAAATCTCCCACAGACAGAAAGGGAGGCACCAAAAGTGCCAAGCAGCCAAGGAAGGAGAGTTTTTGGCTTATTTGTGGACTCTGCAGGGACACGGGGCAGCACAAGCAGCGCTGGGGTACCAGGGGTGTCTGTCCCTTGCAGAGGTTTGTCCTGCCTGGTGCTGTCCCAGGGGGCCTGGGGAGGGAGGGGAACATCACCCAGTGAGGAAAGGAGCTGCACAGGACATGCCACCAGCAGCAAGAGCTCCACATTAGGAACAAATGGAGCATTTTTTGCTCAAATTCTCTGTGTTGTTTCAAACATACCAGGTGCTGCTTCAGGCTCACGTGGTTCTTATTGACCCACCTGGTCCCAGCTCTGGAACACCCCTGGGACAGGCTTGGCCTCAAGCTTGCCCTGGTAGCCACAGTAGCAAGAGACTTCTCTGTAAAGGTACAGGGCCAATTTTAGGATTAATGACCAGCTGAGTTTCTATTTAAATAAAATCCTGTATGGAAGATGTTTCTCTCTGCTTTCTCCAGCCTCTCCTCTTTCCAATCTCCTGGGTTGGACAGAAATATTATCTTGTTTCTCTCTGCTTTCTCCAGCCTCTCCTCTTTCCAATCTCCTGGGTTGGACAGAAATATTATCTTTCCCTCCATGGGTTAAAGGCATTGAGTGGATTTGGAGAATTCCTTCCTAACAGGAGCTTGGATAAAAATAATTGTGTGATAAAAATAATAACCCAATGCTATACGCTGACACGCTCCACATGGCATCTACAGGATCCTCAAGGATTTTCCATGGAAATAATTTCCTAGAAGAAACTAAACTCCTCAAACAGCTTGTGCCTAGATTAATGTTTTCTGGGTGGTGTTTCTATTTCTCTTTTAAATGGTGCTGAATGTGTAAAAATGGAAGTTTTCTGGAAGCAGGGAGATGTGGAGGTGCTGCCCTGGGCAGTGAGGGTGTCGGGGTTTGGATGCTGCTCCATGCCCAGGCCTTACCTGCCTTGAGGGGTGACCACAGGTGATGGTGCTGCTCCAGGTGCTGCTCCAGGTGCTGCTCCTGGTGCCCGTGATCTTTCCAAAAGGAGCACAGAACTCATCAGGCTTCTCCATTGGCAAGTTCTGGCACTGCCAGGGAGCGGCTGTTGCTCTGTGAGCACAGCCTGAGTGCCTCATCTCACGGAGACCTGATGGCTGAGCCAGGGAAACGTGGAGATCCTGGGACATGCCCGTATTTAGGCAACCCAAATCCACGTGGGGTTGCCTCACTCGGTGCCTGGGGCTGCTCGGGGCAGTGGCCACCGAGCTGGAGCTGGAGCTGGGCTGCCCGGGAGTGGCACAGCCCTTGCACAGCCTAACCAGGGGAGGAACCAGTTGAGCCTTTGGGCTTTCATCTGCCTGCGAGTCAACACCCTGAATTTTCGGAGAAACAGGACGTGCAAGACCTCCCACTGCAATGGTAATTACCAGGGAGGCTTTCAGAGAAACCCGGGCGCCAGGAGCTGTGCAGGGCTGATCTGTGTGCAGTGATGGGCTGGGGTGAGCCTGGCACCCCACCTTCACCTGGCTGCCTCCTTTGGGGTGAGCCAGTGATCCCCAGCCCTGTGCCAGGAGCCTGGCACCCCACATTTGGTTGATTGCCTCCTTTGGGGTGACCCCAACCCTGTGCCAGGAGCCTGGCACCCCACATTTGGTTGATTGCCTCCTTCTGAACCCTGCAACCCATCCAAAATTTTAAGTTGGATTGCAGAGGCAGGTGTGATTTGAAACACTTCTGTTCCAGCTCACAGACAGTCCTGCTTCCCAAGCACGGGGACAAGGGGACACATCCCGGCTGCTGTCCCCAGCCCTGCCCGGGATCCCCCAGATTCCAGCTCTGATGCTCCCTCCCGCCGCATCTCCCCGCTCCTCGCCCCGCTCGCAGCCCGGAGGATCCAACACAAATTCCTTCCACTCAAAAGGCTTTAACGCTGAGCCCCTCGCTCGGGGCAGCAGCCCCGGGGCTCCACGGCCGTGCTTCGGGCCGGGGCCGTGCCCACCCCGGGCTGCAGGCACCGGGCGGGCCCCGGGAGGCTCGGCCAGGGAGGAAGGCTCTGGAAAGGCCATGGAGCGGGGAAGGTGTCCGGGATGGACGGGAGCGCGGGTCCCCGCGGGATCCATCCCTGGCAGAGCGCAGCGAGCCCCGGGCCGCTCGGAGGCTCAGCTCCCGCCGCCGCTCCGCATCCCGGCCGAGCCGCGACCGGCGCTGCCCGGCGGGCGAGGGCTCCGGAGCCCCGGGGACACGGCTCAGGAGCGGAGAACGGGAGCCGGGCCGGGCACGGGGCCCGAGCGCTGCAGAGGCAGCCTGGGGACACTCGGCCGGCACACGGCGTGTCTGCGACCGTCCGGGAGTGACCCGGGGGCGGTCACCGAGGGCTGCGGCCGGCTCTGCGGGACGGGCCGCGTGGGGAGCGGGCCGGGGCTCTGCACAGCCCGGCTCCGATCCCGGCCGCACTGGCGGTGGCGGTGCCTGGGACGCGGACATGGACGGGCGGCGGGGGCGCGCGGGCGGGTGCGGGGGAGGCGCGCTCCCGCCGCTCGCCGCAGCACCGGGGACGCGCCCCCGCCGGCCGTGCTGCAGCGCGGGGCGGGGCCCGCCGTGACGGGCGTGGCAACCGCCCAATCAGTGCGGCGCTGCGGGGTGACGAGAGCCAATGGGCGCCGAGGGGGCGGGGCGCGGCGCGGGGGCGGGCCGGCCCACGGCGTGCGGAGGTTGCTATGGCTGTGGCCGGAGAGCGGCCGCGGCGCGGACCAATGGGAGCGCGCGAAGCCGCTGACGGACGCGGTTGCGGACCAATGGACGCGCGGCGCGCGGCGGCGGGGGCGGGCGGTGCGGCGGGGGGCGGCGGGGCCGGCGCGGCGCTAAAGGAGCGCGGCGGGCGCGGGGCGGAGCGGGCGCGGCGGAGCCGGCGGGCGGCGGGCGGGCGGCGGCCGGCGCTGCACAGGTGAGCCGGCGGGGCTGGCGGCGGGGCCGCGGCACCGGGAGGGGGGCGGCTCGGCGGGGCCCGCCCGCGGCGGGGGTGTGGCGGGGGCGGCGGGCCCGGCACACAAAGACCCCCTTGTTGGGCCGCCCGCCCGCGCCGCCCTCCCCCCCGCTGCCGGTGCCGGCCCCGGCCGCGAGAGGAGGGGGCCGTTCCCGGCTGTTTTCGGCCATTTTCTGCCTTCCCCGCGGGCCCCGGGCGGGGGGCGCGGGGCCGCGGCCGCTGCGGGCGCCGCCGGGCCAAGCCGCGGCCGCCTCTTTGTCCTTCGGGCCCGGCGAGCGGCAGCGCGGCCGCGGCCCTGGGGCGCTGCTCGGGCCCGGGGCTGCCCCGCCGGCCCTGCCCCGCCGCGCCCCCCGCCCCCCTTTTGTTCACAACGTGTCTGAGGTTTTTCTTTGGATTTTTTTTTTTCTTTTTGCCTTTATTCGCACGTCGTCTGTTGGGAGTGCTGGATTCCTGCATGATAAATGTGCTCATTTGTGTGTTTCATTTGAATGCCATTGTTAGCGGAGCAGCCCTGGCTAGGGTGAGCTGCAGCTTGCCTTGCTTCTGCGGAGGGTCTTTTGTGCTGGGCTTTGTGGGGCTGGGAGCCCGGCTGGGAGAATGACCCTGAAGGTGTTTGTGCTCCCCGAGGTTTGGGTTTAGCTCAGAGCTGCTCTCCAGTCACTCACACCGCTGGAGTGTGACCGGTGCGTGCCCTCCTCTATGAATGCATTCATCTCCGTCTTCACCCTTTAATTCCCTTGGGTGCAATGATGGTTCATGTCGTTGTATGAGCTTTATTTGACCTTCAGGTTCCGGTGCCCCTTGGTGTGTAGAAGCGGAGTGCTGGCTGCCTCGGGCTGTGTCTCACCTGCCCGCAGCGCTCAGGACCTGACACCGAGGGCCATTGGCACGCCGGGGTGGCACTGCCGTTCCAGGGCTTTGTTAGACCTTGGGCTGGAGCCTGGCACGGTGGGGACAGTCACCTTCCTCCCGTGGCTTTCAAAGCTCCTCTATTTCATCTGTCGCTTTCCCCAGCCAAATGGGGCATTCATTGCATTCGTTGACTAAACCGTCAATTTCCTGGCGGAGGAGTCCAGCTATCGCTTAGAGGTGTGCCCTCGACGATTCCATCTTTGTTCATGGAAATTTTCTCTGAGAGGCTCTTCTAAAATACTTTAAATGTTGAGTCATCATCTCTTGATTTGAATTAAGCCATCTGTGCTAAGGGATCTGCTCCTCACACCTCTGAAGGGCTCAGTGACTTCAGGCTTGCTTTGCACTAAAGTTGGACAATGTAACAAATCTCTCTGCCTTAGCTGGAGACGCGATTATCCTGTTTAATTACACGTTCTTCTCGGGAGGGTTGGGTTGCAGAACTTCCATCAGGGCGCGTGCCATAGTGGGAAAGGTGACAAATGCAGTTTGGGAACCTCCCTGGCTTTGTTCCCAAGCTGGCCTTTGGCTTACCTGCTGGGAAAGGATTCCGTAGCCAATGTTCTTGGGGTTCTTCAGCAGGGAAGGTGGTGTGTGTTACAAACCAAGACGTTTCAAGTCCTGAGGACCAGGGGTCGGGCTTTTCCTTGGTGCCCTGTGGGCAGCTGGATCTGCCAGCTCCAGGAATCCTGGCTGTGATGGCAGGGGCCTCTCTTGGGTAGAGGCAGCCAGGTAAAATGAGTGTGCAGGGGCTCTTGTCAGTCAGTGGTTTTTCTCTCTGCTTCAAATTACCCGTGGAGCTGTTGGAAAATCCAGCATCATTCCTTGCAGTGTTTTGAGCCTGGAGGTAAACTTGAGATCTGGAGACATTTTTTGGAATATGGTGATGTCAGCACTCAGGACTGAGAACGGGAGCAGGCTGTGGAAATGCAAAGCTTTTCAGAGAGAATATGAGCAAGGTTTAGCTGCCTGGATGGCTTGCAGAAACCCCAAGTGTCCCAAGTTCTTTTCTGTAGCTGAAAATCCACATTTTTAAAACTCATCCTTGCCGCCTTTTGGTTTTTGCAGCAGAATCCACTGAGCAGATTTATGGGTTTGTATCTATCTCTGTATTTTTGTTTTTCACTGTTCCATCACCGCTGAGTTTAGTGCCAAGCTCCTGCTCTGTTTGCTCTCATTCCTTATCTAAGCCCAGCACACAGGTGTGTGTTTCTTCCTGCCCACAGCTCTTGCTGTGATGTCTCTCCCTTGCAGCTGCACAGCTGGATCCCTGCTGGCTGCCCTGCCCTGGGTTTGGGTGGCACTTGACAGGTGACTGAGCTTTGTCTGCCCTGGGTTTGGGTGGCACTTGACAGGTGACTGAGCTTTTGTGTGGCACAGGTGTGTGAGCAGGGTGTTGGTTGTGCAGCGGCTCCTCCAGGCTGGGAGCGATGCCTGGTGCTGCTTCTCCCAGGGCAGGAGCAGGAGCTGGTGCTGGAGCAGGAGCTGGTGCTGGAGCAGGAGCTGGTGCTGCATCACTGGCTCGTGAGGCTGTGTGTAACGTGCTCCTTGCTTCTCCCTCTCTGCCTGCAGGGTGACTGGGAGCAGAGCCCTTCTCTTGCCGGGATGGCGCAGAGGTCGGGCCAGGAGGATCCGGAGCGCTACCTCTTCGTGGACAGGGCTGTCATCTACAACCCTGCCACCCAGGCTGACTGGACTGCCAAGAAGCTGGTGTGGATCCCCTCGGAGCGCCATGGCTTCGAGGCAGCCAGCATCAAGGAGGAGAAGGGGGACGAGGTGTTGGTTGAACTGGCGGAGAACGGGAAGAAGGCGCTCGTCAACAAAGACGATGTTCAGAAGATGAATCCTCCCAAGTTCTCCAAAGTGGAAGACATGGCAGAATTAACCTGTTTAAATGAAGCCTCTGTATTGCATAATTTAAAGGATCGCTATTACTCTGGGCTCATCTATGTAAGTAGCAATTATGGGATCCATTCTGGGTGCTAATTCAGCTGGCCTCACCTGATTGCCATCGCTGCTGTCAGAGTGGGTCTTGGCTTTGATTTTGGCAGCCTAAATACTTTGTATCCCCAGCATTTGCATGAGTCCAAAGTCTTTTTCTGTGCTGTGTACAGGTCAAGAGCTCTGTCGTAAAACAAATACTACACTTCTGTGAGCATCTTTCAGCCACAGAGTGTGCCATGGCAGCTGGGGGGGCTCTGCTGTGCTGCTCCTTGGAGCACTTGCCTCATGCTGAACTGATCCACTGAGCAGTGGCAAGTGGCTTCCTTGTGCTGAGGGAGGTGACAAACGCTCACTTTGCTGGATTGCTGAGGTTAACTGCTCATGTGAATGAGCACATCTCTTGTTTTAACTTGCTGCATGTTAAAAATGGCAATAAGAGGCTCTGCTGGTATTTAAAATATGAAGTTTGGGAGTACTGGGAGTGCAAAATGTCTTTTTGGAACTGAATATCAGCCTAGTGGCCAGGAAGGGATGTGTTCAAGTGCTTAAAATAAACCAATAAGATAAAGCTTGTTTTTTTCCAGTGGTTTTGAAGCACTGATTGAACATCTGGCTTATCAGCATCTTGCTCTGGAGCTGGGAATCACAGCGCCCTTGGTGCTGTGTCTGACCCCGCTCCTCCCTTGGGCTCTGTCCCAGGTCTGTGCCTGCAGTCAGGAGCAGCTCCTGCTCTCTTGGCAGGCTGGCTGCACAGGGACTTGTTGGGTCAGGGAGTCAGGAACAGCTACAAGGAGACTTTCTGTCTCAAAAGACACTGGAACATCTGCTTAAATGCTTGCTTCACTTTTTATAAACACTTAAAGCTTAAATCCACTTTATTTAGTCCTGATAGTTGGCTCATTTTCCCCTCCATCTGGGGATTAGGGGGTACATTTTTAGCTTGACCCTTGATAGTATTTGGACTTATTAAAAATCATGTACAACTACAAAGTGGTTTTTTGTATTTGTGTATCTTTGTCAGCTTCCTCCTCCAAGGCCTTACACCAAGGTGCTCATAGCAGAGCTGGGTGAAAAATACTTCTGGAATGATTCCTGCAGAAGGAAACTAATTGCATAATTAATGGATTGAAAACAAAAAGTAAACAGGTTGATAGGTCAAAAGTTTCCAGTCTGTGTATCAATCCTAATTATGGCTGTTAGAAAATTCATTACAATTATTACAGCCCTATTTCATGATGGAGGTTAAAAACCTGCAGGCCTTGAATGTCACAGCAAGCTCTAGTGCAGGGCCTGCTAAGGCAGGCCCAGGTGTTTGTGGGGGTGCCACTGTGGGTGTGACAGTCCCCCTTTGTGGGAGCCTGGCTGCTCGTGCAAGTGGAGTTGGAGAGGCCCTGCAGGTGCCTGACCTTGTTCCCTTCCCAAAGGGTTCATCCTGCTCTGCTGGGGCACACTGGAGCTTGTTCCTGGGCTGGGTGATGCTCTGCCAGGCCTGGGGTCAGTGCAAGTGGAGTTGGTGATCTCCTTGCCCAAGCTGGGAGAGCTTGGTTGGGCTGAGAAAGCTCCAGCATTTGTTGGGCTTTGCTGAGTTACAGGGACACTGCTGGGGGATGCTGCTCTGCCCGAGAGCCCTGGTTCAGTGCAGCTGTAAGAATTGGCTCCTGGGCTGAAATGAAAGCTGGCTGACTTGGTGAAGGTGTGCAGAAGGGCACTGTGGGGTGTGTGGAGGACTGGATGCTGCAGGGGTTCACAGCCAGGGGGACACTGCAGGAGCTCGAGCTCTCGGGGGCTCTGTGGGGCACCCCTGAACTTCATGAACGTGGCACTGCTGCTGCTGGCACAGCCCAGAGCCATTGCCCACATTCCTGTTTGCCTGGTGTAAGGAAAAGAGCCCAGGTGAGCTGAGCTCAAGTGAGTTCTGCTGCTTTGGCCGTGCTGACAGGAGCTGGTTAAAGCTCTGGTTGGATTTTCAGATTGTACTCCCATAATAACCAAATGAAAATTGTGTATTTTGGTGTTGGTCTCAAGCAGCTGAGGTGCAGGTGGTGAATCTGATCGGGTCTCCTGGAATTTCCCAACAGGCAGCGTGGAGTGTTGCCTTTCTAGGAAGTGCAAGATGCAAGAATGTGGAGTGAAGTAGACTGGACACACGTTTGCTTCCAGTCCCTAGAAAGGAAAGGAGCGAGCTTTGGGTGGCTGCAGTCATCTGGCTGTGATCTGTGTCCAGGAACAGGAGGCTGACTAAGGCCCACGGTGACCTGGGCACTGATGCTCCCTCCAAGAGTTTCATGTAACATCCAAGTAGGGGTGGCCAGCAGTTTCTGGAACTTGCAGCATCTCTGCTGCCTGCCAAGTGTGCTGATCTCAGGCTCTGAGCACCACTGCTGAGCTGGGGGAGGTGAACAGAGTGGAGAACATGGAAGGTCAGGGCTTGTCTGTGGTGTGACTGCTTGGTCCTGTCCCTCTGGGCTCTGCTCAAGGCAGAACCCGGAGAGGAGCAGGACTTGTACAAGGATGCTGGAAAGGTGGCTGGAGTGTCAGTTATGGTGATCCCAGTTTGATTTGGAGATGAAATAACTTTAATTGCTTGCTCCACTTTACCATCATCTGTTGCATGGGTTGCCACAAGGTTTACTTGGAGTTTTAGTGCTGGTTCTGTGAAGGTGCAGCCACCTACAGCAGGTAGTTTAGCTGTTTTTTCATTGTTCTGCCTTTGCTTGGAGTTTTCACTTTCCTTGTGTTTTGTGGCTGAACTTCCCCAAATCCTGTGCTTTTTGAGGGATATCAATGTTTCTTACCTATCATTTGAGTCACTAATGCCCTAAATTGATCTTCATATCCTGCTGGAGTGGGTTTTGCTTCCTGTGAATGCTTGTGGGTGTTGATTCTCCAGCTCAAAACTGAACTGCTGGGGCTGCCCTGCTTTGGAGTGGCCAGCTTTAATCCTGGCTTCAGGCTGCATTAGTGACATCCCTCAGCTGCAGATCAGGAGCTGGAGGTGGCTCACTGGGAGGGCACCCAGGAGGAATACCCACAGGCCTGGGAGGCCCTCTGAACATTGGGAATAAAGATGATTTTGCTCAGACTGGTTTTATGGGGCTTCCTGAATATCCTTATCCCGTGAACTGAGCTCCAGGTGACTTTCTGGGGGTGTTGCTTTAAGAAAGGAGCAGTTCTGGTCAGAGGTTTTGGCTCACTGAGGTCTGCACCCTGGCTGAGGAAACACCTTTATTCTTATAAGGCCTGCATGTAAAATGCCACTGTGGAGGCTTCTAGAGAGCAGCCCTAGAGCTTGGTTTGTGCTCAGGTTGAGTGTGCAGAATAAGATTTCATGGGGGAAGAAGCCTTTGAGTCAGAGAATGAAATGGAGAAATGCAATCCACTGGAAGGGTGGAGGGTGAGGGTCCCTCAGCCCCGCATGCTGCAATTTCAGGACCACACTTAATTCTTTGTCACAAGCTGTGATAGACATTGGGTGATGTTTTACCCAGCAATTTAAAACTCTTTTGATGGCAAGAAAGACTCTTTAATCCCACTTTGAAAAATGTATTTTAAATTTAGAAAAATCACCTTATGTACTTCTTGTGGACAGAAATATCCTGTCAAAGCCAGTGGGTCTCTCATGGCTGTGCAGGTTTGCCACAAGGCTCTGATTTTGCAGGGACTCCAACACCTGGGTGTTAATGGCCTGACTGGTGAGTGCAGGTGAACATGGAGCAGCCTGGGGTAAATGCACATTTCCCACTCAGTGGGTCTGTGAATTTGGAGTCTGAATTTGCCTTTTCTGATGCTCTGGCAGGGCCACAAGTCTGACTTGTGCACTCAGAAGTTGCCACTGCAGTGGGATGAAGGAATTGCTCACTCAAACACAGGGTGTAATTAAGCTGCAGTAAAACCCAAGGTATCCCAAATTCCATGTGCTTTACAGTGATTTATTTTAAAACCATTGCTGCTGCCACATCTGTGGTAGGCCCAGCTTTCCTGGATAAGCCCTTGCCCCCAGGTGCTTGTGTGGCTTTGTGATACCCCCAGAGATCATTGCAGCTTCTCCTTTTCTGCTTCCTGCCCTGTTCAGCCAGAAGGGTTGAAATGAGCAGGATTTCTCACACGTGTGACTCCATGCCAGTGTCCAGATGGTCCCTTGTGACTGCTGGGGGATTGGGGAGCCCTGGGGGGCTCAGGTACCCACGGTGTGTGTGCTGTGGGGTGAGTCAGGTTGGAGTTTTGCTGTTCTTGAGGAAGGACAGCAAAGCTTGGGGAAAGGCTTAGATTCAGCTTCAGAGTCCCCCAAGCTCCAGTGAACTGTGCATTATCTTCCCTGCTCACTCCCCCGTGGTTTTTTTTAAAGCCAAGACTTTTGAAAAAGCGTTGGGAGCTGTTTGTGTGAGGCTTTGAGTTCCTGGAAGCCTCCTGCTGGTTCTGCTCTCCTGGCACAGGGCTGCTGGGCTGTCTTTGCACCAGTGAAGTAGAAAACGTGCTCAGTGTTGTGCAAGTAAAGCACTGCAGCAGGTGTTTGTTGATAATTGCAACTGTTACCTCTGTAATGGGTCTGCAGCCCTGTTATTTCACTTCTGAATGTACTTTCTGTTTTATTGGAGTAGCAGAGGGAAGGAATGGGAGCTGTGGCACAGTCCCCAGCTCCAGAGCCTGCTGTGGGTGGCAGCTCTTACAGCCCTGCACTGGAGGAGCTGTCTTTAAGCTGTTCCTTCTGTTAAGCTGCTGCCTCCTGTGAGGCCTGAGTGTAACCTAGAACAATCTCTGCTATTATATAAGCATCTGTGTTCTAATTGCTTTAATTTTCCTGCTGGTCCAGTTGGGAATGTTTCAGGTTGCTGAGTGGCAAAGATTGGTATTAAAAGAAACCTGCAAGAAATGGAGTTTGTTACTTAATTCTTTTCCCTACCACAAGTCAGTCACTGGATCTGATAACCCAGCACGTGGCAGAAGAAGTGTTGGGGTTCACTGGTGGAGCTGCTTTGGCACAAGAACCCTTTTTTTTTATGTTGACTCTGATTTTTGGAAGACTCATAAATGTGATCAAGTTGAGGGAGCTGTGTGCAGGGTTAGAAGTGTCTGAGGAAGTGAATCAGGTAAGCAGAGGTACGAAAAAGGGCTTGTTCTTGTCAAGCTGTGTTTCTGTAAGTAGGGTGGGTTAGGGTGTAAAAAGGAGCAGCAGTTTGCTCTGCTCTCTCCTGTGCAGGTGCTCAGGTGGCTGCACTGTGCCCAGGACACCCCTCCAGCCCTGAGCCTGGGCCAGAGCTGCCCAGGGCTGCCTGTGGGGCAGTCAGGCTCTGACATGAGCTCTCCAGGAGCCTGCTGGGAGGATTTTAACTCCCCTGTGGCCCTGCTGCAAGCTCAGCTCATGTTTTAGCTCTGAGCAGTTGCAGGGGCAGTTTGAGGCCAGGCTGTGACCCTGAGTGTGTCTGTGTGAGAGGAGGAGCTGGCAGGGCAGGGCAGGGCTGGGGGTTCTCTGGACACATCACCTGAGGGCTGTGAGTGTGGAAACTCAGCCCTGCTGAGCCTCTGCTCAGCCCCAGCTGTGCAGAACATCCAGGGATGAATTATCCATGGTGTGGGCTGAGCTTTTCCATTCCTGCCTGCTGGCTGTGTTGGGTTCCTTCCCTTTCTCACTCTCCTGCTGGGCTGCCCTCAGTAAACCTGAGGCTGTGATCCCCAGGCTCTCTGACCTGAGCTTCCCAGGCTGATCCTTGCCCTTGTTGAGCACCCTTTGATTCCAGTGCTGTGTCCACCCCAGGGCACAGCCTCACCTTCATCCCCTCTGGGGCTGGGGAGTCCCTGCCCTTCTTTAAGCCTTGGCTTGGGTAATTTCAGGGAGAAGAGGTGAGAAGGTGTGAGAAAACCATGTCTAGCTCAGGGAACTCAGCTTGGAGTGTGAGTCTGTAACCTCAGGAGGTGAAAACCAGGCAAAGAAAATGCTCTGTTGGGGCAATTTATCAACTGGAGAGTGAGCTCCACTCCCTTAGTTATGGGACAGTGCTTAAGGCATGCAGTGCTGGGCTGGGAATGGCTGCTTTCTGTTTCAGCTGATAATGAGAGCTGTCTAAATGCTTACTTCAGCTTAATGGTTTATGTAGTGATAGAGTGGGTCTGTCACTTTCTATATTTGAAGAGCTGCAGATAGATGTTGAGCCCGTGTTTGGGGTGATTGTTGGATCACCACACTGGTGGTTACAGTGCCCAGCTGTGCCTGCATGGTGCTGGTGTCCCTCAGTGCTGCTTTGAGGAGGCCTCTGCATGGCCTGGCAGAGGAGAGCTGCTTCCACCTGGCAATAACTCCCCCTGTTTGCCAGGCTGCAGGGATGGAGTGGGGTTTGGAACAGGCCAGTGCCAGGATCCTGAGCTCTGCAGGTCGGGACAGCTTACCAGAACCCAAATTACTGCATGATGAACTACTGGATACAGGCTGGAAGCATCTGGAAACCTTCAAACTGCACATTTAGTGTCCTGGAGGGGAGCTTGTATAACCCAGCTCTCAGTCAGAGCTCTCCTTTACTGCTTGTGTCTGGAGCCCTGCCTGCAGAGTGCATTCCAGGCTGTCCTGTGCTGGCTTGGTGCTGTGTGTTCCTGAGGCAGGAACAGGAATGTGTTCCAACAGCTGATCCATCAGCTCAAGGTGAATCAGCATCTTTGCTTGCCTTTCAGTTCTTAATGTGCTCATCCACCCCTGTCAGCTGAAAAATGAATGAAGGCTGCAGGTTCTCCATCCAGCCTGGGCTGTACTGGAGCTCACCAGCTGATCCCAGCTCTCATTCCCACCTGACAATTCCATCAGAGTCCACAGGATAGAGTTCATTCAGTGGGTGTCCATTTGTTAAACAGATGTGTGTGTATTCCTGATAATTCCTCCTGGGGCTGCTCACCAAGAAGCTTTTTTGAGGGGTTTTAAGCAGTGTCTCCTTTTCATGTGTTTGGTTTCCATGCACAAAGGCCTTTCCTGCTTTTTTAGGCACGGTGATTCACTGTGAGACTTGCAGTTATAAAACAGCTGTGGAAGATTTTGGTACCATTTGCTCCCTCCCAATTAAATTTGGCTCATTAAAAGCATCCTTTCTGTGTTTCTGTGCCTGCCAAGCCATGAAGCCAGCCCACCAATATGTTCATATATTGCTTGCTGCAGTAGATGACAGTCAGGAAATTGGGAAAATTCAGTTCCATCTTCCTGTGAACAAATGAAGGCTGTGCAGGGTGGTGCTGGTTTGGGAAAGGTCTCATTTTGAAATTCTGCAGGGAAACAGCAGGAGAATTAAGTGGTAACACATTCAGGAAATCAGGGTGTTGGAGTTCAGGGTGCTGCATGCAAAGAGCTGCCATGGCACAGAGGGAATGGTCTGGGATAAAAACGGCTCCTTTAGATTAAGTTTCAAATAAATGAACTCCAGCACTAGCAAAATGTAGAATTTTGTGCTTCGTAACTTCTAATTTGGGCCTGCTCAATACAGAGCTTCTTCAATTAACCCTTTTCAGTTGCCCAGGTATTTGTTGGCCTTCTCTGGTGTGGTTATGTTGGGCTTTGCTTATTCCATTCCTTCCAGGTTCACAGGTCCATCAACTGCTGCTTCAGGAGATAGCTGGACAGGCTTCCAGGTTAGGTGTTATCAATAGAGGTTTGTTAAGTTTGTTTTTCTAGGTTATTAATTCTTTATGTAGCTAAAATAGTAACATTTACTCCATGTCTGTGCTGGGGAAATGAACTGAAGATGCCAAAGCAACTGGAGGGAGGAGAGAAGGATAATCTTCAAAGAACTGTTTTATCCCAGCACTTAAGATTTTTTTTTAATTATTTACCAGATCAATTTATGTCTGGGCAAGGGCAGTGATTTTGGGGGAAAAACAAGAACTTTCCTTTGGGAACATAAAATGCCAAAACAAAGTCAGAGTTCTGGATGAACCTGCAGAGAAGTTGAGGTGTTGTGTTGGGAAGGGGTCACCAATGCAGGTGGGTTTGCAATAATTCCCTGAGAGCTCAGCCAGCCCCTGCCTTGGGAGCTCTGTCCTGGCTCAGGTGAGGAGCAGCAGCCCTGCAGGGAAATGGCCAAACTGTGAGGATGAGGAGCAGCCCTGCAGGGGAATGGCCAGTCTGTGAGGATGAGGAGCAGCAGCCCAAGAGGGAAATGGCCAATCTGTGAGGATGAGGAGCAGCAGCTCAAGAGAGGAATGGCCAATCTGTGAGGATGAGGAGGAGCCCTGCAGGGGAATGGCCAATCTGTGAGGATGAGGAGCAGCCCTCAGGGGGAATGGCCAATCTGTGAGGATGAGGAGGAGCAGCAGCCCTGCAGGGGAATGGCCAATCTGTGAGGATGAGGAGCAGCAGCAGCTCAAGAGAGGAATGGCCAATCTGTGAGGATGAGGAGGAGCAGCCCTGCAGGGGAATGGCCAATCTGTGAGGATGAGGAGCAGCAGCCCTGCAGGGAAATGGCCAATCTGTGAGGATGAGGAGGAGCAGCCCAGCAGGGAAATGGCCAATCTGTGAGGATGAGGAGGAGCAGCCCTGCAGGGAAATGGCCAATCTGTGAGGATGAGGAGGAGCAGCCCTGCAGGGGAATGGCCAATCTGTGAGGATGAGGAGGAGCAGCCCTGCAGGGAAATGGCCAATCTGTGAGGATGAGGAGCAGCCCAGCAGGGGAATGGCCAATCTGTGAGGATGAGGAGCAGCAGCCCTGCAGGGAATGGCCAATCTGTGAGGATGAGAAGCAGCCCTCAGGGGGAATGGCCAATCTGTGAGGATGAGGAGCAGCAGCCCTCAGGGGGAATGGCCAAACTCTGAGGCTCAGTGGGTGAGAGGCAGAGCAGGGTGAGCCTCCAGACCCCTCCTGGAGGGCAGAGCCCTGCTCCCCCAGCACTCTGTGGTGCTTTGCACTGCTCAGGGCTGTGCTGGGACAGCTCTGGGACGGACTCTGGCCCTGGGAGCTCCTCTCCCAGCTCTCAGCAGTGACCAGCTCCCTCCTGAGCTGTGCCTGCACTGGAGGAGCACAGGGGAGGTGCTGCTCCCTGGCTCTGAGCTGGGCTTCTGTGCTGACATCTTCCTTCTTCTGGTTGCCCTCACTGGAAGGCTGGGCTGGAGCCAGGCTCGTGGCAGTTCTCAGAGCCTCAGTGTCACTGCTGGTGGTGGCAGAGGGATGTGGGTGACCTCAGCTGGGCACAGGGAGGGTGCTGGGAAGGGGTGCCTCTGCTGAGCTGTTAATTGGCTCCTTGCATGGCTGTAGCAAGCTGTTGAAATACCTGTCCTGCCTTCCCTGCCTTCAGCAGGGAGCAGGGATGGGTTTGGGCAGGGAGGTGCTGCAGTTTCCAGCCAGCTCTGGGTGCCATTTGTCTGCAGCACTATCCAGGTCAGTCAGGAGGGACAGTGGTAGGAAGGGAGCTGGGGAGGAGCTGCCCACCTGCCAAGAGCCCCATGTTATGTTGAGTTAATGACTGATAAGTTGTTCTTTATGCTTGGCTCGGTTGCCCTGATAAGATGTGTTTCCTTTCTCTTGAGAAATAAATACCTTGTTGGGGTGGTAAGGCCCTGCAGTTATCATCCAGCAGATCTGACCAAAGCAGAGGGAGTATTTTCCTGCAAGGACATAAGATGTCCCCATGTCAGGACACCTGGCTGAAAACCAAGTTCTTTTTCTTTGCTGAGGGTGCTCCTGGACTCAGTTCAGAGAACACCTTCTGCCTGTCTTGCCAGAAGCTGCTGGAGGTGTAGAAAGGACAGGGGGGCACCTTTTCCTCCAGATCAAATCTTTTATACTTACAAAAGAAAAAAGAGGCAGATTGGGACCATCAGCTGCTGTGTTCATACCAATGCAGCAGAAATGCTTTTTGAAATGGACAAATGTTATATCCTGAGTGACCTGCTCAGTACTCTGGGCTCTCAACAGCTGTTAAAGCTTTCTGTTTGTTCTCCCCATCCTTTTTCTCCTCTCAACCTGCAGAGGTAAGAAATGTGGTTTTCCTGACATTCAGGAGGGTATTTCCTATTTCTGCCAAACCTGGTCTCTCTTGCTCCCTTCCTGAGCTGGTAAAGATGGGAATTTCAGTAATGACCAAAAGGAACTGAGCATGTGAGGAGACAGCAGTGAATGGAGAGATTGGATATTTTGCTTTCTTCAGAGCAGTCAGTGAATGGACAGATTGGATATTCTGCTTTCTTCAGAGCAGTCAGTGAATGGACAGATTGGATATTCTGCTTTCTTCAGAGCAGTCAGTGAATGGAGAGATTGGATATTCTGCTTTCTTCAGAGCAGTCAGGTGTGGTTGCTGCTGGAAGGGCTGGGCCCAGCAGATTCCTTGGGCAGGGACTGCCCAGGAAGGGGGGAGCTGTGCTGTGTGCAGGGAGCAGTGTCAGAGCCTCTGATCCTGAGCCAGGCCAGGCTCCTCTGTCTTCCTCCTAACCCAGTGTCAGTGGCTGCCTGGGCTCCTTCTGCCAGGGCTGTTCTGTCATGATTCCTCAGGAATAACTGCAGGAATAACTTGGGGCATTTTGGCTGATCAGAAATGTCCCAGTGAAATCAGCAATGTCCAACTTGTGCTGATTCCTTCATACTCCGCTTGTCCACTTCTGTGCAGTGTCAGCTCTGCAGGGAGGGTGTGAAACACGTGCAGGGGAGGGAATGAGCCCTCTGTGGCATGGAAAGGGCTGGTGGCAGGAAGGATGGACAGTTATGAGACAGGACAGCAAAGCAGAAATGATGGTGCTTTGACAGAGGCTCTTCCTTCATCTTGATTATTTACCAGAGCAATGGATATGATCAGTTCCTTCAAAATGAAACTAACTTGGAATGCACATTTTACTGAAGGAGGTGAACATCAAAAGGTGTCCATAGAGCTGGAACCTGGCAAACGGAAGAGAGATTTAAATGTCTGTGGGAAAGAGATCAGATACTCCTCTTCAAATTTACCTAGCCTTATTATCTTTAAATTACTTTTTATGCAGGTAATTAAAGAGCCTTTTAAGAGAGCTAGAAACCAATAATTTGAATATAGCATGTACTTTGAGTTGCTCTACAAAAAGCACCTCAATTTTGTGTTAAGATAAATATTCTAGAACCCGTGTAAAGCCTTTCTGTTCTTTATGACTTTATTTCAATACTGTTTACTAACAGAAATTTTTGTTATTTTTTTCTTTTCCCAGACCTATTCAGGGCTGTTCTGTGTAGTCATAAATCCTTACAAGAACCTCCCCATTTATTCAGAGAACATTATTGAGATGTACAGAGGGAAGAAGCGCCACGAGATGCCACCGCACATTTACGCCATCTCCGAGTCTGCCTACAGGTGCATGCTGCAAGGTAAGGAGCAGTCTGGGCTTGGACACTGCCTGGCCACTCCTCAGTGTCCCCGCAGCTGGGGTTTGCCGTGTGCAATCAGGGTTTTAAAGAGGGGAGAGAACCAGGTTGGTAACTCGCTGAGATGCAGCAGCACAGCTGTGCTGGGCCATTGCTGCTCTGGGAGTTGGGTCAGAAATACTTTGTTCCCCAGAAAAAAGAGCCAAGTTGCACGGCCAGAGATGTTGTGCACTGGCTCTGGATGAAGGAGGAGTGAAAGAGTGGGGTTGAAAAGGCAGTGCTGTGAAAGTGTTGGTGTTTGGCAGCTGCCAAATAATCCGAGGTGACAATGGAACAATGGGGGTTTGAGTTCAAAAAGGGGTCAGGGAAATATTTAACCTGGAGGAATTTCTTTTTCTCCTAACTGATGTGTGTCTTGTAGCAGAATAGAGTGGGTTCATGGAGGGCTCATGGTTTGAATTTTGGCTTTAAGGCTGTGCTGGACAAACATGAAAACGGAATCTGATGTGACAGAAACGAGCATGTGCTGTTCATCTCGCACAGTTGCATTCCTGCCACGGGATTTTGGGAGCACAGCTCATTCCAGTACTGATTCGTATTTAGGGGGCTGCTGGAGGTGTGGGGACAGCAGCATGGTGTGTGTGTAACCAGGAGCCAGCCCTGCACACCTTGCTGTGTGCTGTGCTGTAGCTGAGTTTGGGCCGGAAGGAGGGGAAGAGCTGTTGGACCTACTTCACCCAAACTGAGGGAAAGCTGCTTCTGCTGCCAGGTTAAACCATTTAAATGTTAACTTTTGGGTTTTTAGACTCTTTAAATACATCACACAAGTCTTTGTTTCTTGAATTGTGACTTTGTCTTCAGGGCTGCTTAATAATCGACTGCAGGTTGCTGAGTGTCCTTTCACCTCAGCAGGGCTGTGCCAGCAGAGAGGTGATGCAGGGACAGGCAGGGGGAAAAGCAGCAAACTGGGGCCACCAGGAGTTGTTCTGCTTCCCAGTGGATTCCTGGGGCTCTGTTTTCATGTGTTTTTGTGAAAGAAACTCTGACTTCTCGACCAGAGCAACAGCCTCTAACAGCTCAGATCAGAGCACCCCTAATAAGTGCATGTGGAATAATGGCAGGGCAAACCTTAAGATTTATTTTAAGGAGTTTATTGCAGCAGTCTCAAGTGGATTGTGATTAAATGCTTCCCAGTCTGAAAGCACTTCTTGAAATGGTCTCATGAATGCACTGAAATGTCCTTGAGCCAAATGTCCTCTAATAAAGTAAGTCAATGTCAGCAGTCACCACACTCCGGGTGCTCCATATATTTGCTCACATACCCTGCTGGAACTCATTTGTATCTCTGGAGATCTTGCTACATGCACAAATGTTACTATTTTTGGAAGGTGGAATTAAAAAAAAATGCACATGGTGATGTATGTTTGGTTACAGTCCTCTTTTCTTTCCTTCTGATGCATGGAGGTTTATATTTTGTATTGAATCTCTCTGTGCTTGCTTTCTTTTTGGTTTTGATAGCCTGAGTTCTCATCTGAACTAAGGAAGGCATAGCTTGGAATAAGAGTAGATGAAACCCATGCAATGGGATCCCTTATTTAGGGAATAACTTGTTTAAGGGTAACTAAATCTGTGTTTCTAGTGCCCTTCACCTGCATGGAGCCACTCCCTGTTTGTTTTAGGCAGCATCTGCAGGAGTTGGTGAATTTCCCATTGATGATCTGTCTGCACAGCTGCATTGCAGGGATAAATAAAAACCTCCAGCCCAGGCATGAGTGCTGGTGAGGGGGAGCAGTGAGTGTTTGTGCCAGGTGGAGTGGGGGGCTCTGCCACCGCCCCTGCTGCCTCTGTGCTTCCAGAGAGACACTCAGGGAACTTTGTCTCCGTGTAAATAAAACTTGCAGTTACAACAAGCAAGGTTTTGTAGTCATTAGAGCACCAAATAATATTTGTCTTAACAGTAGCACATTATTCAGTTTGTTTCTGGTTATCAGTGGCAACACAAGGTCAGCTACTGAGTGTGCCCAGGGCTTGGTGAGGATGGGTTTTCCCTATCAAGTATTGAACACAATGTGCAAAATGTCTCTCATTTCTTCTAACTCTGCCTTGTGTTTTAGTCAGCGCTCAGTCTTCAGTGAAACAGAAAATATGTGTCAGGAAGTTTTGCCTGGTAGAAGTATGTCTGTAACCATTAGCTGGGCTAATCAAAACTCTTCAGATTAATCATCAGAGGCGTCTGCAAGCATTTATGTACAGCAGAATCCTTGGCCAGGGTGCTGTTGCTGATAAGTTACTGACACATGCTTGTAAAAGTGTTGCTGTGCAGTTCCTGGCTGTTCTGTGCACGTAGCTGGGGTGCCTGAGAGAGGAGATTTTCCAGGATTGTTGAAGTCATACTGCTGCAGCAAATCCACAGGTTCCTTTTGATAGGAATGGCTGCTGTGTTTCAGTGTTTGATGTCTGAAGTTTAATTATTAGGATTCAAACCTGAAATTGAAACCATAGGAATGCAATTCCTTTGGAGAATATGACCTTCCCCTAATAGAAATATCCTGGCCACTAATCTAGATTAATGAAAGTGGTTGGCTGGATTTTCCTGGCCTGTTCAGTGGTATTTTGTGCAGTATAATCATGTTTATTTTCCTTGCAGCTAATCACAAACTACTCATTTCCAGGTGTTTGTGAGCTGTTTACTGTGATTAACAGGACACCTGGACCTGAGCTGTGACTCTGAGCAAGCTGATTCCTGAAACCACAATTTTACTGTGCTGAGAATTGGGCACAGTGAGTAAAGTGTTACTCAGGTTCTCAGTGCTTTCATGCCTCTAATTCAGAGCATGGAGACTCACAGCTCAGCTTCCAGTTTCTGCTTTGCTGAGGTTTTGTGTGTTTAATATTTGTGCTTAAATAAGAAAATGGAGATTTTTATTTAAGATTATGAAAGCAAAGGGTTTTCTGGTCAGCAGAACTGGTGTATGTGCATCTCCATAGTTATTCCTTGTTTTTTGTTTAAGATTATGAAAGCAAAGGGTTTTCTGGTCAGCAGAACTGGTGTATGTGCATCTCCATAGTTATTCCTTGTTTTTTGTTTAAGATTATGAAAGCAAAGGGTTTTCTGGTCAGCAGAACTGGTGTATGTGCATCTCCATAGTTATTCCTTGTTTTAAACATTGCTGGAACACTCTGAGTGTTCCTGAACTGGGGGCACAGAGGAATCCCTGCAGTTCTCCATGTGTGCTGTGGTGGAAGAGTCTGTGTGGAAGCATTGCTGCCTGCCAGCCATCAAACCCTACTCTGTCCTTGACCCCCTGAAGAATTTCCTATTTGGGGGGACCTCCTGCCCCCCTGTCTGCCCAGGCCAGCCCTGCCTGTGCCCTCTGGGGAGGGAGGAGTGGGCTGGAAATGTCAAGGACAGAGGGCAGGGGTTGGGGGAGAGCTGTGACACGCAGCATGGGTCTGAGAGCCCAGGTTGGAGGGGATGGATGCCCCAGGCACACAGAAGGGTTTCTGGGAGGTGCAGGATTGCTCCCCATGGCTGGGTGTTCCCAGTGAATGGGGCAGCTGAGAGGGAGCAGGGGTTTGGGGCAGGTTCTGCAGGGAGAAGCAAACTCAGGAGTGCAGGGTCTGCTGAGTGCTGCCCTTGCTGCAGCAGTGCCATTCAAGATGGAGCTGAAGGAGCTCCTGTTGGAGACAGGCAGGACCTGGGCTGCATTCTAGTTATGCCAGTCAGGGTTTCTCTTCAGGAAAAGCCTCATTACCCAGGGCCTGACCGCAGCAGATAATAACCTGCAATTCAGCTTTCCAGACTGGATTTCCCCTCTCTTTCCCCCAGTAATTATTTTTCAAAGTGCTGTGGTAGTAGGGTGTTACTTCACAGGTGGTTTGGTGGATTTCTCCTGCACTTTCCCTTCATTTCCCTGAGGAGGAGGTGAAGCAGGGAGTACCCGTGGCCAGGGGTGATGGGCTGGAGCAGAGCCCAGCCGTGGGGTGGGGCTGGGCTGGCCCCACACAGCACTGCTGACATGGTCATAAGGAGTGGCTGTCCTAATCCCTGGGACAATGTTGGCCTTAATTCTGCTTGCTTATACAATTTGCAAGCCTTGCTACTGTTCTTCAGTCCTGCTCAAAGTGATGGGCCCTGAAAATTTGCCACAGAGCAGGATTTTCTTTGAGAAAATGAATTTTCTAGGGCTGGTAGGGCTGTGACAATATTTTACCAGCAAGGGAGATTTAATTGTGCAAAAGCAGCACTCAAAAATTTTCCTCTAGTGCTTTTTCCACAGCTGACTTTCTCTTTTCCCTCTTCCCTTCCAGTTTTCCCACTGGATTTCTGGAGGAAGTGTGGCTTTGTTTTATTGTGCCTCTTTATTCAGTGACCTACAAGTGCTTCGGAGGAAAAACTAAGGAAAACTTACTGACTTTTTGTTGCTAAAGCCCAGCTTGCCTGTCAATATTACTCTTGTATAATTATGCTTAGTCTCTCCTTTTTATCCTGTTTCCCTGAGGACATCTTGATGAGCACCAAATTAGCACTGATATTTTAGGCCTGCCTTTAATCCTGTTGCAGAGAAGGTTTATCGGAAACTGCCTCAGAGGGGAAGGCAACACTTGGTGTTGGAGAAGCCAGGACTGCCTACAGGTGCAATGCTTCTCTCTCCAAAGCATCTTCTTGAGCTATATTTGTAGTAAATCTTGATTTAAGTCTTCCCTTGGGGGCATATCCACCCCCAGCTATGGAAGAAAAGAACTGAAACTAAAATAAGACTTTTTTTCTTTTAAAGGTCTATTAAATCTTCAAATGGAAGAGGGAAAAATTGCTCTGAGACTGGAAAAGTTGGGAGTGATGGTTGATGTTTTCTGTTGTGAGGAGCAGATGGAACCTGATAAATGTGCCATTAATGTTCTTGGTATTTTCATTACATCTTGACTTCCCAAAAGGATCCCCAAGGCCTTTTAAGGAGTTACAGAGTGCAGGATGATGATCCCAGCAGAACTGGCTGCTTGGTAAATGCCATGTGAAGGATTTACAGGTCCCTTTATGGTTACATTGAGAATTCTGGGCTTTCACTTGGTCCACTCAGGCAGGTGTGGAATATAAATACTCAGGTGACAATGCCATTAACATCCAGATTGCTTGTACACCTCCAGGGGTGTCACATGCCTGGCTGAGTGCAGGGAGATTCCTGAAGCAAGAGGCAAAGTAGAAAAAACTGAAATCCATCATGCTGGAAGTCTCCTGCCTCATTATTTTTGAATTTGGAGCAAAATGATAAATACTTCTGTCAGCTGAACTTGGTTTGCAATATTTCATCTCCTTCCCCTCACCTTTGTGTTCTGGCTGTTGGTATCAAACCTGTGGGATTCAGGGGCTGGGAGCTGTCAGGATGGAAATCATTGCACCTTGCTTGGCCAGCTGTGACTGGCACCAGTACAGGTACCCACTGAGCTTACACAATCTACTTCTAGAAACTGCATTTTGAACCTTTTTTGTTATTGTTGGAAAAGTTTTAGTGCTCTGCTGACCTTTGTCCTTCTCTGTGTCAAAATGTGACTGGATCCCTGTTTATTGTTCAGCTCAAGGCTGGGCACTTAATTAGGAATGATGATACTTGCAGTGCACAGCTCTCTCTGAAGGCTTAATTGCTTGGAAGTTGACATTTTTTTTATGTAATTTCAGTAACTTTGTTGTATTTACAAATGTCACAAGGGTGACAATTGTTACATGAGGAATTTTTGGTTTCCTCGGTTTTCTTCCCCTTCTCAAGTGCAGTGCTGCAGTAGATGAGCCACTTCCATGGGCTTTTTTGGTTGATATTCTGAGCAAGCAGAGATGACTTTAATTTTAAAACTTGCTATGCAAGCTGGCCTTTGAATTGTGACTGTGCCTAGAGACAGGAATTCAAGGCTAAGTGCACCCAACTTGGGAAATCATTCATGAGATGAATCATTTTGTGTGATCACTCAGTCAGCACCTGCTCCTGCACCGAAGCTTTCCTTTCAATTAAACTCCTTTTATTTCTAGGTAGTTGTGAAATGGATAATTTGCTCCTGCTTGGCCCAAGCCTGGGATGACAGGCACAAGCAGCAATGCCTTGATGTAACAAAACCTCCAATGTGCTCTAATCTCGGGAGCAGCGTGAGAGCCGTGCTGGGCACAAAGCTGGGGTTTGTCAGCCCTGCCTGCATTCCTGGGCTGCTGAGCTGGGAGTGCAGCTATGCCACAACTGCCACTGCCAGCGCTTGCTGCAGCTCCTTTTTCCTCCCCCTTCCTCTTAAATTTGTTGGTTTTTGGCAAGGAAGCAGCAGAGCAGGGTTTATCGCTTGGCCAGTGGGGAGAGGTGAGGGCTGCTCTGTCCTGCTCCTTGTCTGGGACCCCCTTGTCCTGCTGTCCTGCTCCTTGTCCTGCTGTCCTGCTCCTTGTCTGGGACCTCCTTGCTCTGCTCCTTGCCCTGCTCCTTGTCCAGGACCCCAGCCCCACATCAGCAGCACAACTTCCAGTTTCTGTCTTGGTGCATCTCCTCTCACTTGTCCAGGTGTGATGTCTCAGGTGTTCCTGGCAGGCTTTGGAGCCTTCCTCAAGGACTCAGGCTTGCAAGGTGTTGTGCATCTGTTTCAGAGAAGAAGGTGAATAAAAGCTCATGGCTTTCTGATCACCCTGGGCCATTCAAATTCATCCTGTTCTTGGGCTTTTTCAAAGCCGTCAGATGGTGTGGAGAAGGAAAATGCAGAAGAAAAAGCAGGAAAAAATAGGTGTCTACCTCTTGATGTGTGTCTGCTGTGAAGTTGCTCAGGGAATTTCTTGTGGAAAATTTGAGGAAAATAGCAGGAAATAATTCTCTGAAGGGTTAGTAAATGGAAAATGCTGAAAACAGAAAATCTGCAAGAACCAAATCCTTAATCTCAGAGGTGGAATAGTTGATGGACTGTGCTGCACAAAAACGTTTGGCAGCAGAGCAGCCAGGTGGGAGCTGCTGGAGCCATCTCTGAGGGTCCTGCTCAGAATCTGGGGACCCCTGTGCTCATGATCAGCTTTGCAAGAGGAGTTTGATAACAATCCTAACCAAGGGGGCTGTAAGCAGTGTGAGGAGAGGCCCTCATGGGCAGAGAAGTGGTTAAAGATTGGTCAATCTTGCCCATTGTTTTGTGCTTTAATGGTTTGGGAGTTGCAAAGCCTGGAACCTGCATTCCTCTGTGCTTTTTGTGCATAAACATCTTGGGAAAGATGAATTCCCTTGGTAATGCTGGAGCTGCTGCTGCTTCAGCAGGAGCTGAAGGGATGAGGGGTCTGGGGACATTTAAATGCAGCAGTGGTTGTAAATCAGGTAGAGAGTGTGAGGAGTGAGTGGAAAAGGGATCCATCTAAGAAACACTTTCTTTCTATTGTCATAATGCATACAATCAATCTATAATAATGTAATACTTTTAGAATATACAGACTTGAAGTACATGCCAAGCACAAACACAGGTGAGAGCCCACCTGCAGAGCTGCCTCCAGCTCAGGCAGGACCTGGAGCTGCTGGAGCCAGGCCAGGGGAAGCTCCAGGATGATGCTCTGAGGACCTGGAGAAGAAAAAGCTCTGGGGAGGCCTCAGAGCCCCTTCCAGTGCCTCAAGGGGCTCCAGGAGAGCTGGAGAGGGACGAAGGATGGAGTGACATGGGGGAATGGATGTAAACTGCCAAAGCAGGAGTTTAAATTAGAGATTAGGAAGGGATTGTTCCCTGGGAGGGTGGGGAGGCCCTGGCACAGGGTGCCCAGAGCAGCTGGGGCTGGCAGTGCCCAAGGCCAGGCTGGACAGGGCTGGGAGCAGCCTGGGACAGTGGAAGGTGTCCCTGCCATGGCTGGGGTGGAGCTGGAGGATCTCTACAGTTCCTTCCAACCCAAACCATTCTGTGATTTAATGTGCACTTTGTACAGCCCTGCTTTGGGCAGAGAGGAAATGGAACAGGAGACACTGAAAGAACAAGCAGAATGAACAAAACTTCAGTAAGGAAATGACAATTCAGGTCAGATGTAACAGAAGTCTGAATCTGAAGTGGCACAGGGGATAGGGAGCCTCCTCCACCCATCTCTTCCTATGCAGGAACAGAGTCATTGCTTGAAATTTGCAGATAACATGTCCAAAACAGCAAAAAGAAGCAAACTTTTTAACACCATAGCTAAATTCTGATAGTCTGTGCCTCAGGATGTAATGGGGGCTTAAAGCCTGGATAAGGAACACATGAACAGGAAGGAACACATGGATCAGGAAACTGCAGGAATACATGGACAGGAGTGCATGGATCAGGAAACTGCAGGGACACATGGAGAGGAACACATGGATCAGGAAACTGCAGGGACACATGGACAGGAGTGCATGGATCAGGAAACTGCAGGGACACATGGAGAGGAACACATGAATCAGGAAACTGCAGGGACACATGAACAGGAGTACATGGATCAGGAAACTGCAGGAATACATGGACAGGAGTGCATGGATCAGGAAACTGCAGGGACACATGGAGAGGAACACATGGATCAGGAAACTGCAGGGACACATGGACAGGAGTGCATGGATCAGGAAACTGCAGGGACACATGGAGAGGAACACATGGATCAGGAAACTGCAGGAATACATGAACAGGAGTGCATGGATCAGGAAACTGCAGGAATACATGAACAGGAGTGCATGGATCAGGAAACTGCAGGGACACATGGATCAGGAAACTGCAGGGACACATGGATCAGGAAACTGCAGGAATACATGGACAGGAGTGCATGGATCAGGAAACTGCAGGGACACATGGAGAGGAACACATGGATCAGGAAACTGCAGGGACACATGGACAGGAGTGCATGGATCAGGAAACTGCAGGAATACATGGAGAGGAACACATGGATCAGGAAACTGCAGGGACACATGGAGAGGAACACGTGGATCAGGAAACTGCAGGAGTGCATGAACAGGAAACTGCAGGAGGGTTTGGTGGCTGCCATGAGTGTCTGTGCCTGGCCTTGCTTTCGGGGTGATCTGTGCCCTGTGTGTGGCATGGCCCTGCTGTCCCACTTGCTGTCCCACTTGCTGTCCCACTTGCTGTCCCTCCAGGCTGTGCAGTTCAGGCAGGATCAAGCAGCTTGGCAAGGAGGTCACTGCAGTGAGAGTTGCCAGCCCCGTTTGTTGAGTGGTTGGTGCTTGGTTGTTTGTTTGGAAAGGAGAAGAGCAAAAGTTAAATGAGTGAGCTTACATGGCAGATCTTAAAGCTAAAGGGCCTCCTTGAGTCATTGTCTCAGTGGACAGTGTAATCTTTGTCTAAACAGAATTATTCTATGTGGGAAGTAGAACAACTTAAGCAGGGCTGATGGAGAATGGAAGCCACTGCTGTGCTGAGGCTCTGCAGTCCAAATAAACCCTGTCCAGCCTCTGGCTTGCCAGCTCCTACTAATCTTGGGTCAGTGCTAAGCAGAATGCAAAAAAGGGCTGAAATGTAAGTGTGGGGATGGCCTGTGTGGATTTTCATTTCTCCTGGGAGAGCCCCTCAGGTGCATGAAGGGCTGGAGGGAGGCAGGATCTGCTCCCCTCTGTGCTGGTGGCTCTGTGGGTGTCAGGGCAGCTTTTCCCTGTGCATTGTCACTGCCCTTCAGCTGAGCTGCTGAAACCCCCTGTGAGCCCCAGGGCACTGAGCTGGGCCAGAGCTGGGCACTGTGGGCATCAGGAGCACCCACCCAGCCCAGGGAGCTTCCCTGGCTTCCTCCAGACTGCAGCTGCCTTGTGTGCTGTGCTCATCTCCTCAATTACAGCAGATCAATCTCCCCAGACCTGCTGGGATTTGTGGGGTGAGCAGCATGTTACCCATGAACTGCTGCTCACAAACACAGCAGCTCTGCTGTAATTTCTGAATTAATTCTGCTAAAGCTTCATTAATGATCATTAATAAAGGGAGCGAGAGACTGACAGTGAAAACTAAACCATATTTGAGGTTTTTCCGACTTAATTAGGGCTAAAAAGTCAAACCAAGTGCCAGTTGTGGCTGCAGTGGTGGGGAATGCTGCAGTGGGCAGGACAGAGTCCTGTTTGTTTTGTCCTCTCTGCTGACTCAGCCCTGGCTGCCAGGCTGAGCACGTCACACTTTTCTCCTCAGGAATTTGGGGAATTTCGAGCTAATGTTGCAAATGCCTCTCTCGTGATTTGTGATTTCTAAACCAGTCTCAGTTCCCAGCTGGGCCCAGTCCCCCCAGGCTGGGCTGTGCTGGGTGAGGGATAACCAGTGTGGCCACCTCCTGTGCTGGGACAGGCAAACAATCCCTGTTTGGATGCTGTGGGTCACTGGAACAAGTGCAGGGTGAGCCAGGGCTGGGCTTTGGGTGACCTCTGCTATGTGTCCCTGCTAATTATTAACCTCATGTGCTCAGCCAGCCCAGACCTGGAGCGTGGCTCTTGTCATTTATCTCAGGAAGGGACAGAGCCACACGTGCACCCAGCAGGACAGCAGGCAGAGGAAAATGGTTCTGATTTGCAGGTTATCATTGGTCCTTCCTCAAACCCAAGCACAGAATTCCTGTGGATCATCCACTCTGGCACAGCCTTTCCTTTCCCTGTCCAGAGCAGTGATCAAATGCCACCCCCTTTGCTGGAGCTGACGTAAAGAAAATTCCTGCTGTTTTGGGAGGTGGAGGAGGCAAGTTCTTTGGCATTTCTCAAACAGGAGAAATCAAAACCATTGGCTTTCTAAAAGGAGCCCTGTGCAGGGAGCAGAGAGAGGGCTCCTGTTTATTTGTGTTTGGTGTTTCATGCCCAGGTGCCACTCAGCCCAGCCCAGGAAAAGCCTTTTATTTTCCTTTTTGATAAAAGCTGTGGTTATTTTACCTTCCCAAATAGCAGGGACACCTGGAGTGTTTCCATCAATGCTCCACCCCACACTGAGGGGGTGTTTGATCCCCCCAGCCCTGGAGATGCCCTGCAGTAGGGGCAGGAGGGAAATGCTGTTTGTTAAAGCTGCAGCTGGCAGTTGTCAGGCAGCAGGGGAAGTGCAGGAGGCTCTGGTGTGTCTGTGCTGTGTCAGGCTCTGTGGGGAGCACCAGGTGAGCACAGGGCTGGCAGCTGCTGAGGGATTGAGGGCAGCCCTGCCTGTGGAGTGGCCTTTGGGACAGGGTTGATGTAATTGCCCATGGAGTGATGGCTGAGCAGGTTCAGTGCTCTGAGAGAAAAGTGTCTGAGCACTGATGGAGCAAAGCTGGTAAATATTGTTATTCTAGGACTTACAGCCACTGGATACCCACGAGGAGTAGGCTGCATCTGAATTGGTATCAATTCATGTTACACCTTTTAGGACAAAGAATGAGAATTTCTGTGGGTCCATTGTTTGACAGTTTCAAAGCAATAAGGGTTGGATGTAAAACCCCACCAAGATATGAATGAGCTGGTGATGACAAGGCAAGAAGAAAGAAAATGGATGCAGCCTGAAGGTGCACCAAGAGAGATGGCTTCTCCTGGAGTGTCCCAGAGAATTTCAGCTGCTGGAAGGGTCGTGCAATGAGCCTGCTCACCTTTCTTGGAGATACCTGTGGTGTTTCCATCCTGCAGTCACCTGAGCCCTGCCGAGGAGGGTGACAGTGACACTGCCCAGCACTGCTGAGTGTGTCACATCAGGTGCCTTGGCATGTGCAGGTTCAGCTTCTTTAAAACTTTAAACTTGGTGAAATTTAGGCGTTAAAACTCGAAATATCATTTTTGTGTTATTAGCAAGCGTCCTGCTCCCTGCAGAGTTCCCTGGAGTGTTGGATGGGTCACTGGGGACACAGTGCTGGTTTATTCCTGCAGGCTGGCTTTATTTATCTATTTATTCCTGCTGATTTATTCCTGCCCTGGCTTTGGGAAGCTGCAGAGCTGCACTGAGGAGGGACTGAGCTGCCAGGGAGGTGAAATGTGGGATAACCAGAGATGATAATGCAGAATAACTCTCCTGGTGCTCACCAGTGTGTCAGGGCACGTTTGGCCTGGTAGGTGCCCAGCAAACCAACTTGTGCCTGTCACTCTTGCTGCTGGCTCTGGGCAGAGGTGTTTGTTGGGAGTCACTGTCACAGTGCTAAGTGTTTGATGATAGTTTAGGGAGTAACCAGGCAACATTTTAAAGGCAAACACAAATTATAAAGGCATGCTTCATCTCTGTAACCAGATCTCTTCCCGTGTTTATCAGCCCAGCAGGAAAATAGAAAAAAGACAATAACTGGGAGCTTGGAGTTGAGGAGTGGCAGGTTGGGGACACCCGTGTGCTCTCCTTGTCATGTGGCGTTCATGGAGCAGGCCTGGGAGAGCTCTGGCAGCAGCAAATCTGTGCTGCTGGGAAGGTCCCTGTCCCCCAGGCACTGCCCTGTTTTCACAGACCTTGTCAGGAATGCAGTTTTTAAATGACCTTGGGTAGATTGATATCTGAGCCTGTTCACCTAGAGCACAGGGCACACACACAGCAGCTCCTTGGAGCTGCATCCACAACAAACAGGAGCCAGGGAGCTTTTCCTGGGCTGGGCTGAGTGGCACCTGGGCATGGAACACCACCCACAAATAAACAGGAGCCCTCTCTCTGCTCCCTGCACAGGGCTCCTTTTAGAAAGCCAATGGTTTTGATTTCTCCTGTTTGAGAAATGCCAAAGAACTTGCCTCCTCCACCTCCCAAAACAGCAGGAGTTTTTAAATGTCAGCTCCAGCAAAGGGGGTGGCGTTTGATCACTGCTCTGGACAGGGAAAGGAAAGGCTGTGCCAGAGTGGATGATCCACAGGAATTCTGTGCTTGGGTTTGAGGAAGGACCAATGATAACCTGCAAATCAGAACCATTTTCCTCTGCCTGCTGTCCTGCTGGGTGCGTGTGTGCTGGCCCATTGCTTTCCCTCCAGCCTGAGCTGGGAAAGCAGATTTTAACTTTTCACCCTGGCACACTTGTTTCATTAAAGAAGGGATTGTGAGACAGTCAGTGTCTGTATAAAAGCCACTGTTTGGTAAGAATTGCAATCAGAGAGAGGTTAAAGCCCAAAGCAGGTAAGGCACCTGTGGAATTGTTTTCCTAGGTCTGTGAATGAGTGAGAATTCCAAAAATGCTTTTCTGGCTGGGCACTTCACTCAGGGAAGCTCCAGATGCCTCCTCCCATTCATCCCCAGTCAGTTGGTGGGGGGGATCTGGGCCTCTGCAGTGCTTTAAATATCAGTGTGGTGCAGGGTGGCTGGAGCTCAGCCAGGCAGGGCGAGCCTGGGTGCCTGGGAGCTGCTCTGGGCAGGGCTCCTGTGCTGGCCCTGCTGCCTGGGGAGAGCCCTGAGATCAGGGCTGCAGGCACACACTGCTCTCTGCGCTTGCTGGAGCTTCTGGCAAACAAGTGCAACTTTCTGGGCTTGTAGGTTTTCTTAAAATTGAGTTGGGTAAGGTGATTCATTTATAGTGTGCCTTGGGTGTTGTGGCACAGTGGCATTGCATGGTGAATGCACAGGTAACAAATGTCACGACACAAAGCATTGATAAACTCGCACTGTCCTTAAGTAAATTAAACTTCAAGGCAAATCTAGCTGTGTTAACTTTTTTGAAGTGCTAAACTGAAGAGGTCTGGTTTAGAGGGGGCTGTGTTTTTTGAGGTAATGGCCCAGCTACAGTGCCAAAATTAGGGTGAAGTTATTTCTGGGAAGTAAGGAAGGGGAAAATCAACCTGTCACTTTAAAGAAATGCCTCAGTAAATACTGAAGCTAAGAAGTTCTGACTTTCAGCTCCATTCACAGTCCCAGCCTGGCTTTCATTCAGTTGTTTCTCCTGCAAGAACAAATGGTCTGTGCTGTCCTGGTCACCTTGAGCCCGTGCTGGCCAGAGCTGCTGCAGAGTTGTGACCACGGTCACAGGGGTTTTCAGGATGAAGAAGAGACAAGAATGTTGACTCTATGATCAGAAGGCTTGATTTATTATTTTATGATATATGTTACATTAAGACTATACTAAAAAGAAATAGAAAGGAAAAGGTTTCTTCAGAAGCTAGCTAAGCTAAGAATAGACAAGAATGAATAACAAAGATCTGTGTCTCAGACAGAGAGCAAGAGCCAGCTCTGCCATGAGTGGTCAGTAAATCCAAGCATCCACAGGAGACCAATCCCAGGTCTACCTGTTGCATTCCACAGCAGCAGATAACCATTGGTTACTTTTGGTTGCTGAAACTGCAGCTTCTCACAAGGAAAAATCCTAAGAAAGGATTTTTCATGAAAGATGTCTGCGACACAGAGTCACTGCCCTGGGAGCAGCCCAGGCTCAGAGCTGCACTCCTGGCTCTGCAGGACCCCAGCTGCACCTGAGCCCTGCCCTGCTCCTGCCACCAGAAACTTCTTTTGGACAGGTCTTGCAGGACCTGCTGCCCAATATCCAACCCAGAAGAACATAAATGTTTTACTAATGTTTCTCTTGTCATACTCCCACTGCTTTTGTCCCCCTCTCATCTTTCATTTCCTGCTGTCCCAGGCTTCCCATTCCTTTCTTTGGTCTTGCAGCTGTAGGGAATGATCCAGGAGCATCCCTGCAGCCTTGTCAGGAGGGTCTCCAACACTTGGAGTTTTTCTCTCCCACTTTCAATAATCTGAACTAACATTGTTCAGTTCTCCTGCGCTCATTCTGCTGTTTGCTACCCTTAGGAGGGATGTTTGGAGCTCTCAGCTGCTTGCAGGACACAGCCACAGGCTGCAGGGTTCACCTGGTGAGGCACAGCCAGTGCAGCTGCTCTGCACAGAGGCCAGGCCAGCACCCCTGGTCCTTGGTATTTCTGAACAACAGGCTCCAAGTACAGCTGACTGCATGTTTTTAGCATTTTTCAGTCAGAAAGCAGCTCCATTTTTTGTCATCCTTGGTGTTAATGCACTCTGGAGCTTGCCAGGGGTGGCATCTGTGGCTCAGCCTGTGCTGGCACCTGCCTGCTCTGAAAGGCTTCAGCTGAAATGTTCTCTTGCTGCAGGTGTATTCCCATGTTTTGATGATAGAGTTTTTAATATGGTGCTGAAATACACTCTGTGAAGCTCCTGGCATGATGAAATAGCCCTTGCAGGCTGCGCCTGACCTTCAGGAGTTCCTCCCAAAGGTCGTGAGTGCAGCACAAAGTGCTGAGCAAGTGCTGCAGCATTTTGCTTTCCCTGGGTGTCCTTTAGACAAGGCTTTCATGAATAAGCTGAATTGTGGGAGCTCTTCAGGCCTGCATGTTCATTTAAAAAAGAGAACAAAATGCTGGGGAGGAAAGCACTTGTTTGCTGGAGATGGCAGTGCTCTTTCCAAGTGTGTGCTTGTCAGTGTTGTGTGCCTGAAACTGCTTTTCTCCTCATGTAAGGGTTTCATTCTTACTGCATTCAGAATAAGAAGGGTTAGGGCCACTTCATCTGAAAATATAGTTAAAAGCCTTGTTGTGGATGATTATTAAATTTAACCAATTATCTGAAATGTCAGGACTTTGAGGAGCTTCCAAGCTGTTGTTTGAGGGGTGTGTGCATGTGAAATGGGGACGTTATTAAAATTGCTTCAGAGTGTCCTTCGAATTGTTAAACTGAAAAGATGAATGCTAGAAATGCTCAGTTAAAAGGAGCTGTTTTTCAGCTTACAGAGCAGTGTAAGCAAAGCCCTATAACCATGTTTGTTCTTGTTTTGCAGACCGTGAGGACCAATCAATTCTCTGCACGTGAGTGATCCTTTTTCATTTGGCACTTTGGGGGATCTGTGTTGTGAGAGGGGCTTTGATACAGCTGTGGGAGGCAAAGATTGGTCTTCAGTCTTGACAGGCAGTGGGAAAAGATGTAGCATGAAGTGATATTTAATATGGGAATATAGTCTTTTAATACTGTAATCCATGTTATTGAGTTTCCTAGGCGTGTTCTGCTTAAGAAATGTGATTTAAAAACGTCAGTGAGGAGCTCTGCACCCAACCCAGAAGCTTTAAGAAGTTCATCTCTGCACTGCTGTGCTGTGACTGCTCGGGGGGAAAGGTCTGGGGAAGACAAGACCCAAAAATGGGTCTGGAGACCCTGAGCAGCAGCAGCAGCCCAGCTCTGGGCGTGCCTCCAGGGAGCTCTGAGGAGGGGGTCACCAAGGCTCCCTTTTCACCTGGGCAATCCTGTGGCTGTGGCTGAGGTTTCCCTGCTTGGGAAGGCAGAGCACAAGGGGGGTGTGAGGCTCTCAGTGCCCGCAGTGCAGCTGGCAGGGGTGAGCAGCTTCCTGCCCTCTCCCCCATGGACTGTGTGTTCCTGCAGCTTCCTGTGCTGCTGCAGGGAGTGTCAGCAGGGAGATAAGGATTCCCTGGGCTCAGGGAGCCAGGCTGGCCCGGCCCCAGCTCTGCTCAGGGTGCTGCTGCCCTGGGCCAGCACTCCCTGTGCCAGCCTGGGGGTCAGGTCTGGGCTGGAAACCTCCCTGTGGCTCTGTCTGCAGCGTGGGACACAGCAAATGCAGGGTCTGAGGCACAGGGGCAGCTCCAGTGCTTGGTGCCCTGGTGTTGGGGGTGTGCTCTGGGGGGACCCTGCTGCCTGGAGCACTCCCTGGGACACTGGCTGCTGCAGGCAGGCCTGGGCTCAGCTCCCTTCCTGACACAGGGGATTCAGATCTCCATCTTGTGCTCCCTACAGAAGTGCCTTCACTCCCAGAGTCTGTACAAGACTGAGGCTGGATCCTTTCAAGCCTGGCCTTTTCCAGCCATGGATACCATGAATGCAGGATTCCCAGGGCCTGAGGACACAGGAGCAGAAAGAGTTGTGTGCTTCAGATAAAGGCTGATCTGGTTAACTCAGGCTTGGCTAGGTCTGTGGTTCCTGCTCCTAGCAGGACTCTGTGCCATGCACAAAGCAGCCCTCAAAGCAGGGGTGGGATCCCAGGCTGAGGAGAAAGGCTTTGTTCCCTGTGTTTGTGGATGCCTTGCCAGTGTGTGCTTGCCCCAGGTGAATGTTTTGAAGTAGCTTCATGTTCTGTGTCTGCCCATGAACTTTCCTCTCTTTTGCATGGTCAGCCAAGCCCACAGGGTTGGAATGGCAGTGCTGCAGGATTTGGTGAATGTCCAATCTGATCATGTACAAATTGGAGAGCCTCTAAGCTCTCCTGCCTTCAACTTTGTCATTACCTCCCCTCTACGGTCCCTGTGAGCTTTTGATCCACCTGCACTGAGTGGACAATTGATCCCTGTTTGTGTCAGGTACAGAGTGTGGAGTTTGTGCATCTTGTGCTGGCTTCCCCCTTGGCTGGGCTTGGCTCTGCCTTGCAGAGCAGCTGGAGCTCAGGTGATGAGGATGAGGAGGGACACACATCCTCACAGCCAGGCCTTGGGAGAATGCCACCTCTTGGGAGAGCCTAATTCTTTTGTAGGTCTGCATTACAAACTGGGATTCTGGGGGATTAAATCCTCCTTGGGAGTGGGGCAGGGCCGTGGGGAGCTCCCTTGGGTGGGAAGGGATCCCATGGTTGTATCAGGAGTGGCAAAGGGTGCAGGACTGCCCTTCATTGCTGCTCCTGGTGATGAGGTAAATTTAAATTGTGTGTTCCCCTTCATGGCACTGGTTTTGCAGGTCCTGGACTAAGGCAGCAGTAAATAAAGTGCAAGCAGAGTGCTAACCACCCCGGAGGTGCTTTCAGAAACTCCTGTGGCACTTCATAAGAGTCATCTCCTCATCCCAAACTTGCTGTCTCAGGACCTGGATCACCTGATTGACCCTGCTGTTTACTAAGGCTGGGAGCCCTCAGAATAATTTCTCATTTCTCCAGTAGGAGTGGTTCAGGGTAGCTAATGGTGAAAAACCACCTTGTGAGCGGTGCCCTGAGCTGAGTGGACAGTTGTGGTGTGCCTGTCATTGCCCTGTCTCCAGCTGCTGGGCAGCAATTGTCTGGGACAGAGCTGTGCCACGGCTTGCTGAGGGTCTGCCTGCCCTGCACCTTCAATTCTGCCCCTGCTCTGCACCTTCAATTCTGCCCCTGCTCTGCACCTTCAGTTCTGCCCCTGCTCTGCACCTTCAGTTCTGCCCCTGCTCTGCACCTTCAGTTCTGCCCCTGCTCTGCACCTTCAATTCTGCCCCTGCTCTGCACCTTCACCTCTCCCCTTGCTTTGCTACTTCCCCTCTCCTCCCTGCCTCTGCTGGTGAAGTTTCCTGGGTTTTTACCTTCCCCTCTCCTCCCTGCCTCTGTTGTTGAAGTTTCCTGGGTTTTTACCTTCCCCTCTCCTCCCTGCCTCTGTTGGTGAAGTTTCCTGGGTTTTTACCTTCCATGGCCTTTAGAGGAGGGGCAGTCCCTTCTCCAGCAATGCTATTTAAGGACACTTTAGCAGGTCTCTGGATCCAGCCCCTTTTCTCCTTGACAGCCAGGAGTGCTGCTTTTGGGGGAATTCCTGGGTTTAGGGCTGCTGCTGTGACAAGCCCTTGGGTTCTTGTTCCTCACAGATTGTCTCTGCAGTTTTCCTGATGCCTTCCTTGGGTTCTGGCCTAGTGAGTGTCTGATCCCTTTGTACTGACCTTGGGAACCTTTGCACACTCTGGTCTTCAGTTCTGTTCTTCTCCCCTTCCCCATCTGCTTGTGTGAGCTGGGGACTGCTGAGGCCAGGGATGAAAGCTGTAGAAGGAACTTCTTGATGAAATTCTTATTATGGATGGGCTTTTCTCAGAGTGAGCCATATCCAGCAGCCTCTGCTGCTCCATGGCATCCCCCTGATTTCCTCAGGAGCAGGGATGGGATTTCTTCTGTGCCCTTTGGCCTTTCACCAACTGAAAAACCCTAATTTGGGTTTTTAGAGACAGGAACAGCTATAGCTCCCAGATCCACTGGACAATCCATGGGTGAAAGCCAGGTTATTGCCTGGCTGGAGAGGAGATGGGAGGAGCTGAACAAACAGCAATGGTGAGAATTTCTTTTTAGCTTTGAGGCTGGATGGTTTAATCTTGGCCTGCTAACCACTAACAGATGGTGAGGAAGGCTGCTGGAGCTCTCCTCTGCTCTGGAGTTTGGTTCATCCAGCTTTGCAATGAAAAGCAAACGAGCAGCCCTCACCACCAGCACTTTTCTGGGGAGCTGGACTCAACCAACTCCCATCTCATCATTCCCCCTTGATGGGACTGCAAATGAGAGTTTATGTTGGACCTTCTCTCTGTAAATTCTTAGTTTGCTGAAAAGAAAGGAAAATATGTGTAATTCCAGAAACTTCACGTTCCTTCTAGCTTAGAAGTGACATATATATATCATATAAGTGATATATTTGTGTCTAGAAGCAGTGGCTTTCAGCCTGTGTTGACTCAGCATCCATCAGTGGTTTGTGCAGAGATGTGATGCCAACACTGCAGCATTCCCAGACCTTCCTGCACGTTTTCCTCTTTCTGTGGGATGTGAAGCTGGGCTGAAGAGCTTCTCAGGGTGTTGGGGTTTTTTTATGTTTTTCCCTTGGAGAAGCTGCAGCTGCTGTTTTGTGAAGTTTTGGTGTTTCTCTGCTCACTGAGCATGCCAGGCTGATGATGACCAGGATGAAGAAATTTGTGTTGTGGTAATTGGGAATTTGGGAAGCACTGAAGAAAGTCAGCTCTGAAAATGTGCTGCACTGCACTTTCAAACACACCAGTGTGTTCTGGAGACTCTTAGCACAGAGCTCTGGCATTCCCAGAGCTGGGCCTGGCCTGATAAAGAGGTGTCCAGCAGATGCTTGCAGCCCTACAAGGATATCTAATCTGAGCTGCCTTCCGTGGGAGTGATGGGCTGTGCAGGGAATAGAGGCTGCTTATTAAAGGCCAGCAGCAGCAAATACCAAACATTTCTGTATACAACCCCTGGCTGGGCTCCAGCTGGGAGCATTCCCATGGCAAGTGCTGTGGAGAGGATGGGGAGCATCAGGAGGGAAGGGAAGCAGCTCCAGAGCAGCCACGTCAATAGTAAAGCCAATTAATGACTGTTCTCCAAACTATCAGTTATACCTCTCTCAGAAAATAAGGCAGGTGATTAAGGCACCCTTTAATTACAGGCTTTGTCTGTAAATATCTGTTAATTTGTAACTGGCAGATGATGTGCTCAGTTGTGCCTGAGAATAAGTGTCTCCTCTGTTCTTTGCCACTGCTGTTGTCATGAGGACAAAAGGCCATTGTTGGGGCTCTTACATAGGCAGTTACTTTCTCCTCCAAACAATTTAAGTGCATATTTCCATATTTCCATGGTCTGGGGCCTTCTGTGAGTGGCTGCTTCCACGGCAGGAGGTGTTGCTGGCTGTGAGCAGCAGCAGGGTGGGTTCTGTGTGCTGGGACCTTGCCCAGGTGCCACTTCTTCACAGGAGGACCCAGTGCTGCCTCATCACCTTCTCCTCCCAGGGCTTGTCCTGACTGAAATTCCTGGGCCAGAGGAAGGGTTTGAGTGACCCAGCCATCCAAAATATAAAATCCTGACTTTGTTTGGGTTAGTTTTCCAGGAATTTAAATCACAGAGATGATCTCCAACTGCTTGTGGCCATGCTAACACATTCCACATCTTCAGGAATATTGTTAGTCTGGAGACTGTGCCCAGGCAGGGAGATAAAGCACAGCCTGCCTTGGACTGCAGGGCTTTCTTTGGGTGTGTGGGTTTATGTCCCTGTGTGCTGTGCTGCTCATTGCCCTTGGAGCTGCAGGGCTTTCTTTGGATGTGTGGATTTGTGTCCCTGTGTCCTGTGCTGCTCATGGCCCTTGGAGCTGCAAAGCTTTCTTTGGGTTTGTGTCCCTGTGCTGCTCATGGCCCTTGGAGCTGCAAGGCTTTCTTTGGGTGTGTGTCCCTGTGTGCTGTGCTGCTCATGGCACCTTGTGGGATGGAGTTCATGGCTCTCTGGGAAGGCAGCTGGAGAGGGGCCAGTGGCCTTCAGCAAACAGCTTGAAGCTCCTGTGATTTCCCTGCAGCCCACAAGGCATTTCCCAGCCCAGGGAGGGGTGGTGGCCCTGCCGTGCTGGGTGCTGTCACTGTCACAAGGTGTGGGAATGCTTCAGACCTGCCTGGCAGTAAGGAAAGCAGCTGCTCCACTGCTCTTTCCTTCAGAAATGGTGTTTCCTCCTGGACCAGACCCCTAGGAAGGGGCGCTGACCTGTTCCTGGGATAACACCTGCCAGTGGGAGCTGTTCCTGGGAGGAGCAGCTCCATCCCTGCTCTTTGCTGGGAGTCCTCCCCTCTGGGACCTGCCTGTTCTCCAGTGAGAGCCCATCCAGAGGTGGAAATGCTTCTTGTGCAAGGTTTGGGCTCAGGCTGCCCAGGGAAAGAGCTGCAGCTGGTTCAGTCAGTGCCTGCATTTTCCTAAGCAAATTGGAGCTGGGATGAATTTGCCTGGAGAGTTCTGGGCTTTGCTGAAAATGACACTCCAGCTTTACATGCAATGAATTCAAAACCATGTTCAACTTTCAAGTGCTCATGCTGCCTAAACTTTTCCTCTTTTAAATGTGCATGAAGCTGCTTCAAAGCAGGAGCTTTGCCGCTCCAGGGAAGAGCTCTTGGACATGGGATCCTGCATGAATTCCCCAGCCACTGGCAGACTTTGTTTGACCTGTCCCTGAAGGTGGCTTCCAAGGGAGAGATCCCTCAGTCGGAGGATGGAGTAACCTTGTGCTGCCAGCTGGAGCCAAGGAGGGTTTGCTCCTTGGGAGCTCAGTTTGGCATGGCCCGTGGCTGGGGCTGAGTTTGTGATTCTGCCAGCCTGGAATGAAGGAGGTGAAATCATTTAGCAGAGCTCCCACTGGCTGAGGTGAGGCTGCTTCTCGGCCCAGGGCTTTAGTTGTTTAATTTATGGCAACAGATTGAGTTGTATTAAAACAAGGTTTAGAAAAAGTCAAGCTTTAGCTCTGTGATTCCATCCCCATTCCATAAATACTGTACATGGTGTTACTCAGACTTTACCTTTTTTGGGCAGGTTGATAGAGGTAGAAGATTTTAATTTATTTTTGTAATCCGTGTGTTGGCACTCCTGGGAAAGAACCAAAGTATGCAGATGTCATTATTCCTGTAAATGCAAAGGACTTTATCCTAAATCTTCTAATTCTTTCATAGTATGTGGCAGCAGAGCTATTTGCCACGATGCTGCAGGAAATATTTGGCATTCCTGTAAGCTCCAGGGAGAGCAGGACTGGGATGATAACATCCTCTGGTGCTGCTTTTCAATGAGCTCTTGCACAAAGACTCTCTCTAAAATACCCCTCTGATAGATTTAGAGGGTTTTTAACACAAGGAATGTGTTTCAAGCTGCTGCCTTTCCTGTGCTTGTGCTGACTCCTCCAGCCCTGTGCTGCCCTTTTCCAGAGCTGACATCTGAGCTGTATTTATTGTAGCAGCTTCTCTGCACTGCATGTGTTACAGGAGATTTTTCTCCTCTAAAATGTAATAAACTTTCTTCTTGTGATTTGACAGAAAAGATTATTTCTCTAGCTTTACAGGCACAGCTAATAGTGCATTCCCAAGCTCTGCTGACAATAAGAACAAATTGAATTGTTTTAAAATGTAAATGTATATTTTGCTGTGCTTCTTACTTCTCTTACCTGCTGGAATGGTTTTAGCATTAGCATTTTTTAATACACATCCAGAAACAGGCAAAGCTGCTTTTATTATTGCTCATGGTCATGAATTATGTTAATATAAACACTGCAGTGAAAGGGAAATGAGAAATAAAGACTTGAGAAGCAAGAATTGGCACCTGATGGTTTGGGGCTTTTTTTCTGCTTATCAGCATTCACATTTGCCTTGTTTGTGGGGACTCTGGGCTGGGTGGAAATGGGATTTTTCATTAAGTCACAGGGTGTTGTTCCACCTGTCCACTTGTCCCAAAGTGCACCCAGTTTCAGGGTTCCATGGTGATGGTATCTTGGCAAAAAGGAAACCCAGTTATCCATTAGCCAATTCTCAGAGTAATCTCCTTTGCAACCAGCTTTTCAGGTAGCACCTTCCAGGCTTTTCCAGGCACTGAGCAAAGCCAGCCCAGCCAACAAGTCTGCAGGGAACTCCCCTGTCTCCCTGCAAGCTTTGGGGAATGGAGGGCAGAGCTTTCTTAGCTTCACATTCTCTGCTGTTTTCTGATTGTGAGGAAGAATGGAACCCAGGTGGTTTTAGCCTTACTGATGGAGCTGTTTCCAAGGAGCAGATGCCATCAGTGATCCAGGGACCCTTCGCTGGGTTTTGGCCAGGAGCAGATGCCATCAGTGATCCAGGGACCCTTGGCTGGGTTTAGGCAGGAACAGATGCCATCAGTGATCCAGGGACCTTTGGATGGGTTTAGGCAGGAGCAGATGCCATCGGTGATCCAGGGACCCTTGGTGAGGTTTAGCCAGGAACAGATGCCATCAATAATCCAGGGACCCTTGGTTGGGTTTTGGTCAGGAGCAGATGCCATCAGTGATCCAGGGACCCTTGGTGAGGTTTTGGCCTGGAACAGATGCCATCAGTGATCCAGGGACCCTTGGTGAGGTTTAGGCAGGAGCAGATGCCATCAATAATCCAGGGACCCTTGGTGAGGTTTTGGCCAGGAACAGATGCCATCAGTGATCCAGGGACCCTTGGTGAGGTTTTGGCCAGGAACAGATGCCATCAGTGATCCAGGGACACTTGGTGAGGTTTAGGCAGGAGCAGATGCCATCAGTGATCCAGGGACCCTTGGCTGGGTTTAGGTCAGGAGCAGATGCCATCAGTGATCCAGGGACCCTTGGTTGGGTTTAGGCAGGAGCAGATGCCATCAGTGATCCAGGGACCCTTGGTTGGGTTTTGGCCAGGAGCAGATGCCATCAGTGATCCAGGGACCCTTGGCTGGGTTTTGGCCAGGAGCAGATGCCATCAATAATCCAGGGACCCTAAGAGAGTACCCTCTCTTAGGGCCATTCCCCGTGGGGTTTCTGGGATTTTAGAGTTTTGGAAGGTGAGGAGCAATGAGAGTGTTTGAATCTTGAAAATCTGGGCCAGTGTCAATATCCCTCCTGTATCTGCAGAATTGAAATCCCAGGTGCTCTCTGAGCTCCCCTCTGCAGCTGCTGAGTGCAGGGTGAGGACAGGGATGCTCCTCAGCTCTTATCTGATCAACAAGTGCAGCTCTGGAGGTGCTGAATCCCTAAGCAAGTGCAGATTAGCTAGAAACTGGGGTGTATGATGAAAAAGGCTGCACAAGAATGTGCCTAAATTCCCCTGCTAAATGAACATTTCCATTATAAGTAGTTTAGAGGAGAAATAAGTGGGCAGGGAAAATGTGTGCTTGTCATTCTCACAAAGGAGCTGGCTTCCAAACTGTTAATTTTTGAACAACTGTTGAATGGCAGGAGTGCTTCCACTCTTTCCATGCAAATCCCCATCATAAATCCCTTTTTAGCTTCCCACACTTCAGAGCTGCTCAGGGCAGTCTCTGTCTCCCTGGAAATCTTCCTTCAGTGCCTTGCACTGCTTGAGCCCTGCCTAAGGCACCCCTGAATCCCTCTGGGCCTGTGTTTGTCTGAAGATCAGCCCTAGGTTAGGGGGAAAACCCCAAACTGGCATTTTTAGAGCTGCAGTAACCTCGTTTGTGATTGCAGGGACATGAACCTGGTCACATTTCCTGCTTTGAATATCTCCTGTAAACCTCTCCATAAATTCTGTCTAAACATGCTCTGCTTTAAATCCCCTCTGGCTTAAGAATGAAATGTGCATTTGCTATCTTTATTGATCTGTGAACTCTGCACTGATAAACTCATTTCTTCATGCTTTCATGTAGCCCTGTGACCTTAAATATATTTTTAACCTAGCAAAGACTCTGAAGTGAGCAGTGGAAAGAAAAGAATCTCTTGTTTAAGGTGTGTTTTACTGCACTCTGTTTCTGGCTCCTAAAGCTGCTGAGTGTTTCCCTTAACTTGGCAATTCCATAACCAAACCCTGGAGTATTAAAATGGTGCTAAGTGTAAAAGTGTGTGTGTGTGTGTATCTCACGATTTAAAAATAAAAATGTATCTGCACCCTGAAAAACCCTGTCTGCAGTGATCCAGGCAGGGCACAAGTGTTTCGTGTCCAAGGGCTTCAGGCACAAAGCCAAAAGCTCTTAATGAAACTGATGTCACACCTTGTATCAACACCTTAGAGCTCAGGAGATGCTGAAGGAGGGGTTTTAAACAAATACCTTGTGGTTCCCTGCAGCATCCCTGCTTTTGGCTTTTGCTCTGTGCACAGCCAGAGCCACCCATGGGACGGGTGAGGGGCTGTAAACAAAGGATTCCTGCTGCTGAAGGTGGATTTTGAAGGAAATGTCTGCCCTGTTTTGCAGAGGTGAATCTGGTGCTGGGAAGACGGAGAACACCAAGAAGGTCATTCAGTACCTTGCTCATGTTGCTTCCTCCCATAAAGGAAGAAAGGACCATAATATTCCTGTAAGTTGGGGTATTTTCTCATTTCTTGGTTGCTCTTTTTGAAAATTACCATCTTTGCATTTGAAAAAATTACTTTATTTTATTAAACTGTAATATGATCTGTGTAATTTTGTCTCAACCATTATTTTCTCTTTAGCAGTGGCTGAAATGAGCAGTTACATCAAAATTTCTAGTCCATGTCAGCTGTCTAATTTCTGTTGTGAAATTAAAGGCTTTATACAAATAAAAGCAAAGCTTTCTGATGCAATAAACCCCATTTTCCAAAAAGATTCAATAAACCCAGGCAATTGTAACCGAATTTAGTTCCCACTAGATGCAGTTTTTGGTATTATATTTGTGAACAAGCTTTCTGTGCTTGCAAAAATTAACTTGTAGATAGGAAAAATCATCCAGCTTAAAAACTGCTCTAGAGTTGCTATATCTAGGAGCCAGCATCTAATTAAAAGCTCAGATTTTATTACACTATAAACAAGTGAGTATATACTTTTATATAGAGAATATTGGCTTTTTTGGTAGCTTGAAACCAGCTCTGGTTTATGTAGAACTTTCTTCAGATTTCCTGCCAGGCTTCAACATTTGCAGTGAATTTTGAGTGATTCTTTGCTTTTAAAAACCAGGAATGGGTTTGAATATTCATTGTTAGGGGTACTTGGATACGTTTGCAGTGAAGTTTTAATTGAGCTTTGCTCCAAACAGTGCCTTGCTGTAATCACAAATGGTTTTCCAGTAGTAATCCTGGTGTCTGTGGTGGCTGGAACCTTCAAAGTGCATTAATTTATGGAATTACAGAGTTGGAGGCTTACAGAATTACAGCCAAGACCTCTGAGATCAGCCCGGCCTTTGCCCAGCACCCCATTCCCACTGGAGCATCCTTGGAGTGTCACTTGCACTCATGTTGTGACTCTGGTGACACTGGGACATCATCCAGCACAAGGGATTTTCTGGGAGGTTTGCAGTTGTGCATGTTCTTGGCTTTGCCACTGTGCAGCCCTGGACAAACCCAAAAAATTGTTTTTTCAATTTCTACAGAAGCAAAATTGCCAGCAGGCTTTTGGAGAGAAGGGAATTGTGCAGGGCTTGCACCAAGTATTTCTAAATATACAGCTTGGAACACCTCAGACACTTCTGGAAGCCTCTTGTCCTTTTAAAATGTGCCTCCCTTCAAAGTGAGATTGCATTGCCCAATCCCCACAAAAGCTGAGTTTTCAAAATCTTGAGGGATGGAGATGATGCAACTTCTCAGGGAGCCTGTGAAGGCACAGGGAAGAAAGGGGGAAGCTGGGATGTGAACAAAAAGAACAGGGAGTGTCCTGAATAAAAGTCTGGGACTGTGCCCTTTATTCAATGCAGTACCACAGTGGGCACTGGATTTGCCATGTGTCCATGAAAAATGCAGAGTGTTTGTCACCAAACTAATTTTGAAAATACAGATGAGTGTCCCTTGTTGTGCAGCCATTAGTTTGTGTTCATATATTGGCAACAAAGAATGTCCAACCCTCACAGGTGCCACAGGGAAGGTAGGAAGGGTGGGAATGGGGAACAGAAGCAGCCCTAATTTAGCCTATTTGCATATTCATTAGAAAGCTGTAGAGGGCTGGTGGTGATCCACAGTGTGTGCAACCTGTGCATTGCCCTGTGCACAAGAAGATGCTAAATAGGCTTGTTAAATCAACCATGGCTTGCAGTCTGTCTGCAGCCATCCTGTTGCAGATGGTTATCAGTGCCATGTGTGTTTCTGAGCCTCTTTGAATGCCTCATTGATTATTTTTTTAAACAAAGCAATTTGCATGCTAAGGCTAGGGGGTTAAGTGTGATTTGCCTGACCCAGTGCTGTAAAAACAGAGCAGAGCAGAGGAGCCCCAGTGACACCTCAGAGCACACAGGGGCTCACCAGGTGCCTCCTCCAGCTGGGATGGAGGGGACGTGTTCAGCTTTTCTGAGGGCTCTGCCCAATGGCTGCCACCCAGCTGCTTCTCCAGGAGGCTTTTCTGCACCACCACAGCCCCCAAGTCCCTCTTTCCTTAGAGCTGACAGAGTCCTGCACAGCCCCGAGCACACGGGTTTGGAAATGGGGTCAGTGACACAGGGCTGGAGTGAATTCCAGCCTGAATTTCAGTCAGGATTCCTGGGTTGTGAGTGTGGGAATCTCATTGCCTGGCCGATCCCAAGGTGGTGTCCTGGGCACTGCACTCAAAGTGTGGGGAGGAGGAGAGGTGGCTGAGGAACCTCAGTACCTGTGGGGCTTGGCAGGGCCAGCTGAGGCTGCAGCAGCTCTAGAAGTGGGAATGGAGGCTGGGGAGGGAGAGCTGCTGGGCAGGGCTGGAACAGGAGCTGCTCTGAGGGCTGGAGGTAAGGCAGGGTGTCCATCTCCATCAGGGGAAACCTTTACATGGAGTGCAGATCACAGAATCCCAGAATGGGTTGGGTTGGGTTGGAGGGGATGCTAAAGATTATCCAGTGCCACCCCTGCCATGGCAGGGACACCTCCCCTGTCCCAGGGACACCTCCCACTGTCCCAGGTGCTCCCAGCCCCAGTGTCCAGCCTGGCCTTGGGCACTGCCAGGGATCCAGGGGCAGCCCCAGCTGCTCTGGGCAATCTTCAACCTTCACAATTCCCAATTCCCAGTATCCCATCCAGCCCTGCCCTCTGTCACTGAAGCCATTCCCTGTGTCCTGTCCCTCCATGCCTTGTCCCCAGTCCCTCCCCAGCCCCTTTAGGCCCTGGAAGGGGCTTTAAGCTTTCCCCAAAGTGTTCTCAGCCCAAACTGCCTCTGTTTTCACTAAACCCAGCTCTCATGTTGGTGCTATTTTAGACTTCAGAACTCATTGCTGGTACTTTCAGATTCATGATTGCTTTCAGTGGCTGCCTTTGCCTTGGTAGCTGAAATGCTAAATTGCTTAACTTGTTTTATTAATTTCTAAAGAAACAGAATTAGTCTTTGAAGGACAGGACCTCAGGCAGGCTCACTCAGGCTAAAGCTCCCCTGGGTTTCCCAAGTGGGCTTTAACTGCCCTCATTTAAACACAGAGAAGTTCAATCTGTGCCTGGTGGTGCTCAGTGGTGTCTCTGGTAGGGCAAGAATGGACACCCAGGAGTGCAATTCATCTTTTGTAAATACAAACAAATGAACCTCCTCTGAATCCTGAGGTGTTCCTGTCCTGCCCCATGATTGCAGGAGGGGTGGGTCTCTCCTTGGCAATTTGAAAATTCACTTCACCCACCTGAGCAAGCCAGACCTCTGCCAGCTGCCTGACAGCCCTCTGTCCAAATCTGCCATCCTGCACTGATATAAATAAGAGTCACAGACAGAGGGAGTACATTTGGCTGCTATAAAATCTCATGTTGTGTGTGTTTCTCCACAACACTTTGCCTCAGGCTCTCAGATATGAAGCTTAAGATTATTAAACTCCCAGGCTGAGCCAAGGAAGAGAGAATGGAATTGAAGATTTCTTCTGAAGCTGTGCAGATTTGAATTTTGAAGGGTTTTTGTTTTACTTTGTTACCTTCATGTTCCCTCTGTCCTTCTTGCTGGCCAAGTGTCCAGTGCAGGGTTGTGCTGCTGCTCGTGGCGCTGCTTGAAAGAAAGAAGCAAAGGTCTTGTCTCGAGTGTGGGTTGGCATTTTGAGATACTTGCAGTGGGGTGCAAATCCAGCCCCCTGACTGCTTTGTGTGGCTCCCCTTGAGCTGTTCCACCCCTCTGGGAGTGCTCAAGGACAGTGATTGTGGTGTTGTGAGGTCCCTAGGACACAAGGTGGGGATGAGAATCTGACTCCGTGTGCTCAGAAGGCTGATTTATTATTTTGTGATATGTTATATTCAAGAATGCTATACTAAAACTATACTAAACTGTATAGAAAGGAAACATTAGAAGGCTGAACAAGAATGACAATGAAAGTTTGTGACTGACTCCTCAAAGTCCGACACAGCTGATGGTGATTGGTCATTAATTAAAAACAATTCACATGGAACCAATCAAAGCTGCACCTGTTGGTAAACAACCTCCAGACCCCATTGCCAAACAATCAGATAATTATTGGTTTTGTTCTTTTCTGAGGCCTCTCAGCTTCCCAGGAGAAAGTCCTGGGCACAGAGGATTTTTCAGAGAATATCCTGGTGCCAGTGATCACCTCTGAGCCCAGCCACCCCACAGTGCCCAGGGCTGGGCACAAAGCGACTCAGGCGGGGTTAATTTTGGAAGCAGTGCCCAAACGATGCAGCTCCTGCCTCTCCCTGGCTCTCAAGGGCCCTGTGCCATGCTGGCTTTCATTAACCCTTGCGCAGACACGGGGTGCAGCGTGCGGCACGTGCCGGGAACCCTGCTCTGAAATCTGGGCAGTGTCTGTGGAACTCTCTGTGGAACTCTCTGTGAAGTGAGTGTGGTTAAAGGTGCTGACAGTGCTAATGTGGGATGTGACATGCAGCTGGAATGCCTGCTTGCTAACTTATCATTTGTTTGTTTGCAATGAACAGCCCGAATCTCCCAAACCCGTCAAACACCAGGCAAGTGGTTTTTTTTAATGCTTTTCAAGTTATGTAGGAGAACTGATGTATATTCTTCTCTTTGTGCTGATAATGTGGGAAACTTTGAAGGAGCACACAGCTAGTAGAGAATTTTGGAAATACTTAACTGGCTTGGAGAGAGGGGAGAGTGAGCAGCTCATGGGTTTCTCAGCATTGCAAAGGATTTTAACCACTTTCTTATTGCAAAGGATTTTAACACTTTTGAGCCCGAAATGAAAGGTTTGCCCTCTCTCCAAATTACTTTGTGTATACTGGGTAATGTGCTGCTGAGAGAGTGCAGAACGCTTTTTAAATATTAAACAAAGCACTAAATAAAAGATTTGATTAATGGAAGCTACCAAATTCTTTTGATTAAGTGCTTTGTCTGAATACTTTTATAGCTTTGCAAATCACCAGTGAAGACTTTGATCTCAAGCGTGAAAGGCCTGCCATAACCAAAAGCCTTGAGAAATGAAGGATTTCCCCAGACTTTGGAGGACAGGTGGTGTGAGCAGAGTGGGATCTGAGTGACGTTTGCTCCCTTGAGCTCCAGCTGCTGTCAGTGCCCAGGCTGGCAGAGTGCTGGGCACATCCCTGCCCATGTGCTGGGCACATCCCTGCCCATGCCACGCTCCTGATCCCCTGCTCTGTCTGATCCCAGTTTCTGGGGGAGAGAAGGAATTGCAGGGCTCCAGGTGGAGCTCAGCTGGAGGAGGCTCAGGTGGAAGCTGAGGGCAGGACTGTGGGGAGGGATAAACAATTGCTGCCACAGGAGAAATGCCCCGCTCTGACCTGAGCTGGTAAGTGATGCCTGTGAGCTTTTAAAGCTTTGTCCCAGCTCCCCAGGGAATGACCAGCCATGGAAACTGAAGGGTTAATTCAGCTGGGTGAGTCCCCCTTGCATTTCTCTGGAGCTGATGAGTGCAGTGTAAATCCAGTGCAAAGGGAGATAGTAAAGGAACCTTCAGGTGAGATCTGTTGGGGTCAGAAAGCAGCTGTGGTGCCCTGGGAGTGTGTGGTGCAGTCAGACCCAGCTGTGGGGCTGTGCTCTCCTGTTCAGAAGCTGCAGACATTCCCAGGGAGCAACTGAATCCTCCCTCCTTGCACACATCAGTCACTTCCAAGGGTTTTTACTCAAATCTTTGTCAAGTCCAAAAACAGACAGAGTGGTGTTTGGTTGAGCCCTCCTCTTGCTTGGAGCTGGGTGCCAGGGTGGACATGAGACTTTTGTTGGTGAACATTTTAACTGTGGCTGTGGAAAATGCTAATCCCAGGCTGTTGATGCTGCATAAGGCATGGAATCATTGCCATCTGTGTTTCAATGTCACTTGGAAGTGCAGAGTGGATCCCTGCTGTATGTGAGTAGCATGGAGCTTCCCTGCCTGCCCCAGGCCTCCCCAGAGCCAGACCCTGGGCTGCTGCTGCTTTCTCTGGAGCTGAGACAGTCCCTGGCCTTGTGTCCGTGGTGCTGCATGAGCCATTGCATGCCCTCACTTCTCCCACAGCTCCCATTCTGCTTTTTCCAAGGAGTTCTGGGGAGATGCCGTGCAGGGGCTGTGCCCCGAGGCCAAGCTGGAGTTCAGTGTCTGTGTGAAACCCTGAGCCCTCCCCAGAGAGGGCTGGGTTTGGCTGAAAGCAGTGCCTGGAGAGAGGAAAGCCCCAGATCAGGAGCCTTTTGCCCCGTGAGGGCTGTGACAGGTCTGTGTGTGCAGCACTGAGCTCTGCTGGTTCCCGTGGTGCTCACCCTCAGCCCCTCGGGGTGATGGCAGCAAGGAGCAGCCAGAGCATTTATTTAATGGCTAAATGTGTTTATCCACATCCTCTGCTGCTTTGTCCCAGGTTTGTCCCGGCCTGCTGTGCCCTCCCGGTGCTGGTGGCACACAGCCATGCCATGCAGCACCCACTGGGCACTCAGGGCATTTCTTTTCCGAAACCTTGCAGAATTTGGACATGCCAGCTGTGCCACACTCCCTGCCTGGCTGGGCACACTGGGGTTTGTCCCAGGAGAGGAGCAGTGCTGAGGGAATGCTGCCCTGGATCTTGGTGTGCCCACAGCAGCTGGGAGAGGGGAGGGCATGTGGGAGCATTCCAGGCTCTGAGGCTTTTCCTTGGGGAATTTGGAGAATACAACAGCACAGAGTGGCTGTAACAGGCATCCAGTTTCTCTCCAGTTGCAGTTTTTTGTCAGTTTAAAAGTGCTTTTAGGCTGTCACCTTGGCAGCCCTGCCATGGCACTGCTGGCTCTGCTCTGGGCCAGGACTCACATTTATTCCCTCTGTATTTATTCCTTCTTTACCCACCCCAGCATTTAGGGAATGTGTTGTCCCAAAGGGAGCACATTTGGAAGTAAGCAACTTCTGAGCAGATAACTTGAGGTCACATAAGAGAAGGTGCAGCCATTTATTTCCAGGAGAGCTTGAAATATATTTCAATATACAAATCAAATCTTTTAGGTGTTAAGTAGTGAATTTTAAAAATTCCTGTCTAAGAATTGACCCTGCGTGGAAGCCTTAAGAGACTTAATGCTTCCTGTTCTTTGATGCTTGGTCTGGGCCTTTATTCACCAAGACTATAAATAATTGGAAAAAGCAGGTTCATGAACACAGATGTCGGATTGGAGACTACATTCCAGACAGCTTCACTTATTTTTTTTTTCCCCACACCATCCTTCAGAGCAAGAAGACAATATATTTTCCTGTGTACATTTGTGCCTCCTGGGCTCTTGGAAGCAGCACAGACTTTTTTTGTTACCAGACCTCCTCACGGACAGAACTTGTAAAAGCTGTTGTGCAATTTCCTTGAGATAAGTACTTCAAATTCTAAACTCATTGGCCAGAGCTGACAGAAGCATTTAACAAATGCATTAAGCACCCTGAGCAATGCTGGCTGGATTGAGCAATTGGAAAGCAGTGTTTGTAATTGGTGTTGCTCAGCTCTGGTGTGGCCAGGTCAGAGGTGATGCAATGAGATGAGTTTCAGTCTGGCTGACTGAAGGGGAGTTTCACTCACCTGAAAGTAGGTTTGAAAATAAGTATTTCTGAGTTTGGAAATAGGTGTTCTGAGATAGCTGTATTGCCAGCACAAAGTTTAAACCTAAAACCTTAAATCAGTTAAGCACTCAAAGGTCTGTGCCTGATTTCATTAGCCCTAAATGTGAATTTTCTTTCCCATATTCAGTGACTTTCAACATCCATCAAGTCCTGTCTGGTCCCTGCTCTGTCTGTGTGTGTGTGTCTCTGTTTGTGTTTTGATAAACAAACACCACCCAAAATCCAGCCACGTTCAGCCCTGGATGGAGGCAGCTGCAGGTTTGGGAGTGAGGGGAGGATGAGGATGCCCCTGTGGAGGTGGTGGCCCTGCCACACCAGGGGAGGTGACTGCAGGAGAGGCAGAGCACCTGGGCCCTGTGCTCTGGGTAAACCCGTTGTGTTTGTGTCTCTGTGGTTTGCAGGGGGAGCTGGAGAGGCAGCTGCTGCAGGCCAACCCCATCCTGGAGTCCTTTGGCAACGCCAAGACCGTGAAGAACGACAACTCCTCCCGCTTTGTGAGTGCCCTGATCCCTGCAGAGCCTCCTGACCCCTGCAGAGCCTCCTGACCCCAGAGCCTTTGCCCTGATCCCTGCAGAGCTTCCTGATCCCTGCAGAGCCTCCTGACCCCAGAGCCTTTGCCCTGATCCCTGCAGAGCCTGTGCCCTGATTCCAGAGCTGTGCCCTGATCCCAGAGCCTGTGCCCATGATCCCAGAGCTGTGCCCATGATCCCTGCAGAGCCTGTGCCCTGATCCCTGCAGAGCCTGTGCCCTGATCCCTGCAGAGCCTGTGCCCTGATTCCAGAGCTGTGCCCTGATCCCAGAGCCTTTGCCCTGATCCCAGAGCTGTGCCCATGATCCCAGAGGCTTTGCCCTGATCCCAGAGCTGTGCCCTGATCCCAGAGCCTGTGCCCTGATCCCAGAGCTGTGCCCTGATCCCTGCAGAGCCTGTGCCCTGATCCCAGAGCTGTGCCCTGATCCCAGAGCCTGTGCCCTGATCCCTGCAGAGCCTGTGCCCTGATCCCAGAGCCTGTGCCCTGATCCCAGAGCTGTGCCCTGATCCCAGAGCCTGTGCCCTGATCCCTGCAGAGCCTGTGCCCTGATCCCAGAGCCTGTGCCCATGATCCCAGAGCCTGTGCCCTGATCCCAGAGCCTTTGCCCTGATCCCAGAGCCTGTGCCCTGATCCCAGAGCCTGTGCCCATGATCCCAGAGCCTGTGCCCTGATCCCAGAGCCTTTGCCCTGATCCCAGAGCTGTGCCCATGATCCCAGAGCCTGTGCCCTGATCCCTGCAGAGCCTGTGCCCATGATCCCAGAGCCTGTGCCCTGATCCCAGAGCCTGTGCCCTGATCTCAGAGCCTGTGCCCTGATCCCAGAGCTGTGCCCTGATCCCTGCTGCTGCTGCAGGAATTCCCTGTGCCAGGTGTTCTCTGATTGTATCAGGAGATTTCTCTCTCCCCTTCCTCCATGAGTCCAGGTTCTCCTACAATGCCTTCTGCTTTTTGGGCTCACTGAAGGCACCTCCTCACTGGCTCTTGGCACAGTGATTTTATTCTGACTCCAGCCACCCCTGAGCTGACAGCAGCTCACAGTCTATCAAACAGAGCTGGGCTGGGCCTGTGTGCACAAATGCTGCTGGCTTGCTGTCAGGTGCCAAGGCCTGGGCACCCCATGGCACTGGCAAAGCCTGCAGCCTTCCTGTGCAGAGCTGTGACTTTATCCAGTGCTTGGCTTGGGGAGAACATCCTGAGTTTCTGCAAAAGCACACATAAAACCCCATCTCAACGTCCTGATGTACTGCAGGAAAGTCAAAAGGCCACTGTGTGACCTAGCCCAGGTGGCAGGCACTGCTGTAGCTGCTCCATGTTTTTGTTGGGTCCCTGCCTGCTGTTCACAGTGTTTTGGTGGCTGATAACCACTTCTGATGGGTTCCATTGTTTTAAAAATTGTGGTGGAACTCAGGATGAATAAATAGCTTTTTACCACTTCTTAGAACTTCCTCTCCTTTGAAGGCAAAAAAAAAAAAAAACCAAAAAAGCCATCTCTTATTTCAGGGGGAAGATGTTTTTAGTACAACTTCAAAAGTGCTCAGGAGGTATTAAATCATTTTGCTTGCAAGAACAGCACTACAATTTACAGAACAAATGAAAGATTTCTTGTCTGCCTTTGACATTTCAACAGTTGCTTGGATTTATAATGCATGAACTCAACTCCATGATAAGAACTCTGGAAAACTGTATGACTAAATCCATCAGCCCCTTCAGCTGAGAAGGGAGAGCACAGTTCTGTGGAAATTCAGCTTTTGTAATTTTCCAGCCCTGTTATTTATAATGTTTCCTGATGCTTATAGGAGCTGGGTACAGGATTTATAACATCAACAGGTTTCACTGCACAGTGATTCCACTTTGTTACCTGTCTTGAATCCATCAGAGGCTGTACTAATTTAATGAGAAACTTCTTCCCCTAAAAGATGTTAGCATCTGGTTTGTGTTATTTTGAGCTCTGCATTTCCATCATGAACATAATCACTCTGATGGCTCCAGCTCTGTTTTCATAAAGGAACCAGGATAATTCATTGCAGATGGTCTCATCTCATGCAGAAAAAAAATCATCTTTAACAGCCATTTTCCAACCTGATTTAAAAATCTCTGTCCTGCCACGGAGTGAGAGGTGCTTCAGCCTTGCCCTGCTCCTGGTAACCCAGGCAGGACTCAGAGAAGCCCAATGGCCAATGGATTTTATTTTCCCCCATTTTCTCTTGTCCCAAAGGCAGTTCTCTTGTGTTCCAGGGGATCAGTCTCTGGTTTGTATTGGCCAGGAGAGTGGCCTTGCTGGATTGATGTGGCAGCACTGAATGCTTCCCTCTGATATGGCTTTTCCAAAGCCCTGGCCTCAGTGCTGTGGTGGTGTCAACAGAATTGAGCCCTTAGAGGGGCCGTGGAGGCCTTTTGGGAAAGGAGGGAGAAATCCTTTGGGCCAGGCAGCACCGGAGGTTGAGGAGCTGGGGCCCTTCAGGCACCAGAAAATGCCCCAGAAATGTGCACACCTGGAAGGAATCCCATCATTGCCCCCCACCTCAGAGTGTGTGCTCAGGGAAAATGGAGTCTCACCTTCAGAGGGGTTTGGATCACAAATAAATACAAAGAAATAATACTACAAATAAATAAGTCTGCCCTAGGAGCTCCCCCATCCCTGGAGTGTGTTTGTGTGCTCCCTTGGAGTGAGCCCATGGAAGGGGAAAGGTTCCCTCTGAACCTGGGAAATCCTTGAGCCATGAGTGCATTTGGGTTATCTCTGGTATGGACAACATTGTCTTCATTTAAAAAAAAAAAAAAGTAATTATGAAAAAATCTTCTTTCCTTTGCAGGGCAAATTCATCAGGATTAACTTTGATGTCACTGGTTACATTGTTGGGGCCAACATTGAGACCTGTATCCTTTTTCCTGCCACATCTTGCAAAATGCAGCTGCCCTGCTTTGTTTTGCTTTTAACCCTAGAATTCATTGGAATGCAGTGAGAGGTTGCCACACTTGGACATTCCTTTGACAGCATCCATCTCTCCCTTTGTTTCAAAATAACTGCTCAAATATCACAGATTCAGCAGCTTCTGTGTGCTCAGAAATCCTAAACTCCCAAATCCCACCCCCTGGAACCTGCAGGGTTTTCAGGCTGGCCTTCAAGCCAGGCTGTGTTAGAAAGGGAAACCATGTGAAATGTGCTTGTGCTGGGAACGTTTCTGAAAATCCCCAATGCCTTCCTGAGGAGGAGCTGAGCCTCTGTGTGGTGCCAGGAGCAGCCCCTGCCTGGAGAGCAGCTCCTGATCCAGGACAGAGCCCAGCTCTTCTGGCTGCCACGAAGGTTCAGTGACACAAGGACTCCTACTATGCTTGATTAATTGTAATTAATACCAAAGGGAATTCAGTTTTAGCTCTAAGAGTTGTTCTTGTTTATGAGTGGAAAACCAAGTCGAAACACTGGCACTGAAAGCCCTTCCCTGAAGTTGTTTTCTCTGTGTTAAAAATGCATTGTGTAATTTTGAGTTTTCTGGGAGAATAGCAGTGGAGTGGTCATAAAAGGATGGAGCTGGGAGTCTTGCTAAACAACATTAAGTGAATATTGATCATAAACAATGCTGTAGTTAAGTTTCCATTTGGTTCCTGTGTTTTGAAACTGCTCGATCCGAACATTTAAGTGTTTGGAATTGTCAGAAAATGTGATTTCCCAATAAGGCTGGGAAAGATCTATAGTTATTCAAAATATGCTGCAATGATAAGTGGGTTTTTTTCATTCACCACAGCACAGGAATGAAGGCAGCCTTTAGGAAAGTCCAGATGAATTGTTTTGCCCAGAGCTTTGTGAAAACCAGGAGGATTTAACTCTTGGGGAATTTCTTCTTCATCACAGGAACCCATCCTTGCCACTGTCATTTCAAATCCCTGTCCTACATTTGCTTTACAATACGGGATATCAAGAAATAAAGAAATGAAATAAGATTACAGCTCATGGCAGCTAATCAGGCACTACCTGCTGCAGGAATTGAATTTGGGAGCTGTTGAAAGGCAGTGTGGATTGTTATGGAAAAAGGCAATGCTTGGAGGGAATGGCAAATGCACTTGGGATAGTAAAGGACTTGTGAGTTCAGCAGCTGCTGCTTTTTGGGATTAGGAGTTCAGCTAGGACCTCAATGGAAGTGATGATGGAGAAGGATGGAGCTCCCCCTCACCAAAAGTGCAGCTGGGCCATGGCAGACAGTGGTGGTTGCAAGGAGCAGGGGAAGCAGGGATGGGAGTGTAGAAATGTCAGGAGCTGGCTGGGATGAACAGTGGGTTTCTACCAGCTGGAAATCTCTTACTCAGTCACTAAAGTCCATGTTGGACCTGGTCCAGTCACAGAATGCCAGCCTGGTTTGGGGTGGAAGGGACCTCAGTGCCCATCCTGCCATGGCAGGGACACCTCTCACTGTCCCAGGGTCACCTCTCACTGCCCCAGGGACACCTTCCCCTGTCCCAGGGATAGTTCCACTGTCCCAGGGTCACCTCTCACTGCCCCAGGGTCACCTCTCACTGTCCCAGGGTCACCTCTCACTGCCCCAGGGTCACCTCCCCCTGCCCCAGGGACACCTCTCACTGCCCCAGGGACATCTTCCCCTGTCCCAGGGATAGTTCCACTGTCCCAGGGTCACCTCTCACTGCCCCAGGGACACCTCTCACTGCCCCAGGGACACCTTCCCCTGTCCCAGGGTCACCTCCTCCTGCCCCAGGGACACCTCCTCCTGCCCCAGGGACACCTCTCACTGCTATAGGGACACCTCTCACTGTCCCAGGTGCTCCCAGCCCCAGTGTCCAGCCTGGCCCTGGGCACTGCCAGGGATCCAGGCACAGCCCCAGCTGCTCTGGGCATCACTCCTGTAATTCTCTTTGGTCTCAGGCTGGTTCCCTGGCCTGCTTTGGGGCTCTCAGTAGGTTTTGAAGCAGGGTGAAGCTGGGATTGCAGGTGGCCCTTGACTCCAGGTGACCCCAGACCTGCTGGAGAAGTCTCGAGCCGTGCGTCAGGCCAAGGACGAGCGCACGTTCCACATCTTCTACCAGCTCCTGGCTGGAGCAGGAGAACACCTCAAATGTAAGCTGGGAGTGTCCATCTGACACCCACTGGGTGCTGCATTGGTTGTTTCAGGGGTACAGGGTGGGTTTGAGTGGTTCTGTGGTTGTGAGTGGTGAGCATTAAGGGAGAGGCTGGGTAGCTTTGCCCTGCAGTCACTGCTGGGGTGTGGTGCTGTTCACAGGGGTCCCAGGACTAGGGAAGAGATGAGAATCTTGACTCCATGTTTCAGAAGGCTGATTTATTATTTTATGATATATGTTATATTAAAAGTATAGTAAAAGAATAGAAGAAAAGATTTCATCAGAAGGCTTGAAAGGAAAAGAAAGGAAAAGAATGATAATAAAATCTTGTGACTGCTCACAGCCTCGACACAGGTGGCTGTCATTGGTCATCAAGTAAAAACAATTCCACATGCTGGGTCAACAGTTCTCCAAATCACATTCCAAAGCAGCAAAAGATGGAGAAGCTGAAGCTTCCCAGCCTCTCAGGAGAAAAGATCCTAATGAAAGGATGTTTCAGAAAATATGTCTGTGACACTGGGTTTTATCAGACGTGCTGGGGAGCCACTCTGCCATTCCAAGGCAGTGTCTCCTCCCTGCCAAAGCCCAGTTTGGGAATCCCTGGACTGGAGTGCAGAGTTCCCAGATGGAAACAATCAGTCCCATCTCCTCCAGCCTACAGAGAAATTTAACCCAAACCCAGTGAAACCCTGGGCTGTCTTCAAGCCATGGCAGTGCTGGGGTGGTTATCTCAGCTCTGTTTGGGTTTTTTTTCCCTCCTTGGGAATTCCTGGTGGGCTGTGATAACTGGAGCTCATAAAGATACAGACTTCAGAGAACTGGTCCACTCCTCCTGTAGGAGATAAGGTGGTGCTCACATCCTTGATGGGATCATCAATCCCCAGCTCCATTTCTGCCTGGGTCTGGTAGCTTTCAGTAGAGATTTCCTTTCAGGATATTCCAGATGAGGATTTGAGATGGATCTGGTTAATGTTCTGGGGCTGGTGTAATGCATTGAAGAGCTTGTGGAGGTTGCTGCAGGGAGAGTCTCAGTCTGGCCTCAGCTTGGGAGGTGGACTTGTATTTTTAGGGTATTTTTAGGGTTTCAGAAGCTGCTCTCCTGGCTTGTAGCCATTTCTGAGGGACTGGTTTCCTAAAGCAGAGCTGGGGAATTGAGTGAGAACAGAGCACGGGTGGGTGTGAACAGCATTGCTGAGCTTATTTTTCTGTCTCCTCCCCTTCCCCCAACACAGCTGACCTGCTGCTCGAGGGATTTAACAATTACAGATTTTTATCTAATGGCTACATCCCCATCCCTGGGCAACAAGACAAGGACAACTTCCAGGAGACAATGGAAGCCATGCATATCATGGGCTTCTCACACGATGAGATCCTGTGTAAGTTATGGAGCCTCTGGAATTTCCAGGGTCCTTTTCCCTCTCTCTCTCACACACACACTCTGCTAATTTAGTGTCACCAAGTTTAATGTTGCTTCAGTGTCTCTGACAGCCTGAAGAAAATGTTTGCTTAACTCCAACTGGAGTTGAATTCAAGCCATTTGCCCAAAAAGCACAGTACAAACTGTATTTCCTCCCTGAACTTCTTTCTCCTTGCAATCTGGAAGGAGAGTGACACAAGAAACAGGAGGAAAGTGTGTTCAGCTGAGCCCTGTGCCATGGAACTGATGCAATGTCTTGTTATCACAGCCATGCTGAAAGTGGTGTCCTCAGTGCTGCAGTTTGGAAACATTTCCTTTAAGAAGGAGAGGAACACAGACCAGGCCTCCATGCCAGAGAACACTGGTGAGTTCCCATGTCTGGGGGTGTCCTTGGGCTTGTGCTGAGCTCTCTGCCTGCCCTGTCCAGGGCAATCTTGGCAAGCACAGAGCAGTGCTGAGCATCCTTGGGAGGGGCCTGGGCTGATGGCACCAACAAACAATTCCTAAACCTCTCCCTTTCCATCTCCTGCTGCAGACAAATGCAAATGTCCATCAGGGGAATTGATGCTGTTTGCATTGCTGCTAAGCTTGGAACAAGTATTTTGGTTGTAATCTTGTTTATTGCTCTCTCCAAAGATTTAAGCCCTAGCAAGAAGTTCATGCTTAAATCAGTTTGTTTGCTTTGGTTGCTGAGAGCAGTTTTGTTGCCAATGATAAGAGCCCTGGAGCCAAGCACAACTTCCCTGGTGCAGTGGCTGAGGACAGGAATGCTGCATTTAGAGCAGGCTCGCTTCTGGAGTGTCCTGGCAGCGTGGCTGACACTGAATTTATCAGTGCCTGCAATGCAATCAGCTTTTGGAAGGATACATTTCTTCCCCCACCCCCCCCAAAAAAACCCAACGAGCTGCTGAGAGGCACATTTGAGGTTTTTATTGAAGGCTGCAGTGCCAGCCTTTGAAATGTTCTCAAGAGAGGCATTTTGGAGAGGGGCAGAGGAACCCCCATTCCCAGGAGCTGCTGAGCTCAGCTTCTTGTCTGGTCTCATCCTGTAACTGCCCCAAATTCCTGAGCTCCTGGGTCACTTGTAAAGCCCAAAATTGTCCTTTCTGAGGGCAGTGGTGCTGCCCAGGTTAGAGGTCAGTAGTTACTGACCTGGCTTTTGGCACTTTGTGTTGCAATGGGGAGAAAAGATGGGTGTGGGGTTAATTTTTTGGGCTTTTCCTGGTTTAGAGAACCCACCCAGGTCATGGTCCTTGTGGAAGGTGTAGGGTGGAAAGACAGAGATGCTTCTTGGCTGTCTGTAGTTGCATTACCACTGGTTTTTAGACATCAATTCTGAATTACAACACTGGCTATAAATACATTGATACTCTGGATATTTATAGTTCTGGATCCAAAATTCTGACTTCTAAAGCCAAAAGGATGAAAAGCTCAGATCACAAAGCATATTCTGCTCTCTTATATTTAAGAATTTGGTATATGGTCTAAGTTACTGCATCTTTCTGGAGGAATTGAGGGTAACTGATCTCTCTTTTCTTGTCACATCCCATTGTGAGGGTTTCCCTGCATCCTCTGCAGAAATCAGTGTCCCTGCAGGGACTCCCCTTGCTCAGAGCCTGGGTGTGACACAGCCAGGCACTGCCTGTGTGGGTGGGAGGAGTTTGTGTGGGCACTGAGATGGGAACCCATTCAAAGAACCTGGGAACCAAATTCTCCCCTGGAGATGGTGAATGTAGATAAACAAATCCTGGGCTCAAGTACAGCTATCAGAGCAGCCACAGAGCCTTTGTGGCTCAGGAGGATGGAGGAGCTGTGCTTGGAGAGTCAATTCATGCTCACCAGGCTGGGAAGGGACCTTGCAGCCGGGAGGGCAGAAGTTCAAAGCAACCTCATAAAGTTCATGTTCACCTCTGATAGGAGCTCCTCAGTATCTTGGCTTTGTAATTAATTCAGAACTTTCTGTCCAAACCGCAGCAGTAATAAAACATGGCTCAGGACATCACGGTTTTCTCCAGTCCCACCTTTTCAATTGTCCTTTCTCATTACAAACAAACAAGGAGGTGCCCTGCCTGTGGCAGGGGGTGAACTGGGTGATACTTGAGGTCTCTTCTACCACCTGCTCTGGATCATTGGCTGGGATCACCCCTGCTGTGGTTTATTGGGATCATTGGCTGGGATCACTCCTGCTGTGGTTTATTTGGATCGTTCTCACCTGCTGTGGTTTATTGGGATCATTGGCTGGGATCTCACCTGCTGTGGTTTATTGGGATCATTGGTTGGGATCACTCCTGCTGTGGTTTATTGGGATCATTCTCACCTGCTGTGGTTTATTGGGATCATTGGCTGGGATCATCCCTGCTGTGGTTTATTGGGATCATTGGCTGGGATCTCATCTGCTGTGGTTTATTGGGATCATTGGCTGGGATCTCACCTGCTGTGGTTTATTGGGATCATTGGCTGGGATCATCCCTGCTGTGGTTTATTGGGTTCATTGGCTGGGATCTCACCTGCTGTGGTTTATTGGGATCATTGGCTGGGATCTCATCTGCTGTGGTTTATTGGGATCATTGGCTGGGATCATCCCTGCTGTGGTTTATTGGGTTCATTGGCTGGCATCTCACCTGCTGTGGTTTATTGGGATCATTGGCTGGGATCTCATCTGCTGTGGTTTATTGGGATCATTGTCTGGGATCTCATCTGCTGTGGTTTACTGGGATCATTCTCACCTGATGTGGTTTATTGGGATCATTGGCTGGGATCTCACCTGCTCGGGTTTATTTGGATCATTCTCACCTGAAGCACAGTTTATGACTGACTGGAAAGGCTGGGACAATAAACTCCATGTCCCTGGGTTATGCAAGGAGCTGAGTGTGGTATTTGGGGTGCTCTGGGACCCTCCTTCCTTGCACTGCAATATCCTTTACAACATCCCCTGGCTACTTAATACTTTCAAGTCCTTGTTTTATTTGTTTATTTTAATGATCCTGAGAGCACTTCCTGCTTGGCCCCTGAGGTTGTGAGTTTTATCTGATGTGCTGGTGCAGATTTGTTTGCTCAGAGCCCAGAAATGCTCCTGTTTGTGGCTCAAGTGAAGGAGTGCTCAGTTTGTGACACTCCCCTGATCTCACTGCTTGTGTGTCAGGTCATGAACCCTTCTAGTGAACATATGGCCAGACAGAGAATCTCAACATTAAAGAGCAATAATAGTTTTCTTAATACTAAAGAAAAAAATAATGCAGCAGAAACTCTCCTATATTAGTATGAACATCTGTTTTCCAATGCTATTTGAAAAAATCCAGCTTTTTATTTTCATTTTGACAGTAAAAGAAGCTATCAGATGATAAAGATAAGGGGCCAAGTTCTTACTGGGTGGTGTGGAGAGCTTCCTGCTAAAGGGCAACACTTCCCTGGATCTAAAAATACCCTCAGTGTCACTGTCATTTTTAGAAGTGTGGAATCACAGCCACCCGAGCTCCTGGGCCTCGTGTTCAGGGGAGGGACTGATGCAGCAGGAGCCTGTAGGGCTGGTGTGGGTAATGCACATTTAAATAATGAAATGACACCAGGAGGCTCCTGCTGTTGGAGTGCACTGCTGCCTGTGCTGCTGTTCTGTGTGAAATATTGGAATCCCAGGCTGGTTTGGGTTAAAGGTTATCCCATTCCAGAAGGGACCCCTCCCACTGTGCCAGCCTGTCCTGGGGAGTGCTCAGCTCCCTGGCAAGGTGGCACAGCCCTGCTTTGGGCTGGCACAGCTGCCTGCCCTGAGCCAGGTTTTCAGGCACCTTTAGGATGGTGGATTTGATGTGTGATGTCCCCATGCTGTCCTTTTTTCCTGGGCATCGGAAAAGGGATGTATTCCCTTTCAGAGCAGCTAAATGAGCTGTTAATGAGCTGGCTCCTGATGAACTCCAGCCTTTCCCTGCTCCCCAGGCACGTCCAGCTGTGTCCCTGTGGAGAGCTCTGCCAGCCTTGGGGACACAGCAGGGCAGGGTCTCAGTGCTCCCTGTGTCCCTCTGTCCCCTGTCCCCGTGTCCCCTCTGTCCCTGTGTCCCTCTGCCCCTCTGTCCCTCTGTCCCCGTGTCCGTGTGTCCCTCGCAGTCGCACAGAAGCTCTGCCACCTGCTGGGAATGAACGTCATGGAGTTCACCCGCGCCATCCTCACCCCCCGCATCAAGGTGGGCCGGGACTACGTGCAGAAAGCCCAGACCAAAGAACAGGTGAGCTCTGAAAGGTCCACAAAGCCCAGACCAAAGAACAGGTGAGCTCTGAAAGGTCCACAAAGCCCAGACCAAAGAACAGGTGAGCTCTGAAAGGTCCACAGAGCCCAGACCAAAGAACAGGTGAGCTCTGAAAGGTCCACAGAGCCCAGACCAAAGAACAGGTGAGCTCTGAAAGGTCCACAGAGCCCAGACCAAAGAACAGGTGAGCTCTGAAAGGCCCAGAAAGCTCAGACCAAAGAACAGGTGAGCCTTAAAAGGTGCTTTAAAGACCTTTAAAGGCTGAGGGAAGCTGCCTTGTCCTCATTAGCTCCTAACAGAGACAATTGGCTTTCAGCATTTGCTGCTCTGTTAAAGCTTTACTGTCTTTGTGAAATGTTCTTATATGGTAAAAATCATTTGTAGAACGGAAGAAACCTTTCCATTTCCTTGATTTTCTCCTGGTTTCATCCTTTCATGTTGTGACATTATCAAATACTTGGAGACCTTTTGTTTTTATGGAACAGTTTAGAAAGAAATTTTTCTTAACATTGATCAAACTCCAAGCTGTTCCTACTGCTTGTTTTCATTCCTCACTGGTATTAACTCCATCCAGCTTCTTCCTTCACCGAGTTATTTGTGATAACATCCATGTCTGTGTGCTTTTGATGGCTTTTCCAGGGTAAATAAATGTTCCTGTTTGGGTTTGCAGGCGGACTTTGCAGTGGAAGCCTTGGCAAAGGCCACCTACGAGCGCCTGTTCCGCTGGCTCGTGCACCGCATCAACAAAGCCCTGGACAGGACCAAGCGCCAGGGAGCCTCCTTCATTGGCATCCTGGACATTGCTGGCTTCGAGATCTTTGAGGTACAGGGAGATGTCCCTGCTCAGGGTTTCCTTTTCCTGTTTCTGTGGGGTCAGGACAGCTGCAGAGGCACCGAAGGCAGCGTGGTCTGAGGTTACACGAGGGATTTGTTTAGGTGTACAAAGGCTTTGACAGCCCAAAGTTACAGTGCCAGAAAATCATAATTTAATATTTAATCCTTCTTTATGTGTGATAGTTGTTCTTACTATAATTTAATTGTTCCTACTATAATTTAATTGTTCCTACTATAATTTATGTCCTGGAGATTGGTAGAATTGCTTTCCAGTTTTCTTTGCGTTACATTCGAACTCTGCGAAGTTTTGGAGAATTTCCTTATAAAGTCAAATTTTTGCCTCCCAGATCTGTGGTGTCTTGTCACTGACTCATTCTTGAACACTGCTGTTGTTTTGCAGCTGAACTCCTTTGAGCAGCTCTGCATTAACTACACCAACGAGAAGCTGCAGCAGTTGTTCAACCACACCATGTTTATCCTGGAGCAAGAGGAATATCAGCGAGAGGGCATCGAGTGGAACTTCATCGATTTTGGCCTGGATCTGCAGCCTTGCATTGACTTAATTGAAAGACCTGTAAGTTTGCACATGAATAATGCTCTGAGGAGAAGAGCTTGGAGTGCTGACTGTGTCTTTTGCTGCCTGCAAATGAGACATTTCTTTGTGGAGCTGTCATTAAAAGGGAATTAACAGGAATGCTGAAGTTCAAATCTAAAATACCGTGTATTGTTAATAAAAGGATTTATCCAGAGGGGATTTTGCCCTTATGTCAGTGTAAAACACTGAGCTCAAGATATGAAGCTGCTATTTTTATACCTTTTTCCCTGGTACTAATGAAGTCATTAATTCTGTCAGTGTCATTAAACTGTGCCATCGTGGTGTAGGAGCTTTGGGACTCAGGTAGAAAGTTTTCCCAAGACTTCTGGTAGACTTCCTTCATTGGACATCAATAACAAAATTCCTGAAACTTCATGTAGAATAGAGTTTCCCCTCAGAAAATTGCCTTGCAAATAGGAAAACAGGATCTTAGAAGTGGTTTTAGTCACTGTGGTTTTTAACATCCTCCTCTGGCTGCTCAATCCGTGGAAGCTGAGGAGCAGGAGGAGCAGATGGGGAGAACAGAGACTCCAGAAAGTTTGTTCTGTCCATGTCAGAGCCTTTTAAATGAAACCTGGGCCAGTGCAGGTACTCTCCTGCCCATTTCTGTGTATCCTGGGGTGCAGGAGAGCTCCCAGTGCTGCTGCTGTGCATCCTGACCAGCAGAAAAGCTGCATTCCTGTTTCCCTATGGGAAAAGAGAAATCTAGTTTCAGTTATCAAAGGTCTGCACTTGGTGTGTGGAACTGAGAAAGTTCTGCCTCCTTGGAAGGTAAAATCTCCTCCAAAAGGCCTCAGGGGACAAGCGTGGCTGCCCTCAGTGTGCACATGTTGAGGTGAATACCCTAAAACACCTCAAGTTATTTATTAACTTCAAATCAAACCTCAGTGCCCTCCCAGTTGTTCTGTAAGTGTGATGCCAGGTACATTGAAACATCTCTCACCCAATGGGTGAACTTTGCATTCCCTCAGAACCTTTTAAGTATAAATCCTGAGAAAGCAAGGCTCTGGTCAGCATGGACCGGCTCAGTGGTGTCCCCATGGGTATTGGAATGAGTTTGTTTGAATCAGCTATGACATCCTTCTTGACCTGGACTCCCCCACAGCTTGTTGTACTGAAATTAGGCTTGGAACATTTGGGACTACCCTTACTGTGATGTTCAGTGGTGCACTGGAAATATTAAACTTTGAAAAAAAAATAATTATATATATACATATATAAAACATGAGCACACTCTCAAACTGCTTTTCAGGCAAATCCTCCTGGTGTGTTGGCATTGCTGGATGAAGAATGCTGGTTCCCTAAAGCTACTGACAAGACATTTGTGGAGAAATTGGTCCAAGAGCAAGGAACTCATTCCAAATTCCAAAAGCCAAGGCAACTGAAGGACAAAGCAGACTTCTGCATTATTCACTATGCAGGGAAGGTAAGGGCTCAACATTAAATTCTAGTTTGGAAAGGTTGGTTTGGGGAAAGTTCTCTGCTTTCCTTCCAAAGCCTGGATGCAAAAACAGACAACTTCTGCCTTGGTTGGAGCAGAACCATGCTGGTCTACAGAGATTTTAGGGAATCTCTGTAGGGAATAAGGGAATTTTAGGGCTCCCTGGGTTGTGATGAAGCCCAGGTTGGTATCAATGATTTTTTAGCTGCTGAGCTGGGGTTTATTTGGAAACCACAGATTTGGCCCTTTAAAGATAAGAACTTTGCTTTCTGTATAGGACCAAGTGTTTAAATGTAAATACTGTAGAGAAATTAAAAAAAAATCATGCTGCAGCACATCCTTAATTTACTCTCCAGTAATTTAGATAAAGTAATTGGTGACTATCCTAGAGCTGGTTTTACATCTTCACAAACGAAACTTATTTTGGCAATAAACTGGGCAGCAAATAAACACCCACCCAGCTGTCGGTAAGAGAGCAGTCAGATTGCTGAATTTTAAAGAAAACCCCCACTTATTCTTCCAAAAGCATGACAAACTTTGAGCTGTCCTAAGGAGGCTCAGCCAGCAAATGTGAGCACCAGGCAGGGCTGGATCTGAGCCTGGAGGGCTTTGCCAGCCTTGGTGATCCTGAGCTTGGGCAGTGAGAGGGAAGCAGCTCTGGTGTTTGATGCTGAGAAATGGACACCTGGAGCTGGTTTTGCTCTGAGCCTGAGCCCTTGGCTGCCCTGCAGGTGGACTACAAGGCAGATGAGTGGCTGATGAAGAACATGGACCCCCTGAACGACAACGTGGCCACGCTCCTGCACCAGTCCTCTGACAAATTCGTGGCTGAGCTTTGGAAGGATGGTAAGAGAGCTCTGAGCACAGATTGTTGGTGATTTCACCTTGCCTGGATGAGTTGTTTGGGGTGGTTTTTTAATGCCTGTTCCTTCCTCACCCTCCACTTCTCCATTGTGAATCCCTACAGCATTTTCTCTCTTACTTAGTGCCCAAAGTCCACCAAGGAAGCTGAGTTGCACCTCTGGTCCCTTGCACATGTACCATTTCTGAGTAGCTGCTTCTCATGTTCATTACTGGAACTGATACTCACTTTTTACTTGTTTCTCTGTGTCCAATTTCATGTGGAATCTTGTCCAGAACCCTTGGCTGGGGCTTGCTGCAGTGGAGCCCTGAGTGTGAACAGCTGGGGTGGTTCTTGCTGTTGGTAAAGCATTGTAAACACTGTGTCTGTGAGCACCAGCACAGTTATTTCCTGTGCAGTGGTGGGTGGTACTCTGGAAACCCACATCTCTCAAATTCATTGCAATAGCAGCTGTAGAAGGGCTGAGATTAAAATCAAATCCTGTTTTAGCTGCACACTGCTGCTCAGCCAGGTTACCTGCCCATCACCTGGAAGTATTTATCAGTACTTGCACCAAATGACTCCAAAAGCAGAAACAGCCACATAAATACTTAGCAGGGACTTTTCTATTCTGCTTTTTAACACCACAGTCTGCTGGTTAGTGTGTATTTACATGTCACAGGGTATAAACCCTGCAGTTTGCTGCTTGAGGAGGAAATGAAGCTTGTGATTTAGGTGGTGCTGGAGGTTAATGCTGAGTTTCCCTCCTTGGGCAGCCACAGAGAGCAGCTTAAATGAATCTGTAAAGAACTTTTTGGTTGGGGATCTGCCCCTTTCCCTTGGAGGACACACACAGAGCACAATTGTGTTTTGGTCCAAATCCTCACACCCTGTTCCCACAGACCATTGAAATGTGCATGGGATATGTTGTGGCACAGTGAAGTGTGTTTGCAATTGATGAACCTGTTGTTTTTACTAACTCAAGTGTCTTGTGTATCTGCTCTTCTGTCTTTGTGTTTCTGCTGTTTCTCTGCCTTAGAGATTCAGAATATTCAGAGAGCCTGTTTCTATGACAATATTTCTGGTCTTCATGAGCCACCAGGTGAATGGATATAAAACACTAGGCCTACTAAAGGCAGGGCTGTTGTACCTCCAGGAGAACCATTTTTGCTCGTAGGCTTGCATGAACTTCTCATTTCATGCTGAATTTAGGTAAAACCCCCCCAGCCCCCCTGGGGCCCCCAGTGCATTCCTGTCCAGCTGCTGCTGCACACACACAAAGCATCTCCAGTTTTGCATTGCAGATGAAAAGGTTTGTTGCTTCCTGGTTCCATGAGGAGATGTAGAATTGCCTCTAAAAGTGACAATTCTGGTAGCTGCAAGCATTTGAGAGAATGCAAAAGCTTTGGAACACTATCAAGCTTCTTTCTGCAGTCCAACATTGACAAAACTCTGGGATGTTTTAGGACGTGGCTGTGTCCTTTTGGGAGGAGAGCTCAAGAATGTTTTGAAGTATCAGGATGAGTGCTGCAGTTTTAGTGGGGGTAGAAAGTGAAATAAACTTCTTCCAGCCTTGTTGGAATTGTCCTTTCATTTAAAAGCCTATTAATTGTAATATTTATATAAGCTGCAGATGTTTTTAGGGGTATTGAGAAATCAATAAATGCACTTGGAATGTTTTTGAAGACAGTTTAGATATTCAGTTCAACTTCCTCATCCTTCTTGGATTCCTCTCCCCAAGTTTAGAAACACATGGATGTGAAGGTTGTGCCCTCAGATTTTGGGTTTATCTCTCACCACTCCTGATAGATCCCATCCCTGAGGAAACCAGGGGTGTTCCTAAAGGAATTCCTGCAGAGCTTTGATCCAGGGGCTCCAGCCAGGGGTGGTGGCCCAGTCATGCAGTTCATGCTTTAACCTATAGGCAGAGCTCACATTTAACTCCAGTCACCCTGTTTGAAATGTAAATCACCCTCCTAGAGCTGAGCACAAAACTGGGCAGGATCAGATCTGTGTGCCAAGTTGTAGGAAGTACAAGGTGAAATAAAGCTGAGTGGTTGCAGTCCTCAGTGGGTCCTGGTGGCTGCAGGTTCCTAATATTGACAATCATTTCATCCCCTATAAAACTGACTCCTGTAGTCTCTGTCCCATGTCTGATTTGGGACTGAATTCTGCTTCAAAACAAATATTTGGGATTTGACCTTATAAACACCTTATCAGTGACTTACTTCTCCAACTTTAATAAGTTTAATTCTTGTGTTCAAAACCCTGTGGAGGATCCAGGCTCTGCTCTACAGACAAGACTTAAAACTGATTATTCAAATTTGCTGCCCTGTGTTTCTCTGCTTTTAAATTTCCTTTTTTTTTTAATAGACCTTTGACCAGTTGAATATTGGGAAGAAGTTAAATAGTGTCCCTTACTTGTCAGATAATTCTGGTAGCAAAGCACAATTCCCTCTGCTTTGGTTTGAATGAATTTGAAGATAATGTGACAAAAGTGAAGCTGTAGCTTCCAAATAGATTCTTGTTTCTGGCTGCCCAGCTTGGATTTCATGGAGAACCCACAAATGCTGGGATTTGCTCAGTCCTGAGAAGCACCAGCTGTAATTACTGAGGTGTTAAACCACCTGTGTATCTTTTGGTGAACTGTTTAACAACCCTTGACATGCATGTGGAATCACCTTCAAGGTTTTAATAATGGCACTCACATTTCTATTTGTGCTTCTGAAAACAAACCCTTGAGATCCTTACCCAAAATGTTCCAAAAAATCAAAGACAAATCTCTACTGTGAAGCTTTAGTAAAGGCAGCTTGGAAGTGCTTTGGTGTGGAGTTTTCCTGGTTGGAAACTTGTCTTTTGGGCAGGGAGATCTTTGCAGGTGTATTTAAAAAATGGGAAGAACTTTCCCAAATAGCAGCTGAGCACAAGTCTGGCAGATACTTTTTCCCCTCTTGCCACTGAAATAACACTATTTCCAACTCTTCTGGAAATTTCTGTTGAAAGATGAACTAAACCCAGGTTTAAGCTATCTCATTGTCCTAAGTGACTTTTCATGCACAGATGTGTAATTCCAAATGTTCAACCCATGAGCACTGTGCAGTGTAAGGACTCGGATAGAGAGCTGCCCGTGAGCTGGCACTTACCTCTCTATGAAGGGATTGAACCACAGAAAGCAGCTCTCCTGGTCATGTAGAACTGCAGGCAAAGAGCTGGATGTTTCAGCCTGTGCCTCCTGAAGCTGCACTCCTGTGCTGGATGAGTCTGTGGCTGTTGGTCCCCGAGCTTGTGTCGCGGTCCCGCTGCGCTGCCTCGCCCGCCAGCGCTGTCCCCGGCTTCTGCTGCTGCTCCCGTGCCACCAGGGCCACCAGGGCCACCCTGCCCAGCCCTTGCCTCTTGTCCCCCGCAGTGGATCGCATCGTGGGGCTGGACCAGGTGACGGGCATCACGGAGACGGCCTTTGGCTCAGCCTACAAGACCAAGAAGGGCATGTTCCGCACCGTGGGCCAGCTCTACAAGGAGTCCCTGACCAAGCTGATGGCCACGCTGCGCAACACCAACCCCAACTTCGTGCGCTGCATCATCCCCAACCACGAGAAGAGGGTAGGGCTGCAGGCCACTGCTGCTGCCTGCTTCTCCTTGCTCCCACCTGCCCCGAGCCCTGCGCCCTGCCCGGGCCTTCCCTCTCCGCTCAGGGCTGTCACACACCCTGGGCAATGTCTGCTCAGAGCTCCCTGCCTGTCCCCTGACTCACCCAGCTGCCTTCTGGCCTGAGCAACTGAGAGTGCACTTTGCCACTGTAATAATCAATTTAATAACATGATTTAATTTTTTACTTTATAATTTATTTAATTTATAATTTAATAATATAAATTAATTTTATAATTAATTTAATAATTAATTTAATGCCAATTAAAAGAATCTGTGTTTTATTTTGTCCAGGCTAGAAAACGGAAAGTAGTTTGCCACTGTAACAATTAATTTAATAATATAATTTAATTTTTTACTTTATTTAATTAATTTAATTTATTTAATTTATAATTTAATTTATTTAATTTTATAATTTAATAATATAAATTAATTTTATAATTAATTTAATAATTAATTTAATGCCAATTAAAAGAATCTGTGTTTTATTTTGTCCAGGCTAGAAAACTGAACGTATAGTTTGCCACTGTAATAATTAATTTAATAATATAATTTAATTTTTTATTTTATAATTTATTTAACTTATAATTTAATTTATTTCATTTATAATTTATAATTTAATAATATAAATTAATTTTATAATTAATTTAATAATTGATTTAATGCCAGTTAAAAGAATCTGTTTTTTATTTTGTCCAGGCTAGAAAACTGAACGTATAGTTTGCCACTGTAATAATTAATTTAATAATATAATTCAATTTTTTACTTTATTTAATCTATTTAATTTATTATTTAATTTATTTACTTTATAATTTAATAATAGAAATTAATTTTATAACTAATTTAATAATTAATTTAATACCTATTAAAAGAATCTGTGTTTTGTTTTCTCCAGTCTGCAAAACTGAAAGTACAGTTTGCCACTAAGACCAGTTAAAATAATCCGTGTTTTGTTTTCTCCAGGCTGGAAAACTGGACCCACACCTGGTTCTAGATCAGCTCCGCTGCAATGGGGTTTTGGAAGGAATAAGGATTTGTCGGCAGGGATTCCCTAACAGGATCGTGTTCCAGGAATTCAGGCAGAGGTAACAGCAGCAGCAACAGCCTTTTCTGTTCTTAGGAGCCTTTTGAGTTCCTTATTAAATAATCAGAGACCCCACATTCCTCCCTTCTCTCCCAGCACAGCTCAAAGGGAATCAAAACCTGGTTGTGAGGCCTTGAATTTCGTGTGTTTACCTACTGCAGCTTATTCTGAAGGCAGTAGGCAAGGGAAACAATCCAAAATTGGCTGCTGGAAAAGCTTCCTGGAGGAATTCCCTAACTGTGCACTTGGTCACTGTAGTTTATACTATAAATCACTAAGTTTATGCTATAAATCACTAAGTTTATACTATAAATCACACTGTTCATTGCTGAGTGTAAAGGTGTTTTTTCATTTGCCTTCCAGGTATGAGATCCTCACTCCCAATGCAATTCCCAAAGGTTTCATGGATGGTAAGCAAGCCTGTGAGCGTATGGTAAGTGTTCATTGCTAAATATTGTCTAAACATTGGAAAATTCCCCATAATTGTCCTTTTCTTGGTGTAACAACAACACCCTTGCCTGTCTGTTCAGATCAGAGCCTTGGAGCTGGACCCCAACTTGTACAGAATTGGACAGAGCAAGATCTTCTTCCGAGCTGGAGTCCTGGCACACCTGGAGGAAGAGAGGGACCTGAAGATCACAGACATCATCATCTTCTTCCAGGCAGTGTGCAGGGGATACCTGGCCAGGAAGTGAGTGTACTCTGGCACTGGATCTTCCCTTGGCTCCTCTGATGGGGAGCTGTGCATTAAAACTTGAATTTCAGGAGAGATTTTCTGAGTGTGTTGCCTGAGGAACTGTAATTGTATCCTGGGTATTAAGAGGATTTTTGCCTGGGGAGAATTTGCACCTTCATTCCTTAACAATATCTCCTTTCCCTGCTCTTCCCTTTGTGGCACACACAGCCCTTTACAGTGGCTGCAAATTCATTTTCTCTCCTCCTGTCCCACTGGAGGTTCCTGGAAGTTTGTTGGAAAGCTGCTTTTGAAAAATTAAAGTAGCTAATCCATCCTGATTTTGTCCTTTTAAGAAAAAAAGCCTGTTGAGAGTAAGAGCAAACAGCGTTTTTAATTATTGGAAATGGTGAATGCAGCTCCTGCTCTGACACTATAGGAGCAAGAACTCATAAATTCAGTGTAGTTACTGAAACTTATAAATAAGCCTATTTATGGTCTGTAAGTGTTGTAGGGTTGGGTAACCTGAAAATTAAATGATGGTCAGCTGTATTTAACACATTTATTTATTTAACTTTTTGCTGTATTCAGGGCCTTTGCAAAGAAGCAGCAGCAGCTGAGTGCATTGAAAATCCTGCAGAGGAATTGTGCTGCATACTTGAAGCTGAGGCACTGGCAGTGGTGGAGAGTCTTCACCAAGGTTCCTTCTGTTCTGTCTTTTCTGTTTGATTCACCTGTAAATAGCTGAGTGCAGGCTCTCACATCTTCATGTCCCCCCTGTGCAGGTGAAGCCTCTTCTGCAGGTCACTCGTCAGGAAGAAGAGCTTCAAGCCAAGGACGAGGAGCTGATGAAGGTGAAAGAAAAACAGACAAAAGTGGAGGCAGAGCTTGAGGAAATGGAAAGGAAACATCAACAGGTTTGTGTCCAAGATCAGCTTTTGATAGGCAGGACAGGGATTGTGCTGTGTCCCATGTGAGGGAGCCTAAGAGGGTCAGGTGAGCTGATTCCCACGCTGCTGGAGTGTGGAATGGGAAGATACAGCCCTGGAATGTGGAATAGGGATGCAGAAACATCTTACCAAAACAAAACCTGATTTTGTGGCCTTCCCTGGTTTACAGGAGAAATTCAGTGGCAGTGTCATTCTGTGCCTGGGCTGGGCAGGCTGTGGGCAAACACTTGGGGCAGCTCTGCAGATCTTTGGTGGCTTTCTGTGCTGCCAAATATTGGTGAATAAAGGGAGAGCAGTTCCAGTGTCACCTGGAGAGACAAGGAGCTGATGGATGCACCTCAGTGGGTGGGGGCACCCCAGGGCTGGCAGGCAGTGCCTCCATTCCAGTGACAAGTGGCATCCTCAGGGATGGGGCCTGGGACTGGCCAGAAGTGCCAGGATCAGCCCATGGCACTGCCCTGCCACTCTGCAGGAAATGCTGCTGGATTCTGAGCTGGGGTCCTCTGGGCTGCTCCTAAAGCCTCTGGGTTTGGGATGTGGACAGGGGAGGCAGGAACTGGAGCACAGCATGGCCTTGAAGTAGCTCTGTGGCTGTCACAGGTGTAATCTCTGACCAGAGTCTCTGAAGTGCCATTTTTAAAGCTTCGCTGCCTTTTGTATTTGCAGGTGCTGGAGGAGAAGAACATCCTTGCAGAGCAGCTCCAGGCTGAGACAGAGCTCTTTGCAGAGGCTGAGGAGATGAGGGCTCGCCTGGCTGCCAAAAAGCAAGAGTTGGAAGAAATTCTCCATGATCTGGAGTCCAGGGTTGAGGAGGAGGAGGAAAGAAACCAAATATTGCAGAATGAGAAGAAGAAGATGCAGGGCCACATCCAGGTATGGCTCTCAGTGACTGGAGGTGGGAAGTGGGATGGGGAAGCTCCCTCAGCTTCTCTGCAGGACAGAGGAATTTGGCTCCTAAGTGGAATAAAATGATTTCTCTTCTCTTCTCTCTTCTCTTCTCATGGTGTAACTTGTGAGAGAAATGTTCCTTTTGGACTGAAATCCAGGGAACATCATGAAGGAAATGACTCCTTTGACTTCACTAAGACAATGTCATTTCCTCCAGCTTACTTGATTTGAGGTGTTTTTGAAAATCAGATTATTTAGATGCTTTCTTTTAAATGATGGTGGCCCTGAAAAAGGGAGTAGCTGAGAACTTACCTGCCTTTAAAAATATTAAAAGTAATTGAAGAGGAATAAACTCCACTTCTCACAGCTTTTGATGCAATTTAAAAATGTCTATTAATCATATTTAAATGAATCATGTTTAAACCCTCAGGAGCACAGGGCATTATTGCTTTTTAGCTCTTTGTGTCAATAAGTGGACTGGCTCAGCTGTGGTACTGAAATAAGGAGGGGTGTTTCCTGTGGAATCTCTTCTCAGATCCTGGTGGTTTTCCACCAGGTGCCCCATTCAGGTGCAGTGTGCTGGGAAGCCTCTGACCAATCAGCCTGGTCTGACTGGCTGTCATTAATTACAGATTTTTTATTTTATAGTTGGAATTAGGAAGGTGAAGCCTGTGGCAGTGAGTTTGTTTTCCCTAGAGAGCACATTTCACCCAAAGCTGGAATCCAGAGCATCAAAAATTCCATGTGCATCCCATGGCCCTTCATTGCTCACCTGATCATTGATCCTGTGAATGAATCTAGCAAAGCAAATGGGGGTTTGCTGTGTGTTAGGGCAAGAGGCTTTTCAAAATAACCCATCTTTGTCACTAAGTTAACAAAACCCAAGTTACCACCTGGATAACCTGGAAAATGCTCAGATGCAGCTGTCTCTGTTCCAGGACCTGGAGGAGCAGCTCGATGAGGAGGAGGGAGCTCGGCAGAAGCTGCAGCTTGAAAAAGTGACAGCTGAAGCAAAGATCAAGAAGATGGAGGAGGAGATCCTGCTGTTGGAGGACCAAAATTCCAAATTTCTGAAGGTGGGAGCAGTGTGCAGGGTGGAGGAGCCTTTGGGTGTGAGACACTGGGGATGAGCTTGGCTGGCATTCCAGAGGGAGTTTGTCATGCACTCTTCCCAGTTTCATGGCTCTCCCAAATCTTAGAGCTGGAAAAATGGTTTGTAGCTGCCATTGTTCTCTGCAAACAGATTTCCAGTGCTGTCCTAAAGCCAGGTGTGCTGAATTTCAGGTCTCTCTTGGAAAATAAGTGTTCATGGTTCCAAACAGTTCCAGTTGATCCTTGATACTGACAATCACTTGAAATAAAATCTGTGTTAGAAATAAAATGTGTAATAGAAGCTTGTGCTGTCTGACAGCCTCTGTGGGTTCTGTACATTCCTCTATTTCCACTGCTCAGGGACTGTGGAAGCTGTGTTGAAGTTATTTTAAAGTTATTTTCCCTCCCCTCTCTCCTCCCCAGGAAAAGAAGCTGATGGAAGATAGGATTGCTGAGTGCTCTTCTCAGCTGGCTGAAGAAGAAGAAAAAGCCAAAAACTTGGCCAAGCTGAAGAACAAGCAGGAGATGATGATCACTGATTTGGAAGGTCTGGAATGGCCTGGGGGCAGCCAGGGGGGGTGGATCCCCTGGACAGGGTCTGCTGGGCAGAGCCACAGCTGCTGCTCCTGGGGAAACCTGTGTCTGGCAGGGCTTGCTGCCCCTGCCTGCTCAGTCTCTCTCCTGCTCAACTCGTCAGGGTTTCAGTTTTGAGAATCCATGTCCTTTGTAGACACAGGAATTCCTGCTCTTGCCTGTGTCCATTAGCACCAAGGGAAAACATCCTGGCTCCTGGAAGCTTCTCCCACTTCCCTCTCACTCCACAGCAGCGTGTTCCTGCAGGAATGGCAGCAGGCACTCTTTAGGCTTCCAGGGTTGTGTTTCAATAAGCAAATCTCAATTGTTTTGCTTTTCTTATTATTTATCTTCATTATATTTAGAGATATATTTTATTTTATAGTGTTTTATTTTATTGAGCAGCCTGCTCTGGTGGAAGGTGTCCTGCCCAAGGAATGATCTGAGCTTTAAGGTCTCCTATGACCCAAACCATTCCATGATTCCACCTAAAATGGTTCCATTCCTTTAGCCATTTATTCCTGGTTGTTTTGCCAGTGTTGTCACAAGTTAAACCTGCCCCATATGCAACCCTTCTTGATTTTGTGCTGTTTTATTTTAATTACTATAGATACTGCACAACATTAATGAGCTGCCAAGTCAAAGTTGCAAAATAACAGAGAAAGTTGTTCTCTGAGCCCTAATTTGGGAATGGTTCTTGCACTTGGAGTGTTGGGACCTGTCTTGGTGCATATTTTGAGGCTGATGTGCTTCTGGAAGGAGGTCAGAGCTTTACCTTATCTGTGCAGGCAGGTGTTGAGCTGGCAGGGGGAGCAGTGATTGATGAGCCTTGTCTTTAACTGTTGCATCCAGAGACTTAAAGGTGGGTCTAAGTAAGCTTTACTCACTGGAAAATAATGCTGGAGTAGCTCTGTGCTTAAATCAGGACTAGGAACTTGACAGATGTGTTTGGTTACAGAGCCAGTCCAAGACTGATGGCCTTAGAAGGGGAAATTAAAGCTTATATTTAAGGCATGCAATGTCTTGGCTAGGAAAGCAGAGTAAAATGATATTTACTCTTGGAGATGACTCAAGAAGCCATTAATGTCTCTCTGCTAGAGTCTTGGCACTGCTAGGCACTGATATTTGGGGAAAAAAAAATTAATTCAGTTTGCTGGGAACTCTCTCAATTACAAAATTGAGTCTTGTGACACTGCTGTCAGTGTCACTCACCAGGAACTTCATGTAAAAACAGAGGGGAAAGCACAAATCTTTGGGAATGTGAAACTGCTTGGAGAAAAGCAGAGTTACCTTAGGTTGTCTGGAAAACCCCAAACAGCCCAGGGTGGCCCTGAGGTGGTTCCTGAGCAGGGCTCCCTTTCCATCCTGTCCAGAAGGAGCTTTGGGAAGGCTGTGAGGGAAATCTGCACTGAGGAGCCACAAGGGATTGAACAAGGGAATGAACTCCTGCTGTCCCTCAGAATTGTACATTTGTGCCATTGATGCCCTTAGAACTGGGCTGAGGCTGTGAATATAATATAATATAATATAATATAATATAATATAATATAATATAATATAATATAATATAATATAATATAATATAATATAATATAATATAATATAATATAATATAATATAATATAATATAATATAATATAATATAATATCTGTACTAAAACTATACTAAAGAAAGAGAAAGGATACATCAGAAGGCTGAACAAGAATGAATAATAAAATCTCACAACTGACTCTTCAGAATCTGACACAGCTGGTGGTGATTGGTCATTAAGTAAAAACAATTTACATGAAACCAATCAAACATGCACCTGTTGGTAAGCAATGTCCAGACCACATTCCAAAGCAGCCAAACACAGGAGAAGCAATCAGATCATTATTATTTACATTTTTCTCTGAGGCTTCTCAGCTTCCCAGAAGAAGAAATCCCGCAAAGGGATTTTTCAGAAAATGTCCCAGTGACAGCTGAGGTTGCTGTGCCTTGCTGGGGGTGCCTGTCCCAAAATGCTCCTCAGGGCTGACTGCCCCAGCTGCTCCATAAATCCCTGGGAGGGAGGGAGCTCTCAGGGCTGCAGGGTTTTCCTAAAAATGGATGGGGTGTGATTAAACTGCACAGACTCTTGTAAAATGGTTTATTCCAGTTTACTTTAAGCTATGCCATTTTCCAGCAGATTTTTAGAGTCTGGCCTGGCCCTCCCAAAGCCATGCAATTGTTCCAGCCCACAGTTTATCTTCTTTTTTGGGTGCTGATGTCTGGGATTATCTGGCCTAACAGCTCAAGCTGCTCTGTCAGATCCCACTCCTTATTTTCTACCAAGATGTTTCTGTTGCCTCATCTCAAACTATTCACAGTTGTCAGAGACTTTCCCTGACTTTCTGACTAAGTCATGCAGTTCTCCTTTGCTATTTCATTTTCCTGCAGGCTGGAGAAAGAACTGAGGCAGCATAAATTAAACTTCCCACCCTTCCTGCCACCCCAGAGTCCCTGAGGGTGACAAGAGGGACAATTCCACAGGAATTTAATTCTGTGCTTCCTTTAGAACGCCTGAAAAAGGAGGAGAAGACCCGCCAGGAGCTGGAAAAAGCGAAAAGAAAACTGGATGGGGAAACTACAGACCTGCAGGACCAAATAGCTGAGCTGCAAGCGCAGATTGAGGAGCTGAAGATCCAGCTGGCCAAGAAGGAGGAGGAGCTGCAGGCTGCTGTGGCCAGGTCAGAGTGGGCCAAAGCTGCTCCCCCAAAGTGAATTTCCCCTGGCCACAGTCAGGGCTGGGATCCTGCAACAGCAGCCAGCCCTGGAGCCCTGTGCTGAGCACAGAAATGGAAAATTCACAGAGATTCAGGGATCCCTCAGCATCTTGGCTCTGCAAACCTGTGCAAAGGAGAAGTTTCATGTGGTGTAACAGTGTTTGGGCTCTGGGAGCTTTTTTAATCTCCCAAATTCGGCCTCAGAAGGGAAAAATGTGTATTTCTCAGTGGGTATAAACAAAGTGCTGGGCAGCACAGACTTTATCTGGGTTTGTGTGATACTCCTGCAGTCCCATGTTGTGCTGAACGCCACCTGGAGTTTTTAAGTATAATTTTGCAGGAAGAGAAAATTTTACAGATGGAACATTTCTGGGGCAGTGTTGAGATCTACAGAATTGGAATACCTGACTGTAAACAAAAGCTTGACAATCCTGGTAGTGCACCTTGGTTTCATCTGTGGTACCTTTCATCCATCCCTGCAGGTGTCCAGGCTGGACAGGGCTTGGAGCAACCTGGGATGGTGGAAGGTGTCCCAGCCCATGAAGGGTGGGAGTTTGAGATGTTTAAAGCTCCAAGCCAGCCATTCTATAAATGTTGATATTTATTTTGTTCCAGTGGCAGAGTTCAGCTGTGTTTGTAGCTCATTTAAGCAGGAGGGTCTGAGGAGGTGCAGCCCCAGTAAGTGTGGTGCCTGTTTGACAGGGGGGATGAGGAGGCAGTGCAGAAGAACAATGCCCTGAAGGTGATCAGGGAGCTGCAGGCTCAGATTGCAGAGCTCCAGGAGGATCTGGAGTCTGAGAAGGCATCGAGGAACAAGGCAGAAAAGCAGAAAAGGGATCTGAGTGAAGAGCTGGAGGCCTTGAAAACTGAACTGGAAGATACTTTGGACACCACTGCAGCACAGCAAGAGCTGAGGTAGGGTCAGGGTCTGTGTAAGAAAGCAGCACTGAAATTCAGCTGTGATTTATAAAAGCTGAAATGCTGATTCTTGGGTGACCCTTTGTGCTTCCTCCAGGACAAAGAGAGAGCAGGAGGTGGCTGAACTGAAGAAAGCAATTGAGGAGGAAACCAAAAACCACGAAGCCCAGATCCAGGAGATCAGGCAGAGGCATGCCACTGCCCTGGAGGAGCTCTCTGAGCAGCTTGAACAGGCCAAAAGGGTGAGAGGAAAAGGAGCTTTGTGCTTCAGGGGTTGTTATAATTACCATGGGCAGCATGGTTCCTTCCAGGAGACCTGAGCTGAGCTTTCCATCGCCACAGAGCTCAGCTGGCCTCTAAAAATCCACCCCAGCTGCTGAGATTTCTCATGTTGGTTTGACAGTGTCCTCAGTGCTGTGTGACCAGCAGCAGGAGGCACAGGTGGATCACAGCTCCTGGTCTTGTTCAGAAGGAGAATTATTCCAAAAAAAAGAAGTGTCTGGTTTTTGAAATTACACCTGGGGTGATTCACAAACGTGTGTGTGGGCAGTTCCTATCCTGTGGTGATGTTTTCATGTATTGTGAATACTGCACAAGCTTCCTTAGTATTCTAAATTAAGTGGCAGATGTAGCAGTTAAACTATGATTTTCACCAGCTTTATTCACCTGAAAATCTTCTGCATGTCTTCTGCTCCTTATTCAATAAATACTCTCAATAAGAGCATGAAAAGATGGAAAGATACCCTGCAATCTGAAACAAAGCTCCTGTGACAAGATGGTGTCAGCTCTGGGGATGTAGCAGAAATGACACTTAAACATCCCTGTGCCAGGGATTGCTTTGGGAAAGGCTTCTGACAAATGTCAGTGCAGTGCTGAGAATTGCTTTGTTCTGCACTTCCAGGCTGCTCTGCCCACTCAAATCAGGGCAGCCTTGGTTCATATCTTCCCTTTATTTCTGTGAGATGAGCCATGCTGAGCTGTTAATGGGCACATTCCTTCCTCCTTGCAGTGCTACCAAAACAGTCATTTCCAGGGCTGCCATCCCAGTCCTGCCCTGCTGCTCCTCACCCTCACCTGGGGCAGAGCAGCCTGGGTTCCCCAGCCTTTGCTGGCACCCAGAATGTTCCACAGCAGCGTCTCACACACTGCTGGGCTCCTGCCTTCTCTCTGAGCGTGGAAACCGATCTGCACAATCGTCTGTAGCTGGAAACAGTCACCTGCACCACAGAGCTGAACTTCTGCCCTTTTGTCTTCCCCAGTTCAAAGCAAACCTTGAAAAGAACAAGCAAGGCTTGGAGTCTGACAACAAGGAGCTGGCCTGTGAGGTGAAGGTGCTGCAGCAGGTCAAGGCAGAGTCTGAGCACAAGAGGAAGAAACTCGATGCTCAGGTGCAGGAGCTGACTGCAAAGGTGTCAGAAGGGGAGAGGCTCAGGGTGGAGCTGGCTGAGAAGGCAAATAAGCTGCAGGTAAGGCTCTGGAAGTGCTAAAATCCTGGAAAACCATGTGCAGAAATGGCCTGGTGTGGGAGGTGAACTCAGCAAGGGCTCTCAGGGACCTGGGAGGCCTCAAAGGGCTGCTCTGACATCATTCTGGTCTGTGTGACATCAGTTCTGACTGTGTGACATCAATCTGACTGTGTGACATCAGTCCTGAACTGTGTGACATCAGTCCTGGGCTGTGTGACATCAGTCCTGAACTGTGTGACATCAGTCCTGGGCTGTGTGACATCAGTCCTGACTGTGTGACATCAGTCCTGGGCTGTGTGACATCAGTCCTGGTCTATGTGACATCAGTCCTGGGCTGTGTGACATCAGTCCTGAACTGTGTGACATCATTCCTGGGCTGTGTGACATCATTCCTGAACTGTGTGACATCAGTCCTGGGCTGTGTGACATCAGTCCTGGTCTGTGTGACATCAATCCTGGGCAGTGTGACATCAATTCTGAACTGTGTGACATCATTCCTGGGCTGCTCTGACATCAGTCCTGGGCTGTGTGACATCAGTCCTGGGCTGTGTGACATCAGTCCTGGGCAGTGTGACATCAGTCCTGGGCTGTGTGACATCAGTCCTGGTCCATGTGACATCAGTCCTGGGCAGTGTGACATCAGTCCTGGGCTGTGTGAGAGTTGCAGTGGCTTTGGAGGGTTTGCCTTGGCTGGGAACTGAGCAGATTGGGCTCAGCTTTTCCATAGGGATGAACAAAACTTGGTGGTGGCCTCGGGTTTGGTTTGGTGCTGCAGGCTGGGAGCCTGGCAGGGAGGGGGTGCAAGCACAGCCCCATTCTTGTGGGAAATGGAGCAGAGGCAAAATGCAGCCATGGCTGACGCTGAGCCCAGCAATGAGGGCTTCAGGTAAATGCAGGGAGCACTTCCAGCAGGAATGGCCCAGCTCTCTGGGGGAAGCTTTCAGGCTGTCTCTCAGGGTATATGAAAGCAGTGTAGCCCAAAACAATGAGCTGGCACCTGGCAGTGCCCTTTTCTCTTGCAGTGATGCTTCAGACCCAGCTGCCACCCTGATGATCCCTGAATTAATGCTTGCATGAAATATCTGGTCCTGGAATTAAAAATGGCATGAAAGTGTGAATGCAGGGCTCAGAGCAAAGTGCTGAATATCAGAGCTCAATAGCCTGGCTCTGGTTTTGGTACTGCACTTCAGGACTGACATTCAGTTTCCTTTTCTGTGGCCAGACCTCAGTGGTTTGAGCTTGCTGCCTCCCTCTGTTGGGCTCTGTGCCTGGAGTTTGCTGGGGTTCTGTGCTGTGCAGCTCCAGCCCCAGTGGGGTTTGGGCTGAGCCCTCACCTCTGTGCTGCTTGCCTTGCAGAATGAGCTGGACAATGTCTCCAGTCTGCTGGAGGAGGCAGAGAAGAAAGGGATCAAGTTCGCCAAGGATGCAGCCAGCCTGGAATCCCAGCTCCAGGATACACAGGTGTGTGTGCAGCAGAGCTGGGCTGGCCATGGAGCTCTGCTCCTCAGGGAGGTGCTGCTGCTGACAGAAAACACATTTTCATTCATGCTTTGGGAAGTCCCCTGGGCAGAAGCTGAATTTCCTGTTCAGCCCGGGGAAATGGGATGGATTGGGATGGCTCAGCCACGTGGGGAACCAAGTTTTCATTACCTGAGCTTCACTTCCTGAGAGTTTGTGGTTCTGGTTTATGTCTTTGTCTCTGAGGGAGATAAGAATCAAATAAAAAACCCTTTCCAGGCAGAATTTAATGTCAATATCCTTGGGATATATGAGGAACAACAGTCTTCTGCTGACAGCTTCAAATTCTTACAGCTCGAGTTCAAACTGTCAGGTTTTGGTTCTTAATTAAGAAAATGCGGCTTTCTGCAGATATTCATCACTTCAATACATTTTACCTTGCCTGTATTAAAGTTCTAATGGTGGCCACTTAACTGTGGATAATGTTAACCACAACTGGAGGGGTTTCTAGGGAGCAGGATGTGGGTTACCCCTTCCATTACTTTGTTATGACAGAAGTTTCCACCTTTAAGGTGACCTTTATATTTAAACAATGCAGAAAACCTGGAAGCATGCTGCCATTGCAGGATTCGTTGCTCCATGTTCTTCCCAGGTGGTTTTTAATAGGTGCTCTGTGCTTATCTGAAAAAAGAAAAAATACATTTTGGAGGTGACTTCTGGGCTAGTCCCTTGAAAGATGGGAAAGTATCATCCCTTAATTTCTGGAACAGACTCTGGCAGGGGTTCCCTGACCAGAAATCTGCTTTATGAAGGTTTAAGTGTGCCCAAAATGAATGGTCAGTGGCCTTTTGAGAACCCAAACAACAGATGTCTTCATAAAGCATGTCCCTGTCCCCAAATCTGAGGGAAGCTAAACCTGGGGGTCCCCCTGTGGGGGTTTGGGAGCACACTCAGCCCTGCCCGTGCTGTGTCCCAGGAGCTGCTCCAGGAGGAGACCCGCCAGAAGCTCAACCTCAGCAGCAGGATCAGGCAGCTGGAGGAGGAGAAGAACAACCTGCAGGAGCAGCAGGAGGAGGAGGAGGAGGCCAGGAAGAACCTGGAGAAGCAGATGCTGGCCCTGCAGGCCCAGGTAGGCTGCTGGGAGTGGCAGCCCCTGTGTGAGGAGCTGTCCCAAGCTGTGTCCCAGAGCTTTGGGGGACACATCCTGGCACTTCCACGGTGCTGGAGCAGATTTTGGAGCCAGGTTCCCACTGCAGTAATTATTCTGTGTGCCCTGACCTGTGATGGGCAGGGCTGGGGCCTCTGAGAGCCTGGGAACTGCCAGGTTTGTGTTCCCTTAGCTTGCAGGAACTGCTCCTGCTGCTGCACTCTGCCCCTGTGCTCCCTCTGGGGATGCTCTAAGGGACTCCACTCGCTCTTGTTGAATTCCAGTTGGCCGAGGCCAAGAAGAAGGTGGATGATGACTTGGGAACCATTGAGGGGCTGGAGGAGACCAAGAAGAAGCTGCTGAAGGACATGGAGTCCCTGAGCCAGCGCCTGGAGGAGAAGGCTCTGGCCTATGACAAGCTGGAGAAGACCAAGAACCGCCTGCAGCAGGAGCTGGATGACCTGATGGTGGACCTGGACCACCAGCGCCAGATCGTCTCCAACCTGGAGAAGAAGCAGAAGAAGTTTGATCAGGTACTGCAGCCTCCTGCCACCTGCCTGGCTTTCCAGGGGTTTTCAGTGGCACCTCGTTATTGCTGCTGAGCCTTGTGGGAAGGAGGGCCTGGCTGCTGTGCTTGGTTATTGGTAAATCTGTGAGCAGCTGGCCTTTGCTAGGAGCAGCCTGTCACCCCCAGTTCTGTGAGCCAAATGCCATCCCTGAGGCTTGCTAGAGCAAGTGATCAGCTCTTCATGTAGGAAAAGAGAATTGTGCTGGAACAAAACCTTTAGAGTTTTATTGCAATCCCTCAAGGCAGACTAAAAAAGGATCTGATAGATGGGAGCGGTATGAAACTCGAGTCTTGATGAGTGGCTTGCTTTCCTCCTCTCATCCCAGAGCAGCTGTAGCTGTTCCCTTACTGGCACTTTGATCTCAGCTCCTGAGGGCCAGTTAAACTCAGAGCATGAACCTCTTCCTGGGTAGAACACCTGAGGCAGGGAGGACCTGGCTGTGGAGCTCAGGAGATGGATTCATTGTTTCTCATGTCCAGATGCTGGCAGAAGAAAAGAACATTTCTGCCAGGTATGCAGAGGAGCGGGACCGTGCTGAGGCAGAGGCCAGGGAGAAGGAAACCAAAGCCCTGTCCCTGGCCAGGGCCCTGGAGGAGGCCCTGGAAGCCAAGGAGGAATTTGAGAGGCAGAACAAGCAGCTGCGTGCAGATATGGAAGACTTGATGAGCTCCAAAGATGATGTGGGCAAAAATGTGAGTATGGTTCCACAGGCTGTGGAATAGCAGGGAAATCTCCCTGCTGGAGAAGGGGCTGTGTGCTGCTGTTCACAGGGGTCCCAGGACAAAGGAAGAGGGGAGAGTCTTGACTCCATGTTTCAGAAGGCTGATTTACTATTTTATTATATATACATTATATTACAACTATACTAAAAGAATAGAAGAAAGGATTTCATCAGAAGGCTTGAAAGGAAAGGAAAAGAATGAGAATAAAATCTTGTGACTCGGACAGAGAGTCTGAGCCAGCTGGGCTGTGATTTGCCATTAATTAGAAACAACCACATGAGCCCAATCCCAGCTGCACCTGTTGCATCCCACAGCAGCAGATAACCATTGGTTCCATTTTGTTCCTGAGGCCTCTCATCTTCTCAGGAGGAAAATCCTGGCAAAAGGAGTTTTCATAAAGTATCATGGCTCCATGGCTGTGCACCAGAGCAGAGCTTTCTGCAGCTCACCCAGAATGCAGGAGGAATTAATGCCCAGCATAATTGTTAACATCTTCAAAAGCTGTATTCTCACCCTCATGGAGACCCCAGATACCAGTTTTGTACTTTTGGGTCAGTGGGCTGGAACTGCAATCAGCCAGAGCTGGTTTTGTGTTGCAGCTGTGACAGATCAGGGCAGCCACTCCCCATTTTTGTGTTGCTGGGTGTATTTATTGTGTGTAAATGAGGGATAATGGGGATTTCTGTTGCCTTTGGTCAAGCTGAGTTGCAGGACACGTTGGACCAAAGGCAGAGCAGAGCTGTGACCCCTCAGTGTCCTCCCCCCTGCTCCCAGCTGAGGCAAAGGGCCCAGGGGCAGCCACTGCCCTCCCTGCTCTCAGAGCTGCTGCTGGGACAGCTCTGAGCAGAGTTTGTGCTGCAGGTCCACGAGCTGGAGAAGTCCAAGAGAACCCTGGAGCAGCAGGTGGAGGAGATGAGGACTCAGCTGGAGGAGCTGGAGGATGAACTGCAGGCCACAGAAGATGCCAAGCTCCGTCTGGAGGTGAACATGCAGGCCATGAAGGCCCAGTTTGACAGAGATCTGCAAGCCAGAGATGAGCAGAACGAGGAGAAGAAGAGGATGCTGGTGAAACAAGTACGTGTGTTTTACTCTGTGTTGTAGGCAGGAGGGGAGGAAGGGCTTTGAGCACAATTCTGGGCCTCTGTGCTTCCAGAAAAATAAACCCTTTTGCTTAAAGACTCCGTCCAGTGGAAACCCCAAACCCACAGCATTTTTACAAACCATAAATAGTTCTGGCTGGGGGTGCCCACTGTCCCCAGGCAGGGTCAGGTGGTGATGGTGGCCTCCAAAGCCACTCCAGGAGTTTGGTTGTTGCTGCCTGAGTGTGTTCCCAGGACAGGGATACCTCAGCTGCATTTTCAAGCCCATCCTATTTGATGTCCAGGAACAAATCCACGGATGCTGAGATAGATTTTTAACGGTTTCCTAAATGCAAATCATGGCAGAGCTTCCAAGTTTCCAGACTTGAGAATTCTGGGAACACAGAAATCAGAAGAGCCTCAAGAAATGCCTTTAGGGGACAAAGTTGCTGTTACCTGGACTGGACAAGAGCTCCTGACCTTGCACTGGGAGGGAGATTTGCTTCAAAACAGAATATTCTTTCATGCTGGTAACCTGTGGCACCTGTGGCATTTCTGGCTCAGTTTGCTTTTGCATAGGTTTGGCTCAGCCCATGGTGCCTGGCTGCTCACACATTCTTGTTTTGTTTTATTTTGGGAAGAGAAGTTGTTGGTGTATAAGTGCCAGTAACAGGCTGTTCAAAGGGAATGGCTTCATTGTTGTCTGGAGACAATGAGGTGATTCTGCTTCTTATTTTGCATCAGAGTTAGCTCCATCTGCCCTGGAGCCATCCCTGGGGTGGATGGCAGGGGTGGGCAGGAGGCTGAGATGGAAAGCTCCAGAAGCTGAGTCCCTTCCTGGGATTTCCCTTGTGCTCAGTGCACAGATCTCTGATCCATTGGGGACCTGGCCTTGCCCTGTGCCCTGCCCTGGGTGCCCTGGGTGCCAGCCTGGCCCTGTCTGGTGCTGATGCTGGCGCTGCCCCCGTGCCAGGTGCGGGAGCTGGAGGCAGAGCTGGAGGACGAGCGCAAGCAGCGCGCCCTGGCCGTGGCAGCCAAGAAGAAACTGGAGATGGACCTGAAGGACCTGGAGGGGCAGATTGAGGCTGCAAACAAGGCTCGGGATGAAGCCATCAAACAGCTCAGGAAGCTCCAGGTAGGCACAGCTGGTCAGGGAGCTGGGGTCTGTCCTGGGGGCTGCCCAGGGGCTGCTGCCATTCAGTGCAGCTGCAGCTGAGGCCAGGGGGAGAATCAGACTCCACTGATGGGTCTGAGAGTGCCCAACCTGGATTTATCCTCTAGGCAAAACTCATCCCTTTATAGAATCACAGGATGGTTTGGGTTGGAAAAGACGCTGAAGCTAATCTTGTTCCACACTCCCCTGCCACAAAACCACCTTCCACATCCCTGGCAGTGCCCAGGGCCAGGCTGGACAGGGCTTGGAGCAACCTGAGCTACTGGAAGGTGTCCCTGCCATGGCAAGGGTGGCACTTGATGATAATTAAGGGCCCTCCCAGCTCAGGTCATTCTAAGATTCCACTCTGTAATTCAGTGGACTGCTTGAAGTCTTGGAATGTGACATTTCTGACCAGGCATTGAGGGGTGGAAAGATGAGAGAATGAAATTTTAGAATACAGAAGAACTGGAAATGCCTTTCAGTGGAATGAAGCCACTTTGGGAGAACAGCCTTATCTCTTAGAGGCTGAAATGCCCAGAGCTGGAATGGATCTTGTGATTGTCCTGGTGCAGCCTGGCCGTGCCTCACCCTGCTCTCCACCTGCAGGCTCAGATGAAGGACTACCAGCGGGAGCTGGAAGAGGCCCGAGCATCCAGGGACGAGATCTTTGCCCAGTCCAAAGAGAGTGAGAAGAAGCTCAAAAGTCTTGAAGCAGAAATACTCCAGCTCCAAGAGGTGAGGTGGAAATCCAAGTGATTTTTCTTGTCCCTGTGCCTCTCCTGTCTGCTTCAGCTGCAGGGCAAGGCTTGCAGCAGTTGCCCAGACTCACCACACTTCCCTTGGAGCCTTCACAGATAACCTGGCACTGCCTGGAGCTTCTCCAGGTGGACTAGGGTGGCCTTCAGACCTCAGCGTGGCACTTGCAGAGCATTTCATTGTCCTTAAGAAATGCCTGAGTGTTTCTGCCACTTAAAGCAGATGTATAATCTGAGGTTCAGTGTTGTGTATGCTGTTGTGCTGAAGCTTTTTAATTTTTATTCTCTTCTTGTCTTCATGCTGAGAACTCTGTGACAACCTAAAACATTTGCTTAATATAGCACCTACTTTACACTGACTGTGTCTATGAGAGCATGGGGCACAGTGGTTTCTCCTGTTGCTGAGGGTTTGGGAGTTACTGATTTTCACAGATTTTTTTTCCCTTTGCTTTGGGTGGGGAACATTTCAGGGGCAGGGAGAAGTAACTGCCCTGCAGTCCCAGGGCAGTGAGGGAGCATCCACCTGACGTGTCCTGCTGCCTTATCCATCAAACCCCGGGGATATCCCAGTTCACAGCATCTCCCAGGGGCTGTTGGAGGCTGTGTCCCAGAGGCTGGGGGGCTCCTGGGGCTGCCCTGACTCTTTCCCCCCCGGCAGGAGTTTGCGGCGTCGGAGCGCGCGCGGCGGCACGCGGAGCAGGAGCGCGACGAGCTGGCGGACGAGATCGCCAACAGCGCCTCTGGGAAGTGAGTCAGGCGGGGCTGGGGCAGGGAAGGGCCTGAGCTGGGCCAGGATGGAGCTCAGGGAAAGGTCCCTCCCCCGGAGGGTGCCGGGCACTGCCCAGGCTCCCAGAGAACGGCCCCGAGGCTGCCAGAGCTCCAGGAGCGTTTGTGCTGCCAGGGTGGGAGCGTTGGGGCGTCTGTGCAGGGACAGGAGCTGGATCCCTGTGGGTCCCTTCCAGCTCAGGAGATGCCCTGATGCTAAGTGACCTCCCCAGGAGCTCTGCTGGCTCTGGACACCCCTGACCCCTTCCCCTGTGCAGGTCAGCCCTGCTGGACGAGAAGCGCCGGCTGGAGGCTCGGATTGCCCAGCTGGAGGAGGAGCTGGAGGAGGAGCAGAGCAACATGGAGCTGCTCAACGAGCGCTTCCGAAAGACCACGCTGCAGGTGAGCCCAGGGCAGCTGCTGCTGGCTGTGACGTGCACAGAGTGACCCCTGTCCCTCCCTGTGACCGTGTCCACAGGGGTTTTAGGATGAGGGAAGAGACGAGGATCTGACTCCATGTTTCACAAGGCTGATTTATTATTTTATGATATATATTATATTAAAACTATACTAAAAGAGTAGAAGAAAGGATTTCATCAGAAGGCTGGCTAAGAATAGAAAAAGGAAAGAAAGAAAACAAAGGTTTGTGTCTCAGACAGAGTCTGATCCAGCTGGGCTGTGATTGGCCATTAATCAGAAACAACCACATGAGCCCAATCCCAGATGCACCTGTTGCATTCCACAGCAGCAGATAACCATTGGGTACATTTTGTTCCTGAGGCCTCTCAGCTTCTCAGGAGGAAAAATCTTAAGGAAAGGATTTTCAGACAATGTGTCTGTGGCACCTCCCTGCAGGTGGACACGCTCAACTCGGAGCTGGCCGGCGAGCGCAGCGCGGCCCAGAAGAGCGAGAACGCGCGGCAGCAGCTGGAGAGGCAGAACAAGGAGCTCAAGGCCAAGCTGCAGGAGCTGGAGGGCTCTGTCAAGTCCAAATTCAAGGCAACAATTTCTACTCTAGAAGCCAAGATTGCACAGCTTGAAGAACAGCTCGAGCAGGAAGCCAAGTAAGGGGAAAAGACCTGGTTGTCTGTGTGGGTTGAATGGCTGAAGTTCCATGGATGTTTCTGAAGGGCCTTGGGTGTATTGTCTGGAGACTCCTGTTCAAGGGATAAACTTTAACAAGGCAGCTGTAGAGTAACTGGGGCTGGGAGTTCCAGAATGGATTTGCTTCCTGCCAGCTGCATGAACTCTGTAAGGTGTTTATGTCCCAGAGCCACAAGGAGCTGCAGGAGTTTCCTGGGACAAGGTGAAATGTCCCCTGGGTGCTTGGTTAGAGGAACAGCTTATGTGGGACATCCTGTGCTCTCCAGAAGTCTTTCTGCAGGGAATTATCCATCTATCTTTGCAATCCTATTCTTAAAATTCACTTCTTTAGCTGGTTCCTCCCCGTTTGCGGGTGGGGCTTGTCCTACCACCACCTCTGTCCTTTCTGTGCTCTGGGCTCTGCAGCAGGATTGTGTCCGTGGTTAAACAGCAACTTTAAAGCTGCTCTGTCCAATCTCCTTGTGAAGGCACCCTCTGAGTCCTCTTTGTGCCATGCTCACATTGCCCCAGGGTCAAGGCTTTGTGCTCTGAGAGCTGCATCCCTTTATCCCTCTATCCTTGTATCCCTGCATCCCTTCATCCTTGCATCCCTGTACTCCTGCATCCTTGCATCCCTACATTCCTACATTCCTACATCCCTTCATCCCTTCATCCCTGCATCCTTGCATCCCTGCATCCCTACATTCCTACATCCCTGCATCCCTGCATCCCTTCATCCCTGCATCCCAGCCAGCCCCAGCACACGCAGCAGTTGCATTGCTGTGTCTGGCATGTTCAGAGCTCTGTACCAGTTACACTTTAGGGGGGCAGATCAGGTGCTCCCAGCCCTTGGGCAGTGGCACCAGCGCTGGTTTTGGGCTGTTGCAGGGAAAGGGCAGCTGCCAACAAGCTGGTGAGGCGCACGGAGAAGAAGCTGAAGGAGGTGTTCATGCAGGTGGAGGACGAGCGGCGCCACGCGGACCAGTACAAGGAGCAGGTGGGTGGGGGCTCAGTGAAACCTCCTGGGGTGCGAAGGGCTGGTGAAGAGGAACTGTAATGGACGGGGAATTAGAGGGGTGATTAAACCAGCAGGGATTCTGTGTGTGTGTGTGTGTGTGTGAGCTCTGCTGGGATGGGCTCTCCCAGGCTCTGTGGTGTTCCAGGGTCCAGGCTGGAGCCTGCACAAGGCTGTGCTGGATCCCCAGTGAGGGCTGTGCTGCATCCCCAGTGAGGGCTGTGCTGCATCCCCAGTGAGGGCTGTGCTCCATCCCCAGTGAGGGCTGTGCTGGATCCCCAGTGAGGGCTGTGCTCCATCCCCAGTGAGGGCTGTGCTGGATCCCCAGTGAGGGCTGTGCTCCATCCCCAGTGAGGGCTGTGCTGGATCCCCAGTGAGGGCTGTGCTCCATCCCCAGTGAGGGCTGTGCTGGATCCCCAGTGAGGGCTGTGCTGCATCCCCAGTGAGGGCTGTGCTGGATCCCCAGTGAGGGCTGTGCTCCATCCCCAGTGAGGGCTGTGCTGCATCCCCAGTGAGGGCTGTGCTGGATCCCCAGTGAGGGCTGTGCTGCATCCCCAGTGAGGGCTGTGCTGCATCCCCAGTGAGGGCTGTGCTGGATCCCCAGTGAGGGCTGTGCTGGATCCCCAGTGAGGGCTGTGTTCCATCCCCAGTGAGGGCTGTGCTCCATCCCCAGTGAGGGCTGTGCTCCATCCCCAGTGAGGGCTGTGCTCCATCCCCAGTGAGGGCTGTGCTGCATCCCCAGTGAGGGCTGTGCTGCATCCCCAGTCCGGCTGCAGCTCTGGGGTGACCCCGAGTGCTGGTTTGGTTGCAGATGGAGAAGGCCAATGCCAGGATGAAGCAGCTGAAGCGGCAGCTGGAGGAGGCAGAGGAGGAGGCCACGCGCGCCAACGCCTCGCGGCGCAAGCTGCAGCGCGAGCTGGACGATGCCACGGAGGCCAACGAGGGGCTGAGCAGGGAGGTCAGCACCCTCAAAAACAGGCTAAGGTCAGTGCCCCTGGAACCCTGGGACTGGGATTGACCTGAGCCCACAGAGACCCCTGGGGCACATCCAGCTGGGGAGCTGCTGGGGTTAGGGGATGGCTCAAATGGGAGCCTGGCGAGGAGAACAAGGATATTCCATGGGGATACTCCTGACAGCTGCAGGGATGGATGGGATATGGGGAAGGAGTCCTTCCCTGGCACAGGTGCCCAGAGCAGCTGGGGCTGCCCCTGGATCCCTGGCAGTGCCCAAGGCCAGGCTGGACAGAACCTGGAGCGGCCTGGGACAGTGGGAGGTGTCCCTGGGACAGGGGAAGGTGTCCCTGGGACAGTGGGAGGTGTCCCTGGGACAGTGGGAGGTGTCCCTGGGACAGGGGAAGGTGTCCCTGCCTTGGCAGGGGTGGGATGGGCTGAGCTTTGAGATGCCCCCAGCCCAGCCCAGCCCCTGCCGTGCTCCTGGGCGGGCCCGGGCGCTGCAGGAGCCGCTCCCAGCGCTGCTCTCCGTTCGCAGGAGGGGGGGACCCATCACCTTCTCCTCGAGCCGCTCGGGCCGGCGGCAGCTGCACATCGAGGGCGCCTCGCTGGAGCTGTCGGACGACGACGCCGAGAGCAAAGGCAGCGACGTGAACGAGGCTCCGCCAGCCCCCGCCGAGTAGCCCCGGCCCCGCCTGCATGCAGAGACCTTTCCAGCCCCGCAGGAGCGCCCCGCAGGAGCGCCCTGCCCTGCCCTCGGAACTGCCTTGTGGCCGGAAAGCTGCCTTACGACCCTCGGCATGTGCTACAAGGTTCCTTATCATAGGTCAACCATGTCTTAAGGCTCTCCAGCCTCACCACACTGTACCCTGCTTCAGATATAGGTACAACTGCTTTTTTATATATAGTAAACAACCGGGATCGTCTCTGTTCAGTGCATCTCTTTTCCAGATACTCATTGTAAAGCCATTTTATAAAGCATCATGTGAAGGATGAAACTTTTTTTTATCAATCCAGAAGCGTCATTCCCAGCGGGTGGGGGGCCAGGACAGACCCCTTGCCGTGGCTGTGCATGCCTTGTGTCCAGCAGCATCCTTCAGGCTCCGGGCTGGCCGCAGCCTCTCGGATCAGTGAAGACCAAACCGCTCCCGTTTCTTTCTTTTCTCCCAATTGTTGTGATCCGCACACGACCCCTGAGTGAACTGTGAAAAACGGCCTTGGGAAGTGTTAGAGGGAAGTGTAGGGATGAGTGAGTAGTGTCCGTTTTTATCCTGCAATCCCATTTGAAGTGTTCTCAGCTCCATCCGTTCGTGTCCATGCAGTCCAGGCACACCGAGGTGGGTCCCGTCCCCGCACAGCCCAGAGCCCTGCAGCCGCCCGGGCTGGGACAATGTGAACACCAGTGGGAAATAAACACACAGCACAGGCACAACTAATTTATTAATGTGAGGCCGAGCCAGGCCCTGGGAGGCCCCGGGTCCTGTGGGGCCGGGGCTCCCGCCCTGGATGGATGGATGTTGCCTGCCTACAGTTAACATGCCAGTGGATGTGAATCCTTTTTTTTTTTTGTTGTTGTTTTGTTGTTGTTTTTTTATTTTGAGCAGTATTACAGTGAGTAGTTAGCGTTCTTTTTGTTTAAATAGCTGAAAACTGACATTACAGAAAGTGCCTTAGACACTACAGTACTAAGACAACGTTACATATATAATTTGCCTATATAACAATGATTTAATGTATTAATTTTGACTGTGCTTCATATCATGTACCTCTCTAGTCCAAGTGGTATTATTGATATTAGTGACAATGAATCAGTGTTAACTAGGAAACTTCTTCTGCCACATGCTCAAAACCCATGGATTTCCCTTTTTGGTTAAAAGCTTTAACATCTGTCGCAAAGGTTTTGTTGTGTGTGTTTGGATATTTTTAATCAAACTGGCTGTTGACCACCAGGCGTCTGACTGCAAATATCTTGTTTTCTTGTATACCCATATTTCTAGACAATGATTTTTGTAAGACAATAAATTTATTCATTATAGATGCGGCCGCCTGCTCTGTTTACTTACTGGAAGAGCTCTCCCGAGGCTGGCATAGACCTTAATAAACGAGATATGACTGGAAGCTGCCTTTTCCCTTCTTCCTCTTTTGTTTGCTTGCTTTTGTTTTTTTTTTTTTTTTTTCCTTTTATTTTGACCTAAATACAGCATCACTGGCTTGGTCCGAGCTGAGCCTTTGCCTTTGAATGCCACTGGCAGGGCCCAGCTGGAGCACAAAGAAACTCTGAGCTGTGGCACAGGCTCTGGGCTCCTGCCTGCTCCTCAGCAGTTACATCCCATATTTTGGGGTCTTGGCGTGCAGAGCCTGCCCTGGAGCTGGGCAGGAAAGGCCAGGGAGCTGCAGGAGCTGGAGGCCAGGGTGGGAGGTTTTGGCTGGGTCTGGGACCAGGGTGGGACGGATGGGAGGGGAGGAGGGAGAGGGGGTGCCCATGGGGAGGGTGACCCCGCTGGGCTGGGGCTGAGGCTCTGGCAGGAGCTCCAGAGGAATGGGATGGGCTGCCTGGGGTAGGGCAGGGCCCCCAGGACAGGGGCACAGCCCTGGGCATGGACACGGGCAGGACATGGTCACAACCTCAGAGCTGGACACGGGCACAGCCCCAGAGCCCCCGGGACAGGGGCAGGACACGGGCACAGCCCCGGGGATGGACAGGGGCAGGACACGGGCACAGCCCCGGGGATGGACAGGGGCAGGACATGGGCACAGCCCCAGGGTACCCAGGACAGGGGCAGGACACGGGCACAGCCCCGGGGATGGACAGGGGCAGGACATGGGCACAACCTCAGAGCTGGACACGGGCACAGCCCCAGGGCCCCCGGGACAGGGGCAGGACACGGGCACAGCCCCGGGGATGGACAGTGGGACCCGGGCACGGAGGGGATGGAGCAGCCCGGGAAGGGGAAGGGATGGAGCAGCACGGGAAGGGAGGGATGGAGCAGCCTGGGAAGGGAGGGATGGAGCAGCCTGGGAAGGGGAAGGGAGGGATGGAGCAGCCTGGGAAGGGAGGGGATGGAGCAGCCTGGGAAGGGCCCCAGCCCGGCTCCTGTGCACAGGAAACTCCTTCCAGCTGCTCTAAGGAAGTAAAAATCCCCCGGAAGGCTCAGCTGGAGGCTTCCAACACGTACCCAGCAGCAGAGGCTGGGATGGCCCCAGCAGTGCCCAAACTGAGCACCAATCCCAAGGGAAGGGGTGTGGGATAATGTGGCACTGCCTGAACACTGCCCCCCCCTCCCCAGGGCTGGCAGAGAACCCTGCTGGACAAAGTAAGAGCCACAGCCACTGGTTCTGCAAAATCCACTGATTCCACATTAAAAGAACTTTATTTTTGGAAGATTACTCTCATTTGTTTTCATTCTTTTGAAACCACATCATGTCAGTGGCACCAGGGTGGAACGGTACATCCTATGGAAACATGCCAGAGAGAGGCTGAATAAATAAAGCTACAAAGCCCAAGTTATGTACAAAGACCTCAGGCAAAGGTATTATGTTTACAAATCTATGTACAATAAAACAAATGTAAACAGTCAAATGCAGCAGAGGATGCACAGGAAGGAAGGACCATACAAACCCTAATGGCAAAGGGACAATCCCACCTCCACTGCTGGGCCAGTGGGGTTTTTTTTTTCTCAGCATCTGTAACTCAACCACCTGGGAGCTGCAGAGCCCCTGACCGACGACTGCTGAACCCTCAGCTCCAACCCTGGCTCCATTTGCTGGATCAGAATAAAAATCCACTGACTCTGAGGCACATGGACAGAGAAACCACACAAATGTGTTGCCTGAAAGACCCACAAGGTTCAGTCGCCCCAAAGCGTCAGAGCAGCCCGCAGGTGAGGCTGCACAGTCCAGTCCTACAGCACGGGGTGGTGGCAGGGGCTCCTGGGGCCAGGGGAACAGCAGCTCCCTAAAGCTCCCATGGGTGAGGGACGGAGGCCAGCAGGGCCAGGCAGCTGTGGGGCAGCCCTGGGCACACCTGAGGGCACAGCCCCTGGCACTGCCCCCCCTGCTGCAGGGAGAACAGCCCAGCCGTGCCAGGCCCAGCTGGAGGGAGGGCTGGGATGAGCACAGAGCCTGGGCATGGAGCCGGCCTGGCCAGGCTGGAGCTGCTCACCCAGCCCTGCTCTGGCTGCCCCGGCCGCAGCTGCTCCTGAGACAGCGCCTGGGGCTGATCCCGAGTGCCAACGGCCCCAGGGCCACCACCGGCACCCCAGGGCACTTCCATGAGGTCTGAGAGCAGCAGCTGCAGGGCCTGGCAGGGGACAGGGCAGGGGAGCCTGGCAGAGGAGGGGACAAGGCTCTGTCAGACCTAAGTGAGAGGAGAGGGAAAGCCAAGGGGGCGAGCTGGGCCTGGCCCCCAGACAGAGCAGGACTCGGTGTCCCCAAGCACAGCAGGACTCGGTGTCCCCAAGCACAGCAGGACTCGGTGTCCCCAAGCACAGCAGAGGCGGCAGCTGGTGGGGCCGGGGCACAGAACGTCCACTACAGCGAGAGCAGAAAACAAACTGTATTGACAGGACATGGAGGGCTCGGGCTCTCCTCTCAGGGCCATGTTCCAGCAATGGGGTGGCAATGGGGAGGAATCAGGAGCAGTTCTTCTCGAGGTGGGCTGAGAAAAGCATCCAAGTCCAAGCCCCGGGGGCTCATACGCTCAGGGGGAGCATTCCCGGCGCCGAGGACGGGCGGGAGCCCCCCAGGCCGGGGGGCCCTTGGTCAAAGCCATTCACTGCCCTGGGGACAAGAGACAGCCCGTTAGGGGAGCAGCAGCCGGGACAGGCACTCAGGGACCCTGCTCCTCCCTCCTGCCCTCCTCCATCCCTGCCAGCAGGGCAGGACGGGCCCGGCCCGGTGCCCGTGCCAGCGCTGGAGCTGGCACGGCCTGGCTGAGGTGACTGTGCCAGGGGACGAGCGGCCACAGAGCCTGAGCCTGCTGGGCTCACCAGGGGCTGGGCAGGGTCAGGGCAGCCCTCAGGGCATCCCCACCTGTCCCTGGCCTGGCACACCCTGTTAGAGCCGTGTCCCTGTGCCCAGAGCCAGGGCACTCGTGTCCCTGTGGACAGAAGGGACACACACACACAAAGACACACAGACACACAGACACACTCTCACTCACACTCACACACACATAAACACACACACACACACACAGACACACAGACACACAGACACACAGACACACAGACACACAGACACACTCTCACACACACACACACATAAACACAATCAGCAGTGTCCCAGCCCCATGTCCCTGTGCCCAGGAGGGGACACTCACACTCACACACACACACTCACACTCACACACACACACACACACACTCACACACACACTCACACACACACACTCACACACACACACACTCTCTCTCACACACACACTCACACACACTCACACTCACACTCACACACACACTCACACACTCACACTCTCTCTCACACACACACAGACACACTCACACACACACTCTCTCACACACTCTCACACACTCTCACACACTCTCACACACACACACACACACTCACACACACACACACACACACTCACACACACACACAGACACACACAGACACACTCTCACTCACACTCACACACAGACACACACACACAGACACACAGACACACTCTCACTCACACACTCACACTCACACACACTCACACACACTCACACTCATACACTCACACACACACACACACTCACACTCACACACACACTCACACACTCACACACACACTCACACACACTCTCACACTGTCAGCAGTGTCCCAGCCCAGCACAGCTGGCTCTGTGCCCCTCAATCCCCACTGGGCTGCAGCGGAGGCTCCCAGTGCTGCACCCCAGGCTGCAGAGGCTCCCCTGCCCCAGCACCCCGCTGGAGCTGTGCAGCTCCTGCCTCCCCAGGGTGTGGGACAGCAGCCTGGGGGTCCAGCAGCTTCTCCACAGCTCCTGGGAGCTCCTGCCAGCCAGGAGCAGCACTCCCTGCTGGAAATGGCCCTGCACCGGTTCCTCAGGGATGTTTGTGGCTCTGGCTGCCAGTCCCTGCAGTGCCATGGGCTTGGTGTCCATGTCCAACCCCTCTCTGCCCTGATTACTAATTTGGACTCATTAATCCGTATCTCAAGCTGTATTTTGTACTTAGCACCTCATGCCCAAGGCTCCTCAGCTCTAAGTATCCAACAAATCCTGGCTGGAAGATTTTCCTGGAGCTGACCAGCCTGGCCTGAGGGGAAATGGAGCTGCCAAAGCACACCTGGGCACCTGCAACTGCCCCAGGTGCTTCCAGCTGCCCCTCTGTGCTGGGCAGGGACAGTGCCACTGAGCAGGGACACTGCTGTCCCCAGCCACACTGTCCCCTCCCTGCTCCAGCCCTGGCCATCGCCCTGGGCCCTTGTTTGCTTTCCTGCCAGCCACAACCACACCACTGCACATCAGCAGGTCAAGAGCCACAAAATGCTGAAGGAAAATCCCAAACCTTCCACATGAGCTCCATCCATGAAACCACGCTTGCCCTGCGCCCCTGCTGTGACCAGTGCCACCAGAAACATGCACTTATCGAAAGTGTTAAACAGAATTGAACAAAGCAAGCAGCACTCAGGCTTATGTTTGCAACAGGTCACAGCAGCAGAGAGGTTTACTTCAAGTCAGGAGAAAGAGCAATTGCACTCAGGCTTTGATCAGGGCCCATTAGTGTGGCACTACCAACTCCCTCGTGCAGTTAGCAGAGCCCCAGCCCTGCCCCAAGCCCCAGGTTACACCACATGCAGCCAATCAGTGCAAATGAATTCATTTACCCATGACCAAGGTGGGGAACATGACCTTCTCACGCCTAGTGGAGAGAAAGGGAAAGTTTATGCACACAAAAATGACATTGCTGAGCACAGAGCAGCTGGGGCCAAGCAGAGGTGCCCAAGCAAGGCTCAGCAAAGCTCTGCTGAGTGAGCTCTGCACAGTGAGGCTGCTCTGCAGGGGCAGCACAGCACACACAGCTCCCCTCTCCCAGGAAACCTCTCAATGGGTCAGGGACTGGGAAAACCCACATTTCCCAGCCTGGCATTCTGGTCAGGGCTGGGGGTACCAGTGCAGGCACCTCTGACTGCTGGCTGTGAGCACAGGCACTTCTCACACTGAACTTCAGCTCCTTCATTAAAACAAAGCCCGAGGGATTCACAAAACCAGCCAAGAATGAACATCAGCTGTGAGCACATGCCATTCCCTGGCATCTGGACAGAACCTGCATGCTCCTGAAGGGACAAATCTGCAGGAAAGTGATCTTACACCAGACACTGCTGAGTTTTTAACAAGCAGGTAGCCCTGACTCCCCCAGGTCTGCAGCCAAGCTCTGGGGCAAGCCCTGCTGTGCTCCAGGCCTCCCCTAAAGCAGGGGCTTGACAAGAGCTGGAGGCACCTCAAATATTTCAATGAAATGGCAGAGGAGGAAAGCAAACAGAGCTGTAAAGGTGTGGCTGAGTTATCTGTGCCCAACCCAGCACCCTGCCACCAGCTGCTCCTGGGGCACTGACTGCAGAGTGGGCAGGGCTGCACTCACACCTGGGGCAGGGTCACACTCACACCTGGGGCAGGGTCACACTCACACCTGGGGCAGGGTTACACTCACACCTGGGGCAGGGCTGCACTCACAGCTGGGGCAGGGTCACACTCACACCTGGAGCAGGGTTACACTCATACCTGGGGCAGGGTCACACTCACACCTGGGGCAGGGTCACACTCACACCTGGGGCAGGGTCACACTCACACCTGGTCAGGGTTACACCCACACCTGGGGCAGGGTCGCACTCACACCTGGGGCAGGGTTACACCTGGGTCAGGGTCGCACTCACACCTGGGGCAGGGTTACACCTGGGGCAGGGTCACACTCACACCTGGGGCAGGGTCACACCTGGGGCAGGGTTACACTCACACCTCGGGCAGGGTCACACTCACACCTGGAGCAGGGTCACACTCACACCTGGTCAGGGTCACACTCACACCTGGGGCAGGGTCACACTCACACCTGGGGCAGGGTCACACTCACACCTGGGGCAGGGCTGCTCCCCCAGTGCAGCTGCCAGGGCCCAGCCAGGCTTTCCCCAGCAGCCCTGGAGCTCAGCACGGCACTGCCAGCCCCTGCTGGGCCCAGAGTGCCTCAGGGGACAGCCTGGGAGAGCCCAGGGGCTGAGGGGACAAGGACAGGACAGGGGGGCCGTGCAGCACCTCTGGCCACTCACAGATAAGCACATGAACACTTCCAGCCCTGGTCCTGTCCCCTCCCACCCTCAGCATTTCCCTCCAGGCTTCCCCAGCCCTGCCAAGGAGCCTGATCACAATCTGCATAATTAAAAGCGACCCCCACGGCAGAGAGACTCAGCTAATTGTCCCAGCACACCTCAGTACAGCCCTGCTGCCTGCCAGGAGCTGCCAGAACCCCTGCCCAGCACCTCCTGCTCCCTGCAGGGGCACTGCTGGGGAGGCACAGCCCAGCCCTGCAGCACACACAGCCCCAGAGGCCGATCTGCACCTGAGTCAAGGCTCTCAATCCTTCCTTTCCAAACCCCTGCAGTGGCTGCAGAAGCTCCCAGGCCCTGCTCCCCTCCCAGCCCCACTGAGGAGGGATGTGGGGAGCTCAGCTGGCTGCTCTGGCACTTCCACGTTGGAACCAGCTGGTTTCATTCTCTAAAATAAACGCAGGATTGAGGAAGTGCTGAGTACCAGCACTGAACTGCACTGAGGTTTAACATGCAGGGAGCATGGAGGCTGTTTGCCCTCAGCACCACTGGAGAACTCCGTGCTTTCCACCTCTGTGGCCCTGAGCAGTGAGGAACTGGGGAGTCCCTCCTGCAGCAGCACTGCCAGCATCCCAGAGGGAGCTCTGAGCACGGCACACACCGAGCCCTTGTTCCCAGGCCAGCAATCCCAGCTCCGAGGCTGGCCCACAGCAAGGAGGAGCCAAACTCCAGCACCAATGGTTCATCCTCCCCTCCTGGAGGGGGTGTGAGCACCAGGACTCCCTCCCTCCCTCCTTCCAGGGAACGTCCCTGCCTGCCCTCAGCTCTGGGGGGAATCTGCAGCTGTGCTTGTGCCCCTCCCCAGAGCAGGCCTGCAGCTTGGGCACCCCCTCCTCTGCCCCGAGATGCCCTCACAGGGCTCCTTGGCACTCATTGCTCACTGCCTGGGGTGGCACAGCCACCAGGAGATGGGGCAGATGCCCTCAGAGGGTCCATTCCCCACTGCCTGGGGTGGCACAGCCACAGGAGATGGGGCAGATGCCCTCAGAGGGTCCATTCCTCACTGCCTGGGTTGGCACAGCCACCAGGAGATGGGGCAGATGCCCTCACAGGGCTCATTGGCACTCATTGCTCACTGCCTGGGGTTGGCACAGGCACCAGGAGATGGGGCAGATTTCCTCAGAGGGTCCATTCCCCACAGCCTGGGGGTGGCACAGCCACCAGGAGATGGGACAGATGCCCTCAGAGGGTCCATTCCTCACTGCCTGGATTGGCACAGCCACCAGGAGATGGGGCAGATGCCCTCAGAGGGCTCATTCCCCACAGCCTGGGGTGGCACAGGCACCAGGAGATGGGGCAGATGCCCTCAGAGAGTCCATTCCCCACTGCCTGGGGTTGGCACAGGCACCAGGAGATGGGGCAGGACTGGCACTGCCACCCCACACCTGCTTTTCTCTCCGCTTCGCAGAAATCCCTGCAGCCCTCGCTCCACGAGCTGCTCCCCCTAGAGCAGAGCTGTGGGGGCTGAGCAGGGGCCATGAGCAGGGCCCCAAAGGGCTCCCTGAGGGCACAGCAGGGCCTGACTCACTCACCCCTTGTCAAAGAAGGACGTGTGCCCTGGGTGTGGGTACTTGGTGCCGTTGCTGCTCAGCACGGCGCTGCTGACGTTCCCTGAAATGTAGGATTTCCGTGATGCCTGGTCCTTTGCGAAGTTCCTGCAAGCAGCTAATTTGGATTCTAAGGCCTGTGAAAGGGGAGGAAAGAACAGTGTTAAAGAAGTGACACCATGAAGAGGGAGCCTTTTGCTGCTCACGGGCCCCAGGCTGCCACGATCAGGACTCCGGTGTGATCACCCTTGGCAATAAAATGGGAACAAAGCTGTCATTTCCTCGTCACCCCACCACAAAGGAAACACACAGATGCTGATGCAGACTGCCAGACATTACTCAGCTCCACGAGGGCTCAGATTTGAGAACAGATGAACTCTGAAATAATTACCCAAGATAAGGAAGCCAAATCCTAGCAGAAGTTACCCAAACTTTCTGCCTCAGCAGCTGCCTTGAGCTGATCAGAGCACTGAGAGCCTAAAGCAGAATCCTCAAGCTTTGAGAGGGACTGGGCACATGAAAATTTGGTTTTTTTTCACCAGGACGATGCCTCCTGGAATGTCTTTCTTAATCCTGACTTGCAAAATAAAGTCAGTTTCTAAAGTTTTACTACCACCCTTCCAAACAGGCCTGGTGAGGTTTTTTTCCTCCCCCATGTAAAGTGCCAGTGACTCCTGGAAGGAGGAGCAACATCCTGATTCTGTCCTTTAGTCCAGAGCATCACCTGCCCTTTCTGCCCCCATCAGAGGCTGAATATCCACCTTATCCTGGAGATCCATGTAGTGTAACACACAGCCCTCACTCATTACAGCCTTCAGAACGTTGCAAATTCCTGCACTGGGGCCTGAAATCCATCTCCCCAAACGTGGGGCTTGCTCCTGCTCTGCACAGAATATTGCATTGAGAGGGCACTGCCACAGGTGAGTGAGCCCTGTGGAATCCCTGGAAGTTTATTTAACCTAACTCTGGGTGTCACAGATTGTCCCCTGGCCACAGGCAGGGACCTGAGCCCTGCCTCAGCTGCAGGCAGGGAAGCAGAGGGGAAAGCTCCTGCAGAGACAGGAGTGCAAAGCCTGGGATGGGGCACAGCCCCAAATGACTGAGCAGCCCCAGAGTGCTCCAGAGCCCTGTGCCAGCGTGGCTCAGGCAGGCTGGGAGAGCAGCTTGCTTATTTGGCATTTCCTGTCCTGGCAGAGTAATCACAGGGATCGGCACTAAGCTCCCCAAATCCCCGGCAGACTCTTGCTCACAATGATCCCCTGTGAAACGTGTCACTGCTAACCCCAGCTGTCCTGCTGCCCTTTCAAACCAGGCCTGAGCTCCCAGGGGAGCTGCCAGGGCGTTTTTCATGTCCAAGCCTGCTGAAACAACTGTGTGAGCTGTGGGCAGCTCAGCCTGGCTCCAGGGGACAGGGCAGAGCCAGCCACAGCTGCCCTGAGCTCCACAGCTCAGAGCAGCTCCTGGCAGCTCAAAAGTAATTTCTGCTTCCAGGGGGAGAGCCTGGCTCCCGAGCAGCACTGCAGCAGATGTTTAGAGCAGTTCTTCTCTGCTGACAGTGTAATCCCTTTAAAGGCTCATGCATTTCACTTCCCCACCAGGCACAGATGGGAGCATTTGGCTTTCTCCTCATTTATTTTCTCGCTTTCTTACCAAAGGTTTCCAGGCTGGTTTTTCTTTCAGTGTCTGTGGCAGATCTCCATGGGAGAGGAGCTGTCCCACCCTGGCAGGGAGATCCCAGCTCCTGCTCACCCAGGGCCTGAGCTCCAGCTCTGCAGCCCAGGCAGAGGAAGCTGCAGGCCCAGTTAAGGTAAGAACAAGCTGGCAGTGTCTAACCCAGCACTTGAAAATTTTTTTATTCCAAATATGAATTTTGTCACTCCAAACTGGATTCAGAACCATAGGATCAGGCTTTAAAAACCGAAATAATTTTAAAAAATAAAGCATTGCCAACTCCTAAGCAGTGAATGGATGAGTTGGCTGCTCCAGAGGTACCCAGCAGGACCCAGGCTGTGCTGTGAGGGAGCACAGGGACAGGAGCCCCAGGGAGAGGCAGAGCTCAGCACTCACCCCCACTTTGCGTAGCAGATCTCCCACGATGTTGAGTGCAGATATTCGAGCTGAAGGAGTGAGTGGGCTGGTTCCAAACCCATTTGGTATAGCTGCAAACACAGACACCTCTCATTACTTCACTCCTCCACAGCCCAGGCTTTTCAAAAATTTAAATAAATCAGCTTCTACATTAAAAACAAACCCCAAACATATCTACAGTCTTGCTGCAGATATTTCATACAATTACCCACAGTAACTGCAGGATCACCAGGCAGTGAGGATGATAAAGCTTAATTCCTGCCCTGGCTGCCATCAGCCCCCCCAGCAGAGTTCATGCCCTCTCCATCTGCAAGGCTACTGACTGCAATCCATCCCAGCAGCCAGAGCTGCCTCTGAAACACCCACTGTTAATCCCTGGGACTGCCCAGAGCCTCCAGATGGGAAAGGGGTTGGGCTCAGATCCCACTGCCCCACACAGGAAACAGGACCCCTGAGAAGTCACTGTGGTGCCAGAGACTCCACATTCCTGAGCCTGCTCACCCACCACTGCTGCTGCACGTGGAGCAGAATTATCAGTCCCTGCACCCCCCTGCATTCCCAAATGTCTGCAGGGCCCCAGTGCAGGGTGCAAACCCTGCCTGCCCCCAGAGGCAGTGCCCAAGCTTCCCTGTCCTCTGCCAGGCTATTTACTCCTGAAATGCACTGCTGCTGCCCTGGGATCAAACACACACCTGCGAGGGTGTGAGACCCACACCCCACCCACCTCTGGTGCCTTAAGGAGCACAAGCAGACCCCATTGCTATGCATGGTACCTTTTGGGGAGGGAAAACTATTTTCTGATCCTTTTCCAACGGGTGTGGCTGGCAAGGAGAGAGAGGCCTGGACAGCTGAGTCCATCTTCTCACAGTCCAGAGTGGGGGAGCTGGGTGCTGATTTCCGTGTCACCTCCTGCTGCCTTTCCCTCACAGCCAGCTCCTGCCGCAGGTCTGAGGGTTGAGAGAAGGAAAAAACCCCGCAAAATCCCACATCAGTGATTGATTCTCTCACAAACACTCTCTCTGTTCATTTGGGAGGGGCAGCAGCAGCAAATTCCCACCAATCCTGGGTTAGTGCCTGCTGCTGGTTCCTCCAGGAGTGGGGACACCCTTAAGAACAGCCCAATCCCATAGTCCCATCCCATTATCCCACCCCAACATCCCACCCCATTATCCCATCCCATTGTCCCATCCCATCCCATCATCCCACCCCATCATCCCACCCCATTGTCCCACTGTGCCACCCCATCATCCCAGAGCAAACAGCCCTGCCTGCCCCACACAGCTCCTGTCCCTGGCATGGGGGCAGCTGATTTACATCAGGATTTCTCCCCCTTTGCAGTGTGAGCTCCACGTTCCCAAGACTGCAGCTGGACACAAAGAGGAGCTGCTGCTGCTGCTGCTGCTGAGCCCAGCTCCTGCTCAAACCCAGCTTGGGAGAACAGAGCAGGGACCTGTTCCTGTGCTTCCCATTCCCTACATTCTCCTCCCAGTTAATAATCCAAGGGTTGCACCCAATTTCTTGATACCCTGACAAGTAACAGAGCAGTCCAAAGGCCAGGGAAAGGACTGGGCCTTAGAAAAGCCTGGCTTTACTCTCACCTCCTCCCCAGACTGCAGCTTATCCCCTCCCTTTCCACAGCTTTTTGCTACCAGGGACAGCCAGCACAGCCCAGCAATGGATCTCTCAAATCCTCAGAAAGGTGCAAACAAACATTCCAAGTGAGTTGTTCCTTTTTGGGCAGAGCTGCTTCATTTTCACACATCTCCTATTCCTTGCCTCAGTCTGGTACAAAAGCAAAATTACCTGCACATCACAGCTTTTAGGCTGTAACAAATACTTAGAGCTGATTTTAGGTAAAACAGCAGAGCTGAAGTGAAAATCTGTCTGGGCTCCCAGAAGAGGACCTGAGGCTGTTCAATCAGAAATGTCATACTGGAGTTGGACAGTACCAGTTCTTTTAGAGGCTACTGTTCCTGCTTGCTGCCAGGGGGAATAACTCAAAATGCTAAAAATGTCCAAATGACTCATCTAAGAAACAAGATGTCTGTTTTGCTGATTGTTCCAGTGTTCTAGAAAACAGTCTCCTGGGTTTTGCTGATTTTTCCAGTTTTATTGCCCCAATCTCACATTACAATACATAGACTTCCTCAGAAAATTTCTTTCTTCACATTTATTTCAAAATCCCTGTGCTTCCAATAAAGCTCCTGATTTCCGGGGCACAGATTTGCTTCAAAAAGGTTCAAAAGGAGAACAGCAACCAAAAATCCCAGCCTGCTGTCAGGCAGCTCCAGGCCTTAAATGAGGAAATATTTTAGAAAGCTTCATTTAGGGAACAAAGCTGCAAACCACCAACCTCTAAAGCCATCATTGGCTGGCTTATGAGCAGAAACCTCCACTGTTAGAGAAACCAGTTTACAGCACCAGTAAAAATGCTTCCCCAGCATCCTCAATGTGAAATCCACTGGGGAATCCCCAATTCCTGCTCTTATCCCAGGACACCATCCCAAACATCTCCCACAGGTCTGAACACCTTTACCAGCCTTTACCAGAACATCTTAAATAATATATTCAAGGCAATCTGCAAGGGGCTTAGAAGGAACATAGGAGACTTCTTTTAAGAGTTATTTGATCATTTATCCAGTGTTTCCCTGTCATTTCCTGTGCTCTCCCTTCCTGTAAACCCACAGCAAGAGGAACTTCTGAAGCAACTTCCTCAATTCTCTTATGTCTGTGGAACTGAGTATTTTTGTGTTAAAAATCCTGAATTCACCAATTATTAATTCTGCCCTAAATGAGGATATTTTCCTTTTTGGCTACACTGGACATACAAAGAACACACTGTCAGTAAACCCTGAAGCATGCAGTTCAAGTCTCATCATGTGAGGCTTTCTAGAAACATGAGCTCTGCTTGCTGCACATCTCTTTAGCAACCCAGCCCTGCACCAGGAGCCAGAACCAACCAGACCAGCCATACCTCTTGCTTCATCCTTTAATCTCTGCACAGAGACCAGCAATGACTCCTTGTCATCCAGTTCACTTTCTAAAAATGCATTTCTCTCAATAGCTTGGTTCAGCCTTTGTTCAAAGTCCTCCAATGAAACTATTGTTGCCCTAGAAACAAAATCCAGAATATTAGGTTCTTCAGCTCAGCCAGCATAAAAGCTTATTCAGAAGCATAACAGAAGGAAAATGTTAGCAGGGCTGTGTTCAAGGGAAGCATCTGAAAGCCATGCAAATGCTTCTGAGAAAGGAGTCCTCAAAGGAGCAGGAGAAAAGGATGAGAAGAACACGATAGCATCTGGCTCTCAGAGAGCTACCAAGGATGTGGGAAGGAGCCAGCCCAGAGCTCCTTCCTCCCCAGCCATGTTCCAAAGCTGAGCATTAATCAGTGCCCCAGTGTCACAGACATATTTTCTGAAACATCCTTTCATTAGGATCTTTTCTCCTGAGAGGCTGGGAAGCTTCAGCTTCTCCATGTTTTGCTGCTTTGGAATGTGATTTGGAGAATTGTTCACCCAGCATGTGAAATTGTTTTTACTTGATGACCAATGACAGCCACCTGTGCTGAGGCTGTGAGCAGTCACAAGATTTTATTATTCATTCCATTCCTTTCTATTCCTTTCAAGCCTTCTGATGAAATCCTTTCACCTATTCTTTTAGTTTAGTTTTAATATATCAATACAATATAATATAATATAATATAATATAATATAATATAATATAATATAATATAATATAATATAATATAATATAATATAATATAATATAATATAATATAATATAATATAATATAATATAATATAATATAATATAATATAATATAATATAATATAATATAATATAATATAATATTTCAGCCTTCTGACACATGAAGTTGAGATTCTCATCTCTTCCCATGTCATGGTTGCCTGCAGATTCAACATTTGGCGACCCTGGGTGAGGAACATTGCCCCACCCCAGCTCAGGTGGGGCTGTGCTCTCAGGGCTCTGCACAGGCACAGCCCAGCCAGGTGGGCAGCAGAGCACTGGGACATTACCTCAGACACAATTCCTCCCAAAACCAGTGCCAAAAGTCAGTCATGAGCTTAAAGAGCCTTGTGCAAACAGGGCTCAGCTCTCAGACCTTTTCTCCAGATGGCCAGAGGCTCATTGCTGCTCTCCCTGAATCCATGGCAGCATTCCCACTCAGCAGAAGGGAAGCATGACCTCCTCCCAAACTGGGTGTTGCCAGCAGCAGCCTGCTCATTCCAGCACTTGGGAAGGGCAGGGCTGCTCCCTCCAGCTGCTCTGAAGGCACCAGGACACTGCTCTGGCCTGGCTGATTGAACAGGACTATGGAAAGCAGGAGACTCTGACTTCAAAGGGGCTCTGAGGCAGCAGCACCACAAATATCAGTCACAAATACCAGGGGCAGTGCAGGGGCCTGGCTGGCTCTGGGCACTGGTTCTGCCCCTCCTGCTGCAGCAGGAACCAGCTGCTGGTGAGGGGCAACTGCACTGCTCAAGGAATCCAAAATCTTGAGGGTGTTTGGGTTTTTTTTGATGTTTTCCCTTTAAGGAGCAATGAAACGCTCGAGCTGAGTAGCAAAGAAAAGATCTTTGTGGTGCAAACTTGAAGGGAAGAGGGGGTTTGCAGCCTTCACCTCTTGGCACGTTCCAGGTCATCGTTGGCCTGCTCCAGCTCCCTCACGTATTTGTGCAGCTGGTCTTTGATGGCCCTGGTCTGGCTCAGGTCGTCCTCCAACAACGACACCTGCTTGTAACTCTGGGCATACTGGTGCTCCAGTTTCTCCTGAAACAAAGGGCAGGGAGATAAACATCAGCTGCTGGCACTGGCCAGGCCATCAGCACGAAAAGGGGACAAAAAAAGAGTCACTCTGTGTGCAGAATGCTGGTTTGGGAGTGCTGGTAATTCAGAGCAGAAACTGGAGAGGGAAAGGGAGCAGGCTGTGAGCCTCAGAGCTGGCCCCAGTGCAGAATGGCACAGCTGCCTCTTGGGGCTGCAGCCCTGCATCTGCTCCCCTCAGCCTGCACTGACCTGACAGCTGCTCCAGGAGGGCAGCGAGAAATCCAAGTGCCCTGCCAGGCTCCCCTGTGTGCCCTCTGTGCCCTGCCAGGCTCCCCTGTGTGCCCTGTGTGCCCTGCCAGGCTCCCCTGTGTGCCCTCTGTGCCCTGCCAGCCTCCCCTCTGTGCCCTGCCAGGCTCCCCTGTGTGCCCTGTGTGCCCTGCCAGCCTCCCCTCTGTGCCCTGCCAGCCTCCCCTGTGTGCCCTGCCAGGCTCCCCTGTATGCCCTCTGTGCCCTGCCAGGCTCCCCTGTGTGCCCTCTGTGCCCTGCCAGGCTCCCCTGTGTGCCCTGTGTGCCCTGCCAGCCTCCCCTGTGTGCCCTCTGTGCCCTGCCAGGCTCCCCTCTGTGCCCTCTGTGCCCTGCCAGGCTCCCCTGTGTGCCCTGCCAGCCTCCCCTCTGTGCCCTGCCAGGCTCCCCTGTGTGCCCTGCCAGCCTCCCCTGTGTGCCCTCTGTGCCCTGCCAGGCTCCCCTGTGTGCCCTGCCAGCCTCCCCTCTGTGCCCTGCCAGGCTCCCCTGTGTGCCCTGCCAGCCTCCCCTGTGTGCCCTCTGTGCCCTGCCAGGCTCCCCTCTGTGCCCTCTGTGCCCCTGCCCTGCCAGGACCCACCCCCACTGCAGAAATTCTTCTGATGTGTCCATTGGCTAAAATGGGCCACTGAGATCTGTCACAAAGCCTCCAGGCCCACAGACTCATCCTCTGTGAGGAATTCACTGCCAAAAACCCTCTGAGAGCCTATGGAGAAACTCCTGAGCTCCTAAAACACATCCTGACACTGCAAGTACAGCTGGGACTGGAGACACCAGGCAATCCCTTAAACCCTCCTTCCACTGAGTGAATTTCTAACCTCTGCCTTCACTAAATGAGCCAAGACTGCCCAAAAGGATGCTTTTTCAAGATTTCAAGGAGGCAAGAACTTGTTAGCACAGAGGCATCAACTGAGAGCCCCCCTGTGCACATGCAGATCCTTCAGCAATTCCTGGCTCCACAGGTAAGGCTGTGAATGGACGTGGAGGCTCCCTGAAAATGGGCACAAATCACCCCATTTCTGCTTTCTTTGGGGTCTCATGAAACCAGGGAGGCCCCGAGGGCAGCAAGACTGGTGTGCAAGGAAAGGCCTGACCAAGCCCCTGTGCTGTGCCCTGTTGCTATGCTGCTGCTCCCTGTGGAACAAATAAAGCTCCTCCTTGGCACAGCCTGGGGAATTCAAAGCAGCACAAACTCCAAGTTTCGTGACGTGAACGAGAAAAATTCTGCCAGAAATGTCCCTGGCCTTATTTGGGGGCCATGCCATGCTTCAGTGTGGATCTTAACCAGACAACTCCTTTTTCATTTGGATATTCAGTGCCCAAAAGCAGCCCAGACAATCCAAGAAGAGATCCAAGATGAGCTGAAAGGAAAAGCAGCACAACCACAGAGCAAACCTACCTTTAATGTTTCCACTTCATATTTCAGTCTTTGGTTATCTGCTTGCAAGTCTCTGTTCCTCTGCTCAGCTTGCACTAGCTGTGCCTCTAACTCAGCTTCTAATTCCCTGCTTCCCTCCTGGAACTCAGCCAGCTCTTCACGAGCCTCCTGGAAGCTGCAAGGAGAGCACTGCATCAGTGGGAGAGCCAGCATCGCCCAAGCTACAACAAAACTGCAGCTCTTCTCAAAGGAAAAGCTGAAAACCACGAGTTTTAAAGCACTCAAGTGTCATCCATAGGCCTCTAAGGGGAAAAAGAAAAATGGGAAAATAGAGAAATTGCATTAAGCTAAGCGATTGAGGGAAATTAATTCTCTTACATCAAACCCAGCAGCCACCTGGAATGCCTGTGTGGAGTCAAAGCTATTTACAGGATTCAAGGGAGCCTGAGAAGCACTTTGTGCTCCATTAGCTGTCACTGCTGGCAGACTTCATGGAACAGACAATGAATTAAGCAAACATTTAACCAGATTTTGGTCAGCAGCTGAAGAGAGAACAACAGTTTCTGCACCTCTGCACCAGCTGGAAAATTCAAGTTAGTAAAAATCATGCAGAGTCAGGAGGGCAGGACATGCCTACCTCATTCCACTGTGAGTTATTAAATACCAGAAGTAGCCACCCCACATACTTGGCTTATTAAATTTGCATCTTTAGCACACGTAATAGCTGAGCCCTGAGCAAGCAGCAGAGGAAACCACCGAGGCTTTGGGCAACAGCACATCCAGTGGTGCCTCAGATGGAATTCCTGACCCACAAGAACAGCTCAGGGCTCTCCACACGGACAGGCCCCTCCACATTCCCAACGTGTCCCTCCCAAAAAACCCCAAACCAAACAAGAAACCCCACTTGGAGCTTGGGCTCTTTGGGATTGAGAGGGATTTAACTCCAAATAAACCTCAGCCCACCCCCCCCAGATGCACAGCACTGCTCCAGAGAGCAGCTGCAGCTTCTCCTGGCACTTTGGGCGCCAAAGCCCTGGAAATGATGCAAACCACGGGCACAGGCAGGACCAGGAGTACGGAACACTTGGATAAAATGCAGCAGACATCAAATCAGGCACCTTTCATACCAGTAACTCCACTACAAGAAGCTTGAGGGAGCTGGAACGATACAAGGCAAGCCCAAAGGCGCCTTCTTGTGATAAAACATCAGGATCCCACTCAAGGCAGCACTTTAATTACACCAAGGTGCACATGATCATGAAAAGGCTCTGCTCTTGCTCAAACATGCTCAAAACATAGCCTGCAGTTCTTGGCATGGTGACACTGGGCAAGAACACTCAGCTCCCACAGAGATGGAAATTTTAAAGCTGGAAGTCCTTTCCAGAGAATTCTCTTCTCACAGGTTTTCTCTGAAGTATCTAATAACCATCTTGGTGTGGCCTTGCAGAGGAACAGATTTAACAGCCATCATTAAGATCCAAATCCTGGTCATTAAGAACCACATTCAGCTTGCAAATCCACAATACCTTTGCTTGTACTTCAAGGAAAGCTCTTTCCAATAGGCAGTTTCCTCCTTTGGACTCGAAAAAGTAGGGATTTCTTCACTGTCCATGATCAACACGACCTGCAGGACACAAACACAGGGATACACTCAGTTCAAACCCAGGCAGATCACCCCAAAACCTCTGCTCAGTCCTGGGCTTTCCAGGCACCAGGATTGGCACCCAGAGCCAGGTGCCAGCCCTGCCAGGGCTCACCCAGCACTCAGAGCTGCCCCAGGGAGCCCCAGGACTTTGCCAGCCTCTGCAAGGGCTCCTGGAGCAGCCTGGAATGAGAGCAGGAGGTCTGGTTGTGTTTTGTAGCTGCCACCAAAACTCCAGTGGTGCCACAATGTCACAGACATCTTTTATGGAAAATCCTTTCCTTAGGATTTTTTCTCCTGAGAAGCTGAGAGACCTCAAAACCAACATGTAACCAATGGTTATCTGCTGCTATAAAATACAACAAGTACATCTGTGATTGGTCTCATGTGGTTGTTTCTAATTAATGGCCAATCACAGCCCAGCTGTCCAAACTGTCTCAGTCAGCCACAAACCTTTGGTATCATTTCTTTTTCTGTTCTTAGCCAGCCTTCTGATGAAATCCTTTCTTCTATTCTTTTAGTATAGTTTTAATATAATATATATCATAAAATAATAAATCAGCCTTGCGAAACATGGAGTCAGATCCTCATCTCTTCCCTCATCCTAAAACCCCTGTGAACATCACCACAATTAGTGACCCTGAGTGATGAAACATTCCCACACCACAAGCCCTGTCAGGCCCACAGCTGCTCACACACTCAAATTTACAGCTCTATCACTTTCCACTTCACTCCATTAAATGTTCTGAAGAGATTTTGCCTCCTGCCACCACACAGTGACTGCACTGAGGCTGCTTTTAGAGCTGCAAGGTGAGCAGGGAAGGAGGATGAGCACTGCAAGTGAGGTAAGCACAAACAGCTCTGTGTGCACATCAAAACCCAACTTATTCCTCCTGCAGCGAGTCCTGGCTGACTCCCACTTGTGTCACGTGCAGGTAACAGGAATTATCAGCCAGCCACAAGGAAGATCAGCCTGTCCCAGAAATGACATGGTCATGTCACAGAGGAGTGTTCAGAGAAGTCTCCCACAGCGAGGCACTGGAGGTCCCCTCTCCATGAGGATCCTGCTTTCTTGGACCTCCCCAGGCTATCAGCCAGCACAGGAAACACACCCCAACATACCTTTGGTGGGGTTTTTATGGTTTTCTGTGGTCTAGGGGACACATCAGCGGCCTCAGCACACGCCAGGTCTCAGAGGTGATGGAGGAGGTAAAATGCAGAGCAGGACCAGGAGAATGCTCAGACCCCAGCCAGGAGATGCACCATTGCTGAGCCCTCCCCAAGCAATCCCACAGCTCTTTAGGGCATTTTCTTTTCTCCTCAAAAAGCCAAGCCTCAAATTCTGTCCTCACCACCCTGAAAAAGAACGGGGTGAAGCCAAGCTGCAGGCAGAGGCTGTGAACAACGCCTGCACCAGTTCCATTGATCAGGAGAGCTGACCTAAAAGTCCTGACTCTAACAGCCGTCACTTCCCAGCCAAGCCTGTCCCCTCAGGCTAAAATAGTCACACTAATGTGCTCTGTATCTCAGTGACCCACATTTCTGACACCTCAAAGTGGGCCAGAACAATCCCCTGCTTTCATCAGAGGGCAGCCAGGCCAAGCACAGCCAGGCAGAAGTGGCACACTGGCTCTCCAGCTGAGCCTGCAGCTGCCACCAGCCAAGAGCAAACTGATCCACAGAGTGCCAAGCACCTCAAAACCACCTCCAGTCTCACACTGGGTTTATTTAACTGCACAGCTTTGCTGCACAAGCAAACATGTCATGGCTCAGGAGAAGGGATGGGGCTTCCCCTCCTGCACTGAGGAAATGAGAAGTACCTGTGGAGCCACTCCCATCACCAATTTCAGACTGGATTTTCTTTGGGAGCACTTGCATCAGCCGTTACCAAGGCAGCTCAGTCACTCCACAGGGACAGATCCCGAGCCCTGTGCAGAAGCTGTGGATGTGGAGTTCAGTATTCCTGCCCCAACTGCTGCAGTTCCACGGTGGGAGCACAGAGCAGACACCTGGCACAGCTCAGGGGTGCCCAGCAGCTCCTGGAGTGTTGGAGCAGACACCTGGCACAGCTCAGGGGTGCCCAGCAGCTCCTGGCACAGCTCAGGGGTGCCCAGCAGCTCCTGGGCAGAGGTTCCCACTGCCAGGACAGGTCACTGCTGGCTGCTGTCCCCAGCATTTGTCAACACTGATCCAACCCTTCCACAAACCCCTCCAAGCTTTCCCTGACCGGCTCTAAGCCAGAGGGGCTCAGAGCAGCAGGGAGCACACTCACCCCAGAATAAACCAGATAAAGCACAACACAGGCTCAGCTCCCACAGCTCAGGAGGAGCTGGGCTCAAAAGGTGAGCAGCCAAGCAGGCTGTCAGTAAAATTCAGGATGTGGCTAGAGAAAAGTTTGTACAAGGAAGTGTCTTACATCATTTCCTAGAAGTAGCTGAGATAAGGCACAAGACTCCTTCCTGTCTGCTCACATGGGGCACACCCTTGGAAATCAACATCTGAGGGATCCCTGCAGGCACAGCAAGACCAGGAGGGGCTGCCTGGGGCTCCCAAGGACAGGAGGTGTCTTTGCCCCCCACTCCTCGTCCAGCACCTTCTCCTTCCACACACTGGAGGGAGGAGATTCAGCCCAGCGCTGCCTCAGGAATTCCGGGCAGGAATTCTCCCTTCCCAACCCTGCCAGACCTTCCCCAGCTCTCTCATCCTGCTTGGTGAGGGGGGTGGTGGCTCCTGACTGCCCCTGCTCCGTGTGTCTCAGCACCCCTAATGCCACCAGCAGGGATTTGGGATCTGCTGACTGCTCTGCATGAATCCCTGCTGCAGGTGCCAATGCCAGCGTGCACTGCTGAGCTCCAGCACCCACATCCTGCTTTCTGTCTTCTTTATTATTTTATTTCTATTTTATCCTGCTTTTCGTATTCTTTATTATTTTATTTCTATTTTATCCCGCTTTTCGTATTCCTTATTATTTTATTTCTATTTTATCCCGCTTTTCATATTCTTTATTATTTTATTTCTATTTTATCCCGCTTTTCGTATTCCTTATTATTTTATTTCTATTTTATCCCGCTTTTCATATTCTTTATTATTTTATTTCTATTTTATCCCGCTTTTCGTATTCTTTATTATTTTATTTCTATTTTATCCCGCTTTTCATATTCTTTATTATTTTATTTCTATTTTATCCCGCTTTTCGTGTTCTTTATTATTTTATTTCTATTTTATCCCGCTTTTCGTGTTCTTTATTATTTTATTTCTATTTTACCCCACTTTTTGTATTCTTTATTATTTTATTTCTATTTTATCCCGCTTTTCGTGTTCTTTAATATTTTATTTCTATTTTATCCCGCCTTTCGTATTCTTTATTATTTTATTTCTATTTCATCCTGCTTTTTGTATTCCCATGAGGGGCAGGACAAAGGGATTAAAGCACACAGCCACCCTGCAAACACGGTGCTCCACAGCCAAAATACCAACCTGGGAGCTGGGGGATGCTGACCCTTCCAGACCTGCTCCCAGCACACACGTGGTGGCCATGGGAAAATCCTTCACTCTGCCAACCTCTGCCCATTCCCTCAGAAGCATCCACAAAAAGATGGATTGTGCAAGCAGAGAGCAAATCCCAGGAGTTACCAGAGCACGGCCAGACAACTCCACAGATCCCACGTGTGGGAGAGCGGATGCCCACGGAATACCAAGAGTTTAACAAAAACTGCTTTGCCTCAGCCCGCTGCCTGTTGTCCTGGCCCTGGGAATTCTGTCAGGAGCTGAGAACCAGCACGGCCAGTCCTTCCTATTCAGGGCTTCTTTGCATACGTGGCACTTGCAGAATCCAGCCTTTGACAAACAACACTGAGGCTTTCAGGGAGCAGACAAGACAATGCAGCAGCGTCTTCCAGGGAAAATGAGAGCAGGCTTATGCTGCTGCCCCCTCAAATTCATTCCAACACAGCTTAGCATTCACACAGTGCCCTGGGAAAACACAGCTCCGTGGGCACAGCTCCAGCTCCAAAGCTGCTCCCAGACAAGAACTACCTTCAAACCAGGGGGCTCCTCTCAAACCCCCCCGACAAAGTCAGCAGGACCCAGCAACTCTCCCCTGAGAAAAGGAAAGAACTTCTCCCCGCTGCAATGAGTCTAAAAAAACACAGTCTGGAGGTTAAGAACTTGTCTAAACCCAGAGGGGTTTGTACAGGACAAATCTGTTTTCCCACCTCGAAAGCATCCTTAAAATGAGAGGAGCAGTATCCTGCAGATATCACGAGAGCCAGAGGCTCAAGAATGCACCAAAAATACCCAAACTAACATGCAGACAGGATTTTCCAAGTAATTTAAGCAATCTTGCATTCAAGGCCAACCCCAAACGTCTCTGGAGCCACCTTCCAGCTAAGGCATGAAAGCACAAACACAGCTTGAAGTGTAACACAGTACCTTAAACAAGCTCCCCAGGCTCTCCATGTGACTGCAGCCAAGCTCGGGGTGAAATCCAAGACCAAAACACTCAGCCTGAAATCCAACACGACTCTCAGCTGGGACCCACCCCTTCCCACAGAGGGGAATCCACTCCTCCCTGCTCTCAAAGTCACCCAGTCCCTCGCACGTCACGGCAGGGATGACTTTGAGCACTGCAATTCACCCCGGATGTACCTGCAGCATCCCAAGCGGCTGCAGAATGAATTCTTCCTGATTTTAATTGCCTCACACCCTCCCATTTAAACCCTCCACATCTACAACAACACAGAAATGCACAGCCCAGCCAGGAAACAGGACAGGGGATCTCCTCCAGAGCAGATCTAACACTATTAATCCCAGACCCACACTCTTTACCCACTCTGCCACATCCTGTGCAGCCACAGTTAACTGGCACCATCACCCAGCCTGTCTGTGCAGCCACACTGCCAACACACCAAACTGACATTTAAATAAAGAGATCTAGAAGCACAGAATCATTGAGGTTGGAAAAGACCTCTGAGATCACCAAATAAATACTGCCCTATAAAGAGAATGAATATTATTTGATCTTCATGAACAGGTTGCTTTTCTGCCTATTTTTCTGCTTTCTTCCTCGCAATCCCCTTTGCCCAAGATTTTCAGACACCAAACATGAAAATTTAAGCAGAAGGAAAGCAAGGCCACTCAAACAGGACCAACCACAGGGCTGAACTCCCCCAGCCACGCTTGGCTGATCCCCCCTCCCTTCAAGGCATCACAAATGTCCACTGACCTTTGGAATTGAACAAGCAACCAGCTCAAACAGGACTTGATCAAGAAGTTCTGCCAAGCTCACATGTGGCCTTCAGCTCCCGAGATAACAACCCACCCTGGCTATCACAGAGTGTCCAAATGCCTGCTGGCTGCCAGTCCCCCCTCTCCGAGGCAATGACGCCGCCGTCACCGAGGGCTGGCACCATCCAGAGCTGCCCCGCACAGCAGCAAGGACTGTCCACAGCCAGCTCTCCTTCCTCTCCCTCCTTTTTGCTGATTCATGGGCAGAAAAGCAGGAGAAATCTTGTTTGCATCATTCTTCACCTTCTCAAACCACGAGGACCAACAGGTAACCTCCAGCTCCTGAAGCTCTTGACTTTCTCCCCACAAACCCAACCAAGACTCACAGCAAGGTAACCAGAGCCCTTCAGCCAAAACTCAGGGCAAACGTGCACTGTCTTATTCCAGGATGGAAAACAAACAAGCAGAAGGCACAGATCAGATTTCACCAATCAATTTGGGCTTGTTCTGCCCCTGCTGGAACAGGAGCCGGCGGATTTCCATCCGTGCCTGGATGTGTGCCTGCATCCACGGCTGGGATGAAACTGAACCTCTGGGAAGTGAACCTTCCCCTGCAGTTCTATTTCTGAACTGAATGTTCTCGAGTGAACCACAACAAATGCCTCCTTCCCTCTTACACCAGCAGCACGGGAGCTGTCAGCAAGAGAAGAAAGTCAGCGAGCACAGCGTCAGCACAACGCTCCTCGCTCTGCTGCAATAATAAATCCTGCATGTCCAATTTGGGCAGCACAGGAGGCAGGAGATAACCAACCCTACCTGCAGAACTTGGTGCCAAATTCAGAAAAGCCTTTAAGATAAAGCAAGCACCACACAGCAGAGCCTTGTTATCTCAACAAGCCTCATTAATCAAATATAACATGTCTGCTCTGCACCACATGGCCAGGACTCATCTGTCTGGTGAATATTTGATATCCAGTCACAGGAAAACCCTTGAAGAGTGAGCCAGCACTGGGTTAGAGGCCTTGAAACCAGAAGAAAGGCACTGATACAAAGAGCCTCTTCTCAGAAATCAACCTACAAATACCAAAAGTATCAGAATTTTCTATTTAAAAACATTTATTGCTTTCACAAACATAGGAAGTTTCAGACATTTGACCTCTGCTCCTTCCCAAGTAACCTCACTGAAGTGACTAAAAAAGGAGAGTTTGGTGCTCCTGCTGCAGGCCCAGTACCTGCAGAGGTGAAGGAAAGGCTCCTGGAGATGTCCCTGTCCCAGAACACCCTGGCCTGAGCACGGGGACACTTTGCTCCCAGCTCTGTACCCAGGAACTCCAGAGGGATGAATCCACACAGACAGGAGCAAACAGCAAACTGAGAAGGAAATTCAGCCTGTGAAAGGGATTTGCTTGTCCCTGCCCCAGCCTCTGCTCCCTCCTGGGCAGGCTGGTGAGGTGTGGTGGGCAGCAGGAGCTGCTCTGACCCTCACCTGTCAGAGCCCAGCACATCCCTCTGGCTGTCCTGGAGTGCCCAAACCCTGCCAGGGGGCTCAGAGACCCTGGCACAGAGCCCAGAATACCTGGGGGTTTGATTATGACCTGTGGAGCAAATTACCAACCTTGGATGAAGATCTGGAGCCACGACAAATTAAATAGAATGATAGTGAAGTTATCACGGGGTGGAAAAGTAGATTTTGGGGTTTTTAGAATGGGGGTTCAGGGGGCAAGATGGAGGGATCTGGGCATGTCCAGCCTTTCTCCTTCTTGGCCTCCATCTTCTGCTGTGATGGTGGCACTTTTGGATTGGTTTAGAGGAGAAGCTCACTGTCTAACACTGGTGATGGCAATTGGAAAGTAATTGTAAACATTGTACAGGTAGTTTTTAGTATAAAGACATAACCCTGCCCAGGGGCAGGCACAGTGCCTCTGTCTGTCCTCCTGCATGGACCTGGGCAGGGCAGGAGAAAGAATTTTATAGATAAGACACAATAAACAACCTTGAGACCGAGAAATGAAGAGCCCTGACTCCTTCAAGTGCCAGGCTGGGAAAAGAGACTTTTAACATTCTTGGGGTCCCTGTGACCAGCGAGAGACCCCGACACCCACCCACAGCAGGCTGGCAGCTGGCACCCCTCAGAGACCACCCAGCCACCTCCACCCTCACAGCGCTGCTGCTTTCAGTTCAGGCCTTGAGGAACACCAGGGCATCATCCCAGGCAGCAGCAATGGCTTTACCGGGAGGTTGTGGCACACACAGCCTGCACCAGGGACAGCTCCAGGTCCCCTGGGCCTCCCTGCTACCCCAGCAATCCAAACCACAATGACAACACCTCCTTGGAAGGCAGTGGCCAGAGGGTGACATGGTTCTGGACACCACACAGTGACCAGCAGAAATTCCAAGGGAAAAACATTCAGCAGGATTTCTGCCAAAATGAATTCTGTTGCTTTTACAGCCCTGAAGTTCTACCGGTGCTGGGGGGTAAAATGGATTTGAAAAATACCCCCCAAAATGGATCCCAGAGCAGCCCCCAGCAGAGAGGGACTCTGAACAGAATAGTAAACAGAATATTAAACAGAATATTAAAAGTATCCCCCCAAACTCTGTGTTGATCAGGAGAAGGAACCAGCACAACCTTCCACTGAGCCGTGGGGACAGAAGAGCCCTGGAGGGACACGAGCACATCATGAAAAATCTGCTCTGCTGGCTCTGGCTTTGCCTGGGGTCAGGGCAGCCCAGCAGGGCAGGCAGCTTGTGAACACACTCCCCAGTTTACCTTGATGATGTTTGCGGTGTCACAAACATCAAGGGCTGCAAAAATACCATTTCCTTTCTGCAGTCTGACTTTCCTGGCACCTCAAAAAACCAATGCAATGGGCTGAGGGCATTAACTGTGCTTTGTTCCTGTACTTCTTGGCAGCCTGCTGCCAGCAGCAGAGACAAGATTCCCTGTGACACCAAGGTCACAGACATCATCAGTCTCGTGCTTTCTCTCCACTTTCTTATTTTCCTTTCTCTTCTCTGTCCTTCTCCACCAAATGAGGAATTATCTGACGTATCTGCAAACTCTAAAGAGTCAGGGGGAAAAAGGGAGGGCTTTCCCCTGAAGAGGGAGGAAGGCTGACAAACACTGACTCAAACACTGCCTCTTCCTTCACTTCTGGGACTCCCAATGACAAGTTTAATTAAATTATTAAACCTTCTCACCAGGACTCTGCCTCCACATCTACAACAACACAGAAATGCACAGCCCAGCCAGGAAACAGGACAGGGGATCTCCTCCAGAGCAGATCTAACACTATTAATCCCAGACCCACACTCTTTACCCACTCTGCCACATCCTGTGCAGCCACAGTTAACTGGCACCATCACCCAGCCTGTCTGTGCAGCCACACTGCCAACACACCAAACTGACATTTAAATAAAGAAATATAGAAGCACAGAATCATTGAGGTTGGAAAAGACCTCTGAGATCATCAAGTCAACCTCTGACTAATCACCACCTTGTCAACCAGACCAGAGCAGCGAGTGCCACATCCAGGAGCTCCATGAACCACCACCTTCCTGGGCAGCCCCTTCCAAAATACCCAAAATCTTCCCAGACTCTTTTCTGCCTTGGGACAGCTTCTTCCTCTTACAGTTACTGATATCTCTAACAAAACACTGACCTTGGAAAGGCCACCAGCCCTCAGCAGGAACAATTCCTTCCTCAACAAGGCATTGTTTATTGAGGGGGGATTGGAAAAAAAATGTAAAGGAAGAAAGAAAAGTATCTGAAGTATCCAGTATTATCTTCTACAGCAGTTTCTTGTATTTAACCACCTCTCAGGCAACAAATGCCACAGGCAGCCAAACCCCTGCACTTGTGAGCAAGTCAAGGCAGGGGGAAGAGAGAAGCCCTGAGTCACTCCCAGCGCAGAGCTGGCTGTGGGTGGGAGAGCTCAGCCCTGCTCTGCTCCCCCTGGGGACAGGGATGTGCCAGGGGGAGAACAGAGATCTGATCCCTGGGAAGGACAGGGACGTGCCAGGGGGAGAACAGAGATCTGATCCCTGGGAAGGACAGGGACGTGCCAGGGGGAGAACAGAGATCTGATCCCTGGGAAGGACAGGGACGTGCCAGGGACAGCAGGACAGGGATGTGCTGGTGGGAGCAGAGCTCAGCATCCCTCGGGAAGGACAGGGATGTGAGTGGGAGAGCAGGGCTCTGTGCCGGTGGGAGCACGGGGCTCTGTGCCGCTGGGAGAGCAGGGCTGGCTCGGGGATGTCGCTGCTCTCCTCCCAGCGCATCCTTCCAGCCCGTCTGCTGCAATTCGGGTCACGCTCGTCACCCGGGAGGGCACGTTCAGGCACAGCACACGGGGCTCTCGGGGAGGATACCAACCCCGCAGAGAAACCCTGGCGGAATGACGGACGGAATGACGGACGGAATGACGGACAAACACCCATGTCAGCCAGGCGGCACTGAGCTCCCCCGGCCTGTCCCCAGCACCCCCGCGGGGATGACTCCATCACCTCCTCCCTTCCCCTCCAGCATCCCAGCACCAATTCCGGGAGGAATTTCTTCCTGAAAAAGACGCTGCGCCCTGGGCACATGATCGATCGGGGAT